>NC_056469.1:13246904-13932357 GCF_008729295.1 Plectropomus leopardus
TTCATGAGAAGACTTCCCTGTAAGTTACCTTTAACATACCAATGAACTGAAACTGACCTCATGATGAGAAAAGACAAAATGTTAATAGGCCTATAATGCTGTCATTTTTGAAGTGGCTTTTTCTTATTTGAAGTGCTGAACAGAAAGAAAAGGATATAGCTGCAAGGGCACACATCCGTGAAACAGACAGTAATCTTTGCTTAATCTCTTGTTCAGCTTTGAGCTAGTTGGCAGTCATGCGTGTAATGATAATTATTACTCTTGTCATCACTAGTGTCAACTTATTTAATATTAGCAGTGTAAACATTTCATATGAGAAGATGTTCCTGTTCCTGATGCGCACGGGAAACTATCAGCCTTCCGATAAAGACATCCAGTGCCATTGTCTCTTCTTTTCTTTTGGTCGGAGAAGCAGCGTCTGACTCCAGGGGATTACTTTTAATGTTGCATTAATCCATCCCATGGAGTCTTGCATGTTCTGCCATTGCAGGGATCATTCTTTGATATCAAATGGTGGAGAGAGAAAACTCTAAAACCCACTTCAGATCCCTCTTGTGAAATGTGTTGTCAAAACACAGGTGGAATGTGAATGTTGAAACCGCAGTGTGTTTCAACCAGTCTCCGTCTCTGCCTCTACAGTCTCAGGGAGTGGATTCACAAAGCAGTGAGCCTCAGAGAGACACAAGGGGACATAGACAGGTACAAAGAGATGAAGAGAGAAAAGACACACACAGAGATAGAATGAAATGCGTGTCTAGCGATGGAGTTTTTTCCAAGGCCTCAAGATTTTGCAGAAACCAAACTGTGTGCTTTTAATTTAAACAGTCAGCAAAACAAAGAACCACAGCTGATTGAAAGTGGCATGAAAACCAAATTTTTTGCAAAAAATAGAAACCAAACCCTCAAGTGCAGCAGTATACAGCTACACTGTGGTGACCAGAGTGTGTAGAAGAGAATACTTTGACCTTCCTCACTCCAAAGGGAAGTAAAATTAATGAAAGTCACACACCTATGTAACACCCTCGCACATCCAAAATTCTATTGTATCCTATTTTAATCTCAATCTAGTGATGGGTAAATTTAATCTAATGTGACACAAATTTTCTCGTACAAATTACTGTGTTGGAAAAGGAAAACAAATACAGAGAATAGAAAGGTTTGGTTGTTTTAGCATATTAATCATCATGCTGAAACAAAGGGGGGGAAAAAGAGGAAACAGAAACAAACAATGAACAATAAGAAGAAGATAATGTAATTCAATTGTCTGTCTGAATCTCCATCAACAAGCTCCTGTCCTTACATCACAGACACACTCTCTCATTAGCAATGACAGCTAAACATCATTGAGTGTGTGTACGTGTTCGTGTCTCTGCTGTGTTTGCCTGTGAGTATGACCATCATTCAAATTTAACTTTACTTCGTTTGTTCTTCCCCTCATCTTCTTTCCCTCTGCAACCCCTCCTCTCTCAGTTTTTATGAGCCCATTATTTATTTCCCTCATTAGCGATTGTTTCTTTCCATTAGAGAGCGCCTCTCCGTGCCAGCACTTTCCTCGGGGAGAGCAGAGAGACCTGTGCTCCTCTTGGCAAGAGGAAGCTCCCTTTTTCTAACCCTCTTAAATAGAGTTGAAACAATCCCCTCTACGAAACCCCTTCCCACTGCCATCTCCACCCTTTTTTCTGATCCAAAGGAAAGGTGTTGGATGGGGTGTGTGTCTGTGTGTGTGTGGCTGAGAGGAACAGTAGTATAAAAAAAATGAAGCGAAGATTTGATCATAAGCTCCTGCCATTACCTGTGTACTGACATTCGTGTGAGTCGGGTGCCACCTCTCTATATCCTCCCCCACCCCGGCACACACACATTCATACAAAACCCCCACCGGTACACACAGGAATTTCCAGATCCCAAAGACAACACAGAGGGCCCTCCGACATATTTGCCGTCATCCTCTTATTAACTCTCCTCGTTTGAACAGAGGCACATCAAAAGTAAGCAAAACACATAATTACTGGCATTAATATAACGAGCTCTTGGAGATAAGCCACTCTCCTAAGCCTGCACCCCCCACCTCCCATACTTGGAGGGCATGAAGGAGGGGAACAGCAGAGGGAAGGTAGAGCGCCCTTTCAATTAAGTGAGCTGTTCAACCAACATGAACAAACATATTTAGTAGATAATTAGTTGATAATTTTGCAGGTATGTCTGGCACAGGCCACAAAAGGCAGTGTTAAGGAAATAGCAGGGAGGGAGTCAAAAGAGGGAGGCTTGTGGGATGTGCAAAATGCCCCGTGGCTCTGATAGACTCTTAACAGTCATTAACAATGTAGAAAGAACTCGCGCGCACACACACACACACACACACACACACGCACACACACACACACACACACACACACACACACACACACACACACACACACAATGCACACACGCCCCCCACACACACACACACACACACAAACACACACACACACACACACACACACACAAACACTCTCTTCCCACCTTTACACAAGCCCTCGTCTGCGCTCCATCTCTCTCTGCCCCCCGCCCCTCCTCCCTCCCCCTCGCTCGTTCTTCTCGTTCTCCGAGGAGCCCTAGTTTTCTGTATGATGAGCTCCTGGGGGGCTTCAGTGTTTGGCAGGAGGCTTTGTCTCTCATACGAGATGAAAAAAAAAAGAAAAAGAAAGAAAGACAGAGAGAAAAGAAGAAGACGGAGAAGGAGGGTGAAAACTTGAGACCCCCGGGGGCACTTCTCCCCACATTGTGAGGATTTGCCTAACAGCTTCACAAGAGGGTTTACATCTTCCTCTGAACACGAGGGGTATAATCACAGATCAAAACAAATTACCTATCTGTAGTCAGCAGAGGTGTCTGCCTGTCAAAAGCCCAGAGTTACATAAGATTTAAGTCAGTGCTAACTGAGCCTCTGATTTGGGGCACGGGGTGAATTCTTACTTTGAAACGTTACCGTTACGAGGGCCTAGCGGTAAGACGCGGATGGTGCATACCACACAAACTGACTGTGAAGAACAAAGATTTGCTTTGATAATTACTTGCACTCCTGCGAAGTGACATTGTCGTGACTTTTGATTAACTTGGACTGGATCATTTTTGTGGGTTTATTCTGTGCATGAGGACCATGTCAGTGCATTCCAGAGCAGTACAAGCTATCTAGTTTTACACAACCGAAGTGACAGCTGAATTGTCTTCTTATAGATTGACGTGACGACATCATTGCAGGGAAGGACCGTCACGCTGGTGGTCTGATTTTGCACCCCAGAGTCTGGGGCCCAGTGGGCATAATCGAGTTTTCAGAAACGTCCTCAAAGATATCACCATCGCTATTTTCTTTAAGCGGTGTGTGAGGCAATTTTAGTGGCAACTTGCTGATGCAACCACAACTGTATGAAAGTTACCACAATATTATCTTCAGTTTCAGAAATCAGTATGGTAGGAGGTATATTGGGGCATCCAGAACTCCTGGGAAACACATTAGTGGGAAATGATGGACTCTGTCACAGTACCTGTAAAAGAACACATGGCTGATTATCCTATTAGAAGGAGTTTGTGCCTCTTTTTGTTTTGCCAGGTGTGTATTATATACCATATTTCTGCTCTATCTCGCCCATCTAAGCCCCTGCCACCACCTGGGAGTAGCTCTACAATCTGTTATTTATGTTTACTGGTGACCCTGTGGCCAAGAGGTGGGCTCTTAGTTCACACAAGTTATTAGGCCTCTGGATAGAAGCAAAGGTTAGAGAAAAACACATTTCTTTTCTAAATGGTGTCGTCAGCATTTTATGGCCAAAACTTTTTCTCACATTTGTTACATTGTAGAAACCAATTATTTTCTTTTGGAACCGGTTACCTTATATCATGATGTCATTGTGGAAAGATAGGAATGGTACAGCCATGGGGGCCGCAAGTTTGAGCAAAACCCATACAATATCAAAACTACCATTCCTAAAAACAAGTTCAGACAAATGCTTAACAAACTAAAACCAGACTGTTGCATAAAGAGAGTTATAACATTGTGTGGATGTCAAGGATTATTAAAGCCTGCAGCAATCTTATTTAAATGCTATTTCTGGGTTGGAGTTAGTAGACTGCACAAGATGTGTTTTTGGTGGCTTCCGCTTACTTGCATGCCCTTTGCAAAAAAGGAAGGGATTTTTCTGAGAGGAGTCTGAGAAGTATAAAGCTCTGGTCTCAGGAATGCCGCCGGCAACACAGAGTCACCTCGAGGCATCTAGTGCAAGGTTAGTTGAGGTGTCGGACCTGACATGTCTATATAAACAATGTCTTTGTAGGGACATCCAGGGTTATTGTTAGAGGATTAAGGCCTTGTCTTTGATGTTTGAGTCAGCTGCTAATACCAGTGTCACCTCGATAGTGCAATGCAAGAGCAAGGGGTTGTGGGAATAGTTGGAACAGATAGCTAGCAACGGGCATATCTGCATATCTCTCAGGTGTCAGGTAGGTATCAAGGCAGAGTCAGCTAGCTGATCCCTATAATTACTCTCCTATTACCGCACAATTAGCTGCAAAACGAACTCATTAATGCTACTGACACCTCATCGTGACCAGCCTTAGCAAAGGTGTGTTGTGATAGTAGTTCTTTGAGGTGTCAGGATACAAATGAAGCTACTAGTGAGTTTAAGACAATGAGTGCTGAATTAGTGCTGTTTTGATCATGATTAATGCGATTAGAAAATTGCAAAATGTGCACTCTGTTTATTTCTAGAAGCATGAATTAAGAGGAAGCCGCTCAATCTTGCAGCACTTTTGTACAAGTTGTCATAAAGCATTTATAAGTAGTGATGAAAAGAAAAAGCAGTAACACCTGCATTTGAGATGCTGTACAGCATTACACCTTCAGTTTTAGAAATCTAACTCCCCCTAAATCCCAGATTAGTGGATCACAGAATCTCGGGCGCTAGTGAAAACAGCCACGTCTGGCGATGACTCAGTTATTGTTATAAAACGGACTTGAATGAAAACCTCATTAGTTTTATCTGTGAGCTGGAATCAGGGGTGCTGTCTGGCATGGATTCCCAGCAGTCAAAACAGAAAACAAGAGCTCACTGTGTGCTCTTTGAGACATCAAGGTGTCTGATCTGAATTGCTTTAGCTTGGAGGGAGAATGGCTTTACCGTCTCTGTGAAACTGATCCGTGAAGTGGATTAGGGACGGTTCTTCTTTCACTCAAAACAACACAGCTTGAGGAGATAAACGAGGATGTGGATGAAGCTCTCTCTCTCTCTCTCTCTCTCTCTCTCTCTCTCTCTGTGTGTGTGTGTTTGAGAAGGCAGCTCTTATACCATATTCACAAATATATGTTTACCTATTTTCCATTTAACTTGAAAACATGACAAATTCCTTGGAAAACTAGCAGGCCTTGCATACAGATCCACCACTCCAACTTCCTCTAACTAGGTTACCCATCCCACTTTAGTTTATACTGTTGGACATCTAGGAGTTCTATCATCTGAATACAGAGAAGTTGGACAACTTCAGTGAATCATTTTGGCCACTAGCTATGAACAGTCCAGTAAAATAAAACAGATTAAACTTCCAACTAACAAAAGAATAGTGACAGGAGTTTTGTCTTTGAGAACAAACACAAATGCCTTGCCTATTGCTGCTTTATAGCTCCATTAGAATATTTTTAGATGCCAATATGGCTTTTCACCAAGGTTTTAGTCCTGGGATGGGGGTCAGACTGCGAGCGCACACAGACACACAGAGTTTGTCCTTGGCCTGGCACCTCTTTTGGCAAGGTGGCAGTATGGCTCCATAACAAATGAGGGACATCCTAGCTGTGCCAATATTCTCAGTCCCTTGGCAGACTTCACAAAATCATCTTTTCTTCCCAGGAGTTATGACTCTGGAGAGTTGGTCATTAGTCAGGAATCACAGAAACACAAACAAATGGGACTCGGGTCATAACTAAGCTGATCGTGGTGACCGAGGGTGACAGATCACTGCAGATGCATGAAAGGCTCGAATTCAACTTTCAGACATTGAGCATCAGAGGTTACCTTAATGTGCCTCATTCATTAGCTGATCTGAAGAAGAAACTACTTTTTAAAGCCCACTTATGCGCATTTTCTTTAATTCTACAGTTGTTATAGTATTATAGCATTTAAATAACATTTTTTTAAAAAAAATTAATGGTTTGTTTTGTAGGGCTTTTTTGCCTTAATTGGACAGGACAGCTAAGAGTGAAGGGGGGAGAGAGACAGAGGGGATGACATGCAGTAAAGGGCCGAGGGTGGAATTGAACCCCCGGCCGATGTGGCAAGGACTTGTACATGGGGTGCCCGTCCTACCAGGTGAGCTAGTGGGCAACCCAAAAATAATACTTTTATCATTTATAAATATTTTTAAATAATTATTTTGATTATTCTACAAAAGTATTAGGGTCAATCATTATCTTTCAGAAACACTGCATGAAATAGTCTTTCAAACGCACGCACTCATGCACCTTGGAGAATGGCATGGTGCTCGTCTCTGTTGTCGCTCTTAAGAGTTAATACATAGAATTTGCGGTTTGCAGGTCTGGTGTTTGATTAACAGGAAGTTTTAATATTTCATGCATTTTTTTCTTGTTATTTTATATCCTCAAAATATGACAGCCCGTCTTTTCAACTACTTCTTTAGTTTCTGTCTGCAAACTGCCCTGCAGTCTCATGTCCCTATAGGGGATTTGCAGGGCGTTTACCTACAGTATGCTAATTATGATCAACTGGCACATGCCTTCAACTTGCGAAGACAGTTGCATTCATCATTCAAAAAACACAGGTGTGAACAATGCTATCGTTTAAAAACAGCTTATGAATCTGATGAAAACTTTTTTTGGAACAAATTTATGAAAAAAAACAAACTTGGGAAGATATTTGTTAATTAGGAATTTTTTTCTTTAATTTGTGTTGTAATCAAATTGAATTTGATTGATTTGGTACTGTGTACCTCAGGAACATGTGCAGCAGGGTCAATTAAAAATGAAAAAAATATATATCATTCACCAAAACATGCTACAAGATTTGCTTGCAATGGTAGCACCTAATTCAGGGACACATTAGTGAGGCTTCTATTTGTAGAGAAAATAGAGACCTTGCAATTCCCAAATGCTCATGTTGTTTAGTGCAAGTGTAGTTACCTTCCCTATTTCTATTCAGAAACTTTTTGATGTGTTAAAGCATATTTGCACAGGTGCACAGTTTGTGCTATGTTATTGGCTTTATGTAGTGAGGGCACACCCTCTCTTTAAAGTCAAACACACACTTTAATGTATTTAATGCCATGAGATATGACACCAAGAGACAGTACTAAATTCATTTAATTGGTCCCATTTTATGAATTTAAAAATAAGTAAAACAGTAACAAGTGCCAATTTCATGCTTTTACAGCCCTTAAATAAATTACCAACTCAAATGTAAGCCTACCCTCTCTGTGGAGTAATTCCTGCTACTATATGTCATACCAGTTTGCATGAAGGCCTTCCCTGCAGGTTGATCATATCCCTGCAGCCACCTAAAGGTAGGAAAAAAGGCACATGCTTTCCATCAATCAGAATGTGGTCTCATCCATTGAGGATAATGAGCCACAAAAGCCTTTAAATGACTTCTTTCCCTTATGTCGCAATCCTCCCCAAGACCTGCAAACAGGCTTCAATGTGTTCTGCTTTCAAAATTACACTAAAGAGCACCAGACTGGTACAACATTTTTGATTAGCTCTGATATGGTGACTTATTCTGCTCTGCTTCCAAGTTGCTTTCAGTGCAAGTATTTCAGAGCTTGGATGGTGATCTCCTGAGGAACCGCAGTTGAAGTAGACCAAACACATATACCACATTCCCACCAAAATTAGCGTGTGCATGCGGGATTTTTAAACACGGGTGTACCTGCGAATTATGAGCAAGTGGCTGTTTTCCCTCTGACACTGAACTCACCTCTGGGGAGGGAGTCGGCCTTTCTGTCAGCTGATGTGAGTGTTGTTTTGTTTGTGTGTTTGCGCGTGTCATGGACAGGCAGGTGAACAGGTATACAGTAGACAGCAGCAGGAACAGAGGTCTTTAAAAACTTTACAGTGGTTTCTTCTCTTTAAATATCTCATGCTTGTTCAGTCTCTCTTTCAAACTCAGTGCGGACTAATTTGGAACAATGTTTTAGCGTTGCTTCGGAGGACACAGACAGCAATTAGTGAAGGCACGTCACTGCATCTCGCCGGTTAAGGAGCTGAAATTACCGCGTTCACCCGGGTGTCATGTTCCCATCAAAGCCGATCGGAGCCGTAGGCGACAAAATCCTGTGTCTACTGCAGTCATTTGACCTCGGTGCATGCCAATCGTGCGCATTCCCATTGAATTTAAAAGTCAGATGTTAGTGGGTGTTAGCGGGTTTTTGTGCAGTGGGAATGAGGTAGATAAAAAAATTCTCTACCATTCCATCAGAAGTAATCTTTTGATGGAAAAGTTTGTCAAGATGTTCTTTTCAATGTTTCCGAAAAGTAGCATCAAGCATTTGCATAAGATGAAGCAAACAACTTGTTGTGGTGCAGCTACTGTATGGTTGCATTTTTTTTAGCACAATTTGTGGAAACCATGAGCGTCAAAGTACAATACATTGAGATTTACTGGCATAGCAATCAAAATACACGAAAAAAAGTGGTGTCTCATTTTTGAATTTTTGTTTCGTCTAGTGTTGTAAAAAATGTTAATTTATCGATAAATAAATGTGTGTGTGTGTGTGTGTGTGTGTGTGTGTGTACTCTGAATACTTAAAATAGTTTCAAAACTCATTTTCCTCAGTATCAATACACTGGAACCAGTTGTGCTTTTTTGCTCTTCCTCATAGTTAATCTTTAATGAAGTCATTATGCTGTTCTCTGTTACCATCTAAAATAAGAGAAGTCACTGCTTTCCTGCTATGCCCTAGTTATATTCATCTTTTAATACATTTTAAATCGTATGCCCTCAATGTAGATTTCCCCATGGTATTAAAAATCATATCTAATATCTAGATATTTTAAGGTATTGAAGTTTGAAATTCCACCATCATGGCATCACTGCTTTAGTCTACAAGGGTCCATGAATCAAACAAATCATAAGGATTTTTCATAAAATTCATCTAAGTTGTGAATATATAATATGCAAAGTCCATTGTTTGCTCTAACTTCATTTGTCAAATGGACAGCAGTTCTTGTGACTTAACAAAAATATTTTTTCCTATTACTGCACTGTATTGCTTGGTAGGCTTGTTTTTGCTACCTTGCTTGCAACAAAATAAGTGAACGCCAGCTTTTCTGTGTAGTTTTCACAACAGAAAAGCCCCTGAAATGCTCCCAGTTTTGAAGGCTAATGGGCTCCTTCACATACCTTTTTTTCAAACCCATCTCTCAGTGACAGAAATTATGTATTTCGCTTAATATTTGGAGTAAAAAAACAATAATAATATCATCAGTAAGCTAAAAATCTCCTCTCTCTAACTCAAGTTGTTTCAGGGTTAATGTGAATGAAAATGATACAACAAGTCACATAACCACAACACTGCAACTCCATTATTGAAGTATGTCATAGATAGTTGATGAAGAGTGTACTGCACAACATAAATTCATTGGCTTTGGTTGATACCATTACATTTCAGTCATTAACTCCTGCTAAATTGACCTCTTTATACAGCTGCATGACTTGTGTGCCTCATGCAATTACCGTCTTTTGTCACAGGGAAGTATACTTGCGTCATCAGCTTACACCAAGTTTCCTCCTTGATTTGTAAGAACTGGACCCCAAAATCTTCACTTTCCTGAATGCCAAACGGAGTGTCTCATAAGTCTCGGTGCAGTCAGTCAGTCAGTCAGTCAGTCAGTCATTTTCTGTAACCGCTTGTCCTCGTAAGGGTCGCGGGGGGGCTGGAGCCAATCCCAGCTGTCATCGGGTGGAAGGCGGGGTACACCCTGGACAGTTCGCCAGACTATCGCAGGGCCAGTCAGTCAATCAAGTGTTACAAAATATAAAAATTGCCAGATTGGTCATTCTTTCCAAAGACCTGAAAAGTTTGTGTCCATATTGCATGCAACGTCATCCCAGTCAAATTAAAGCAATTGGCCACACAATCAGAAAGACTGGTTTGGCAGTATGAGCAGGACGCCAGTCTGAATTCTAACTTTACGGGTGGGACTGTGTAATTATTCATGCAGAAATACTTGCGGGTGAATGTAATGTGTAAGCTGGTACACCTGGGGTAGAATTTCAGTGCTCAGAGGTGAATTGAAACACACACAGCAATGACACGTTTGGGGTGCTGACACGTTCATTAGCACATAGGCAGATTTGACACAGCTGGAAGATGTAGCGAGGAGCTGCTGTCAAGGTCTTGGAATGCTGCAAGACTGGCACAAACTAAGGGTTGGATGCTCATCGCTGTGTCATAAGAGACCTGGCGCTGTCTCGTCTCCTTTTTTAAAAAATATTTTATTTATTTTCCTCCCTCGTTGTGTCGTTGCAACACACTGAGTGTCATCATTTGCATGAGTTTGACACCCCAATGTCTAGCTTCTTTGTCCTCTCTCCAACTTGTTTCCTCTCTGTCCGTCTCTTTCTCTCTCTCTTCCCCCCTCTGTTCATTGCCGTCGTCTCTCTCCCCCTTTCTCTCCCTCTCACTCCCTCTTTTCCTCTCACTGTGCCTCTCCTCTTTCTGCTGATGGTGGCGGTGCCATCCATGCCAATTATGGCAGTCGAGCAGGTGGCTCCTTGCAGGTGGTAGAGGATTAATCCCTGTAAAGACTTCACTTCATTAGGAAATCCGTTTAATGTGGCCAGTTGATTGATAAATCTCCCGGACCTCTCTCAGAGTCCCCAGATTACTGCCAAGTTTGTCTATTATATGCTAGGTTGACCCCGATGTCAGAGACAGAGAGGGAGAGGGAGGGAAAGAGAGAGATAGACAGTGTTTGTTGTGTCTTTCTAGCTGAAGTAAGTTTATGGCTGTTACACTATTTGCTGACTGGGATAGATCGTCTCAGCATTTTATGCAAAAGGTTGAAAAAATGTCCTTTAAAAAAAAAAAAAAAAAAAAAGTAGTGCCTGCAAAATCTCCAAATCTCAAACCTGAAATTTTAAAACACTTGACATTTAAAGTTATTATAAATAATTGACGGTTTAACAATGCATAATCTAATTTGAAAGTACAAGCAATTTTCACCACCTCTGTAGTGTGACACACAAAAAAAAAAAATGGTTTGGCTTATTAGATTTGATACCAGCGTACGTGTAAGTGCTACAAGTATCACAGCATTTAAGAATGAACTGTAAGAACTTGCCCTCAGCCTCAGACCACCCACACTCTCCTCACTGTGTCAAGCCTCTGCATTTAACTCAAGTATCTTCTTAACTCACCCCTCTATAATTTTCCATCCCGGTATTATCACAATTACCCCGTGAGCCAGGAGGGGAGGGAACTCCCCGCCGCTCGTGACTGTCTATGTGCCACCCGCGGGCTTGTGGTCTGGTCGGATTTGTGAAACACTGACAGACAACCCCTTCATCAAGCCTGTCAAACAAGGATGACAAATGCGTCTCCACATCCCCAAGATGCCTACAATATTTAAAAACCATGGGAGAATGGCGAAGCTGACAGAGAATAGCCCCTCCTGGCAGACGCAAAGTTCAAGCCGCGTCAGGCTGTATCATTCTCAAATTCTGAGGAGAGACTCTGAGTTGAACCTGATGGCATGTTGACTTAATGATTCTGACAGAGCATATACGGTGTCTGTCTCAGGTTTCTACAAGGCAGTGAAGTGCAAGTCAAAATACATTTCGTCGACTTAAAGAGGGGTTTGGTTACAATGCTGCATATTAAATATGGATATGATTAACTTACAATTGGAATGCAATTTATCATTATTTTCTTTTTATACCCTCTTAGGCCACACAAAAAATACATATATTTCAAAAGTACTTGTCAAATCCATAGAGGTACTGATTGATGTTCACATAACATGGAAAAGCACACACACATAACGTGCACACAACTTTGATCACTATCACCAGAAACAATAGCTCGGAGATACAGTCCGGCTATCAGGCAATCAAACATACAGTCATTTTTCTTCCAGCTGCTACCAAGCATGTAACTATATTGGTTTGCCCGGTGCTTGGAGCCTTGTCAAAAAATGACAGAAGATCACACCTTTTTTCCCAGGGTGAGCACTTTAATTACAGGGTGGCTTCTAAGCCTTACCACATCTGTACAAATGTCAGTCCAAAGTTCACCGCTCTTTGTGGAAGAGAGTTCCTCAGAAAAATATTGTATATATTGTGCTCTCATTGTTAGACAACAGAATATTGTTATACACATTCCTTGCATTTGAGGTCACCCCCACCCTTCATTTTTTTTTCTATTTATGACAAGTCATGTGTGCCATCATTACTCATGCTCACTATCACGTTTCTTTAACAGTCCGTGGCATCTGCTCTTTGATATCTAATATTTTAATTGCCGCAGGGTCATACATCTTGCTGTCCTTTGCAACAATAAATGTGTTGTGAAACAATAAGCAGGCGTTTGGGACGGGATAATTTACTGCATGCAAGTTCAGCTGTAAGGTCCACAATGAATGTACGAAACTCTGCATGCATCCTGGCACGTAGGCGCAGGAATCGTTGTTTTCTCACATAGAATAATTTTGTCAATATATAAGATAATTATATGGAAATGGCCATTTATATAAATGAATGCTATTATAATAAATGTTATATGGCCTGTATTTTAATGCTCCATGCTGTAGACATTTAAAATATGGGGTTATTGGAAAAGAAAAATTTCTCAAAAAACTGTTTAGTTTTTTACAACTATAGTCCAGTAAGAGCAATTAATGTAGTGTTAGAGCCCTCATTTTATATACAACACATAATGCACAACTTCTTGTTTCAGTTGTCTGGGAAAACTGCCACACTGTCTTCTTAATGAGTTTGTAGCCCCAGATTAGGTTCGTATTTTTATGGTAATTGTGCATGACTTTTACAGTATGTGACTTACCACCCTGCCTGTTATTCCCCTTCAGCAGCACCTGTGTCTTTGTTCGTGCCCAGAGCTGCAGGTGGCAGCATAGTCTTAGAGGACATGACAGGCTAGATTCCTTCAAAGATACACATACACACACAGACACACACCACTTAGCCCCGTTGAGCTTTTCCCTATTCCCCTGAAGTGCACACTTTGACCTTTGGATATTTGTTACCTGCAGAAAGTGACATTGGGAGTCAGCCAGTGGCTCGCCACTTACCTCGACTGTCTCTGTTTGTAAGGGACTGTAATAATTAGCAAGTTCTCAGCCTGTGATTTTTAATGTCCCCTAATTTGGCTGAGACAGAATCTGTGTTTGTGCGACGTGATACCGCCTGCATTTTCCAAAGTGTTTTTTTTGTCTTTTTTTCTCGGAGAGGGGTTTGCAAATCTGAGGCAGGTTTTGATATTTTCTTACACACCGTTTTGCATTTCATTACCATTGGTGAGGTGACAGTGGGCTGTTTATGATTTCAAAACAGGGACAGGCGGTTGAAGTATTTTGGCTGCAGGGAAGAGTGTTTTTTACACTGATTTACCAGACTTGGAGGCTTGCATCTTATTATTTGGACTATTCTTTAACCTCGGCTGTTCAATTGTGTGAGACTGTGGTGTTTACGACCTGCTTGGGCAAGGTTTCCCATGGGACTGAGGGACAATAGGATAGGACTGTTATCAAGAATTTGCAAATAACAGATAAAGAAAGTAAGGAATAAAAAAAATATATATGTATATTTTTTTAAATTTATGTTTTGTGTTTTTTCATTGTAGTTTTATAGATTAATAGTTTATTGGCTCAACCAGGATTTGATTTTTGATATTCTAATTTTTTCAGTTAATTAACCATTTATTCCAGTATTTACAAAGAAAAAGGCATTTTGTTCCTACAGCTTGATTGGCTTGGAAAATGTACTATAAAAAGTTAGTGAAAATTTTATAGAAATTGTGCAATTTCACAAAAACCACCTATAAAATTCCACTGACAAGGCTCTGCTGTGATTGGCCTTGCTCCAAAATACCTCACAATATATTACCATTGATTTCCCACAAATGCAAATGCATGAATAGTGTCTCAGCCCTGTTGCTGCATATCTCAACCATTCACCGGGAAATGTCTCGGGTGCCATATTCTGTCAGCTCTACTGAATAAATGCAAGTCCAAATGTCTCAAGGCTGTACATTGTCATTCATATAGAAATAATGTGATTCCTTACTGGTGGTGACCCCACATCTGGCAGAACTGTTAACCTTTTGGTTATGTGGCTTTGAGGTGAGTGTAGCTAAGTCCCCCCGCCTCCCCCACCCACCCATGGCTTTCACCTCTGAGGAGCTGGAGCAGTGTTACGGTGCAGAGTGGGAGCCCTCACGCTGCTTAAAGATGTGTGTGTGTGTGTGTGTGTGTGTGTGTGTGTGTGTGTGTGTGTGTGGGTGTGTTGTATTAAGCAGGGGGTGTTTGAGGCTGCCCATTTGGGAACAGACCCTGGGTGTTAAATACTGAGGAGCTGGAGGAGAGGACTCTGTCAGCTTGGAGGACACAGCACGCAGCACAGAGGTCACTGGAGCACATGCACACACACACACACACACACACACACACACACACACACACACACACACACACACACACACACACACACACACAGATGCACTCATGCATCCATGCATACACACTGTCACTGTCCCTCTCTCTCTCTCCTTCATACACACATACACACAAACTATCTTTCTGTCTGTTCTTTCTCCCCCTCTCTATTTCGCTCACACAAACAGACCCACACACACACACAGACACACACTTCCAATAGCATTGCTTTGCTCATCTCCCCTCTCCTCCCTTATCCTGTCAAAACTCCACCGTGGGGTCAGAAAAGCAGCGGTCAGGGGGATAATAGGAAAACAGCTCAAACAGGGAACTGTTGACACATTATGAGGAAGTAAAGGATCGACACAGGAACAGAGAGAGAGAGAGAAGGTCTGTTAGTAATCTACAGCCCTTTAAAAATCACATTAAATTGTCAGAATGAATGCAAACAAATGTTTTACTCATTTAAAAAATAAAAATGTAAAATAAATTATTGTTTTTACAGCATTGAAATACTTGATATATGCATCAAAACACCATTCCTTCCTAAAATAATTTTAAAGGAAAAAAAAACATCAAACAGCAAGAGTAGGACAAGGTCAAAAACCCCTTCCTCTTTGTGTAAAACAGTTTGTTCCACTCTGATACAGCCCAAAGACACTCATTAACTATATTTAACTACTCTGATTTGCATCGTGTGAACTAGTCAATCAGTATAGCACATAAAATGTACAAATGTAACACTGTCAAATTTCAGCAGTGAAAGTGTATCAGCGCCGGAGGCAGAGAGTAATGATTGTGCTAAAACAAAACTGCTCAAGTCCAGTGCTTTTTTTTTTTTTTTTTTTTTTTTTTTTTAACCAACACCCACGCACACACACGTACACACACAAACACATACACACACTTCCTCTCTGCATAGGCACACGTTTACTTGTCAGCTTGAGATGGCTTCATATACCATCCATTACTTTTATGCCCTGCCTTTCACCTAAATGGCTTTGCATATTCACCACGGGACCTACTAGTGCATCCTGGGGGAGAGGACACACACACAGGAGAGCACGCACACACACCCATGCGTCGTCAAAGGTTGGCCGAGTTAGATTTACAGCCTGGGACCGTCACCTGTGACTTACCGCCTCTGAAATTAGTCACAAATAGCATATTAGGGCAGCTAATCAGGCACGCCTGAGCACTTGGCTTTCTTTATGTGGTCATAAAGGGGAGAGTATATGGGCGCCCTCAGGCCTTGGGGTGAATGATCGTCCTGACCTCCAGTGAACCAAAAGCCACACACGGCTGGGGAGGGATGGGACGTAGGCTGGGGTGCTTCCACTAAATTTGTCTTTGATACACAGAGCAAGATGACTGGGCTGCATCAGGAAGTGATTTCTTTTGGGGTTTTACTGCTGCTCTGTTTTAACTTCAAGAAACCACATGACTGAAGCACACAAAGAGAGAAGGAAGGCAAGGACACATACTCCATTGTATGCCTCTTTATTTCAAGTAAGATTTAGGTATACTTTGCCCCTATGATTCTGTGAAAGTATAGCAGGAAATAGTGTGTGTGTGTGTGTGTGTGCATGTGTGCGTGTTTTAAAAAGAAGACTTGAGTTATATAACCATATGTGAAAAACTGAGTCATTGTAGATGTACTTAAAAAAAAAAAAAAGTTTTCACTTCACAATACATTATTTTTTCCTATTAGTGGTTAGTCCAAAATATAGACTCCAAACATGTAAATGCTTGTCAGATAAATAATCTATATATTTTTTAGGTGGGTATTCGTGGCCACAGATTTGTGTTACGTGTTCTATTTTGATCGCGTGACTTTAGTCTCACGGTACCTCCTCACGAGCTACTGGACTCTGTCGGACACGGAAAACTCTGGCACCACCAAGAAACCTCACACCCTCATGAAATAGTAAAGCTATCTCTTGCTCTCTGACACAAGTCTGTCGAATGAACAGGAGAGGGCACGAAGGTTGAGAAATGCATAAAAGAAAAGTAGATGGCAGGAATCGCGAAAGAGGAGTAGGGAGATGGAGGGAAGGAGAGGAATGAGGACAGGGATTGAAGAGAGACGAGGGGAGGAAATCACTCCTGTATCTCACACACTCTTCCTTCTCCACCGTGGGAGAAGTATGTTTTCATATCAGAGCGATTGTTAAACACTCAGATCCAATATGGTGATTCAGTAAGTACTTAAACAGAGCTCAGATATTCTGCCCCTAATTGACTTGGTGTGGCCTCACTAAATCACAGTCTTTATTTAAAATAGCTCTCTGATAAAAATGATTCGCTCTCTCTGTCCTCTCTCTCCCCCCTCTTTTCTCTCGCTCCCATCTCCTTCTCCTTTGTGATTTACCATTGAGGAGATGAATTTGAAATTTCAATCATAGAGTTGTTAAATATTGATGGGTCTTCTAAGTCGTTAACGAGGTCTCGGCAAGGACGGGGGAATCAGCCCCTCCGTTCGCTGGCCCCAGCTTCGCCACAGCTCAGCCATCTAGAGGGATCCAGCCGGGTCAGGAGGTCACTGTACCCAACCATAATCTCCTAACTTCTATGAGATCTTTTGATGTCCCGCCAAGGCTATTCTCTCTAACATCAGCTCTTATCATGCACTACCATATGCAAAAAAAAAAAAAAAAAAAAAAAAGTCAAAAACTTTCTAATTATGCATTATGTAGAGCAGCCTTTATTCACTGTTCAAGATGTGTCAATTATAATGAGAGCACTGCTGTGTGATTTGATATGATAATAGAAATCTTTATCTGGGTCTCAGCAGACCTCTTGCGTGTCAGGACTGATCACTGTTGAAAAGAATAAGTGCCTGCAGGCCACCATAGAGCAAGGCAGTACTCACATGGTTCAATATGCCACTCCATAAAACCGAGATGAGACTTCTTTTATTATTGCTGCCGCCGGAACAAACTCCGGCCATCTAATCAAACGTTATGTACTTTGAGATGTGATCATTACATCTTACAAACGATGTCTCACCAAATAAGATTTGTCTGTGCAGCGGGCTAACATTAATGGCTTGTTTTCTTGTTGGGTCTGACTTCAGACACCTTAACACTGACTGATGGCGAAGTCGTAGGTACAGTTGCATTGATCAGAATCCCTCACTGTAGTCTATGTGTCTGGTCACAATCCCATTTGTTATTTTACTCCTACCCGTCATTTTTGAGTGCCACCTGTCCCTCAGGACAGAGTTACAAAGTAGAGTTTTAATTCCTTGCCTATGAAATGGGACAACCCTTCAACACCCTATTATGTCATCTGTAGTTGTCAATGACGTTGATGTAACAAGATGTGAAATTTCTTTAAAATGCAGCACTATCATACACAAATCAACAATTTCAATGTAACATTAGCTAGTTAGCTACTGAAACATTGGCATAATGTTGATTTTTTTTTATGTCCTCACTCAAAAATAAATAAATAAATAAACTGGATTTTTTTTCATGTCTTTTTTTCCTTGGGCCTTTATTGACAAATATTAATGTTTTTCTGTTTTTAGCTGATGCCATTGTTAATTAAATATAGGCCTATAAAACTGAAAGGAAAAAAATCACACGCACAACCACACACACACACACACACACACACACACACACACACACACACACACACAATATATAATATATAATTAATTCATATATAAATTTTGTAACCATGGTATTAGCAGCAACTTAATTGAATTTTAATAAGATCTCTGAAAATGCCCACCTTTTTAAATTTCCCACCACACACAACCCTCATGTTGGGAGTGATATATATATATATTACTAATTCCTGTAGGGGGTGAACTGAAAGGCCATATTGTGACATTTGGTTGTTTTTTTTCTTTATTTAGCATAACATGCCTAAACCAAATAGTAGAGATAGCTCAAACAGATTAGTTTAAGCTGATAACATTTTTCATAAAGATATAGTGACTAAAAATGTGCTCTACCAAATGGTTGACAATGCTTGAGGGTTGAGGTTGTTATGAAGAAAAAGAAACAATACATTAAACCAACATTAAACCAAGATAATCTGAATCTGAATGAAGGAAATACATGTCGGGGTTTCATTTGTTGCTCATACAGCCATCTGATTTCTAATAACTTTTGATTTGAAGTGTGCCTCTACATTTGGAGGGTCATGCAGCCCTCATACTTCACCCTGCCCCTCCATCCAATCAAATATTGGGATGCCCTTTCCCCAAGACATGAACAGGCAAAAAGGAGGGATAGGGACTAGGCTAAAGTGGTAAAGGCAAGGGGTGTATTGGGACTGTATCTAAGTCTTTGAGAACTCTGTCCTACTTTGTTTACACATTAAAATTCTATTTGTTTACACAAGAAATTTCCCCCCAAAATCTTTGATTAATATATAAAAACAAACTAATTGCAAATTATTTTTCATAGGCTCTTGTTACTTTTCTTGGTCCCTGTGTGTAGGATTACAGCTTGACAAAAACATATTTATATCCACTACTAAAGCAGAGAACTGGGAGTGCCGTAGATGTCAATGATGATAATGCAATAAAAAGCATTTTGGAAGTATCTCCAGTTCTGCACTTAGCCTCTTGGCAGTGGTTTGATCAAGATGGAATAAGCTTGTGACTTTTCAATTCCAGCCATAATTTGTTTCGATATTACATCTCCTGGATAGAGCAAGTGATGGAATTTTTCCTATTCGAGGCTGAGGCAGTGGGGAAGCTGACAATGTCCCATAATAGGTTATCACCAACCATATCTTTTGCAAAATAGAAACCCAACACATGTACATCTGTGGCCTAGTGTCAGAGCCTTAAATATACATCAGAAATGCATTAAATTTGCTGATTGCTATTCTTTTCCAACAGCGTGTCAAGCCCCAAATTTATTTTTGTTACGTGGCTTCCCGATTACTTTGAATTGCCAGTGGTCCCTCTTGACATTGACGGCTTTGAAGGAAGTGACAACATTAAATTTAGTTTCGGCGCGCATATATGTGTGTGTGCGTATGCAACAGTACGATGTACCGGTGTTTTCTCTTAGATTGTTTGAGGTCCATCAGTGAGAGCCGAGCCCTTTCATATTGTATGTAATTTACTGGAACCACATACAGTATAACACTGGTAGTGCTGAAACACTGATCGGATCTCTGGAGCACCGGCGCTTCTCACAGGAAATGTAGCTGACACAAAGTTAAAGCTCTATTTGATTGTGTTTCCAAAGGAATATCCTTGTTGAATCCAGCACCCCGCTGACCCAAAATCCTACCTCTCAATCACCTGCTGTAGTGTGTGTTTCTTCCAAATTTTAGACGAGTGGGATTTCCACACGGAGCTGAACCAAGTTTCTTTCAAGTGTTGAAAATGAGTCCCATGGTTTTTGACTTGGTTTTCACACAGAATAGTCAAAACACAATGATGATATCTGACACGACCCTGAAAAGATATATGGTAAGGTATAATGCAGATGGTTCAACACAGCTAGCATAATTAAAGAGAAAGCAGGGAAGAAAAAAAAAGAAAGGAGTGTGACATGTAAAATGTTTTAGGGTGAGTAATCAATTCCTATTTGACGTAACGCTTTTGTAAGAGGATGGCCAGTGAAAGTAATTTGGTTTGAAACAGCCAGGTATCCTTGTATTCTATTCTGTTGTGTAAAACAGAAAAAAACCTTGTTGAAAGCACTGGCTTAATGAGAACCCCATTTGGACAGAGGCATCAGGCTATTGACCTCTCTCGGGGCTGTGAGGAGTGAGCACTTTCACATGTTACTGTCTATAAATTTCAGCCGTCGACACAGCGCCCTATTTCATCAGGGGCCAGGCTGACGTGCCCTTCGGATTGATGTCCCCCCTGCCCATTTGTCTGTTTTACACTCCTTAGTGTCTTTGTGCTCCGCTAGATCTGCACCTCTTTGCCGTGATTGGGTATTGACAACAAATCAAAGGGGATAATATATGATGATGTTTGCCAGTATCCCAACAAGACAAGATAGTCGTACGGCTGGCCCGGCTGGTTTACATGTGTTCTCTGTGAATGTCAGAGAGACTGCATATCGATTCCCCAGCGGACAAAGAGTCATTCTTCTTCTAGTGGCCAATACCTAGTTTAGTTAAAAGTGTGACAATGAAGAGGGCTGGGGGCAGCGAGTTTAGAATTAAGCCGTACTTGACATGCAATGAAAGACCCCCTTCTGTGGAGGGGGCTCTTCATGACTTAAGTAATAGACTGGGAATGCAGTTATTGCTTAGCCTTCAGAATTCCTTTGCTTGCGAGGTAATGTGTATATCAGAAAAGTTTGTTTTCTGCCCCTCAGGCCTACTCAATAAATGAACATAACAGCAGGTCCTTCTCTCTCCCTCTCTGTCACACTCACACACACACTCGCACACACACGCTCGCCGAGCATCTTTGAAATGGGTTTTGTATTGATTTTTGTAACTACCCTGTTAGATGACGTTGTGCCTTAGCGTGTCATTTCTAGATGGCCCTGCCCCGAGCAGGTCATTGAGGTGCTAACTGTCATTTGGAGGGACAGAAAAGCAATCATAGCTTTTTCATTACTTACTGTTTTCCCTCCCTCCCCCTCCCCGTTTTCACTCTCTTTTTACCCCCAGTCGTGGGATCGCCTGACATATTATGGCTTCTGTGATTTAACTGCACTCTTAAATTAAGTGCTGGAATATCAAGCTGTAGCTTTAGAAAAATAAACTCTGTGTCAAGGGATCAAATACCCTGGAGGTCAAAGTCATGAACTTGTAGTGGCGCACTCATCAATTTCAAACTTGTATGGGCTTGTTCTGTTTTAGGTGTACACAGAAGGAGGAGGTTGTGGCTTGATTATGGTTCTGTGTATGGTGTTTTCATTTCTGTCTGCAGTAGCCTATATATATATATATATATATCTACATATATATCTACACACTGCAATGCAGACCCAGGGAATTTAGGGTAATAAACACAAACTTAAACACTTATTACATTTCTTGACAAGACAAGACTTGACACATTTTCTTCTGTCTGCTGCATGAAAAAGTTTTAATCAGTTATGTTAAATGAACTACAATAACCTAACTTAAATTAAGCTTGCAGATGTTGCTACAGTATGGCTGAGGTTTTGATTATGGTAATAGCTGTGGTTTGGTTAAATCATGTAAAACTTTGGTTAAGGTTAGGCAACTGAACTGAAACAATGTGTTGAGGTTTATTTTAAGTTTAGGAAATAGTTAAATGAGCAAAAACCCTAACTACCAGTGGGAACTTCAAAGTAGGAGAGCTCAGATTGAACTGAGGTCAGAGCTACCCCACCCAACTGCATAATCAACTCATCATGTACAGTATTTGCTTTTCATGACATTGTGCTTATTTTGCTACATGCTGGGGAACCAGACTCATCCAGTGTGAAATGTAACACACAGCAAGCACTACATCTTCTCAAGGGCTATTTGATATTGACTGTAGAAATAGACTCTTACAAAAATCAATGTTTTTTAAGGTTTTAGATCTCTCAATGATTTTGTATTTTAGTTATAGAGCATGAATGTAGCTTTAACCCAATCATCAGAATAAAGGTTGACATTTTATGCTTCTGCAAACCACCTAGGTTACATATGTACATTATTCTGATGAAGATACATTAGAGGCTTATTTTAAGTTTTAACAATGCTGTGATTAATGTGTGGATAGGTTGTGGGAAAATATCATGTTTTGGCTTAAATAGCTGCTTTTGGTGGCACAGTCCTAGCTGGAAACGCAGCATCCACCATCCAATGACAACTCAGCTGAAACATTGGTATGATACACAGAAAATGCACAAATTTATCCTATCCGTGTTTTTCAGAAATATACATTAACAACCTTTTTATCTGGCATCTTTGCTGGTATGTCGCATAATTAATTTGGAAAAAAAAACATATCAAAAGTGTTGGCACTGGTTAAAAACAGGAATAAATTTAGCACAGAAATGACCTGCACTTGTGCATCTTGTGTGATGATCAAAAGATGAAACAGGGTTCTAGAGAATTGATATTAAACCCACTGTCTTGTCATATGAGATTACCTGACAGAGGATTCATGATACTTCGGCTTTCTATCACTGATGCTGAGGAGAGCTGTGAATGGGCACCAGCTGCCACAGAGAAGCAGGCTGATGGAGACAATAGTCAAAGGAGGACGAGATCAAAGACAAATGATGTGTACCAGTTACTGTGAGCAGTGCTGCTGCTGCTGCCCCTGCGCTGTGCTGAGGGCTCTCGTTTGGTTTTAATCAATGAGCCTGCTCAATGCCGCGGCCTTGCACTGACTCCCATCTCTTTATGGGGAACTTAATCACCTGGGCCATTTTGAATTCAGTGGAAGAAGGAATGAGGGTGATGTCACTGCTTCCTTGGGTTACAGTAAGAGCTTGGGACGTGGGCCAGGGGGAAATAGTCACAAATGACTAGTATGAGACTCATTCATTTACTTCAGCGAGAAAGTTCATTAACTTTGAGTGTAAACCAAAAAGGACATTCGTATTATTTATAAGATGCAGTTTTATGAGAATTTATGGCAAATACTTGCACTTCTAGTTATGAATGAATATGTAAGTTATACACTTTGACAAATCAGTCGGTTCTTTTTCATTTAGAAACGAGAGGAGTCTATAAAAAAGGAAAGCTGACCAACTTCTTACTGACTTCACTCACTTGCTTCTTGTGCGGGTCACCTTCAGCTCAGCATTGCACTAATAATGACCGCAGAGAACGACAGAGTGTTAGGGAACAAAGAGATTAAACCGGTGCACATCTCTCCCCGATCATCCCCCCCCCCACCCCAGTCCAAATATTCTTCTTGTTATACGTTAAGTGGGAAGGAGAAATTGCGCTGCCAGATTCATAATGTCATTAACAGTTAGGCATAAGGTTAGCCTTTACATCATATGCTCAATGTGACCCCATTACTCTCCATCAGCTCATCCATCCAGACGTCCTGGGGACCTGGGCTGTGGCCCTGCACACCCCCCCGTAAGCCTTCCAGAAGCTGGCAAAGTCTGCATGCTTGCCCACCCGCCCCACCTCGCCACAGGTCCCTCACACATGCACAAGCACACACACAAAATCAAAAGACCGCACAAAATCTCATAGACATACACAAGGATGCACATACTAACATGCAAGCATGAGTGTATGCATGCACGCAATGAAGTGAAGGTTTACAAAAGGTGTCCGTAAACACCTACTTGGGGAGCACACACACACGTAGACATGCACGCGCCCGCTCGCCACCCTGCTCGTCCATCGTGCCACTGGAAGATTGTGCTCCATTCTACTGAAGGTGTTATGGGCTGTTATCAGCAAGACCATTCCATGGATGGCTGCCCTAATTGAGAATAATGAGGGTCACATTGAACATATGGTCGCTGTTGTGTCCCCTTTCCCCCCTTCTTCTCTCCTTTTCTCTCTCTCTCACTTTGTGTCTGTCTCTCCCCAACTCCCCCAGACAAAAGGTTCAGTCAAACTTTGCCTCAGCCAAGCAAAGATCTGTGTGGCAAGTGGAAAAAGAAAGGACGTTGTCAAAGTTGTTCTTTTTTTCCCTCTGACAAGTTAATGTCCACACAGTCAGTGAGAAGGGCAGTGACCAGCCAATCAGTCGGAGGCAAAATGCTAACCCCGCTGAGACGAGCGGCGGTGGAAATACTGGCCTAAGCATTGTGCTGATATCAAGCTCCTTTGTTCTACATGCGAATACGGACATTTGCTCTTCGTTACCAAGGTCCCTTCTGTCATTGAGAGTTAAAGAATAGAAGTGCCAGCATATTTTAACATCGTACACCTCACAGACGGGCGGTCACCAGTGTGCTGATAATGATTAAGCTTGCATGTGTATAATAGTAAAAAAAAAAAAAAACTGAATGCTATTTGACCCGGTGTCAAAATGCATTCATTGCATTTTTGGAGTGTTTATGAGACAGAGCTGCAGGAAGGACATGATTCAGTGGTGGATTAAATGTGAATGTCAGTTGGAGTCAGGAACTAAGTTTACTGTTCTCAAAGCAGTTATGTGATATGGTTGGATTTCAGAATAAATCTTAGTAGCCTGCCACTATCATGTCATGTCTTTCGTCATTCAATATGTCTGCAGAGGAGATATCTAATGTACACAGTTAAAATCTGCCCAACTTGTGTTGCACGGGTAGATTCATGTCTCGAGCTCTGAGCACTTTATCAACGCAGTCTCATGGTGAAATAGAAATCCTGGAGCTGTTCCCGGTAATAACACCGTTGCGACTACGACGAATTAATCTGCTGAGACATCTCTCTTGCTTTCTTTCCACTGGTAAAATTGTCTGCCCTTTCCTCGCTCAAGGAAGAACTCTTCAAGCGCTTCATTAATTGCACAGACACTGTGAAGTTTTATGTTTTCCGAGAAGTTGTCGGGGTCTCCAGTGCTCCCTTAGATCTGTCAGTGTTTGGTCAAAATAAAGTTAGCAACTGTCAAAACAGCAGCCTTGCAAACCGGTATCACAGATCACAATGAAACCATTAGATTAACATTTGCTAATGTTAAACAATTCCCTTCTTGTTTATGTGACGCACCCCTGTTGCGATGTCATCCGCAGGAAGTAGCTTCGCATGAAACACTGTACGTCTCTGTTTACATAGGAATCATGCTGATTGGATTTAGATGAGCTAGTAAAGACGCTTTACGAGCCCACTACCAAACTGTGAATTGATTTGCTGGCATCTCAGTTTCTTGTGTAATATCCTTAGGAGGCTGGATTTATGACTATCTGTGACCCAGTTGCATTGTCAGTGCGCTGCATAGCCCCTGGATGCAGGCGCGGGTCTCCGGTTTCATGTAGAGACAGGTGTAGTCTCGACGTCTGATGATATGTGTAACATATGTGTGTACAGTGTAGACACATGCCTTAATGTACTGACATAGTAGAATGTTAAAGTATATAGCCCGTGCACTGACATACACGATACGTGCAACATATGTGTGTATGACATCGAAATATACTTTCATGCTCGCTGATGGAGGATATATCACTTACCTTATGGTCACACATGATATGTGCAGCATATTTGTTTGATGTATAGAAAATCCCAGCCTGTCATGTGGTGTAAATTTTAAGAATGTAAATTATATACATTGAAATATGTCAACAGTTGAGAGTTCAGTTCTTTTTGCAGGAACATACTTGGATGGTTGACATACTTAATGCTCAATTTTGCTTATGTTCGATTTAATACATAATACATATAATGAACAGCTAGTTCATATAAGGGTTGGGTGATGTATGGAATATACTCGATGCATTGTGGCTTGTTCTACTTGGCATGTATAAAATGACTTTATAGTGAACACACAGGATTAATTGTAATGTCATTTTTTTAAGCCAGCAGCATGAGACTCGCTTCAGTGTTTCGGCTCCCTTGCTCTCTCTCATGGCTCTATCCCTCTCACAAACACTCAAAAAAGACTCGCAAACATGATATTTCACACACACTCAGAGTTCTCCCTAGAATTTTCTTCAGGCCCAGTGGTGCACACCTAAAAAAAAAACCTTAAAAGATGCAATGCCTGGTGTGGCCTCAGTGCAATGGCGCAGGTAGTTTTTGTTCACTCTTTAATTAAAACCTGAAAACACAGTGAACACTACAAGGAGACGATGTCTGAACAAGCTGTATACATTTACAAAATAGTAGTACATCATGAGCAAAGTGTGCATAAGTCACTGCTACTCTTAATCTTTCTTGGCTTTAAAAAAAAACAAGAAAACATAATTCTCCTTTTCCATTTGCTCCCTGGCTCAGTTGAGAAAATAATGGGTTGCGTGTGGTATGATGTCCTTATAGCCAACCTATGCCCTCCTGTGCCTTGTACCCGTTGCAGTGTTTTAACCCTGCAATTCCTTATTCTTGTGGTGAGAGTAAAATCAACAACACTGTTGACATATGCATATGACCATATGTCATAGCTCGCCGTCCTTGACAATAAAGAAAAATGATCTGCACAGGATGTTTTATTTTGAAAATTGACAGGATTTGCTGCCTTTGTGTCTGTGACTTCCTGCATGACTTGCTTTGCAGCTGAAAGCAGCTAGCCTCTCTCTCGCTGTGGCTTCAGTCTATGATTGCAGTGCTGAAACAGTGGATAAATTGTTTTGAGCGTCACACAACCGATTATATTGTTTTATTTTTAAATGTTATTATTTTATTCACAGTTAAAACTAACCTGGAGGCAATCTTAGGATGGCAGTAGCATGACCCCGCCCTCTTCTGTATCTGATTGGCTTGCCTAATATTTTTACCCTCAAATTAACCAATTGGTACCGTCAGGGCTGAAGTGACTTGAGGGTTAACTCCCCTCACTTTGATCAGCAGCTTGAAAGCAACACACGAGAGCTCAACTCGGTCTTGAGAAACAGCAGCATTTATTAACTGAAAACTGTGACTTACACTTCACATTTACTGCTAAGCTGACCACTTTTATTGCTCGGTGATGACCTGTTTCTCTGCTCTTGTACTCCAATGCATTCACTGACACCCATATCACCCACTCACACCTACGCTCACACAAATACACACTTTGCTGTCTCTAAAGGAACCACCCCACTCTTATAATACAATCCAACCACCATAGGCACAGTGTACCAGCCACTCAGAGGCTGAGTAGGGCGGGTCATGGCTTCTACTTCCTAAAGGTAAAAAAATACAGTGTACTTCGCCGTCCTACGCAAACCTTGCAAAAGTTTAGGCCTGGCGGGGGGCCTCGATGGCTTGGCTGTGTGCCAGGCCTGTGGCATTGTAGGAGAAACACTGCACACTCCTAAGCCCACATAGACCACTTTCTCCTGAGCTATAGTATTTAGGCATAGTGTGACTTTTTGTATCTGCAGGCCTGCAGACCGGGACTATTTCGTTGTGTTTTGTTGTTGTTTACTGTGATTTTATTTACCTCTCACAATGTATAAAACTTTGGCACTGCAGTATCTGTTTGACCTTCTGTTAACAGCTAACTTTTGAAAAATAAAAGCACCAGTGGTTCTGCTAAGATTTATTTAATTAGAACAATATTTAAAATGATTAATCACTTCATTTAACTTTCATTACAACTGGAGTTTATTTAATAATTTTGTGTTTTAGTAATCTACAGTAATTCAGAGGAGATTTTAAAAATATCAAGATATACTGTATATTGTGCAATGTGATGTAGCCTAAAAATATTGCAATACTATTTTTAAGCCATATCACCCAGCCTGAGTTAAGTGTTGGCTGCTATGATGTTTCTTTATCATTGAAATCTTATTTAACTTTATTTTAACAATACTTTATTTAATTTATTAGCTGCTTCATTTAACTATATTGCAACTGCATTTATATAATAATTTTGTTTTTTAGTAATCCACAGTAGTTTAAAGGAGATTTCAAGTTATCAAGTTCTACTTTGTGTATTGTGATATAGCCTAAAAATATTGCAATGTTATTTTTAAGCCATTTTGCCCAGCCCTAGTTCATTGTTGGCTGCTGTGATGTTTTGTTTTTTTTCTTAAAAGATAATTTATTAAAAAAAGGGAGGACTATCTACCACATAGGCAAAAACAATCAAGCCATAAAGCATCTGTGTTATGAGATAAATGCAGCAACCCAACCCATAAAATATTGCTACTGTACATTAGGGGTGTATTGAGAAAATTCTGTCTTCATTTGTTTGACCGTTGAAATATAAATGTCCATACAGGCCCCCCGACCACTGCAGGAGCCAGCCGCTGACATTTCTCCACTTTGAAAACACAATGAAATCTGAATATTGCCTCGACTGAGCGGATGCCCGTAGGGAAATAATCCGGGGTCTCTGAATAGTCCCTAATTGAATTGTCTTTTACTAAATAGAGTTTGCTCTAATGCATTCTCTCATCGGAGAATATGACAGCCGGTGATGCTTCTCATATCTGCCTAAAAGAGCCCCCAGATCCAAGGACCTATTAACTGTATTACCCAAACCAATATCGCTGCCTAAACCCATTACCCTGAACCCATTGTGTATTTTTGTCACTACATCTTTGCTCAAAATCCGAATCAGCTCGTGATGGATGCTTAACAAGACTACACTTTTATCACATATTCTGCTGACCTTCAACAAATTGCTTTGCAAGTTTGCTTCCAAGATTAATGTGACAGAGCTGCTTTCTTTAACGCAGGATACAGGGTGCAGAGGGGGGCCATGTAGGCCCACTGTTTTAGTTTCTCCACGCTCGTAGGCCCTAACCTCCGTATGAACCCACGCCATCCGTCAGATGCTGTTTCTGTGAGGTAGAATGTTCATTTTAGTCATATACTTATAGTGCTGCAACTGGAAAATTGTAAAGATAGTTTGGTCAATTAGCCAAAGTAGAAAATAAACAAATGTCCACCTACTCCCTGAAGAAGAATGGAGGTTTTCCAGGCAGGGCTTGACAAGGAACAGGTTAAATACCTGTGTTGTTGTTTCTGGATAAGGCATGACGCTTGTAAAAAGTTCATAGAAATGATAAATCTTTACACCCTACAACCCCTCCTCCCACAGCTCCACTCCACCCTCACATGAGCCAAAGTCTCTCCAAAGGTGTAAATCACTTTGACCTGCAAACCCCCCCAACAATATGTAGCAAAACATAATGTATTGCAATTTCTTACCAAAGTAAACGCCACTGTTTCAGCAGACAGGAGGCTCATCTCTGCCTAATAAGTTTGAATCATGATGTCTGAGTTGTCTGTGTTACAGAAGTTAAGCAGCTAAGTCTTAAACCAAGCCAAAAACTGCTTCATGATGGCTTAGCAACAGACTTGTGATGATATTTTACTGTGAGACATGATGTTCTATATACAGCTGGCTGTAGGCATTGCACCTTCTTTTTGGGATCATACCATTTCAGAATAATATGATTCATCTATCAATATTATTACACCAAAATACCAATGTGCTGATCATCTGCCCTGGGTAAAAATAGTCATCAAGGACTTGTGGTGTCCGTAAAGCAATATACGTAGACAATAGCCTTTCGTCTAAATTCAGCAGGTTTCTTGCAGAAACTGCATTCCGTAAGTATCTCCTCCTTAGTTAGCTTTGGAGAGCTTTTCCTTCACTTTATCAGTGAGGACCTGTGTCTTATCATGACTAATGCTGGAAATTCCTCCCTGAGATAAGTAAAGGAGCTTAGGATTACCCTCTTGACTGAACATTGGAAAAGAGAGGGAGAGACGGAGTATGCACTACATGTTTGTCTGTACGTGTGTGTGTGTGCGCGAAAGGGAAAGAGTGTGTGTCTAAAGACGAGAGAGGAAGAGAACTGAGGCGGGGGTTCAGCTGGCTCCTCTGTATATTTTCTCAGTCGTGAGGCAACCTCACCATTAGTGTCAGACACTCAGATTATCCAACCAACGGAACAGGGATAAGTGGATTGATGAGGTGCTTCCATAGTCCCCGGCTGCTACAATGAGAACTGGCCTCATACTCCTGAAGCAGCTATTTTCCTCAAGGAAGGGCAAAAATAATGAGCTACTTAACCAGACTGTTCACTGCATTTCTGTCATATTACAGCTGGCTTGTTTGTTTATCCCAGACAGATCTATATTTCACTTTTTTAATTGAATTACTTTGATACAGACTAAAAGCCCTCAGCCTAATAACATGCCAATTACAATGAAGACCTACTTAGAATAAATATGAATATAATTCAGCAATTTATTGCTTTAAATACGGGGTGGGCCCAGCTCCCTTGACACCCATTGATTAATAATTGGTACTGCAGTCTTAAAGGGCAATTAAGGAGAGCAATTTCAGATCTTCACTTAGAAGTTAAAATGCCATTTGTCAGAGAAAGCACACACTCCTTACCTCTCTAGCTCTAGATCAACAACTAAATCAAATAGATATTCCCTGACATAATGTATGCCCACATTTAAGACATCGGACACTGTGATTTTTGAATTGATAGACCAGCATAGTCCAGTGGAAATGTTTGTGGTGGGCCCTGTGATTACCTCTTGGCAATCTATTTTGAGCACTCTGCTTGATGATGCCTACGCATTTGCATTTCTTTGTCATTTGCATGGATGTGCTTTCGAAATCCATACGGTAATGAATCCTCACATTCTCAATTTATTAATGGAGCTGGGCTTTGCAGCTTGTCCAAAACTAGTAACATATGTTCTCTAAATATGCATTGATTTATTTTGATCTTAGATAAATTATTCTCAAAAAGCAAAAGCAGCATGTGCATTGGCTACTTAAGTAATGACCTGTCTACAGTAAAAGTATTCATTCACAGGCTATTCGTAAACATAACATATAGGTAACCATATGGACTGATCGCTGTAACTCTATTAGATGCATTGCATTTGTTTCGCTTGCTCCAGCAATACAGGATTTTTTACTTAACATGGTATTCTGGGAAATGTATAATATCAGCCAATATATGTTTGGTTAGAATAGTTACAATTTGTGTGATTGAACGCAAAAAGCTATAAAAGAGTTTGTTTGTATGCATGTACTGTATTGGCTCAAATGTCTATATATTATTTAATCTAGTAGTTTCAGCCATAGATCTTAGGATCTAAAGCTCTGCGAGTTTCCACTCTAGCCCCCTAAATCAGGGACTTATAAATACTTACCTGCAGTTAAGTAGTTTGTAGTAAAAGTAGCAGTAGTTAAAATGGTGCTCTTCTAAATATGGCTTCATGGCTTTATTTTGTTATTAAACAAAATCTCTTATTATTTCATCCCATTTGATGATAAAGTGGTGTTTCATATGAAGTCAGTAATTCTAGAAAAGAAAAGAACACATTTATACATCTCATCTCATGGCAGACAGTGGATATATTGGCAAGGATTTAGGAAATTTATGTCTTATAAATAAAATTCAACCATTTGGAAAAAAAACGGTTGGCTGCCTTACACAGTGAGCATTATAAATACAAGAGTTAATCATTCTTCCTCTGCAGTCTGTAGTTTGTTTAAGGCTTGCCTCATTCACAGCATGTTAAAGATAGCAGCAATAACAATTTTATTGGCTCTCAACAGTTAACAGCTCCCTTGTCCTCGAGCCATGGAGGATGAAGGAGACGAACTGTGCAAAAACTACCAAAGTGCATATAAAAGTTAACCACTTACCTTCTATAAATAGTAAACTTCTCCTGCTTTTCTCACACCGGTAGTGAACTTGGAAACCTCTAAAGTGGGTAATTTATTCTTCATGAGTTAACAGCAAAGTAAACAGCACTGCAAGCTCCATTTTGTCTTGAAAAAACAAAAACAAACAAAAAAAAAAACATATAAGAGAGGCTGGCCTTCATTTTGTGTAGAGTGGTAGAGTTCATGACCAAATGATTGATCTAATCAGAGAAAGGGCATTTACGATAACCACTGCACATTTTAAGTCAAGGTTTTATATCAGCAGTGCAGATTGCCTTTATAAATAAATGAAATGGAGATATCCCTTCATGTTTTAAAATGCAAAATCATGAACATTTGACAAGACCTCACACTTGCCATCACAAATTTCTCACCATATGGAATGAGAGCTGTGAATGAGGTCATATTGTACACTATCTACAACAAATGCTGCTGAAGGATTCTTGCTTTAGATGTTAGTATTTCATCATAAAAATTGACTGTGTTTTCTAAATCATTAAGAAAGAATAGGAGGAAAATGGTGGGTAATACTTAATAGGAGCCAGTGTAAATGTTGTGCAGTACCGATTTATGGCATTGAAGGTGTCCGCTGTGTGATCATGACCAATGGGATTGGAGCTGCACCTATCAATTATGTTTTTATCGATTAATTTATCAGTTATTTTTTTAAATTGATCTAACTATTATTTTTTTTATTACTCAATAACTATGACAACGGATATTCTGAAAATAACATTTTAATTGTATTTGTCATACACTGCATTATTCCCCAACAAAAAATAGCCCAGTCTTAACTGGTAATCTGTGATTTACAGTCTGATATAAAGTCTCTCCAAAATAAAATTAATGCAAGAGCTTGTTCCACTCCACAGGAATGTCGTGCAATTTACATTTAGCAATCCAACAGCAAAATAAATAAAACAATGTAAAATACAAGTCACTTAACAAAACAGTTACTCTTTGTAACAGTAACAAACTCAAATCTAGCAGTCCAACAAAACATCTTACAGTAAAATTAGTGCAATTTGAATAACACTCTAAGTTTTCGATAACAGAAATAATTATAACTAGTAGATTCTTTCTGCATCAAAATAGTCCAGCCTTAACTTGGCCTTAAGTCATATCGCTGCCTGCTGATACAGTATGAGTGCTGTATTTTCATATTTACAAGCACATATTCCACTCAATTATGAAGTTATGCAAGCTCCTGCACAGCTGACAGTATTTCAAAATAAAATGCATTGTATCAGCAACTGATGGCATTCTGTCCACAGAGACACAGTCAGATAGCTTTTGTTTTGAAAGGGAATCAAGGAAGTTGAGGTATAACAAACATCTTTGTATTTCCTCATCTCTGTAACAGAGACAGACTTTAAACTGCAGTATAAAGTCAGCGAGCCACCGTTTTCTCTAGATGTGCTGCAGCTGAGATGCGCCTGACAAGCACTGCTCGGGCGAGCAGTGTGCATGATCTAACTTGATACATGAGCGCATGTCGACGTATCCCCCCCAGCCCTCACTCATAAATGTCCAAAAAACCTTATATTTCTTTTTCTAGCATTTTAAGAAATGTTGGATTTACAGTTTCATTATGAATTATCATACATAGTGTGGTCTGTAATTTTGCTGTAATAATTTAAAGACCAAGAAAGACAGTGGACACTTGTTGTCTTTCAGCTTACAGTTTTTTTTTCACTGGTATAAGTTCATCCAATGATAACTGGACGCAGTAAATATCAGCCTGTTGATAATGTAGAATAAAAAAGCCCAGCTACAGCTATGACATAGACCAAGATACCCAACCACTTCCTTTGCCCCAGCCTTGGTAACAGTAAATTGATCCCTCTCCTTGTTCCTCTGACCTTGTATTTTGACCCACTGGGCTCAGCTGTTAAACCCAACACCTACTGGATATCACACAAGTCCTTAACAACCTTCCCAAGGCCATGATAGGAGAATTATCATGCACATAACCATAATTTTGATTTCATCGTTTGGAGCAGTGTTGTGGTTTAGCAGGTGGGAGTGAGATGTTTGACCTTGTTTAAACCCATAAATCTAATCTCATCATCCATCATCCAGTCAATTATTTGTCATTTGTGTTGTGATCAACTGCTCCAGGGGATGAGTTGTGTCCCACATGCCCCAACAGTCAATCTCAGCTTTCTCTATGGGGACTTAGTCGTTGCCCTCAGCCCAGTCAGCTTACTGTCATGAGATACACTCTTTGTCTTACTGGAAAAGTGGACTGGACACTGCTGCCATTATCCATTTGGAACTGTTAACAAAGCATTATTTACTTGCTGGCCAGTGTTGTGGTTAGGTTTAGGCACAAACATGTCTTGGTCAGGGTAAAGAAGAGCCTTAAAATATAAATGCTGCAAACACAGCTGGAAATGTCCCGAACTCTTGTAGAAAACATGCTTTTGTTTGTCAAAACAGCAGTCTGCTGTCTGGCAGCTATTTTTACAGGGTGTCAAGCATCCACAATCGGAGCTCGTATACAGGACGTGTAATCTGAACGGCATTATTTTAGAAATGTTGATGGGATCTTTATGAAATGTACAAATGACGCATATCCGTGTGTTGCAGATATGTACAAAACTCCAGTTTGATCCCCAGCCTCACTTCCGCCTATCGAAAATCTGTTTGATTATGGGTCATATCCTGTTTTTGAGTATTTGTGTGAAATGTATAGCATCTTCTCAAAAGTGCCTCCAGTAAGGGTAATTCAACATTACATTAGTCTTTTATTCAGTGATGGAGGACCTATTAAAATGTATCTGAATCAGTCTCTAGACGGATTATGCCAGTGAAGAATTGTCAGTTCTTCAGTTCTACAAAAAACTTTTTCGTCTGCAGTCTCAGAATGATTTGCTGACATTTTAGTGAAGGGCTTTGGCGCAGTGGTTTGAAGGGCGATGGGAAACAAGGCATTAAGGGGGGGAATACAAACTGAATTGTCCTAATGCTCAGGTGTAAGATAGGGTAAGTTATACAAATGCTGAAGTTGAGTTCGGGTTTCCTCTTTAATTCCCCCTTTATCTTTGTTCTGCCCTGGACTGCCTCTCAGCTTCCAGTCTGTCACAGTGAAGGGGCATAATGGGCCTGAGAAGATCAACCCATCTAAAGAGGGATTTGGAACCTTTCACCTCCGAGAAATCCAGGCTGGGGGAAGCTCCGGGGTTCATAAATGTGCCGAAGTGCACATTTTCAAGAGGTGTTAATACCCCCTACCTGCTCTTGTCTTATGAAAATCTCATGAAAAGGAAGGAATGGATTCAGTTTTCTTTTTTGAATTTAAAACCATGTCCAATTCAAATGAAATTAAGTCCAACAGCGAATGACACGCAGTATGCAGACTCAACAATAAGACTCGTTTGGATCATTGGGTAACATTGCATGGCTTCTTATTAGATTACTTTTAACAAGCGTTTTATTGAATATTTTGTCAATCTAATCAGATGGGCTATGATACACTCCTTTCTCTTTCGGTGCAGTAAAATCCATAAAGCCGATAGAAAAGCTAACGGCATGAGAGCCTTAAAAACATTACCAGAATCAGATTGTAGCTGAGAACCTACATGTGGAATGATGTTATGTTATGAAGGATTGATCAGTGCGTTGCTTGAAATAATTAGCAATGATTTTTGCACGCATGCATTGTGTGTGTTCGCATGTGTGTTTGTGCCTTTCTATCTGGATAGCACGTTTATGTTTACCTCTTCTTATTTACCTCTTGGTGTTTGATTGAAATTCTTTAAAAATATTTATAAGCTAGAGTACTTACCTTCAGACAATTTTAGTAGTTTTAAAGTGAATAAATAAGCATTCACTTTATACTTTCTTTTTAGTTTTGAATCACTGCCTTAGCAAGCTGTTTTAAATCTGACCAAACCAAAAGCACCTCTTCATCATTTCAAATCTGCTTATAAAAGAGAGAGGAAAGCAAACTCCTGCCTTAGAGAAAGGGTAAGTATGTGCCATGTACTCATTAATTTTAGCAAAACCTTGTTGTGCTTTAGGTTTCCATCCACATAGAAATTTCAGACTCTACAAAACCATGTTCAAGTGGGAATAGCACCCTGGATATACACAGGGTGTATTTTTGTGTGTGTGTTTATTTGATTAAAGCAGAAGAAGCTATGATACTGACAATCATTAATCAGTATATACTAATTACCAGAAGGTTCTTTCATGTTCAGCTCAAAGATGTTAGAAAATGAACTCCCTTGTCATTTGCTGGGATGTTCAATGCAAGGGACAAACAAACGCTAATAATGTCTGTCCCTTTCAAAGAGGACGAGCCATGTAAACACACTCCTCTGCTTCCTACTAGGTGTAAGGGCCATTTGGTGATATTGAGCTGTATATATTAAGGAGAAAATATGCCTAATTATTAGGTTGCCTTCCCTCAGTCAACATGCTTTCATTCGTATCAACTTGGTTAGAACTGAAAGCAGTACAGTTTTGGACAAAATCATGTATTGTGACAAGTAGCGTAACTAAGTTAGTGATGACATAACTGATATTGCCGTCAGTAGTGAGTGAGTGGTACACATATACCTGAATAAATCTGATCTTCCTTTGTCCGATGCAATAGGCCGGGCAAATGTATTTATGAAATAAGCCCTGATTTGTTGGCTGCATTTGGCAGATAGCCAAAGGCAACAAAGCAACATAGGCAAAGGTTGTAATGTTGTTTACTGAGACTCAATCAAATAAGAAATGACAAACCACACTGTCTGATTCTAAAAATTACACTGAGCATTACTGTTAAATTGCATTTATTGTTTGTTGGAGTTCCGTCTTTGTGGTTGGGACATTTTTTTTTATTTTTATTTTTATTTTTTGCACCAGGGATAAGTGGGGGCAGCAAAGTGGTTGGTAATGGCCCAAAGCTAATTTTTGTTTTTGCTGACAGTTTGAGGCAGATGAAGGGAATGCTACTGGATAAGGGGTAAACAGTGGAAGAAATACAGCAGCATAAAAACTATTTGTAAAAAATAATTCACAGGTTGTTCATGTCATAATTTTCCCCTGCCAAAGTTGATACATGAGTCATTTCCCTCTGAGCGTTGTGAAAACATCTAGTGTTTTTGAAAAGCTAACTGAGTTATGAGATACAATGTGAAGAACATGAGATTTAGCCCCGGCGCTAATACAGTATCAGCCAGGCTTTGGTACGAGCAACAATAGCGAGGCCTCCACAATATCAAATTTTAGAATCAGGAGTTTATGAGCAAAGCTTTCGGTGGACAAGAGGACCTCGGGGCCTTATAGCCTGAAGAAAGGCAATTACTTGTATAGGTATTATTGTGTGATGGATCCTATTTGTTGGTGACCCGAGAAACATGCAGTACAATACACAATGTCTCTGGAAGCTAGTAGACATGCTGGTGAAGCAGTGTTTCGTTTTGTCAGTTTTCAGGCACTTTAGGGAAAAAATAGTGAATAAACAAAAAGCAAACTTGATATGATGCAAGAATGAATGATCTATTATGTAAAGTGGGCAGATATAGTGGTGATTATATTAATTCTCAGTTTAACTCATTCACCTGGAGACATTTAGTGTTGTGCACTTGCACATGACAAATACACAATTCATTTAAAAAATGACGGACAAAAGGCAATTTTGTGCCCAAACACCATAATGGCAACATATTTAGGGAAACTATGAAGTGCTTGAATAAATAGCCTGTGTAGTTATTTACAATCTGAATTATATCTGCATAGAGTCAGCTGTGCTCTCTACCAACCTCAACATTATACCCTGAATAGGAATAAAAATCAAAGAAATGACACCAGTGGGAGCATTTTAACCTCTCCATAGTTAATCTGGAATATGGCCTACGCTTTATTGCAGAAGACTGAATCACGGCTTTACAAATATTCATGACATAGGTGCTTCAGTTTTACTGGACGTTTACAGCCTTTAATTAAAAGTAGCATTTCGGGCGATTAAATAATCAAAAGGGTGCACGCTCATACACAGGAGGTCATTTATGACCCATGGTATGGAGATATCAAATGACCCAGGAAATCAATAGGCACATTTGTTTAATAATATTGCAGGAAGTTCAAGGTGGAGACGCAGAGCAGATGGAGGCAATAAGAAAGCCGAGCAACAGCTGAAACAAATGAGAGACATCTTGCCAGAGAGCTGCCGTCACTTTTCAACACATTGGATCAGGCAAGACAAGGGCAGCCCCACAGGGGGGCCTAATGCTCACTCCTCTCTTGAACCTTTCATTTCTCTTCATCACAAAGCAGGGAGCGCTGGTTTCTGTCATGCAGATGGCTGTTTATTCTGCTGTATTACACTCCACAGCAGTTAGCAGCTACATTTTAAGGACCTACTTGAATAGAAAGAGTTTCAGGGTATAATGGAATACAATAAGATTTATATTTCTTTAGCTTAATGCTATCACAACAGCCATTGTTTTGTCTTACTGATATATTTGTTTTATGTATAGGAGGTGCTAGAATCATCTTTTTCTAGCCACCATACCATAGTGTTCCTTTTAGTTTTTAGCTTTGGCAGATGTTTTTTTTTTGCTCTCCTGATATTATCCTGCTTCACTGAATGCTTTTGGCACATTTTATAATGTGTCTCTTCTTGCATCCAAAGGGCTTTTGATAAAATTACAGTATTTTTCTTTAGTTCTCTTACAAAGAGAGATATTTGACAGTTCAGTGACATGATAAAATGATAGGAAGTAAGTCAAAACTTGTATCAGCACTAAAAGAAACTGTTAAATCTGTCATCTATCCTTGTCTATGTCCCCATCGATGGAGGGGGAAATCCCCAGACTTGTTTAAACTGCTCTGTAATTGCAGTGTATTGAATTCAGGCTCTTTGTGAATTTAGAGTCTAGTTTCAGTGTTGTATATACTCTTTCACCAAATAAAAGCTATTTTTGTTGAAAATAAATTATTTTAATACATGATGAAAATGTTTTAAAATTACATAATACCTTTCGTTATAGTAACCGTTGAAACCAGGTACCCTGGACATAATTAAATTACTGTAACAGTACACAATAAATTGGTCAACTGATCTGATATATGGTTTAAAATATGATTTAAAACAGTCCAAGGTGAATGATATTTTTTCAGTGTCCATATGTACATCTAACTACACAGTAAAATCTGACAAGGTGATTTTACTTCTAAACCTACTAAATGTAGGAAACTGATTGCCTTGGAAAATGTAAGTAAAATGATTAATTGATGTTTACTTTATAATTTAAGTTAACTTAAAATTTAATTATATTTACTTGATTTTGTTAGGTTTTGCAACTTAAAAATGGTAAGTTTCATTAAATCAATCTTTTTAAGTTTTAGCATTTTCAGTAAACCATATGCTATATATCTGTATTCTGCAGGTTGCAAACTAGTCAATCATATTTGTATTTTCTTAAACAAATGTAGAAAACAGAACTCAGATCTCCGAAAGACATTATTGGCAAAATCCTCTTTGTGATGGTCAAGTTAAGTCAGACTAACGTGGTTTACTAGAGTTGCTTACACTAAGAAATAACAAGATAATTCCACTTGTCATTTTTAGGTAGCAACAACTTTACAAAATTAAGTAAATACAGCAAAATTTGGAGTAAACCTTATTATAAATTATAAAGTAAGTCTTTATTATAAATTTAACATGAAGTAAGAATAATATATATTATATATTTACTTAACTTTCTCAAGGCAATCAGTTTCCAAGATTATTTTAAGTAAGATCAACTTGTCAGATTTTACAGTGTAAAAAACATTGCTTCATAAATTCCCAATAATAGCCTTTCTAACACAATAAGTAATAATCTACAAGCTGTCTGGAGATTTCTACCAGAGCAGACAAGTACATCCTTCACTCTGTCACATGTTTTACACCGCCTTTTCCCCAACCAGTCCATCCAGTCTCATCCAGGGCCATCTCTGTCATTGTACAGTATATTTAATATGTCCCAACAGAGCACCTGGGGAAGTGGCCATGCTAGCACCTGGGACATACGCACACGCGCATGCACACATAGATTCTCCCATCAGCTCTTGAGATCCTGCTGGATAGATAGAATAACACCCTGTGGAGCTGCTCCGACACCACCTGGGTCCCCCCTCTCTCTTTCTCTCCCTCTCTTCCTGCACCATCCCTCTGCAACATGGTCGTGTCACTGCCAATCAGGCCTTCCTGTCACTGCACTGTGGTGCGCGTGTATGTAAGGCAATTGCACTGCCTCACCCCTGGAGTGGACACGGAGAGGCAGAGAGTGATGGAGGCTGCCACCTAACAGCCTCTAATAGCACCTGACACAGCGTTACACACAGCTACGATCTCTGTGCCGCCCAGCTGAGTTTGGGTTAGGACAGGACAGGCGAGGTGGGGGCGGGGGGAAGGAGGCGGGGGGGTTGGGTGGGGTGTATGTGCCTGAGGAAAGACAGCATTGAATATGAGAGCGGTAGATGTCGGGAAAGTGTGCACATCCCAGAGATTAATATGGTTTTGTTGCTCTCCATCAGTTTTATTTGATGACACAGCATAAAAAAGGAAATAAAATAAAAAATTCACAATCTGTAACACGACAGGGTTTTTCCACATTTAGGTCTTCTTTACACCACTCCCTAGTAATAGTGTTTATACAGCTTCAGTGATACCCAATTCCATCTTTAATTCCACTGGATGTTGTGTGTTTTTCACTCTTGCTACAAATCTACATTAGAGGATTAACCCTAATCCAACCCTAAACCCGAACCCCAACCCAAATAATTAATCTCATCCTGTATGACTTTTTCAAACATATTCAAACTTCATCTTTTTTTTCCTTTTAATGCTTCCTCCTCGGGATGAAACCATTCGTCCTGTACACTTCAAACGGGGGAGGATGCAGGGCTTAAGTGAAGATGATCCATGCTGCCTATCTTTCTATGCCAACTGACACTGCTGGTGACCCCCGAGCAGATGTTCCTTGTAATAATCTGCAGTTGAGAGAGGCATGCACGCCAGGTGGAGATCCCGGGGTCCACTCCCAAACGATTTTCCCCTTATAAAACAAAAGGAGCTTTGAGGTATCGGCTTTCGGCGACACAAAGATTGGGGTGTAAGGGTCTGCAGAGGGGAGTACTTTTAATACAATTAGAGGTCTTTAGAGACAGACAGCAGGGCCAGGCAGGCCAACGGGGCACTGACTGACCGACTGCCTGGCTGACTTGGCAAGACAAAGACAAGGATGTTTAGTTGGGGGGCGCAAACGGGCTTTTAAAATGATACACGGTGCACTGTTGCGGCGGGTGTTGAGGTAAGAGGAAATAAAGAGGCGGAAATGAGAGAGCTGTTGGAAGATATGCCATAATATCTGTAAAACTGTCTGGATCTGGTTTTAGTTTGGGAGGGAGGGTGGGGAGAGACAGGGGGAGGCGAGGCAAGAGGGAGAGAGTCAGTAAGTCAAAGACAGGAGAGAGAGAGACTGGGGGACTGGAGCCGCCTGAGCCAAAGTCCCCTAAGCAAGGGCACAGCTCCTGTTACCGCCTGCTAATGGAGTGGGGCTATTTCAGTAGCATTGATTGACTGCTTTCTTCCTCTGAGCGAGCAACTTTCTCATATCTGGGGGAAAATGGATCATAAGCACCCCGGCAACGAGAGCAGGACGGGTGGAGAGGAGAGGATGATGTTGGTGGCACGAACACCCCTCTGTCTTCTCCCTCTCTCCCTCTCTCCCTGCGACTGTCTGGTCGGTGGTGGAGGTGGGGTGGACGGGGGCTGTGGAGGTGTAGTGAAGCAGCCGTGAAATTCCTCCCAAGACCTTTAGGGGGTGCAGTCATTCCACCTTGAAACCAAAAAAGCCCCCCTCTGCTTTGTCATAACTGTCAAACGCAAATCCTTCCTGGTTGATTGTTTTCATTGTGGGGAGAAGGGGTAAGGCTGACAGATTTCCTGAATAAGAAATGGGAGAGGATATGAGAATTTATCTGACAGGTATACACGGCTGATTTGATACCAATGTGGAGCCGGATTAGCAGGTCACAGCCAGTTTTGGTACCAAATTAATGATGGGTACTAATTAATTTGACAGGGTGGGATGAGCAAGGGCACCATCACGCACTACTTTCCTGCTGCTGATGAAAGGATGGCCTCTGTCTTGATTAGAGTTTCTCTCAAAGTGAACAAGTAGCTGACATTTATAATTTGTGGTGCGCTAAAACAAGTTTATCCTCGGCTCACTTTGAAGCCCATCAGCCAGATTTTTCTTTTTTTTTTTTTCCTGTGGAAAATAGACAAAAATGGTTTCCAGATAAAACACTTTAGATCTCATTTTTATAAAACACTCTCATTCAATTTTAAATAAATTCCATTTCTTTCTTTTTTTTTTTTTTTTAAAAAGTCAAACCCAAATTGGTCATTACACAAAAATAAACACACAAGCCCCAGCCCTCACTACTGTCTTTAAACATCTGCTAATCTGTTTTCATTGGCTTTCCCAGCCCGAGGCACACAACTGAATGTGTGTGCGGAGATCTGTGGTGAATGCCTAATTATCTGATTATATATGTTTATTCTAATTCATCCCTCTGGAGGACTGTGCGAGGCACGGAGAAACCAGGCACCAGACACACCAGCTATAAGTGGCACGAGGAACTCCCCTCACCTCTTCACTCGCTGTTTAGTCCTCCACATAACATCCGCTCGCCCATTCATAATCTGTCATTTTAGTCATAATACATGTATCTATTTCATCCACAAACCACTTCACAATCTTTACTGTAAAGACTGTTTGACCCTTGACAAATGTGAGTATAGAAGTTCATGATGCTTTTTATAACAGTTAGTAAATAGTAAAATATTTTTTAGCATTTAGCAGTTTGACAGGATATGTGTTTGATTTATATTTAAGATGCTGATGGCTGTTAAAAACAAATGTATTTTCTCTATTGACAGAAATCCCACATATACAAATTAACATATTTACCAGCATATTTAACATATTTTCAAGGTTGTTTTTTTTTGACAAAAGGAATTCAGGCCTTCTAAAAGAGAGGAGAAAAATATCAGGGAAATGTGATTAAGTTTCAACAATATGAAGTGGAGAGCAGGAAAAATAAACTCTAAAAAGAAAGCAGCCTGCATCTGGTGGACTATATAAAATATGACTGAAAAGCCATCAAAACATTTGCCTGAAGTTGAAATTGTATTTTTATAAGCTCAGACAACCACAGCAAATAGCTGTGGTGATTTTGATAAACCAGTTAGCAAGTGTGGATCAAGCCGTTCAAGATTTCAAAGGTGTGTCTTTGAATTCGGGCCTTTACCCCTTCAGAAAACTTTCTTCTTTATTTTCCCCTTCATTTCTTTTTTACTATTTGGCATTAATGTTTTCAGAAAACTATACATTTTGGTTTCAATGGCTGTGGCTTTTTGGATATGGGCCCCCTCTGAATATGCGGTGTTCTTATCCCGCACATTTGAGAGGGACGTGCTTAATAGGCTTCAACTACTATTGCCTTTGATCAAGTTTAAAGAGGAGCAAAAAGGGCTCTGTAGCTAATGCTGATCCCCATGGCTTTCTTCACACCCTGTGTGCTCTTTCTCCTGTACATGCATGCACACACACACACACACACACACACACATGCAATCTGCCCCATCCCTTGCACAGGAGCACTCTCTCCCACACACATATAACCCCACCAACCGTGAGGCTACAAATAGCTAACCAAGGTGACTCTATCGATCTCCAAACAACAGCGAGAGAGAGACACAGAAAGAGAGAGGGAGAATGTGAAAGAGGGAGAGAAATGTATGTTTCTAAATGGACAGACAGTCGGTGGGTTAATGTTTTTGTTTCCTGTTCATTACTGTTGTTAAATGCCGTTCTGTAATAAAACACCTTTTCTCATTTGTTTCACATAAAGCCTCCGCTGCTGTGATCAGTAATGATGTTGACGTGCTGTCTTTAGCAAAGGTGATACAAACCGTTACTATTTTTCTTGGCATGATTTGCTACTTGAAGTAAAGGGTATAATTTATAGCATATTGTGATACCTGTAAGTATTAAAACACACAACTAAGAATAGTTTACATTCACAGCAAATTAATACATTTGTCAAAAAATCTCAAAATATAATTTTATTTTTATATTCACAGATTAATTCATCTGCAATACTACTTTTCTACTTAATAAAGATAAATGTGAAATTCTGCTAAGCAGAGACAGTGAAATGTTTACTTCATCTCTTTATTTATGTTTCATTGACTTTAATGCACAATCAACATAATAAAGAAAGCGCTGTCCCCCCCTGACTAAATGGCCAGTTTGTCAATTTGAGTCCACATTATAGGACAACCCACAGAGAAAAATACAAGACATCATGCTCATTTGTAGTAAATCAATAGTAACCTGCTCTTCCCTGGACATACTTTAGTTTAGGTCAGCACTTGAATCTTCAAACATGTAAATTGATTGTCTGTTGGACATTGAAAATTGCTTTAATGGTCCTCTTTAGAAACATGGTTTGTATTGATTGCATTATGTTTTGAATTGCACCAAAGCAAAATATTTTTTTCCCCTTTTCTTCAAACCACAGATGATTGTTTGAAATATGCTGTCCAGTGTATGACATGCACTTTTTATTGCTTGTGTATTCCTGTAGTTAAATACAAAGTTGTTAAAATAAAAAAGAAGTACAATATAAAGTTGTACCTAAGACTGACTTTATACAAATCTCCAATATGGCTTTGGTGATTCTCGCAGTAATAAATTAAAATATAAGTGATGTTATTACTATGTACGTTTGCAAATCTTAAGTGTGGCTTTCTGAATGTGTATCTCCCAAAACAAATTAAACAGCTTTAGGTATGCATCTAGTAAATGCCTCTCCCATCTTTGAACATTCCAGCAAAACATATACAGATAATATTTCACTTGTTTTTCAAATCATTGTGGCAAGAGCAATTTTAACTCTTCATTTTAATCACTGTGTTGTAGTTTTTCCTTTACACTTTTATAAAGTTTTATCTCATAAAAAAATGGACACAACCCATTCGAAGATGTTTCTGTTTTTTTTAGTTAAAGAACAAAAAATACCTTTGCATATGTGAAGTTTTTACAAGTCAACATTCTTTTCCTAAATAAATAGAAAATAAAAGGACAGAGTTTTACCGCAGTTTCATGGTCTGTGCTGTGTGTTTGCGCTCCTTATAGTCTATTCTCCTCCATCACTCACTGTTCTATTTAAGTACTTTGGTCTACTGTACTGGTGTGTACTGATCTTTGCTGCTGTCTTGTGTGCTGCTCTATTCTGAATCCGTCCATGAGATGGAAACAGAGGAGGAGAGACACAGAGCGAAAGAAACAGAGAGCGAGTGACGGGGTGAGAGGGAGAGACAGGGGAAAAGAGAGTCTCCAGGGGAAGTGAATGGTTGGAATGCGCGTTGAGGCTCAGTGAATGAGCTGCATGCTGGGTTGGGGGGTACTGGAGGTATTGTGTTGAGGCAGCAGGGGTCACAGTGGCTGTGACTGACACCAAAACAACATTTCATGGCAGACGACACTGGTTAAAGGCCGTGGCCAGGCCTCTACCCGCCGACCACACCTTGAGTATCAACAACCATTTCTTTTTATGGTGAATTTTGTGTGATTGGCTTTGGTTGGTTCTTTTTTTACTTAGCTTTTTTTGCTTGGAACAAAAGTAGAAATGTTACTTGTGGGGATGGCGCTATGCCACCAGGGCAATGAAACCCGCATACTAAAACTTAAATCATTTTGAAAATGCATCTTTGTTAAAAAGGCTTTTTCTCCATTCTGGAAAAGTTGGTCAACTGGAGATGGGTGGGGTTTTGAGGCTTTTTATCCAAGTTAATTTGATACAAAAATAGTTTAGAATTATAGTAGCATATGTCTGTGCTGCATCCAGTCAACATTTACCTAGGACAAAACCAAAAACAAACATAAACAGGGCATTGCTTTTGTGCTGATTGGAAAAGTATACTCACATTATCAAAACTAGTAAATGCACATTTTGTGTGTGCATGTGTGGTCTGCAAGCAATTAGTTGTGTGCTTTTACTGTATCTGGCACCATGCATTTGCAATTGACTTCTTTTTGCATGATTCTGATGTGTTTCTACAACTTAAGAAATATCATGGTAATGGTACTTCTTCTGGGAGAAGATATTGTACTGTTGTACTTTTTAAGTTGCGAGAATCACTCTGTATTGTGATGTAGTATTGCTCACGAGCTGACACTCGCTTTTTCTTCCTCAATAAAACACCACATAACATACCTGTCACTTTAAAAATCATCTGTAAGTGAACTGTGCTCCTAAGCAGAAGCCAAGCAGGACTGTGAAATAGACTAAGATGACGCTGAAAAGTGCAGCCCTGCTCTGCTCAGGCTCTCACAGCCTCAAGTTTTCATTGCTTCCTATCCACTTATCAATTCCCTTTAATAGTGAGCTAGCTGGCTGATAGCATAATTAGGCAGCTAACATCTCTTTTAGGAGTCTATTGAGCATTCTAATTAGCAGCAGATTAATGGGCAGTGAAGGCTAGGCTCCACACCACCAACACCAGCGACCCACTGTTACCTTCAGCTGCGCACCGCCCAGGGGCGAGGAAGAGGGGTGAAGTGGGGGTTGCAGTTCGGGAGTGTGGTGTGTGTTCATGGGTTGAGGCAGTGACTCTGTGCATGTGCATTTGGGGGTTGAAGGTGAACACGGTGTGTGAGGATTATTTGATATTGTTTTTAATAGTTGGCACTGAGAAAGAAAGGGTTTGAGGGCCTGTGTGTGAGGTGTACAGAGTGGGGTTAGGTCAAGGATTCTGTGTGTGTAAGAGTGTGTGTGTTTTGCAGGGAGTGAAGCTCCAGGTCCTTTGCAGACATTGTGAGGTATTGAAAGTCTCGCCCTGGGGGTGCCCGAGCACTAATTCTAATTATCACCAGATTACAGAGATAATGGGAGACCCCGCTGTCAAGAATCTAACACCTCTCTCTCAGACTCTTTCTCTCCTGCTCTTTCTCCCTCGTATGGCCATTTTACAGCCCAGCAGTCACTAGGGTTGCCTGGTAAATGCTAGAGAGAGTGTTCAGGGAGAGAATGAGGTGCAGAGTGAGTAGTTTTCAGAGTATTAGAGAGGGAGAGCGGGTGAGGAGATTGAAAGAGGACCAGAATTGACAGGAGGGTGAACATGAGTGAAAAGGAGTTAAAGAGAGAGTTAGAGAGAGATAGAGAACGATTTAGTGATAAAGCGAGACTGCAAGGTGAGAGGGATAGGTAAGCACAAGAGAGACAGGAGAGGAGAAATCTCTCTCCCCTACCTTTCTAAGTTACAACAGACACACCAGAATGCCTCTCTATTTGGTGCCACCCTGGTCCTCCACCACTCTATCTATTACTAAAATGGCTATAGACTGTTTCACTGGAATTGCATTGACAGGCAACAGCTTCGGTCCATGTGTACCTCTTGTCAGTTGATCACATTCACATAATTGCAAAACATATCAACAGGAAATATAAAGGGACCCATTTGCAAATTTGTTTTCTAGGATATAGTGAAGGAATGACCTGCTTACTCTGCCTCTGATTGACTTGCCCTGACATTTTTACCCAATCTTAATCAAACTCACTCTCCTTGACTTTACCTCACCAATCCAACCAACAAATGTAACAAGTATTAGCCAATCTCAGGGAGAGTGAAAGAGAGCCTATGTTTTGTCTCAGAAGCCAGTTGCTAAAAGCTTTTTAGAGATGGCTGTCAAAAGATGGCGGCTTACTTCTTTCTAGTGAAATACATCTGCAGTCAGCCTGCACTCAAAGCATTTACCATGGTTTCCAAAATATCCTTGTATCAAAATATTAATAGAAACTGTTCATCCATATGCCTGTGTTCTAAATAGTTTGCCAGAATACAAGAAAATTTGGCTGAATACACTGAATTTGTTGTTTCTTGTTCTACATTAAGGATTAACAATGCAATGTAAACAAAATCCCAGTGGTAATATGTTGTTGTTTTTTCAATATTTAGTCACAAAAAACAGATTGTAGCAAATACTGGTGATCCATATGGCTATGTTTTTTAGCTTTCGTATGTATTGAAACATATCAAAAACACATTCCTAAAAAATGAGTTTTTTAAAGTCATAAAACATTTAGAAAGTTGAATATGGGATTTGATATGATGTAAATGTTTTTGCAATATATGGAGAGTATGAGGGATAAGGTCAGGGAGTCTCTCCCTATGGAGCAGCAAGTACACTGTAGTCTGTGCCAAATGGCCTACACCACACTGTTCTGCCAATCTGTTGGAGCTTGGCTCTAAAACGCACCTGCGGACACCCTGAGGCCTGTGGTTGGGGTGGTTTATCATTGCTAAGTACTGCACATCAGTGAATTTCAAACTTTTCCCGGGGGAGTCAGATTTTCTGCTTCTGTTTTTGTATGACCCAGAACTAGTATTAACTATTAATATATTGGGGAAATTTTTTCCTTACTTTTGATTTTGGTAGTACCACATGCAATTCTACTCTTTCTGATGTTATTGAATGGACTGCTATGTCCAGCCCACTTACCCTGCTTTACAAAAAGTACAGGACATACAGTGAGGGCCAACTCAAATAGAATTACTGAACACATAAAGTCAAATGTCAACAGTTGTGCACTCACTTTAAATGACTGTTCATCACTCTGATGGATTTACTGGGAGGGGGAATCCTGTTTTTATTCTCAAATGAATCTGTTCAGGACTCTGATGGGGGCCATAAAGAATGACATATTTATCTTCAGGCTAGGTGGTTTGACAAGGACAGCCACAGTGAGTTATTACAGCACACAGGATGGGGGCTTCAATGGAGACTTGGCTTCACTGTACTGTATCGTAGCAAAACTCTGCTGTACTACATCTGCATGGACCAGGTTTTAATTGAAAAATAATTATGCATGTTAGGATTTTATATGTTGATAATATTACAGAAATATCCAGATATCACAACAAATGTTTTTATCACAGTAATAGCTGAGCTAAAATTATTTCCCCATAATTATCAGTCAGGCATTGCTGCACTTCACTTTCACAACCATTGTGCTTTCTTGTAATACTCACTGACATCATTATCAAACTGCACACACCTCAACCTCCTCCCTCAAGGCCATATTAATAACAAGCACTATTAAAATTTATCAACCACCATTTTATTGCAACCTATGTAATAAATCCTATCAATGGTGGCGGTATATAACTGTTTGTAGTTTATTATGAATCTTATATCGTTATTTTCCTTACAGGGCGCACTTCTGTTGTCCGACCTGCAATAAATCAGCTCTCCTTAATTAACTGAGCTTCACAACTACCGGTTGCATTTAGAGAATTAAATATTGACTATCTATGCATGTTATTGAAATTCCAGGTCCATAGAATGTTCAGGAAATATGTTCCACCTTTCTGTATTAGTGCAGAGCAGCACAGCGCTGAGTGAGATGTACAGCAACAATCAGCCCTTGAGAAATTCTACTTCTTCATCAAAATATATTAACTGTACAGTTATTAAGCCTGTTTCCACTGCACAAAAGTCCCTGCTTCAGAATAGGTTCTTCAGTGCGGCCCCAAAAAACTGCTGGGTGGGGCTTGGGGTTAACTTGGTGCTGATTGGATATAACTTAAGGCGGAAGAAGAAGTCAACAAAACAAACGTCATTTTTAATGCTGCTTTCATGTGATACCAGAATAATCAGAATGATGACATTCCCAATGTGAAAATTCACATTAATGGCCTCTCATGTCAGAAAAACAACTCAGCAACACGGAGATAATTTTGTATCAAAAAATGGTAACAACAAACAGAACAAGCAGAAACTGTACATTTCCCATGAAACCTGATATGTATTTTTAAAAAACACATTACATTTAACAAGCGTAAATTGGCAGGGCTCCTCAAACATATTTTAACATGTAGGTTCATTGACAGTTTGGCAGTATTGGACATGTTGGAATGAGAACTGGATGGCACCACTTTATGACCTATGGCGGTTTAAAATGTTAGGTTACAGTAAGCTTGAAATACCTAAAAGTCCATCTCACAAGATAGTATTCAGAACTTGTGCTGTATTGCAATCAGCATGCCTTCATTAATCATTGTAGGATGACTTGTTCTGCCATTTTCCCTGTACAGTACATAAACCTATAATTGCTGCCACATAACTAAGTCTGCCTTTCACAACAGAGAAAGAAAGAGAGAGATGGTGGAAATGGACTTTCCTAATGCGCCTCATGCTTCAGAAGAATGGCACGTTTGTCATTTATGTATATATTTCAAAGGGCTACTCCTGTAAAGAAATCCACTAGCATTCTTTCCCTTCTCGGCCTGTTCTGTGGGACTGCTGTGTTGTCTGCTGAGGCATGTGGAGCTGGAGCTGGGGAGTTAAATGGATTAATTACCTGTAAGGTCCTTTTGCGTCTTTTATTTCACAGACAGACTCACTGGGGGCTTTTGAAATGCACACACACACACACACACACACACACACACACACACACACACACACACACACACCCTTTTCCTAATGACATAATCACATAATTAGGTGATTTTCAAATGGAATTGCCACATAAGTAGGGGGTTAATTTTCCTCCTGGTCTGTTCATCTGATTTGCTGGTGTTTTAGGGTGAGCGGCTCGTACACTGTGAGTTCAGAGGGAAACTAAAGGAGGTTACATGACAAAACCTTCAGAGATAACACAGAAATTAGACTATTGTAGGAAAACTGTACCGAATGCAAAAGGAGTACAGTGTCTGGATTATTGGATATAAAATGTTATGTGTCAAACATTTTAGAGGTGACAATAAACATTGTCACTTTGTCAGTGTTGCATGTATAACTTAAAAACAGATACATGTTCAGCTTGATTAAATTTCTGTTCTGCTGATCAGATGTTAGGGTTATCTGGATATCTGATTTCATAGAGAACAGTATCCCAGTTCAGAGTCAACCACAATCAAAGGAGAGAAAGGGGGAGGTAAAGCCTGGTCTCCAGAGCAACCGACCTCAAATAAAGATTTCCTCTCTATTGGAAATTCTGCAGTGACACGGCTGAAATACTCTCCTCATTGACTCCAAACACGGGTCCAGTGCTCGCAAACACTTGGGCCTGTGCGGAGTGGTCTAATATGTGATGTGAAACATGAAGGTGTCCTTTCATTCAGTCCACTGTGGGCTTTAGTGAGAACAATCAACACCTCTCCACAGCAAGAAGGCGTGAGGAGCAATTCTTTTCTCCTCCCAGCCACGGGAGGAGAAGAAATCAGATAATTAAATGTGAGAAACAGCGTAGAAGGAGAGAAAAGGGGACGAACCTTTCTGCACGGCTACCTTCCTGAGGCTACCTGCTCAGGCGTGGAGCTAGCGAGCGAGCTAGCCATGGTGGTATATAGCAAGGGCCCTGCAGCGTGGAAACGGTAACGGAGCAGACCGTGACAAAAAAGACGGCACGGCCCCTCAATGCTCCACCTGGCAAACACAGACGGTTGTCAGGGACTGGCAAGTCAGGCATGTCCTCTTCAAGTGGCACCACGTCCATCAGAGCCCATTCTGAATGGGCCCTCTTGCTGTTTGCATGGCCTGAGCTCCAATGATATGCCTCACTCCCCTCTGAAACTCCATAGACTGGTTTCACTGTCACAGCAATGGGAGGAGAGGTGTTGAGCCGAGGCTATTGTTGGAGACAGATAATGGGAGAGAGAGGAAAGTGTTAAAAATGATTGTGTCTCTGTTGGGGCCCTGTGTAGAGATCTGTGGACTGAATCACATCATAATAACGAAGTGAAGCGGAGCAGGTCCCTTTTTTTATTCTCCTTCAACAAGACATGACATGGCGGCCATGTTTGGTCTCCTGGTCAAATATGTCGCCACTGTTGGAATAGGCTAGCTATTGTTAAGGAACAAAGAGGTAATCTGGGGGAAAAAATAAAGCCGGTAGATAAGAGTGGAATATAAAAAATAAGTAGGCTACATTTCCATCAGAAACACTTCAGGTGTGAAAAAATGAAAAAATCTAACAATTGTCAACATCGTCATCAATAACATGTAAGTAAATAAAACAATCCAACATAGCTAGTGAAGTGAAAACTATACACTCATAATATGTAAATATTTGAAGTGGGTATCATGTAAAAAAGTATGATAGCAGGATTAATACCAGTACACTCAAAGTGATACATGTACATTTAGAATACTTAATCTGATACTTTTTTTCTAACCTCATTTGATATCAATTCATGTGGAATCCAGTGGCACCAACCATGTCATGCTAGCTTCTCGTGAAGGAGGCCAAATAACGCCCCCAATTTATACATTTTGGCAATTGAAAAATGGTGTGGCCATTTCACAGGAGTCCATTGACCTTGGGCCTCAAGATATCTTAAGGAAAATGGGTTCTGTGAGTACCCATGAGTCCCCCCTTTACAGACGAACCCACTTCATGCTAGTTCCATGCAGTTTTTTGCTGTCATGATTTAACATTGTCCTAAACAGGACAACTGCTTTACCTTGTCAATATAGACTTCAACACTCAAACTAAAAAGTGGAATGGAATACATTGATTATAAAATGCGATTGATCTCGATTAGCTGTTGAAGCTAATCGCAGTTACTGCAAGAGTGATGTTTTTTGTGTACCCATACTTTTTGACATTTTTTTTTGTTGTGAATTTTACTTTTACCTATACGTACTTTTAATCACAACTATCATACTTTGCTACATTTCAAGTTGCATCAATTACTGAATTAGAGTTTGTTTCTTTAAAAAAAATGTAACTCAGTGTTGAGTACATTTCAACTGGCCTAATCTTTACTTTTACTTGAGTAAAATATGTTCAAGGTAATATTTTAGTATTCTTTCCACCTCTGCATAATGTATGTTAATGTTTTACTAGCACTAGGGGCCCCTCTTCTTTCCTGTAGCTCCAAAAAGAGTAATGCATTACTTTAAAGCTAATAATCACCATTTAAAATTGAATTCAATAAACTATAAACTACCCAATGTTTATGCGGTCCCTTTTAAACTAATTCCACCCATTCTCTTCAATAAACAGGCTATTTAAAGCTAAATGATATATTACTTTGAATTGATTATTAGTAAATGGAAGGCAGTGGAAAACTGCTGTGTTACCTCTTGTTTTGTAAGCATTTTTATTTCAAATGAATTGGTTTTCATCAGCAATAAATATCCCAAGTCTTTTGTATCTGTGCATGTGTTTGTGTGTGCTGTTGTCTATTTGCTCCTGGGTCTCGCATGAATACAAATACCTCTGTTAAGGGCCAGTGAGAGCAGAGCTTTCTTCACTCTATTGACTGGAAATCTAGTTGTCTCATCTCTCTAAGCAGATGTCTTTCCCCAAGCATCTGTTTGTATTAGTACTGTAATTGCTGGTGATAATAAGCCCATTGATTCAGTATCTAAGGAAATAGTCAATCAGGGCAGCTCATTCGTCTTACTTTTCCTGACAGTTTTCCCCTCTAGCTAAACAGACAGTGCCAGGGCCTGGGCTTTGTTGACTGGATTGGAAAAGCAGACTGTGGTGGGTTGGGAATGGCCGGCCTGTCGACTCTGAGTGAGTGATGGGATCGGTGCAAACACACCAGTGACCCAATGGCCCTTACAGGAGGCCCTGGGTGATAGATGTGTTGATTTGTTTATAGACGCCTAAGCCCATTCTCTGTTCTTGCTCTCTGTTCTCTCTTTTAGAGTCTATCCATTTTCTGCTTCTCTATATCTTCTGTTTTTGGGACCCTGTCCTTCTCTCTCTAACCCCTTAACTCTCACTCTGTACTTAAGGTGGTTTGCATGTTACCTAAACAATGTAGCCAACCCATAAAATAGGATTTGATAGTTTGTCCAACAGCTAATATTGAATCTGTTAGCTATAGCAAGGCACCTTCTGCAACTAAATATTTTTGCAATCTCAAATCAGTGAAATGCACCACCACACTATCTGAATTGCCATCAGCATGCATCACACAATATTTTAAAATAAAATGGATTTGTGATATGCACAACAATTGCAACATGTGCAAAAAATGCAATTCACTGGGGCTGTAGTACCACTGGCTTCTTCTACTTCTCAATGTAGGCTTATTGATAAATGCTCAGTGAGAACATAAAAACATCAAGAGCATCTTTGGACAAGCAGAAATTCTAGGTGACAAAATCTCGGCTACTCCATTTAAAAATGTCTTACATTCAAATTCAGAGTGAGAACATGTTGTTTGGACCATAGTCAGTGTAGTCCCATTAGTTTCTCTCCATAAACCAGTAGCAATCTGAAAGGTGAGTGAATTTTAAATACCTTCACTGGCTTGAATGAGAGTAAAAGTGAACCGCATCCTGCCTAGTTAATGATTGTCCCATTCAGTGTCCAGTGTGTCCGGCTCTACGACTTCAGAAGCCATGATATTGTCAGAAATAAATCACTGAGCGCCGGCCTAAACTAAATGTGTTCATTGGTGGGGGTTAAAGGGCAGAGCCACCCATTACTCTGTACTGCCAAAGGGTCATTATGGCCATGTCAAAGATGTTACAAATGAGACTTTGTGATGAATCTTTTCCCAGCACTTCAAACATGTTGGGTTGAACTGAGGCTTACAAATGAGAGCAGGCTAAAGATGTAGAATCAGTGGTGTTGCTCTGGAGTTACCTTTTGAAAATGAAATAAAAGTGCAGCAAGTTGTTAACAAGAAAAAAGATAAAATAGTCCCTGTCTTTAAATTGTAAAATGTGTGATGGAATTGTCTACATTGCATGGCATGGGATCTATAAAAACATAGAAGCCTATAGTAGCCGCCTGAATATAATACTGAAATTGTCACCCTTTCTGGTCAAAACCTATGCACTAATATTTGTTTTAGTGTAATGGCAAACGAATAAGGAAAACGGGGGAATAAAACTACCCGAGAAAAGGATCTTTACCTTTGAAAATATACTCACAACACACACCCGCTCATTCATACACCTCTGCACACACACACAATCACAGGAGAGGGAAAAGGAGAGTAGAATTCTTTACGGCCTGTCACAGTGTCAGAAGCAAGTTCACGGTGAGCGTGTCTTATTATGCACGACACCCGAAAACTGCGGTAAATTAGCAAAACATATGGCGACTTAATGATATCAATGAAGTGGCCATGAGGGCTGCCGAGGAGCAACAAATCTGTTAGATGTGGAGTGGTGTTGCTCACCATGCCCTACTGTTTCCCTCTGACTGATAGAACAAGCCAACGCTACGACCATTAAGATCAATACGCCAGCCATTAAGATAGTAAAAAGCACATTTACCAGGGTTGTCAGGCTCATTATTGCAAGCAGATGGCAGCCCTTGCACTTACAATTCTAGACAAGGGAAGCAGTGACAAGACTTCAAATTAGAATCTATAATGCTAATCTATGGCCTGCTGGTGCAGTGGAGATAAAAATGCATTACACAACAACAGACAGTGAGTACTGGACTGGACTGAATGCAGGTACAGTACAGCTGTGAGGCGCGTATGTACTCTGTGCTGTTAGTCTTTGTTATAGATTCTGAGGCTTTTTAAAGCATATACACAGTCTGCATACTATGATATCTAGGGCCACAGTGCATTTTGACGGATGTGCATTAGAATGATAAATATCTGTCACAGGTGCTGATCTGGGGCCACAGTTTACTGTGACCTGAGCAGTGCTCCCTGTCGCGCTTATTGTTTTGGCTCATTCCTCCATGTATGCATGTTTCCGGCATTACTATTGCACAGTCTTACAAAGAGTTTCTTGAGGAAAAACTCTTAAGATGGGATCACTCCAGCCACAATACATTGATCCATGACTTTAAACAAATATGGGCCAGGGGCTTAAAGTGTGGGCAATAGCCCCTTCCCCACGTCCTCTGCCTTTGCTCAGAGCCTGCTGGTCATATTGGGATCTATTATAGCAGAACCAAAGAAGCCATTTTGAGTATTTTGGCAGGTGTTTATATGTCTCCGTGTCTGTGGACAGATTTTATCAATGGGATAGCGTCACAACTGTGCAACTCTACTGTGTATATGAGGTCATAATATTGGCCGAGTTCAAAGATGGGTGTGGTCCAAGCAAGAGCAGCAGAAGTAGGGAGGTAATTAGTAGGGAAGGGGCCGTTGACCCCCACTTTACACCCCTGGCCGACATTTGTCGCAGATCACTTTATCGGGGAAGGTGTGATTCCATTGCAAGATGGCGTTTTTATTTATTTGATTTATCAAAGGAAAGCTAGTTGATGATAAAACTCTTTCATAATATTTTGTTCAATCTTAAGAGGAACATATTAGGTAATGCTGCATGCATAGTTTTAAGGATCAGTCATAGCTCACAGCAAAACCCAACACAAAGTCAGTGTCCAGTCACCTCTGGGTACGGCCAGTAACAAAGTTCATGTGTGAGTTATGTTTCACTATATGTCATTTTAACATTCTTCAGATTAAAATAAATCCATAGTTGTTGGAAGTGAAAGCTGAAAAACATACTTTTCTTGAAATTGAGCTTGTTGTAAGAGAAGAGAAAATATGTACAAAGTCCTTAAAAAACTAAATTACCAGATTAAAGTATATTTTTATTTAAAAAAATCAAGAGGACTGACAGGGGATCAGGAGGGAGGAGTCAGCTGGTTAGGGTAAACTGTATGCTAATCATAACAACTGAAACGCTCCATTAAGACATTAACACTTCATTCACCCTGGACATTACCAGACATTTAGAGATGTGTCACCAGGGCAATAACACTGTTAAGGAGCACCACAGGAGCCTGGGAAAGACTTTGTCACAGGGAAACTACACTGGTTGCAACCAGTTGCTTTAGCTTATTGGATGTACATCCTAAATCCCAGCTAAATTATGTTTACAGAGCTTCAAAATTCAGTATTACCTCATTGAACACTGGAATGCTGCAGAAAAAAAGCTTTTGAAGGCTTAGATCAGGGAACCTGTTCTGACATTCAAGGAGAGTTCGCTGCAGCATCATTGTCTTAGTTTCCCTTTCAGGAGGAAGTCATGCTCTGCTCTTGTTCATGCTGCTCTCTCTCTCCCCCCGGACACCTCCAAATAAATGGCTAAAAAGAGATCTACTTAAAGCTGTCAGAGAGTGTCGGAGCCAACAGCCGGGCCATTCCGCACGACCTACTCCCTGACCCCCTCTTTTCAGGGGTCACTTGTAGGCTGCCTCTGGTGGGAGTGCGGGGTAGTCATGCACTGAATGACAATGTATAAACATATGAATCGCTCCGTCTCAGTTGCTCCCTTTCAAAGGCTGTTGAAGAGCAGCTTTATAAGAATGCAAGGTTTGTCTTAATTTGTAGAGAATAAATGCTTTGAATTAAAAAATAATCGCAAAGTGCGGAACTTTGTAAAAAAAAAACATTGTGAAAGTGGCAGATTTGTATTGAAGCTATAGTATCAAAATATATATATATATATATATATATATTTTCCCCTTGTGGTGGCTTGTTATAAAAATGAGATGTGAATGAGTTTCACCACTCTGAAGTTTTCTAGTGACTGGAGTGTCCCCAAGATCTTGAAGCAGTAATGGAAACACCAGAGAGTAGCAACACTGCAAGACTAATGATTTGATGTGACCCGGGGTGATCTGACAAGATGTTTAAAATGCATGTTTTCTATATCAATACAATACCGATTTTACCCATCATTAAGCCAGACACATAAAATCCATAATTGGCAGAGATATTAGCCCATAATTACTGACCTCCTCTCATAGGAGATTTTGAAAATTCACCCGGCTAATATAGCGCAAATGATAAATTATTCCATTGCTTTGTGTTAATCACTACAGTGGAGTCATAAGGGCTCTGCCCCAAAGCTCAGTTTTAACATTAATGCCCTACCTCTCATCAATATTAATAGGTGCCTTTAGTAAGGGGAGTGTGTGTGTGTGCGTGTGTGTGTGTGGGAGGGGTTTTCAGAGGGAGAAAGAGAGAAGTGAGGGAGATGTGGTTTTGACTCTGATGCTGCAGGTACATGGCAGCAAACCAGCAGTACTGCTGATATTCTCAGAGGACAGCTGAACTGTTATGAGTAAGAAGTTTAAGTTACAGCTCTTCCTTTTGATCATGTTTTTGTACTGCGTCTGTTGGTCAGTCTGTGCTGTTTTAGCTGTTGTGGCAAATTTATGTTTTAATCTGTTTATAATTTAAATTTAACACAATCTTCTTTCTTCTTTCTTTTTTCTGACTTTTGCAGTTTTTGTTTCCCTGTGTGTGTGTGTGTGTGTGTGTGTGTGTGTGTGTGTCTGTGTGTGTTCTCTAAGCAGGGTCTGTTACTGGCTGTGACAGATGTGAGTCAGCAGTGCATAATTTCATGTCAAAGTAGCTTGAACATGAACCTGAGCAAACACAATGGGGGAAATGGGCATTGATAGAAGGACTTTGGTAATAAAAAGTAAAAAGTAATTGATAAGATGATAAAGAAGGGAAAGTGGGAAGGCAAGAAAGGAGATGAGAAGAGAGGGGAGATGAAGAAAAAGAGCATTAAGGGGACGAGAAGAAGCCGGTTGGCCACTAGTGAGGGGGCCTGAGTTTGACAGATGCTTTCAGTGATGACCATCTGCCCTGAACAGCAGAGGTGCTGAACTGCAGGTTTTAAAGCTGCTCCCTTCCAACAGCTCCAAATGAAGCGGAGGAGAGGACCTCTGGACAAAAGGTTGTGCTGAGAGAGGAGCGAGGGCCACGCCACCGCTGTACAACTTTAATTTATGATGGATGAGATCGGAGGAAAGGTCAGGTGGTGATAAATATGAGAGCGTTTGTCCCGGGAGGTCATCAATTATGCCGTGGCTTCTAACTTTCGATCTTGCGGACGAAATGGATCTCTTCTTTGTAAGAAAACTATCTCTCAGAAAATTGGAGTGTATTAATCAAATTGGTGATGAAGAGTGGGGGTGGAGGGTAAAGGGGAAACAGATCAACTTAAATCTGAGCCATGATCCATATCGAAGTAGAGCTCATGCTGTTTTGATACATAACTGTGTCCTCAAACAGCATTAGAAGGTACAGAATTAGCCCTATGATTACAGCATATTTAGAGTTAACATTTTATATTGATTTTGGTAAATATAACAAAATTTTACAGTTTGTAGCTTCTCAAGAAAGTTTTAATTGCAGTGTAAAAAAAAGGCAAAAAGCCATTCACACAAGCCTGAAATTTTTATTACAGCTGTGCAATAGCAATGCTTCTTAACAATGAATATGTAAATGGATGACTCTTTCTGAGGGAAAGAATAATTTAGTCAATGAGGTTTATGGCTGAAAATGCTGGAAATATGTTAATTTAATAAATGTTTAATCTGCCTATTTATTAACCACAAAATACAGCCAAAAAACACATAACATGAATAAAGTTTGAGTGTTTATACATCACTCCACGTCTTCACAGCTCTTAACGGCCGTTATTTCTTTGAAAGCTTTCAGAGAAATAGGTTAAATTCCATCCCAAGGTAATGAAATACAGAGGTCTCTTCTTGAAAGGGCCGAAAGGAACGACAATAAGATCACAGTGGCTGACCTTTGACCGAGGCCATCGTCCTTTTATCATCACCGTCCGTCCCCTTTTCTTCCCCTTGGCAAAAAACTGCCACTCCAGGAAAAGTTATTAGCCTCCCCCTATTGTTTCACAAACTAAGCCTGGTAATGTAGAAAAGATTGCGATGATTATAGGACAAACTGAGGAAAAAAGAAAGGAAGGGAAAAAAAGAAGATATGGGTTGATGGGGCAGGAGGTAAAGTCCTAATTCTTTCTTCCCTGGTGGTGTATATCAAACCAGAGCTGAAGGGGTAATGGTCTTTTTATTCAGCTGACAAGAAGCCAGGATGTCGAGCCCCCTTCCAATCGATGGGTCTCTATTGTCTCCCTGCTAGCTCACATAGACAAAAAAACCTTTACTTGAATTATCTGCTACAGCCCCAAACAGCTGTTTTTAACACAGTTGAAAAGATAAAGAAATATATTAGTGAGGCCTCTGTAGCGGTGGTGACCCCAATGAAAATGTATTACCCTTGTGCCACCTCTAATTTCAGCCCCCAGCAGCTTTTACTAGTACTATGGGCTTTTAATTGTGGTCCCCCTTTGTGTTTTGTGCTCTAAATGAGTCATTCATTCTATTTAAATGACCCAGCATGTGCACCATAGTGGCCATTAAAGGTGTTATGTTATGCTGTGTTATTGGGCTGTCAACCTAAATTGTACTGCATGTAATTGTGTGTACAACTTTTTTCTTTATAAACAAAATATTACACATAACATTATTATGTATTAAATATATCATTTAAAACATGAAAATATATTCTAAAGATATTTTCATGATTCATTTTTCAGTGGGATAATATATTTCAGTCACTATATGCTAACAAAAAGTCAGTTTTTAGTGTTTTATCACAGGCACTTCTCTCCACTTTGTCTTTTTCTTTTTTTTTCTTTTTGGAATTATTGTGTTGCCCTTTTTTTCTCCACAAAATAATATTGAGTAATAGACCTAAACAACAACAGTATATTTCTGCTGTCACTTTTAATTGTGTTTATCTCACCTCCCCACCTGCCCATAAGTCTTTGTTTGCAGGGGGACATCTTGATTGTTAGAAGCCCTGCAAGGAAACTAACAAAAAACAGCTATTAAATCCCAGGTCAACAGTCATATTTTGTATCTGACTCACTATTGCAATAAACATCCTCTGTGAAAAAAAACTGAGAGACAAGTGCCACATAGAAATACCAAATAAAAGATTCACTATCCCAAAAAAAAAAGATAAAAAAAAAAAACCCTTTTGATTGGTCATGCACTTGAACAAGGGTATGGAGTATTGGGACAGATATTATTGTCGCTGCCCCAACCCCCCTCCAATCAGCAAAAGAAAGGGTGGAGGTGCATCGAGGGGCTCCATTCTTGCCTCTCTAGTCCCAGGGTATGGTGTAGGGGTCTCCTAAATGTGCCATGTCGTATTGATCCATATGATCCTTCAAAAAAAAAAAAGGAAGAGAAAAAAAAACAGCCAGACTAGCACTTAAACACCAGCCCAGCTGAGTAAGGACTATTGCTGCACTACGAAGCTAATCAATTGTCTCTGTATGGAATGGCTTGTCTTCTGCTTGACCATGTCAGTTTTTTCTCACTGCCTCCTTTGCGGAGTCTTAGCAAAATGCATGCAATGGATACTCTTGGATGGATTGGCAGTTTCTTTTCTTTTCTTTTTTTTCATCATTTTGCATTTAATATTATGTCAAACATGCATTTACTTTGTGTGCAGAACAAAATGTTACCCTAAAAGTTTGTAATTTGAAATATATTACTGTTTACAAAGCATTCTGTATGAATGCGGTTAAAGAAAAAAAAATTAAATGGAATGCCCTGTGTTGAAAAAAATTAAGTACAAAAAAGCAACTCTAAAACAGAGCAACCATGAAGCTGTGATGACATCCATGTTTCTGGTATAATATGTATGACTGAGAAGGATTTGTGAATGATTAGTCCTTAATTTGCTGCCAGCTGTGCCTCATGAAATCAGATTAGTTGACATTTTGAACTTTAACCAAAGCCATGTATGCCCGAATTAGTGATCCAATGTTCGCCCTTTTTCTGCATGCTACATTTCAATTGCTCCCTACAGAAATCTGGGTTTGGTTTTGACAAAAAAACTACCACGCCTTAGCTCCCACAGCTTGCAAAATGACATGAATTTACTTCAGCTGACTAAAACAATTTCTCGTCTGCAAAACTGACAATCAAAACAACTTCTGTATTGTGTTATTTCAGATCGTCAAACAGATGCAGAAAAATTCCCTGCAGAAAACCAAGCAGAGCCTAGAGGAGACTTTGTTTGACCCCAAAACTTCTTACACTGTTTGTAATGTTTTGGCCCAACACGTAGGAGATACTACCAAGGGGTCTGGTCACTGTGTTATCTAACAAGTTCATTTCAAGTGAGGAAACATGGTGATAGAAAATGATGAAAAAAATATAAGAAAACCAGTTTTCAAAAGTACTTGTCTGCTTTGGAATTGTAAGCACTTTGGTTCACGATGTCATCCTCTTACTTGGACTGTGCAATGCAAGCAAAAGGGGGAGGGGAAAAAAAAATGAAACTTGCAGCACTCCGTTTTTCTGAAAGCTAATATGTGACCCACTGATGAAAAGTTCCTCCTTCGGAATTAAGTTGAATGTCCAGCGTTATCTCTCTGTTGGAATTTCTCTTATCGCCCCGAGGGAAGTGAGTGACAGATTGATGCAAGTTCTTACCTGAGCCTCCCCACGTACCCTCTATATGTATCCTGCAATGGACAGATACTGTTAGTGCACCGCGCTATTTTATACTTAGACCTCTGAAAAGCTGTTGAGAGACGGGGGTAAGAGAGATGGTCCCGGGCATCCGTGTGCTTGGGTGGGAGGGGGATTTGGTTTCAAGAGATGTGGGCCTTTGTCTGCAGACCCAAATAATACTGTTTCACAACAAACCACCATATTAAAGGAACTAAAGGAACATATTTCACTTTCAATCAGGATTTAACTTTTTTTTTTGTTAGTTTTCAGCACAGTCACCTTTTACTGTTTTCATCATACATGTTTAAATATATTAGAATAAAACGCATGTTTAAATGCAAGTATCTGGGCACTGAAAGTTAGGGCTAAGTATTGCATATTGGATTTTCACAGCTGTGAATGTGTTTAACAGTTCTGGTTAGGGATGTATGCCGTAAGTCGACTAGTTGATTAAACATAGCTATCCTCGCGAGTCATTACCAGAAATACTAGTAGGTTAAACTTATTATCATCCTTCTTCTTCTTCTTCTTCTTCTTCTTGATTTCCTCAACAGACCTTAATGATAGGAATAGCTGGAGCAGCCACATGGTGAACACATTTACACACACAGGGAACAAAGATCTGTAGTTATTTAGGAACTGGCACCAATGTCAGATGGCATTAACACGTGACATTAGCATACACTGTACCTTGTAATATCAGTGTTCTTATTAAACTTTGTATCACTCTAATAATTTCTTTTACAGTATCCGATGTGTTCTGTGTCCTGAGAAAAGTTAGTTTTTATCCTTTATGTCTGACAGTTTTATGTTAGTCTGATAACTAGTTCAAGGGTAAAAATAGCTAACAACAGACTTCTATGCATCAAACATAGAAATAGTAAGAAAAAGCAGAGGACCAAAAACAATGCCGCTTTTGCCGCATTTTTAAAGCTAACATACAGCCACAGATTCACCAGCTAAAACCGCTGCTTTAAATTGATTGCTTTTGTCCCCAGGTATCAGAAACTTTAAGATACCCCTGTCATCCACTTTAAGATGCACTTGGATTGGCTGTGGGTAATGCCTGATTAGTCAGCTTGCCAGAACAGCTTCAGACAGCTTTATTCGCTGGTAGGAGTGCTGACTGCATGCCCCTGAACCAGGACCACCAATTACTGTATGAGAGGTTATGATCCGAGATCAGTGCTTACGTTTAAAGATGCTTTGGGAGTACGGAGCGTGGCAGTTTAAGGTCTCCACACTCACAAGTAACTTTCTAACCTTTGTTGAGCTGTGAGTAGAGTTAAACTTCTGACTGTACATTGTTTGATCCAACCTTTTTAATGGTGCAATAACTCTGGAGCTTGTTCTCTGAAAGATGGGTGTTTTTTTTCTGTAATTACAGAGTTTTAGAGTGCGCAGACATTGGTGATGTGTGAGAAAAGCACATTAACAGTGATCAAAACTTGACATCCTGACAGTATATTTCTAACTGTAGTGTGGTGAGCGCTCACAGTGACCTCTGACCTTACACTAGTCTGAGGAGATCAGAACAGCAGAATACATCTAAAGCTGGGGTGCTGAAGTCGAATCCCTTTTGCAGAGCTATCGGAAGGATCTGCCTCCTTCTGCATACCAAGACGGGGCTTATGCCTCGCCAGTAATCTGCACCTGGACAGTGTTGTTCTACTTGTGGGCTTATCGGAGAAGTCATACATTTTATCATTCACCAGGTGCAGCCAGGACATGGTTTAAAGCAGACAAGGTCTCTGTTATCAAGAGTATATATCTTGGTGTCTGATGCCAGGGATTCAGAAGGGAAATGACTGTGTTGGGATCTGGTGCGATGGATAGTGTACAGTCTGGTATTTTGGTTGAGAATCAAGTCAAAGTGAGCACATACCGTGCAGTTCAGCCAAAACGTTTCAAGAATCCAGTTCATAGTTGTTACTTTCAGGTTTCAATTGTATTCCCTCAACTTTTAAGTAAATTGTACAAACAAAACCTAATCACACATTACAAATGGCTACAGAAATTATATGAAATAAAAAGGATTTTCAGTGCAAAGGAGACGGGGTAACTCAATGAAAAACAGCAGTGTGCACAACTGACTCATAAAACAATGCATAATAGAACAAGTGACATTTTGAGAGAGCTGCTTGTGCCAGATCAGCTGTAGAAAATATGTGACTTTAGTTTGATTTATAGTGTCTAAAAAGGGATCAGAAATTGAGGACAGTACTGTAAGATGAATGCTAATAGGAGCTGTTGAAAAGGAGGAGACACGGGGCCCCATAATACGATGTTATTATGATACTTAAATCATTATACAATATAATGCAATTTTAAAGTTTTTGCAATATGCTCAGTATTGCAAAAACATATATTGTGATAATTTAAAATGTAATACCTTTTTAAAACAGCAAATCATGACCCAGAGAAAACTTTGTCAACATCTGTTTTATCTAAAATGTTTTCTGTCCATTCATCACACTTCAACCATTTTTGTTACAGCAAAATGCAGTGGACTGAAAAAGCAATTGATTTTATTAACTAGAAGACAACCAAAGACTAACTTAAATTTTTGCGATATTGATAAATTTGTATAATAAAACAAATATTGTTGGCATTGGTGTATCGATGCAATATTGCCACATAAAATATCATGATACTTTGCTGTATTGATGTGCATATAATAATGTGCAGTTTATTTACTATTTCATTTAGGGCATACATATTTGTTTTAATTAATGTTCACAGATGCTAACAACTATTTTGGCTCTTTTAATAATAATAATAATAATAAAATAATAATAATACAGATCATAATAATAATCATAATAATGATAATAATGATTATAATAATAACTTTAAAATTCTCCCAAGTGCATTTTAAATCAATCTCAAATTAAAAAGGGTCTTAGATAACCTTGCATTTTTAATTCAATCTCTAGTTCACAAGGGTCTTAAATAACTGTGTATAACTTATTTAAAGTAATATTAGACCTCTAAATACTGCTTTACAATTTAGTCCCACTTGACAGATCGTCCATCTTGATCATATTCAGAGAACACCGTACCTGTAACCTATATTCCAGTGAATCTACCCGGTCTCTCACGGAAAGAAAAGGAGAAGGAAAGGGGACCGAAAAGCAGAAGGAGATCCATCAGGTGATGTATTACCCTGTAGGCATTGTAATTTGTTATATAAGCTTCATGTAAGCTCTGCAGCAAGATTAAAGACCTCCAGCTCAATGTATCAGTCACCCGTCAACTGCTGGGTCAATTTCCCTTTAACCCTTGTTTTGTGGTTCATAACCCTCTTACAAATATGACACTGTCAATCAAAATGTAGTGGCCGAGCTTTTGCTGACTGCCCCCGTTTCCTCTTTAGCCATGCTTGAATCCGGCTTGTCCACAATTCATTCAGAAGAAAAGAGAAAGATGCCAAAATTCTTTGCGTGCTACATCTATCAGTTTTATGTTTTCAGATTGTTTTGTTATTTTCTCAGTGGTACAGTGTGTGTTTAAAATGCTCAAATGTTCCTTGAAATTAAATGTAGTTCCAAATCCCATGAATTAATATTGCATTTGACATGCTGCGTGTTCTGTCGTTGGTGGTTTTGCCTCCCAGTCAGTTTTTCCTGGATTTTGGAAACGGGCGTCTTGAGAGGCTCACTTGTCATTAGCAGCCAGCAGACATTGGACGCATTACACACTGTGACATAAATGACTAAATGAATCAGCACATCTATTAAAGGTTGTGCTCCCTCCATGGTGCCTTGAGACGATAAGCCCATATTTTGTTTTGAATCCTAATGACTGGCGTAGGTGTGCATTCATCATGGATTATTGGGGGCTTAATTTAATTGAGCCGAAGCGATCGCCTGTAAATCACATTACACTGTCATTTCTCTTTACGGCAAGGAGACAAAAGCCCCCGCTGGCTGTGACTTGACAAGACACCAAGGTGGGTGTTCCAGCAGGCGGCTACGTTCCACCAACGGGAAAGATGGAGTAATGAGGATTAGAGCTGTGTATTTATAATTCAAAATAACGCCTTTGAATATCAATAATGGAAATGTCTGTGCACACAATGAGAGCTGTTATAATGTTTGATTGTTGTCATCGGATATCTGCTCAAGCTGCTGTTGTAGCTCTTTGTCTAAATCCAGTTAGCATGGTGATAAACTGGCGGTCTGATGGTGTTTACTCTGGAGTCGCAGCAGCAGTGCGACTGGAGGACTGCTCTTATCGCTGTTATTACCGCCACTGCTTCACACAGTTGGTTAACAAACTGGCCGGGAAAATAAGAGCTGACAGTGTTCAGCACCCCCCCGAGGTGCCTGCAGCCTCATTCTCTCGGCTAATGTCCATCAATATGGCTCGTTATTCAAATGAGATGAATGGAATATTGTCAGACAGCGAGAGCCGAGTGGCAGTGTTATTTTGACCTATTGTAAATGTCGCAACCTTGCCCCGGTACCTTCGTTTACAGCAGCGGAGGCTGAAGGAGAGCTGCTTGGTGTAAATAATGGGCCCTTGGGTGTCAGCTTTTTACAAGATGCCTCTCTATAAATCAGCCAGACTTTGCCATGGCATCAATTTTAACATGGGAAATTGACACCTGGCTGATTTAGAAGAAGTTTGTGAAATAGAAAACTGATAAAAAAAAAAATAATGTAGATGGGTTGCAACAAATGTAGTAGTTCTCATAGACCATAAAAATGATTTATCAGTCAGTGTACAAATGCTAAATAATGACATAACACTCATCAAACATGATCCAGATGGCTAAATTCAAAGAAAAAAACATTTTAACTCACCAAGTACAGAACGCTTTATGAAGTGAAGTCAGTGTTGTGAACTGCAAGAAGCGACACTAAAGAAACTGCAAAGACACGACAGTGTACTGCATAGGCCCTCTGTATTGAGAGGAGGAGGCCAAGTGTATTGTATCCCCATAACCTCCTGTTATTGCCACACAACACAAGCGGCGGCGGCGGCCCCAGCCACTATGATGGAGCACCCTTCTCCTCCTGAGAAAGAATGTTTGCTTACTATTTCATCATCCCCCGGGGCCACAGGAAAATAAGCCCATCAGTTGTCATTGTGACAGGATAAAAATGGAGCCGTCATATTTCAGTAACACAATGCAGGCGAAGGGAAAGAGAGAGAGGGCCAGCAAGAGAGAGAGCGCCATCCGGCACCATCACCCTATCCAGCAAATGAATTATGGACCAGCTTCTTTCTCACGCAAAGACTATAAGTTAATATTATCTCCTCAGGATAATTATAGCAAAGTTCAATTACTGACCCAGCATTACCGTGTGGCCCTGCACCACGGGTTCTGACACACACCCCTTTTACGCATTTATCTTTTCACTCCAACATAGTAAATCTGCATGATGGCAGTGATTTATCTGCTGGTGCCCGGTCCCCAGCTCCACCACCATTCTTCTTCGCGTACAACGATTGGCCGGGGTCCCTTGAGTCCCCTTGAGCTTAATGTAAGCTTTTCTTTTTACACTGTGTTTTCGTACCAATTTGTGTCCCCCCTTTTGTCTTCAATGAATGGGGCAGAGGTCTGGGATTTTGAATTTACTCCACAAGATGTATGACCCGTTGATTCCTATAAGAGGGGGCACATGAACTCCACTGCAAATCCTCTGGGTGCACCATAACAACTGCATTGTGTAGGACTACCCTGAGCTCTTAACAATAGCGCTCCCGAACACGCATCTCGGATGTTCTGTGTGAAAACCTTGACATTGACTGCAATTGAAAGCAACATGTTGTCTTGTCAGGGTGGAAGGCATCTTGTTGGCTCTGTTAGCGTCAGGGCTGTATTGCTGTTCTTCAGCACAACGCTGATGGTTAAAGGGCTCTGAGTGAGCACAGCAGAGCTACAAGCGACCCAAGAGACACGTCCTCAAGTTCACAGGGATAAATAGTGGGACAACTCAAGGGTCCCCCATGTAGTTAAAAATGCAAGATTTCACAAGGAACCTTTTCTTTTAAAAGGGCAGTTGGTTAGAGTTAATTTATTCACTCAAACTTGCAGCAAATTATGAAAATTATTATCAATTATTATAATCAGTTTGCATTTTTGAATGAAAATATTCTGTCTGTCCCTTTGTTCTGCACATTTTATCCTGTAAATTAAAACCATGTTTACACAGTAATTGTTTGTTCTTATGTAAAATTAAACTTAGTTTTTTAACCATTTACGCCCAATTTACAGACTTTGTCCCCCAAAAAGATCTGCAAATGGACAACAAGATAAGCCAGGGTTAGGGATAAAAGATCAGAATGACATACATCAGCTGTATAGACTCACAACATGTTTCAAAGGTGTCACAAACACCTCGAAGGATACCTTCTGTGTCACCAGCTTTACCATACAGCTGTACATTTGGGGGAATTACATCTAAAAGATTAAATAGAAATATCAAATTAGGAAGCATATATTACAGAACAATATGTAAGTCAGCCATTTTTATATCACACAGACTCTTACTCCCAGTGTGACATTTGATCTACAGCATATTATATCCCGTACTCAGTACCAGCCTATTTGCATAAGAATTGACTGTCTGCCTACTAAGCAATGGCCCGCTTAAAGACTCAGCTGAAAATGTGTGCGTGTCACGAATATGAACATCTAAATCAAGTCAGAGTCTAACCCTCATATTCCACAACAATTATTTGGCAACACCGTGATAGTCACATTCAAACAAATCAAATTTCATTTTTATGAGACACATGTTAAAGAGGTGTACACTTTCAGTAATTATTCTGTAAACTCAGCCCCATATTTTCATGCAAATGTATTAGATAGTGACACGTCAAATATGAAATCCAATTTGTTGGTTATGAAACACATGTAGGGAAGAAATGTGTACACTAATTATTTCTGGGGCATCCTGCTCCCCCCACCCACCTCCTCCTCCTCCTCCTCCACCCATTTCATACACAAACTGAACTGGATATTACATTTGCTTAAAACTCAATCATGAAAAATGAAGACTCGATTGGAAAAATTTTAATAAAGATAAGTTGCTTCTATCATTGAATCAGGGAATGCTAATCGGCACTTTCATTCGGGTGGCGGCAGATAATGTCACCCTAGCTTGAGGCTCTTATTTTGCAATAAAGCATTTACATTCTAATGATTTTATTATAGCTTATACAGGCTGTCAGCGACAGACCAACTGAGCCGCAGCCCTTCCTCCCAGCCTCTCCCATTCAAATCGGCTGGCAAATTGTATCAGCTATCAGCTCATAGTGCTTTTATCAAGCTGGCCCAGTGGCAAGCCAGGGCCCACCACAATGAGATGTCTATTGCTTGAAGAGTCTGTATTTAATCATTTCTGCTCGCCGGTATTGTTCTGCTTACAGTGCATAAATAAGTGCTTCAAATAACCCCGGAGTGCCACTGACAATGAAACAAAGTATCTGTCTTATTTATCTTCCTTGCATTCTTCACTGTGCCCTTTATATATAAATATATATATATATTTTTTCTATTTTCTCTTTCCACCACTTTCTTTATTTGCTCCAGGCGATGTTTCTTATTCACTCACCTATCATCTTGGAACAGTCTGAAATTACTCACTGATGACTAGAAAGCTTTTGAGATATAGATAAACAAAAAGCAGTTTTGAATGGCAAAAATCTTCACTCTCCTGACAACTCTATTAGAGAGTCACGAGGGAGAAAAAATGGGATTGGACTTGGGCCAGTTCCTTAGGAAGTGAGGATTTGTTTAATCTTTCTTTTAATGGAGAGATGAGAGCAAAATGGCCATGCATTAGCTTACATCACTGTGTGCCAATGTCTTCATACCTAAATGACAAAGTAGGTTATTTGTTAGTGCCTTCTAAAAGGACACATATGCATGTTTTGGTCCATCACTCATATGGTAGAGATACCTCAAATTAAGGCAACGAAACAAACTATTGCAGTCACAGTTGAAGTGATAGCAAGTAGGGCTTGGGCAACACATTGACGTAATCGATTATGCAAATACGTCGATTCACGTAACTTGCGTCGATTCACGTAAATTGCGCTGATGCGTCGCACGGTTTCATGCAGGGCGCGTCATGAGAGTGTGAACAGCGCCGGGCGTGCTGTTTTTTGATTCGGCGCTCGTCTATCAAGTTAGAGCGTGAACACCGCTCACCCGAGCAGCGCTTGTCAGATGCGTCTGAGCTGAAATGGTGGCTTGCCGTTCTTCCACGCGTGATGCTCGCGTTTGTTGATTCTGTACCACTTTATACTGCAGTTTAAAGTCAGTCTCTGTCACAGAGATGAGGAAATACAAAAATGTTTGTTTTACCTCAACTTCCTTGATTGCCTCTCAAAACGAAAGCTATCTGACTGTGTCTCTGTGGACAGAATGACATCAGTTGCTGATACAATGCATTTTATTTTGAAACATTGTCAGCTGTGCAGGAGCTTACATAACTTCATAATTGAGTGGAATATGTGCTTGTAAATATGAAAATACAGCACTCATACTGTATCAGCAGGCGGCGGTATGTCTTAAGGTGCAGTTAAGGCTGGACTATTTATATGCAGAAAGAATGTACTCGTTATAATTATTTGTTAGAGAAAGTTATAGTTTTGTTTAAATTGCACTAATTTTACTGTAAGATGTTTTGTTGGAATGATTTGAGGTTTGTTACTGTAACAAAGAGTAACTGTTTTGTTACTCCTCCTGAAAGTGACTTGTATTTTACATTGTTTTATTTATTTTGCTGTTGGATTGCTAAATGTAAATTGCACTACATTTCTTTTACTTGAGTTGAACAAGATCTTGCATTAATTTTATTTTGAGACTTTATATCAGACTGTAAAACACAAATTACCAGTTAAGACTAGGCTATTTTTTGTTGGGTAATAATGCCCTGCAGTGTATGACTAGTTTTAAAATGTCATTTTTGGTAAATTCATTGTTATATTAATCGACTAATAAAAAAATGATAGCTGGTGCAATAAAAAAAAATCGATAAAAAAAATAATAGGACTCATCCAAGATTGAGGGGAATTTAGAGGCATCTAGCAGTGAGGATTGCAGATTGCGACCAGCCGAAACTTCTGCTGGTTAGATTTCCTTCAGTGTTCATTGTTCGAGAGTTTTCAAGGATATACTGGTTGTCAGTTACACGTGATGTGAAAGTTAAAGGTTATCATAGCGTATACATTTGCTTATCTACAATACTGAAAAGAAATGCAACTGGATGAAGAATCTCACCATTATTTTAGTTATTTTTCAAATTTTTTTTCTTAACATATACTGCGTTCAACCAAAACTACCCCTTCTGTTTCCATTCCTCTAAGGGTCATTCTTACTGATAATTCTAATAAATTCAGTTACACATTGAAACCGCAATTTTTTATTTTTGAGATAGCTATCATGCCTTGAAAATCTCCATCCATTTTAACCCTGATTACTACCATCTTGATTTAGTGCGTCATTGAAACAAATTTCTGGACTAACTGTGGGGTTGAAGGCCAAAATGGAAACTAGATCTCCAGACTCTTGGCATACTACGGTGAAACTCTGTATTGGCCATGAGTGTACGCAGCCCTGGTGTTACATAAAGCTCAGGTAATATAACGTATTAACAGCGGGAACTATAACCAGTTACAAGATATATGGGAATATTCTAAGAATATGTGTTTTTTTGAGTAAAGTTGTACTATAGGGTCTTAAATTTGCGTTGCATTATTAAAAAGCACCGCAGCTAGAAATAGTGTGATTCTCACTTCAGTTCTGCAATGTCATGTGTTGCTGAAATAAATATAACTGATGTGTTATTTTGGCTTGGGATTTACCTCTCATGTCTAATCCTTGTCATACAATCATCCGTGTCAGTTAAACATTGAAGGTGGTGATGACGTGATGCCCTCATCCATGTCCTTCTATAGTTTTCAGGTGTTCTAATACAGCGTCTGGCTATCGCTGCCTGTTCAGGGTGTACCTATACCTTCGGCAGCTCGGTATTGTGTTCCAAGTTTAACAAGAGTGCTTTGAACTCACTTTGGAGTTGAATCACCTAACCCCGGGGCAGGTTTGTCACCGTAGCCTCATGTATCAACACGAGATAGAGAATGCCTCAGAGGGACTTTGACTAATTGGGGGGGTTAAACCGCTGTTCATGAATCTCTGGCCCGATCCCCTCAAAATATAATGAATCCGGGCAGGTTTTGAAAAGCCAGGAAACATTTCTTGTGACCTTAGTTGTGAGGCGTTATTCTGGGAGACATGACCGTAAACCCATCCCTCTTCTCCTAGGGCAGTTAAATACCTGCCATTGTGCACCATTGTTCCGTTATTGCTGTTGTCCCTTTTTCTTTCAAGCTCAATTCTTTATTTTGGTGTATATTGTTACTCCAGAGGAGCTCTTTTTATCCTGAAGGCAAACATCAAACTAAGAGACAATATCAGCTCCACAAAAGACTTCCAAACTCCATTATGTTTTGTTTTTTTTTTTTCCCGTCTCTGCCTCGTTCTCCCTCTCTCTCGTCCAATCTTTTGGGGAGTATCACAATTCTCTCTCGAGTTTAAGAAAAGGTAATTTCAACGTGTTGGAATCTTGTGGTTAAACGATCCGACTGAGCTCATGTTTATATGTTGGACGTTAAAGATTCAGACCAGCGGCAAGTAAGTGGAATCAGAATTTTATGATTAGCTCTGACGATTGATGCTGACCATAAATTTGATGACAAAAATGGAGCAGAGTAGCTTAATATGTGTACATTAATATGTTTAATAACTTTCACTCTGTTCCGCTGCAAGATTAGCAAGTCCTTATCCAAATACTATAAAACATAGGCTCCATTACCACTGAAAACACAAACCAGTTTCGATGGCAGCCCCATGAAACCTACAAAAGTGGGAAATTAAATGCACACAGTTCATGTAAAAGGGTTTTGACATTCTTTTAACATTAAAACATTTTAACAACTTAAATAAAAGTGACCGTAGTGGATGGTATATTTGTAGAATAAAATGGTTCTTTGTGGTTGACATATTTTTATTAACAGTGGATTTTTTATTGACAACTTTTATTTGGTAATATGCTTAAACTGATGAAATCTGATATTATTGTACCTCAGTGTGAGCCAATGCTTGTTTTGGTGTCAGAAATAACTACGTGAAGTCACTAATGTCAATATGCTGGCAAAATAGCCGGCCTTCCATATATTCATACCTATGCTTTTAACCCATATGTTTGTGCACATTTAGGTTCAGAATCATTATGCATTTTCAATTTATCTGTCAGCCCACTGAGGTAACAGGTAATAAATACAGTCATAGAGTCACTATGATAAGCCAACATTTCAGTGGAAGATGAGAGCTTTTTTTTACGCTTTTAAGATTGGGAGAAAAAAAAAATGTGGGGGAAATTTACATTCGGCACATCAACAGACCAATCCGCTCTCCTTTCACTCATTGCATTATTCACTGTGTGTTCATTTCCTGTTGATCAGATTGACTGTTTGATGTATTCCCCTAACTTGACACAATGATGCTGATAAAACAGTGGCAAATTTACTTATTCTGGTGACAGACAGCAATTTAGTGGGAAATGAAGTTGTCTTGACGACGATGCCATATTACATACACACCCTGGCAAATAACCTAGTTTGAATAATCACCGCCACTGTCTGTTTAAATGATTTTTATACCCATTTAAAGGAAGCCTTTGATGTGATAATACTAATTCCCTGCCTCTGAGAAGGAGGTGGTGGAAAAAGTGGAAATTATTTCAGTATTAGGGTGTCAGTCAATCCCCTACCACACCTAGCCCCCTTATTAACTGGTAATGATTGAGCTACTACATCCACTACACTGCCTTCAGTGCTTCAGTGTGCAATGCATTTGATTTCAAAAAGGTTGTGGATGCTTTAATCTCATTGTTTTGTTACTCCGTGCAGAATATTCAGTTTGGGGATGTGAATGACTGTTGTGTCTTTTCTTGCTATATCTTTTTCTCTGGTAGCAGAAAGGATTTGTGCCAGCTGTAAGCCACAAGCCACATCACAACGACCCCCCCCCCCCACCCACCCACACACACACACACACACAAATACACACATATACATTTATGTTAATGTGTATATGTTTGATTAATGTGCATTAAACAAATCTTGATAAAATTTAAAAAAAGAAGATTTATAATTTTATTTTTGACGCCATAGAACACATTCAAAAGCATACCCTTTCTACTTTGTCTCTTTTTTTGAAAGCATCGGCTGAGTTCAAAGACAAATGCCCTTGTTATCCCTCAAAATAGTCAAATTCACTGTCTGTTTTACATAGCACAATGCCCTAATACATGATTTAAGGAGCTTTCACATATCACATGCATTAGGATAATGGAAGAGAATGATAAAAGTTTCAGTAGCATTAACATGTGATGCATAAAATAAAAGAATGAGAGAAAAGGTTCAAATAAGACTGTTGAATAGAAAAATCTGAGCTTTTGGACAGAATGTGCATGTCACAGAGGAATAACTAGGCTGCCAATTATACATTATTCATTTGCTCATCACATTTATTCAGTTTTCACCTAAAGTGTGGGTTGAAAAGTGTACAATGAATTGCAGTTAGAAGTCTTTCTTAGAATGTTGAGGAAAAACAGTGTTACGTTTAAAATGTATTGGAGTTTGTAACACGTGTTGTACAGATGACACGATGAATCAAACAAAACAAAACAATCTTGACTGTGAAGTTTGCTCTAGTAGAGTGAGATAGTTGTTTACGGCCCCATGTGTGTGTGTGTGTGTGTGTGTGTGTGTGTGTGTGAACCCACAATATAGGCTTGTTACACACAGACACACACACACACACACACACACACACATATATATATATTTATATACACAAAAATATTATTTTTAAAATTTATTTTGAAAAATATATATTATAGACTCATTCACAACAGCCCTGTCTCCTAGAACAGTGGTCCCAAACCTTTTTTTATCATTGAATAAACTGACAGCCCTGGACTCATTGACATATTTGTGTATATTTCATATTACCCAAATAGTGAACACAGTAACTGCAGGACGTTTGGGTAAAAAAGTGATTTGGATCAGAGATGAGTTTTCCTGAAAGTAGTGGGAACTTTTAAAACGCATCTCAGTGTAATGCTCTGTATTATTAATTTTTTTCTATTATTATTAACAATTGTATATACTTTATAGGCTTCTCTTTTGACAAACTCAGTGTTTTTTTTTCTCCATGACACTTGGCCATTGTTCCATTAACTCTTTATTGTTTTACTTTTCTAATGCAGGACAAGGCTGTTTTATAAGAGCTGAAGACTCTGTGAATATGGTCTTCCCTTTGTGAGAATTTTAAATTTTGATTAGTAATCAAAACTCTAAAAATAATGATTTTGATTAGTATCCTACAACTGCTGCTGTATATCTTTTTAAACAGATAGAAAAATAGATCGAAAAAATTAGAACTAGTGACCTAGAAATTATATTCATAAACCACTAAATTGAAACAGCAAATATGTTTTAATGGAGAACATAATGCTGAGAAAATTGCATTTACTGTTCACATCATGAGGAAATTTTAATCAACATACCCGACTAGTCGCAAAAATGTTAACACTGAACATATTAGCAAAATGTTCGATGAAAATCTGTTTCAGTTGTTTTCATCCAAAATGCCCAATCCTGCAATACAGAATCCAGTCGTAGTGACTTTTTTTTTAATCAAAATGTAACCAAAATCATGATCTCTCCTTTACCTTAACCAAGACTGGAGTCTGGACGTGAACCTGAAGTCCTGGTGTCAAGGTTCTATACTTTATATGAAGCCTTACTGGGTACTTGAATGTAGTGGTTTGTTACCTGAAAGAAATGTTGTCAGCAAAAAACATTGTCACAACAACATAATTAAGAAAACCATTTAGTTATGTCCTAATGTAATTTGCGTGAGACTGGGTGGTTAATGAACACATAACCCTTACCTGGAAAGATTTTTTTTATCCTTCACTATACTGTGAATCACTGACGAAAGAGGCTGGATTTTCCTGTAGTCACTTACATGAATTTATTTTTTAAACATAACATAAGCCACATGCAAATTTAGTAAGCCTTTATATAGCAACTGATGAGAATTTAACCAGACTGTCAGTTAAGACGAAACTTCTCGGTGGGAAGCCCATATGGTGAGATCTCTACAAGCATTAGTACTTCATTTAAGGTAGTAGTTGTATCCTGAATATTGATCGGCTGTAGCTTCATTAGCTGGGAACTGACATCCCAGATTGATGTCTCTTTAAACTGGGTCCTGGTCAGGGATACCTGGGGAATCACACTATTGACTTTGGAGTGTTTGTGCTGCTAGGCCTCTGGAGACTTTGTGTTAGCTTTAATGGGATCCATCAATTCAGCTTCCCTTTTAATAATTATTGTTTTACCATTCACAAGAGGCTACAGCGTTTGAAGTTTTTTTTTTTTTTTTTCCCCACTGTTGCCTGGAGACAACAGATACTCTCTTGTCTTGGTTTCTGCTTAAGGAATTTACAATGTGGGGGTTGGTTTTTGTTCATTTTTCTAAGTCATGACAAGCTCCTCTTTTCAACCTGTTCTTCCAAAGAACAATACACAAGGGAACAATACAAAGAAAAGATAAAATTCCATATGAGTAATCCAGAAATCCCCTTTCAATGATTTGACATCATTAACCTGTACATTGAAGAGAGAGAAATAGCTTTTCCCAAAGATTAGCATTGTGTAATTGAAAGAAAGTCTGAAAGACAATTGATTTTCATACACTTGATGCCAGAATCCTGTTGTTGGTCTTAACAGTGTCTTTGATTTTTTTCTGGTTTAACACACAGTGACCACAGGAAGTTGAGACACATAAAAGCGCAACCTTGCAGACCTTCAAGTTCACCTTGTAAGGTGGGGGAGGGGACGTGGGTTGCCTTAGATGGTTCTGAAAAGGCGTTTGGAGAGAGCGAGAGAATGACAGAGTGATAGAACAAGAGGAAGAGAGGGAGAATTAAGTGATCTTGGTACATGATGAAAAGGAATGCTAATGTTAAGTACATTGATCAGCAGCTTGGCTACAGCCAACCCACCCTTTGCCCCCTCCGCGGTATCAATACATTGAAAACATCATTTGTATCAGCAGTTGTTTCTTTAATTAAGATCTGGCCCAAATCTTTGGTATTGATCGGTGCCATTACCTTATCGACATTGTCTCGCCAAGCTGACTCAGTGGCTTTCTCTCTATTGAAATGACCTGGCTTAGGGGTACAAAGTGCACTGCCGTATTATGTCACATAAGCAAAGCCACGTCTTTGTCTGCTGTCCAAACGAGGTATTCAAGGTAAGTGGTACAGACCGGTATTGACATCCGTTTGCGTCACTTAACAAAATTAAACATGTGGGAAAATAGCCTGCAAGACTGGAATTCTTAAGGGAGTGATGCATTTGGGTCTAGCAGACATATGATGAGTGCTTAGCAGCCATGTTTTATACTTTGGTGGTGCAAATTTCTTTTTAAATAAAACAAGGAGTAGATATATTCTCATGTCTTTTCCTATGTATCATCAAAATGCAAGAAAATAAACTAATTTATGCACTTAATAATAAAGTGTGTACTGCCAATGCATTCTCACCACCAACCTGTCAAATACTGATGCTTGTTCAGTGGCCCTCCACATCAGAATAAATGGTAGGTACCTGTCCTACGTCAGTTTTGTATGTTCAGTGACAGCTCGTCAATTTTCACCCATAACATACATTGTTAGTTTTCAAAAGTTTTGTTTTCACAGGAAATGCAGTTTCCACTCCTTATATGCGTACAGTCTTTTTCAAAATAAACTAAGAACTTTTTAGGTTAACTTCCTTTGGCAATAAAGGCACGTGGTAAGGTTTAGGAAAAACACATCAGGACCTATGTCACTAGCACAGTATGCTGCAAATACTAGCCACTATGTTGTTTTAAAAATCGGTTTCACAGGGGTCTCCCAGGTGAAAGTTCAGAGTTTGTTTGACCCATTCACCTCCCCTCCCTGCTGCCCTATGCAGACTTCATCACTATCTATACAAAGGAAACATAGTATAAAGAGTGTCAAAAAATGCCGCCGCTGGGTGCAAAACAAGTGTTGGTATTGGTATTGAGATCGGGATGGCACTGTAGGATTTCTTGCTCTTCAACCTTAACACCTCTAGAGGAATCTTTTCCCAGGAGTCCGGTAATAATTCCCTCTGAAATAGCCTCCATTCCTCAATACAGTGTATAGTATTTACTTCATCATCATTAGGAGTCCATCCCACAGTCATTACAGTGATTGATGCTGCCATTGAAACCTTAAAGGCATATTTTCTATACAGAATTTCCCTTTACTTGGATCTCTTTCCTGTCTAATTGAACAATAATGTATTTTTTGTGCTCTGTTATCTGGGTTTTGGGGGAGCTCATCCCTACATCAGCCAACTCCAGCACCCCCCCCCCCCCCCCCCAAAAATCTTCACCCTCCCGATGTTTCTCCAGGGCATCTGCAGAGCCGCCTGTTGTCTCCTCCCCAATCCAGCCCCTCACATGGTGTGCATGGTATAGGAGAGGCTCCTGAATCCACAATGCCTCGCTGTGCCTCAGGTGAGGTTTCTGAAGAGCCTACTGCCACAGCCTCCGCCTCGCAGGCAGCTGTCGACTCTCAACCAGCCCCAGCGTCCTGCTGAATACCGCTAGTCAATCCCACTTGTCTCACCGCGTGAAGCAGTCCAGCATCCACCCACCTGATAAAATACACAACCCCTCCCCTCCCTCTCCAAACCCCTGAAGTGTTAAATTTGTTTCCCCGCAACTCAACCCCCACCTACCCCTGCAAGAGCACCCCACATTACACTCCTGAAAAACCCCCAAGAAGAGTATTTATTTATTTTTTTTAAGGGTGAAAGGATCGGTGGAGGCTTTGCATCTCCATGGGCATTTTGAACAACGCCTGCTTCGCTCCGATTGCAACCACCACAAACAAATCCAATAGCCACCGCTAATCTGATCATCTCATCCCCAGCACTTTTCATGCTGGGTTCCTTCCTCAGAACCCCTTGTACTAGTTCCAGTCTGGGAGTGTGTGATAAGACACTGGAAATTTAGTCATCATCTTCCGCGCAAAGGAGCTCAGAGGAGGGATTATGATATTCCTATAACCTTACATTGGATATGGACAGGGGCAGCTCCTCGTGCGGATACAATCCTGTACATAGCTGTCCGTCCAGCCCTTTTTCTCCCAGCCCCAATACGCCGCCTCTTCCCTTTTAAAAGGTTGACTTTACAAGATTAGTGCACGCTAGCCGTCATCATGTTAGCAGAGATAGCGAGGAGAAAACGTAGTGTTTACTGTTGTTGAATACATTTTGCCACTCTGATAAGAGGCCCGATAAATGCAAACTTTTAATTCTATTTTTCCCGTGTATTGGTTTATAAAAAAAATTATATATATATATCTAAGAATGTGTGAGTGAAAATGGATGAGTTAGATATGTTTATTCTGAAGAGAAGCTTAAAAGGCTTTACGATTGGCTTGCTAAGATAGAGAAGCACTTGAGAATGGGAGAAAAAACTTTGTAGCAGTAGATTTTTTTTTAGCAGATTATTCCAAATGCTTGCTACACACAAAATGATGGACGAGATAAAAATCACTCTCATTCCCAACAGACCTAATTTTGCTCAGGTTGGCACATTTCGATATCTCCACCGCAAAGATGAGTACTGAGATGACTTTTTGGCATTTGCGAGTGCCAAACAAATCAAAACACCATGTTCACATTTCGCAAGCATGTGTCTCATTTAGTTTGGCAGTTGCATGTGACTTGCTGTGTAATTATTGTGGATGTCATTCAGAATAGTTTTTGGCTGGTCAATAATATCTAATTTCAGTGGAAATGGTGTTCTGCATTTGCTACATTTTGAATATATTAAAACATCTCAATATCCTTTGGTTGAACTCACAGGAGCTGCATCAATTATTCCCAGCTCTACTTGGGAACTCATAAACTATTGGCACACACACTCTCATTTATCCAGCTATTTAGACACAGTGGAATCAAGAACCTGGATAAAACGTGTCAGCTAAAAACACAGCAAGCTGGAAAACTGGCTGGCGAAATGAAGTTAGTTTGGAAGAGTAATGAAATAGCGTTTTCAGCCCAATTTAATGTCTACTCTTGAGCTCAGTGGTTTGTCTTTAGACGCACATTTTACCTTATTTCAAAGACTAAAAAGGATGCCACTTTAAATAAATAGGCCTTGGATGATCTACACTCTGGCCATAATATACCTTTACCGACACAGCTGTTTTCAGAGATCATTAGGAAGGAAATGTATTGCCTTACACTACAGAGTAAAGCCAAATCTGAGAAGCCAGTCTTGATTCAAACAATGTGACTCATGATAGTTATTAAAAGACCTCTGCCTCGGGTTTTGTGGTGAGATGGACACACTAAATGGTGTCAGAGGCAGGTAATTATGTAGCAGCCACTCTGTAGAGCAGCTCGTCACTGTCACACAGTTCACAGCTCGCTCTCTTTTTCCTGAGAAACTACTAAGCTGCATCTAATCATGAAAAGAATCCCGAGATGTATCTCAGTCCATTAGCGGAGTCACGCTTGCAGTATAACATCAGTCAAACATTATAATAGCCTGAGCTCCGCTGTGTCGTATGTACAGTAAGCTCATTGTTCTGTCACATTTAAAAAGTATATATTAGACATCTCTGACAGGCGGTGTTAAATATTGATTATGATGCGTTTGAAATGTTTTGGCTGTATATTTTAACACCGCCATCCTCTCTCTCTCTGCTCCTCTTTGCAGTGCAGTAAGTTCACATTTTTTACCTCCTGTGATACAGACTCATTCAAAGTCAGATTAAATTAGGGCAGGGGCTGTCTCGCTGAGATCCAGAGTGACAGAGATGTCCCAAGCTACAGGAAGCAGCAGTTACAGTTCCAACACCACCACCACCAACCCCCAGCCAAACCCAGCCCCCGCACTTCCCACATCTCCCATCAATATTTCATTAGGTAACCTTAGAAGCAAAGTATAAGTGAACACGCATGTGCGTGTGAAGTGTGCGCACATGCACACACAAGCTGTAATTCTCAGACACACACACACACACACACACACACACACACGCACACAATATTCTTTTTTTCCCCTGTTACTGCCGTACAGCTTTGCTGAGTTTCTGTCTAGCCAGACGTGCAAAGAAAGCTAAGCCCCCCCCTCCACACCTCCCTCCCTCCTTCCTTCTCCTGCTACTCCTCTTCCACCTCCTCCTCATGGATTCATTTATCCTCATTCAGGATGACAAAAATCAATCATTTCATTCTCTCTGGATGGCTACCCATTAAGAATGGGGACAGCAACTGAAATGAAATACACATTTCCCTCAGCTGATGCCCTCCTATGATAGATTTGTGCAGCTACAAATGGGTCTAGGTAAGGTTTCTGAAGTCAGAATGGAAGTGTTTGTACTATATGTCGTCTAATCACCCTCATTGCACAGACACCGCAGTGTTGATAACGTTCTTATCTCAGAGCGAATGCATATAGTGAGTTGTCGACTGTAGCAAGCCAACCATGTCATATAGAATCAGGCTATGAGTCACTTTTTTTTAACGCATTTAACACCTTGTCAAAGACCTATGAGTCTCAGGAGGAAAACGTGTGTTTAATAAAATAAGATTCATCTGTAAGGGAATTCTGCTTTATTACAATAAAGACGTGTAGGGATAAGCACAGGAAGGATGAAGAACAGATTTTGGGGGCTGAACTGAATTTACAGCGTATCCTCATCCAACAGCTCATATAACATCCTATGAATTAGCGCCTCACGAATGATGTTACATCCTAAAACAAAGTAACAAAATTGATTGAAAGTTGTGGAGGTCAGGTTTGGCAAATAAAACGAATGTGGGTAAGTTTATAAAAAAAACAATTGGTTTGGCGTCTTGAGGTTTAGGCAAGTTAACCCTTTAAAACCTGGTTAGACATTAGTTTTCTTGTGCTGTGGTCAAATGTCTTTCACAAGCTGTTTAACCCTTTGAAACCTGAACAAATAGGTTTGATTGCTTTCAAAAACATTAGGGAAAAGGCAATGACCAATTTGGTAAAAAAGTGTCCCACAAATTGCAAGAAGTTAGTAAAAGGTGACTAAGAAAATTGCGTGAAAATTATTATTGTTATTTTGTTTTTAAATGGGAGAATTATTCGAAAATTCTCAAAGAACAACGGAAATTATAATCACTGTAATTATTTGTTTAAAATGATGTTACAGAAAAAAAAAATCTTTACTTTTTCGGGTCATTTTCTTGTATGGCTTTGTTTTTTACTTAACCTTTTTTGCTTATTTTCACTTCAAACTTTTTTCCAATTTCTTTCTATGTTTTGGGGCCTTGTGTTGTTAAGCTATTCATTGCCTTCTTTCCATGTTTTTGATGAAGATCCAACAAAAATTTTTGTGGTTAGGTTTAGGAAAAAAAACATGGAGAGGACATACTTTATAATAACTCAAAGTTAACTCAGAGCTCCAACAGCACTCTCGTTGGGTACATCCTAGGGGCAAGTCCAGTAATTTGTGACCCATGAACCACTCCAAACTACCCCCCAACAATACTGCTCGGGATTGTTTGGTTCTTTACCCGCATTGGTTAGGTGACCGCTGCATTCCAAAATATGGGGGTTATGCAGAAAATACTGGTTCATCATTTAGTGGGATATGTACGAATTTTGGTGTATTACTTTTTGTAGGAAAATCTAAAAAGCAGTGTATGAGAACAGCCTGCAATTTGAGCCCAAAACCTGAAAGTAAATGCTGTGCACCTCAGCTGACAACACCCTCAGGATTCCCTCCCCCAACATGTTTGATTTTGTCAGTCCAGTGTATCTGTGTAGCTATCAGTGCTGGCCCTTGTTTTATCCAATTTAAAATGTGTTAATAAGTTTTTAAGATGTTGAAATTAAACCCCTTTTTTCTATGATGTAGCTTGTCACACTAATAAATATCTAAAAGTAAGATAATACTCACAAACAAACTAATAAACAAGATTCCACAAGGGTCTGTGCATCAGAATAAGCCCCCTGTCATCTCTAACTAGAGGGAAGAGGCAGAGATAGGTTTGCCACAGCTTTTACAGTCATTTGATCCTAATTTCTGTCAGGTTAGCTTCACTTCTTTTTAGTTGTCTGAAGTGTCTGAAATGTTTTCTTCTGGGTACTTACTGCAAAGGCTTATTCACCACATCAATATTCCACCGAGGTGACAATATTATTTCAATTTGAATGAAAAGAAGTCGTATCCTTTTGACAAAGCTTTGAAAAACATGCATCGTGTGCCAGCATTCAACATTGTTTACGGCTCCAATATAAAATTGGTTTGGTGATGTATCCCTGCAAATAATGTATAAATGTATTATAGTTGTCAGTGAGCTACATGAGAGATTTATTCTTAAGTTACGCTACTCTTTTTCATATTATTTTTCTGACTTTATGTATTCATGGATTCCTGATCTTCTGTGCACTGATGCATGGATTGTCAAAAGCCTGGATTAAATAGAAATACCCACTGTTGAAATACTGATTGTTTTTTCTTAGTATTTGTGTATGGAAAATATGCTTTTATGTTATTTACACCCATCATTTATTTAAAAACATAAGCACATACATATATACAATTTTTGCAATTCTGCATCTGATATATTTTGATCTCAAACACTTGTGGAAACTCTTGCCTGGCCACATCTTCTCCCTTACAGACAAATATCTTCATCTATTGCAAAACACATGCACATTCTTCCAGTAGCAATTTCCATGCCTGCGTTGTTTTCTATAATGTTCATTACTCACATTGAAGAAAAGACCCCGAAATTCCTCTCTATGTAATGAAACGCGTTCTGAAAACACAACCTGTACGAAAAGACTAAATGACAAAAGGGAGCAGAAAATTGGCTGGGACTCACACCTGCTTGGAATGATTAAGCTGTAGCTATTCTTTTTTCCCCTTCCAACAAATGACTGCAGTAGTCGACAAAAGGTGTTGATTCAGAGGGCAAATTAAGCCTTGAACAGGCAAGATAATGTGCCTGTGATCAATTAACACAGACACAAGGTGTACCGGTTTCACTTTGAAACTTTCAGGGCCGGCCAACGGGACCCTTTGTGCCTTTCAGCTGAGCAGCACTAATCATTTCCGTGGCTTGCTTCTAAAGGCAGCCCTGGACTCAGAGTATGGATTTTGCCTGGGGACTCTCCCCAGGCAATGAACTGACTAGTCAAACATGTTCACAGCAGCCCTAATCTTACTCTAGGACACTGACTTGACATGAAAGACTATATATCTATATTTTTTTTTACACATTACCTTTGTTGGGTTTCTCTTTTTTTTTTTAATTTTTAAATTGGTGCAAAAAAAAGAGTGGTTTTTCACAATTCAGTTGGGGCACGAAATGAGTGATGACCAGAAATGTGTCTGAAGTCCAGGATACAACATGTGCATTATCACTCTTTGTATGGCCTGCTGTAAATAGATTGAAAGATAGTTGTGCAGCAGTTACAGACTCTCCTGTTCACAGTAGCTTTTATCTCTGTCTTGTTTCCTGCTCTTGTGAAGGGCATCCAATAACTTTTGAAAAGACATGGCTGTACGTCAGCACAGTCACAAAGCTTTTCAAAATATTATGCATATTATTTTACAATATTATGTTCATTATTATTCTGAAAATGTAATTTATTGCTCATTACTTGTTACGCTTTTCAAGAGTAATGATTTTTTTTCACTATTACTTTCTGCCAACAGTAATTAATTACATTACTTATTGTGCATATTATTCCTCATAAAAATGCTAAATGCCTCCTTTCTCCTCAAAATTCAGACTTTTTATTTGCACATGTGTTAATGTTAACCTACTCAGGATACTCCCTGGTAAATTTAGCTAAGGCTTGACAGTTTTCAAATTTATTTATTTATATATTTATTTATTAAATGTTACCTGTCACCTAATTTTAGTGATCATCCAGTCTCTTCTGTTGTGGAATTAACATCATATTATGTATACTCTTATTGTGATGGCCCACCAGCAGATGGAGACTTGAAATACAATGCATTTCAGTGTATGTAATATTCACTCATTGTGAAAAATAAGAGAAATACTCCAACATAGGTTTGATGTTTTCTAAGTTCACTTTGTCAATATATCTATATATATATATATATATATATACACACGAAATTATCGTACATGCCTGTTATTCATCTTTCCTCCCAACAAAATCAAAGTAGTAGAAACATTTCCAGCCGCGGTAAGCGTTTCCATCTTTCAAACTAGCTTACTGCTTTGTGACGTGCATGCACAGCTTGATGATTATGAATATACTAATATAAATCAGCTGATGTAATGTTGTATTTCTAGCCAGTAGTAATGTGATGACAAAAACAAGGTTGTGATGAGCTATTTGGTTTTTGGGTAACTGTAATATTATTACTGAAATGTTATTAGTTATTCATTACACTACTAGTTACTCAAAAACATGTTACTGCCCAACACTGTTCAAAGCCTTACAGAAAACAACAAACAAAAAACCCAAAATAGGACACTTTTTTTTATTTAAGAAAAAGATCAAATTAAATTACATGTAGTTACATATTGTCACTACTGACACAAATATACAAGGTTTCGTTGTGCTGATCCAGAGTTGAGGTGCATTAGTGTATGATCTCCACAGGGTCACACATTAAACAAGATATTGAATTGAGTGTAAGCTTTACATACAGTAGGTACTGTCAGCTTACTGTCACTATGTTTCCTCACACACCAAGTGTGTAAGTATTAATCTTGTTTGAGACAGAATACGCAGGCATAACAGCCAGGCTTTGGTGGGAGGCAGATGATGATATATCTATGGAAGTGTGAAGCTGAAGTAATATGATGTACCTTATAAAAGCTGGCTCCACAGTGAGGGAGCGCCTTAATCCCCCCTCTAAACCACCCTCTCCATCTCTGAGAGGAGCTGATTTTGCTCTGCTTTGAATCCCCCCCCCCTTCTCTCTCTCTCTCTTTGGTTTTTCTCGAAGAGAGGGAGATATCTGCCGTTACTATTTTCTTTTAGATTAACTGACTGATGGGCCTCTTCAAAGCACATCATCCACACCATATGGATCATGGCAGATACAAATCACATATAGGTGTCAGGGCAAAAGATAGTTCTCATAAAGAACTGTTGTCTGACAATGTGTCAAGGTGTGGCCTTTACAGCATTAGAGTCTTATAAACTAAGGGATTGTAATTTGAGTGTGTATAATATGACGATCTAAAAACTGATGTATGTCTGCTGTGAGAATAGAGAAGAAATTCAATCTCCTCTGTTACCATGGCAGTTAGACTAACATAAGCATTTCATTGCATGACACGTGTTCCTACAATGTAAAATGTGGTGTTACTTTTGGCTTGAACAGACCTTTCTTGAGAGGAAAGTAAACAAGCACTTGCTTCTCCTGTGAATTCTTGTGTTAACTGCAAGCTAATGATATTATATGGAACCTATGGCCTCGGTAAAACGTATTACATATCTGGGCTTGAATGTATCATGCCTTGGATTATGGTCCAGCCTCTGGAGGACCACAAACCACATTAGCTTGAATTACCAAATTTGAACTTTATGCGCAACCGCCCCACATCCACCTAGCACGGTTTTAGCATTTTATATGTCATAATCCCCTATTCCCCACCATCATAACCCCCCTCCCTAGCCCCTCCTGTGCAGAATGACTATTAGGTTATTGAGAAATTCACCACAGATGTCATCCTTAAGATGAATGTCTCCGTTCTGATGTGTGAGGAATGGAATCCGAGCACAGCCTGAAAGACGATAGTCCGGAAAAAAGATGGGGAATGGTCAGCTGTGAAAACACGGGCAACGCCAGATAAGGCGCTTGTGTTCTGTCCACTTCATGCACAGCCAGATCCTAAACCTGGAGGAGTTTGTGGGCCCAAAAACAACTTAAGGTGCTAATTATCTGCTACCTACTGCTGCAGAGAGGGAGAGAGAGACCGAGACAGAAAGGAGATTGTGGGTTTAAGTTTACACCGTATGTGTATTATTTTGGGCTATTGCAAATTCTGTATGCAATATTTGTTAAAAACATATTTAAAAAAGTCAATATCTGAAGTATCTTGTTTTAAGAATAAAAATGATTTTCTTGTATGCCAATAAAGCACCTGTGAATTGAATTTAATTAACAGCAGCATTTTTCATCAAAAATGACTTCTTGTTCATTTTTCTACTTCTGGTCATAATCCTCTTGACTTGATTTGTTCAGAGTCTTTGGCCCTGTGTACAGGTATACCGATATTTTTGTAAATGGATGTTTTTCTCTTCATACTGGCCCATTAACTTCATGCAAATAGAATTTTGGGTCTCAAACGCCTTGGAACGCCTTCTGAGGTGCAGATTTTTCAAAACTCCAGTTACTGTTACTTGTGTGGACATATAAAATAGAGCGTTTGGAAAATTATGTCATATTCTCGTAAATATGCACATTCTTTTTGTAATGAGCATGTGCTAGAATCAACAACAATAATGGCTGACTACTGGTTTGGTAATGTTTTGTTAGCACTGCTTGGTTTAATGATTACTTAACACTTAAAGTTAATATTGCTGAACCACCTGCTGGGCAAATGCAGGCATCTGCTACAGCCAATGTATTTGCTCCTCCTCCGCCAGAAACACTGGTTTTGGATTAAACCTGGTCAAACCAGCGGATGGCAGGACAATTTTAAGAGTGGTATTGTTGTTGATAAGGAGTGAAAGAAAAGCTTTTGATTGCCCATCAGTTGTGTTTTTGAGAGAGCTCCTTCATCCTTATATTGAACGGGAATCAACTGTGTTATTTTTTTGTTTAGGAGTTTTGAAAAAAGATAAGGTTATTCTGGACACTTTGTTGTGATGAGGAGAAACTTCTGAAGGTGACCAATGCTGGTGAGCATTTTGGGTTGTTTTTGCGTTCTAGTATGGATGGAGATATTTTGTAAAACGCAAGGTCATTTGGACTTCTTTTTTAAAACGTAGGGAAAAAATATCTGTTTCAAAAATGTCCATACACATGTAGAAATTGCTTCAGTCTTTAGTCTTCCTGTTGGTTTACTGTGAAAGTATCCATTGATGGGATCCAACGGGGTCTTCTGCACATATAACCTGAATCCAGGACTGTTACCCTGCCACTGACAGCTGGTCTATGTATTCAATAATTCTCATCTGATCCAATATTATTCTTGAATATTGATCCCAATATTATTTTTTATCTTTGTCCTCTTACACCTCAAGCAGCCCTCTATTTCCAATTCTAACTAATTTAACCCAGTTGACCGTGTTTTTTTACACATGAAAAAAAGCAATGTTTACAGTAGTTACCATATCAAATACAAGCCGTCCAGGGTGTGAAAAACTTAGTGGGAGTATTTTTATCTTTGCCTGTGTGTGTGTGTGTGTGTGCGTGTGCGTGTGCGTGTGTGTGTGTGTGTGTGTGTGTGTGTGTGTGTGTGTGTGTGTGTGTGCACGTGTGTGTGTGTCTCCCTCCTCTGTACCCATCAGATGGGAGTGGAGGTCAGTCCCTTTGGGCTGTTTAACAGACATCAGTTGTCCTTTCTTCTTCAGGAAATGGATGCAGCCGATTACTATCCGAGGATTCATAAATTCTTTATGGGCAAGTTGAAGTTATAGGGGCTGATGAATTCAGTCTGTGAGACGGCTCATGCCAAATGCCTTTCTCCCAACCCCGCCGTCACCCACAGTGGTTGAGATAAAGAGATGAAGGAAGAGTCTGTCTCTCTTTCTAAGTCTCCGTCCCTTTTTCTTTTTTCTCTGTCATGCTCCGGTCTCCTGTCTTTTTCTCTTCTCCTCATCTCGTCCTCCTGTAATGTAAAGACTGTGTCCATTTAGCAGGACCCCTAGGAGCAAACTTGTTTTCGGTGCTCTTATCCTTCCCCCAGAGTGCTGATAGAATTTTTCCTACAGAATGTACACACACTGTAAAATTGTTCGTCTAATGTTACAAACCTATCCATCCCAAAATGGACTTTACAAACAGATAGTAGCCTGCCTGTCCCTGAAGGCCATTATCATTCTTTCGGCTGGTTCGCTCTGGGTTTACATTGGGGCTTATCTGCAAATTTGTGAACTTTTACCAAATGCAGTCTGTCCAACAGTTGACGTCCAACATCCTTTTCCACATCAATCACTGTTTTAGTTTCCTCTTTCAAAGCTGTCTGAGGCCTTGATGTTTTTCTTTTGCGAATGGATATCCAGAGGCAGCCCGATGTACTGTCCCCCCCCCCTTCTATTTCAAAACACTTTTCCTTGGGTTGTCTTGTGTGGGGTGCTGACTAACTAAGCCAATCTGGCTACACCCAAGTATGCAGAGGAGTTATCCACTGGTTGGGGCTGTTTATATAAATGAGGACAGTGTGACACCCCAGGGTGTTTCACAGTGGGTTCTATTCCTTCAAAAAAAAAAAAAAGAATCTGCCTGTGTCGCTTGCTCCTCAAAGTCCCTCGCCTTGTAAATAGATTTTGATGGATACGCTTTCCTCCTCGCCCTCACACTCGAAGTACAAATAATTCCACCACATAAGACCCACTACCCAATTCAGTGCAAGTGTACACAGCACACTGGCAAAAACATATACAAACACACAGAATCAAACACTGGCCACCTACTAGAATATGATCAAAACAAGTGTGGGAACAAAAGTTAGTCGGAGGAGCCTCTGCCTTGTACACTCAAACAAAGATGTATGGATTTTGTATTGCTGATTGGACGGCCTTTCGCCGGGAGAGTGGGAAGTGGAGACTTTGATGTGAGCTTCCCGCTGGGCAAAGGTTTGTGCACGTAAACAATCTGACTGGATCATTTGTAGGGTGTCACTCGTGTGTTTGAAAATGGTTACTTTGACAAAAAACAAACACCTCCAGATGAGCCGTCGCAGTGCAGAATCTCAGCTAGACGAGTCAAATGCGGTCACTGCAGAAAGGAGAGTCCATCTGACGGCTTTAATAGTGTAAATGGAAGTGCAGATTTCTTCCTGGAATTCCATCTGAAACACATCCTTCATCTTTTAATTTATGACTTTTTTGTGTTCCACGTCAGTACGCGCAACCATTTTCTGCACACAGGTTGGGTCGGTACTATTTTTTTTTTCAACGTAAGAATGACTTTTGATCCTTTTTTGAAGCTGCAGGCTTTCCCCACAACATGGTGCTCTAACTGGATCTTATCAAATAAATAATACTTGTTTTGATGTGAGATTAAAAAGGGTGCTGATGTGGAAACCAGCATTTCTTTTAAGAGAAAAAGGTGTTGAAATAACAGTCTACACAGAGACCCTCTTTACACCCGCTGCTCTAATGCTGAGCAAGAGAGAAGAACAACCCTGCTTGATCTGGCCATGTGTGATGACTCTTGGAGGTCAGACAGGTTAAATGGTATTTGATTAAAATCAGTAGATGGCCAACTCTCTCTCTCTCTCTCTCTCTCTCTCTCCCTCTCTCCCTCTCTTTCACACATGTACACATATAGACACACACAGACACACAAACAGGCCCTCCTAGTCTGGTCTGCTGGGAATAAGGAGAAGAAAATAGCCTCCATTCTGCTCTCTGTGAGGTTGTTGTGGTTATGGAGGGGGTTTGGAGGAGAAGCGGGCTTTGGGGCGGGGGTGGAGTGGGGTGGTGAAGGCGACCTGTATGTTTGGCTGGCAAAAAAGGCTTGCCACTGTTTATCAAGCCACGGCAAATCCAATTAGCCTGTGGCCTGCCTTCCAACCCTATTAACCTGCTCAGCTGTGAGAGCACTCAACAGCTCCTGCCAATATCTCATTTCTCCCAGCCGTTGATAAGATCGGCTCAAGATATTCAGTGGGGTTCACTCCAGCTCCATCTCTGATGCTACAGCTGCTGCCGGGGCTTTAAAACCACAGCATCCGTCCCGATCGCTCCCTCTCTCCCTCTCCTTCTCTTGTTTTCTTAGTCTCTTTCTTTCATTCTCCTCTCTGTCTTTCAGCTCCGCTCTCCCACCATCCACCTGTCACCTCTTCCCATCTTCCTCCCATTTCTCATGCTTTTTCACTCACCACACCTCTTTCGCCATCCCACCCTCCACCCCTCTCTCTCTCTCTCTTTCTCTCTCTCTCTCTCTCTTCCGTCATGTAGCTACACCAAGACAACAAAACAGCTAGGACAGTAACTTCCAGGCCCATGGCTTGTTTCCTCCCAGACAGCGATCAGGGCGCAGGCCCCACTGTCTGACAGGAGGGGAAACTGATTTTCCTTATCATGGCCTGCCCACAAAGGGCCAGGCCAGGCCCGCGTGATTAGCATTCCTTGGTGGAGATGTGTCAGCCCTATTTCTATCACAGAGACAGATTGAGGCTTTCACTCAGACTGGCGACTGAGTGACACATGGCCCTGACCGGGGGGACAACATTGTTATTTGAGTTAAGAAATCAATTTGTATCAAATGTACACTGTAATTTATTTGTTGCCTTTGAAGGGAACCTGGCTAAGATAAATGGGAATGGACTTTTTTTCCCCCCCTCTCCCTTACCTTGAGCCTGAGCCGATAAAGTTCTTGTGAAGCCCATGATAGTTCCCTGCGTCAGAGTAAAAAGTGACAAACATGTTTAAAGTTGTGCAGTGATCTTTAAATCTCAAAAAGAACACCTTGTCGGACATGATAGAACATTTTTACCTCTTCCCTCCCGTCTGTCAGCCGGCTCTGCTGACATACGGCTTTAGTATTTTTGCTGACATTTCGCTTTATCACATACATCTCGCGGCGAATGGAGAAGCGATATTTGTCCCTTTTTAATACTTTTTTTTTTTTCACTCGATTCACAGTGAGCATCCGAGCTCTCAGATCAAGATGGTCTTTTGGGATTAGAAAGATTAATCTTTTTTTTAAAGTCATATTTTAAAGTCTCTGAAACAATATTCATATTCTGTGATGTGCTTCCTTTACAAGAGAAGGAGCTCCAAAGTCCCACTGATAAAAACCTGTTTACGCTTTCTGTACGAGTAGCATTTTTAGAATATTGACAGAATTACTATTTATCAGCAAAATGAATTATTTATGGTAAGTCTTTACTAAGAAAGTGTGTTTTAAAACAGATAGCAGCACATCATTCTTTGAAAAATGCCAACCAGGATCATTATGATTTTTTGTGTGTATTATATATACAGTTTTTGTAATATGCATTATTGTAGGAAATACATTTTTTTCATTTTATGTGTATTGTTATTTAAAAAAAACAAAAAACAAATGAACAAACAAAAACACTGCTCAGAAACTGAATCTTTCACTATCACTATAGCAGCCATCTTTTCAGATACAGTGCATAGCTGCAGCTCACTCAGTAAACCAAGCAGTTGCACAAATACGAGGAGGAAACCTGGTTTCATTTAGTGTGCTGCTGCTTCCCCGCTGGCTAAATCTGAGGAACAAATGTCTTCTGCATCTTTGTGCCATGAGGACTTAACACTCAATTCATTGGGGACCACTTGGAATGGAAAACCTCTCAGCACTTCACAATTATTTTACAGATCGGTGCACATTAACTCTTGCAGGTAATTGCAGCAAGCCTGGCTCTGTGAGTAAAAACCTATGAAGGACATGATGTTTTTTGGGGGGGTTTTTGCAACATCATTGGAATCTTTTAATTAATTTAAATACTTGAATGAGTGGACTATGGAGTGGTTATTTAAATATAAAATACTGCATTTTCTATGTTTGCAAAGAGAAACAGTCATGATTCTGACAACTTTACATAGGATTTTGCTTTCCTATTTTGGAAAAAGTCATCCAATAACATTTATAATGGCATAGGAAGGAGGGAGAAAACAAACAAGCAAGACAGGAAATATGTCTCATAGCTTAAACTTTAAGAGTATATTTTTATTGCATAAAAGGAAAAAAAAAACCACTATTCATGTCATCCATTTGGAAGGAATAAACTCAATGTCCTTTCTACATCTGAGGATGTGAATTATGAAGAATAGCAGACTATCCCATTAACATCAAGAGGGAGTTTAGCATTTCTCAGAAACTGGAGTAAGAGGAAAAAAGCAGGTGGCTATCTCTACACATCAAACATATATTAAGCCTCCAGGTTGACCCAGCATTGCTTCTTAGTTTGGCTTTTTCAGAGGGCCGCAAAGCAGAGCCTGTCCTGAATTTCAGTACAAAATTTAGATATGCAAATGTCCTCAAAGGATCCACGATTGAAAAAGGATGCCACATTGCCTCAAAGCCACATACTCTAAAGCTAAACAAGATTAGGAAAATTGAATCATTTCAAAAGCTGTGGGCAGAATGTAAACTGGTTAGCATTCTAATCCTCTGGGCCAGGTGACCAGCGCAGCATGTGTACAAACATACTGTATGAAGAACAAATGAGACGAGAGTCTGCAACTGTACATTGGCTCATTTGAATGAAATAATACCTGAGCCGTTTTCCCTACCTGAGAAATACATTTATTTACCAGCTTTGTATCAGACGTCCTCTGTAGGCTTCTGGCCACAAATATTATTATAATTCTGGCCTAATTTCCATCCTGGCATTCTATTGCCATATGTTTGCCTGGGGAAGGTTTTGTTTGCTTCCCTGCATCTTCAATAGAGAGAACACAGTCGCTCTCTTTTTTCCTTTTCCTTTTTTTTTCGAAAACAGAAATTGCAGAAAAATAATGATGTATTTATTTTCTTCAATAACAATATTTACTCTGTATTCATTTGGCTGTTAGACTGTGGGTCTTAATGTTTGCAGTTTATGTGAGATATTAAAATACAATTTGACAAGATGTGGTTGTCCATCAACCTAAAAATAAGTGAAATTGATGGTGACTATTGGAAAACAGTTAAATAAATATTCCCAGATTTATCCACCTAATGGTAGCTGTGGTCAGTTTTGTGCTCAAATGGATGTTACAATTACATTTCTTTGCCAAGAGGATGAGATTTGCAAAGGTCATTCAAACAAGAAATGACCTCTTGACCCTTGAAAACTGATAAGTAAACAAGCGACTCTCTAATAAAGTATCCCATTTCAGCTGTTTGTTTTTGCAGAGGCGAACGTTCTGCAAGGACTATAGCTTAGCATTAGCTATATATTAGCTGTATGGCCAGCAGCTTCACTAACATGTTTCCATGCAGAGGGCATCTTTAAAGCACCTTGATAGTCTTGGATGTATACAGTCTTATCGGTTGTACTCTGGCTGACCTTTATGCTACGTTCTCAAGGCTCCACTCTATATTTGTCATATCAACAGCAGAGTGATACTCTTTCCATGCTCCTCTCAAATGACATTGTGGGAAACAAATCTTGGGTCAACACAGGAGTTAAGGTATATTTTGGACACAGAGGCCCGGACTGACGCACAGATGGGTACTTTGCGATTGGTTATTACAGACCAGTAAGGCCAGTATCTTCAGATTTTCATTTCTCCTTGAGTCCATGTAGTAAAAAGTGCCAAACGAAACTAGCTTTCATATGTTCTCGTGTTTCCCCACTCATTGCTAAAATCCCATTAGGGGATAATTATCACTCTATCGTATTCCAAATGTAATCACTCTTAAAAACTACAGTGACCAAATCTAACTGATGTATTCACGCCCTGTCAACAGAGATCTTGTTGGAAGTAACGGGGTCAGCAAACGTGCTTAATCCCCTCCGTCACTGTCTCATACTGACAGACTGATAGATGTGCCCAGCTTTGGAACAGGAAGTCATTGCTCTTCCTGGTAAAACTTGTGGTGCTAATGGACGTTCGGGTGAGTTCAGTGAGTTCTTTTTCAGACTGGACAAAAGTGGAGAGACTGGACTGAATTTTAGTAAAATTGACAGAGTTAGACAGGTGTGGATATATTTTTTTATCAATTCAGATATTTGCGGAAACAACATAAACCCAAGATCGGAGGATCTAAAACATTAAATGTAATTGTTATGTTGTCTAAACACATGAAAAATACAGATTTTTGAGAACAATAATTCTCAGAAAAATAACACATATTACCAGATTTAACAGACAAAAGGAGTTTAAAAGGAATTAAGTTTATGCTCATTCAAACCGACAAATAGTCGAAAATAATAACCACCTTTTTTTTTTTTTCAAAATACTTCAAAGTACTTCTAATATGCTTAGGAAATTCTCCAATCAAAGTAAGTTTTGAGTTTTACTTTAGTCCATAAGCTTACTCATGTGAGTGAAAGAACTGCACTGGTTCCTATTTATACCTCAATCAAAGGAAGAAGTTGGTATTTTTGAATAGTAAAAACCCTATTATTCCTATAGTATGTGGTGTACCACAAGTTTTACTTATTGGCCCTCTGCTATTTTTGATATAACTGTTTATGATCTTTCAAATGTATTTTATATAATAAACTGTTTTGTGTTTTTGTTTTTATTTTCTGCATGATGCAAGTCTTCTGTTTATGTAAGGATCTTGTCACAGCTTTAGGGGTATTAAATAGAGAGCTCCTTAAGATTTATTCTGAGTTATGCTAACATTCATTACTTAACTGAAAAAACAAGACATTAATGTTTAAGTTATTGCACAGACCTATAAACCTTTTAAAAAACAAGCAAATTAACAATAAAAATTTGCACCATCATCTCTCCCCCAATACCCTTTTTTCTATTTTTTCTATTTCTTTTTTCTATGTAGTGATTCCACAGTTATCTACATGTACATTCTGCAGCCTAAGGCTTCCCATGTTTCAAAGTATCTTATTACAGTTTTAGCGCATCTTAGAAGTACTACAACATGGTGCTGTCACATAAAGGTATTTTAGTAGTTTATCTGTATAATTTATTTAAGTGCTCTGGCTTTTTTAGTGGCCTTTGCAGTGTGCATGAGATGTAGTAAATATGTGATATGCTATGTGCATGTGAAGTGTTTTTATCAGGCTGTTAAAACAGTGCTGTTAATTTTGAAAATCATACACTGTTTTTGCAGTAGTTTTTATTTTAATCCTTAAATCTTGTGGTGTTTGTTGGCACTAGAGGCCTCCATCAAGCAGTTGATGATTTTATGCCTTTCTTATTCTGAATTTACCTGATTGTAAATACATAAGCTTTATGTTTTTGAATATGTAAATTAAAGTGTGATGATCACTATTTTCTGGACAAATATCATGACTGCTGGTTTTCAGCACAATTTAGCAAATAAATGCAGCTGTCTTTAAGCTCACCACCCTGGTAGTTTGCATAGACCAGTTGACACTTGAAAATGCCAAGTCTCTACAGGACACTGACATTATTCTAGCTGAAGCAGCTAGAGCACGCAGCTATCATAGATCAAGGGAAGTGAGGGGAAATGCAAATAACAAAATGAAAGGGATATGATATTTGAAATGGAATCTGTCCTTATTTTGGAAAGGTTCCCAAATGAGTAAATATATAGTGAATTCCAGCATGAGACAAATTCTTGAACACAGAAGATCCAAACATGTGTTCACAATCTGTTTCTCAAATATGTGACACCAACCTGTCACACGACTGCTGCCTCAATGGACGCTTTTGATTGTTTTTCTTCATTTATTTATTTACAAAACAAAGGGCCAGTTTTAGGATCCGTAAGTTCTATGTTTGTGCAAAGTCTTTTACAACATGCATGAAATGAATTTGTTTCCTGTCCCTAAGCAACCTGTGAACAAATTCATTTGACCCTAATAGTACAACCAGGATGACATGCCGTCATTTTATGCCTCCTGACATTTGGCATTTGGTGATTTATTATTTCCTGGGTCATGCAGTAAGAATCTGGTGGTGTAAAAGTTTAAAACGAGAGACCATGGTGTACGTCATTTGCACTACAGATGTCCAACCAAGTCAGAATATGCAGTTTCATTGGCTGCGGTGAAACTTGAGTGAAACATAAACGTTTTAATATGTGCACCTAAAAATAATCTGTAGCTCCATAACAACAAGGAAATCTGACCCTGCCTGCCCCCATATTGGACCAACTATGCATCCAGCTACCAACCTGTTTGTAGAACCCCGTTAATACCAATGCACTATTTCATACATCAAGAGCTTAAAACCATAACTTGGTTGCGCTTTAGAGAGATTTAGTTTGGCTTTGACAAGAGGGCCTCAAATGCCATGCTGCTCAGTATTAATCCCAAAAACAGATTTACTACTTGTTAGATATTTGGAAAGTATTCCGGTAAGTGAGAGAGGGAGATGTTAATGGCAAGGGGCAGGGGTGTCACAGAATCATTCCCTGAGAGCCTCAAGTGAAAGTTAGGTCACAGCAGTGCAGTATATTAACTGAAGAGCCAAGAATGTGTGTGATAAATCTTGCTCAACCCGGTGCTAAGTGTCACATTGTGTTTATGGTGTACAGATTGCATACTGCTTGTTTTCTCCAGGCTTGGGCCAAGACAGGCTGCTTTGGCTGGCAGACAGACCGGCTGACTGACTGACTCCACAGGCAGACTTGACTCCGGCATCGTTGGGTTGACTTTGTCGCTTCGACTACCTGTGTGGCTATCTAGCTGACTGAACGGCTACCCGAGTGACCGACTGAACGGCTGCCTCGCAGCCTGATTAGCTGGTTTATTCGGTGGTTGGCTCGCTGCCTCAGTGCCTGGCTGGTTGAGTGATTGGTTGGCTGGCTGGCTGTCTGAGCGAGGCTGTTTGATATATGATGTGGTTCAGCGTGGTTGCGATTAACGGATTGGCAGAACAGTTGCATCCATTAATAACTCCACCCTATAGGGCTGGAGCAATCCCTTGACTGCATGTTGCTCTTGCGCTCACATTGCTGTTTTTGGAAAAATTAATAAAAGCTAGTTATACGATTTGTTGATGGTGATTTTGAAATGTGTTTACTCTTCCATTTGGGAGTAAATATCAATTTTGAGTGCTGTTTGTGGTGAAAACTACATCAGAAGTGTCATCATCACTACGCCTGACTGTCAAAGAGGAGGAAATGCACCGTTTCCCTGCGCTGCATATAGATCTCCATTGAATCTCACCCACTCATTGCTGCAGGGTTTGAAGAATTTAAGTTAATATACTGGCTCATAAGGCAAGATTAAAGATGCCGTGTAATTTGATTAACTGAATGGGAACGAGAGGCCACAGATGGGAAAATAAGCTTTTCCAGGGCCTCATTAAAGGGAACAATCCTGTAAAACCTCCTGGGTGAAATTCTACTGTGAAGAAGCTCTATGAATGAAAAAAAAAGAAGATTTTCATGGAGTTTCAGCATGGTGTTGAAAAGTGGCTGCAGAGGAACATTTTGTAATAATTTACATGCTCAATGAGAAAAATGTTTCCAGTCGCGGTGGCCGCTCCGAAGGGAAACATCCTGTACCTGCAGATCCCCCAGTATTATCTTTGTAACAAAACTGGCTTAGCTTCGTTGTTCAAACATGATAAATTTGTTTCCTCATTCTTAGTCGCTCAGAAACAAAACAAAATCCAAAAGTGTGACTAATTCCATAGTAAGCTGTAGCCTTATTCTATTTGTGTGTTCAGTACACTTTGTTTGAGAGTTCTTCTACATTTGAAACCCAGAATATCAAGTCAGTGGCATATGTGGTCATAAATATGTTAAAAGGCAAGGGATAGAATGTAGTTATGTAGCATTACATTACAGTGTATTTAAAAAGAATATATACATTGAGAATGAAACCATATGGGTGGGAAACCAGACGCATGTCTTGTTTCTCCTTGTGAAAGACATGATGCATAGCTGCTATAAAATGTATGAATCCTGACAAGGTTTAGTATTGCACCTCTAGCATACAGCTGTAATGTGTGTGTACATGTGCATGCATTTAAAACATGCCTAATGCCACACACTTGTCGACACAGGTAATACATATTTTTCATTAGTTTGGGGATGTTCATCTGAGAACTTTATTTAAAAAAAAAAAAAAAACATATGCCAAGTTCATTCTAATTCTTTCACATTTCCAATGCTGTCTGACTTCACTCCCTCATCCACATGTGCCGGGAGATCAAGATTAGGTGTCTGCAGAATGAAAACCCAGGAAGCTCACCTGCTCGCCCTTGATATTACGCTGGAAATATAAAATCCATTCCCAGATTTAGACATCTCTCGCCACCAAAAAATGTTCTATTCTGTCTGGAGCCACAGACTGCCTGTCTGCATCATCGTTCCTTTTATGGCTCAAACTAGATGTCTTAGTTATTGGGATGAAGAAATCCCTGTCAGTGGACATTCATGGGAGAATCTCCCCCTCCTTTTCTCACTCTCAGCGAGGTGAGGTTAATTTATATTTCTCAAACCTGTTCCTTTCTCCTTAGAAATGGATTCAGTTGAAGTGTTGGCGCTGGATCGTTATCGGCGTGCTATCATTCCGCCGGGACAGCCCAGCCATCATCACAAATGGCCGTTTTTCAATGGAATAAAACATATGAATTAAACTTCATAAGCTTATCTGGTCTTTGATATGTAGAAAGCCCAAGGTTTATTTCCACATTAATCCCACACCCGTCTATTGCTTTGGCTCTTTGATGCATGAAGGTGGGTTTAGAAACTGGAATCTGCCAGGTATATATAACTGCATGTTTTACCCATCGCTTGAGCTTCAGGCCCTCTTTTCTCTCTCTCTCTCTGTCTCTCTCACTCACACACACACAGGTTTTCCCTAAGAATTTCATTACAAAAGGCAGCCATATGCATTGAAATACTGCCGGCAAGCAGGGGTCATGTAGCTCGATACTGAGTTTCCCTTGCCTTTGTGCAATCTTAATTGTCTGTCATTTCTGTCTGCAGCCCCGTCTGTGTGCGCTCCAAATAAAACCTATGGAAACATGAAAGGTGGAGCACTGCCCTCACTTTCATCAAGGGATCGCTTACCGGGCCTTGCCGTGGCTACCCCAGGCTTGTGTTACGTACCTCATAAAAGTAGCTCTTGTTTCACCGATGCACTGCCCCATCTGGGCGCTGGACTAATCTGTCAAGCCGAGCTCCCAGGCAAATTCTTCTGCAGCGTAATAGACACTGTTACAAACTCTGCCTGCTTTCCTCCTCCTGCCCCCCCACCCCCCCCTCCTCATTTTTGCAGAGGGCTCCCCTGATGCCCTCTGATGCTGCTGACAGTTGGAGCTGAGGCTGGATGCCATGGTGAATTTATATCGTGCTACTGCATCTGTCATTGTTTTCACCAAGGTGTTGACCTCCACGCGTCCTCATCAGAATGTTGCCTCAGTTCTGCAACTCCAAGCAAAATAGATACCTACAACTCGGTTGATCGCAAAGGGTATTCATGCTGCAGAAGCCCCTTCCCATTTCGATAGTTGGTGCAAAAACTTTGACAGGCAGTTGGAAAACCCCGGGGGAATTGGGTCACGGAGGGGTGGGAGAGAGACAGAGGGCTCAGGGGAGTTGGGCTGTGTTTCTATAGCTCAAGTTGTACACTGCCACGACAGCATACATTCAGAGGATGGGAAATACTCTTTCAGACTATAACCTATCTAGTGTCCTTCATACTTCACCCCTGATATCGTTTTGATCCTCTCATCCTTGATCTCATTGTCACTCTCCACCCTTGTTGCCATTATTCATAAAATCATTGTGTAAATATGTATGGGAACCTCTCCATGAAGGACATTATCGCTCCATGAAGAAATATGAGTGTATAGCTCACAACATTCATTCAATGTATTGATCGCTTACTTGGCACTGTTGATATCGCCACAGTATTCTTCCTTATCCAGTGTTCAGGGCATCAAGTTAGATATGTGGCTAACAGTGGCACGGAAACAGTGACAAGCTCTCTGTTTTTGACGGCCTGTGCCAGTCACTGGGCTTGGAACAGAGGGAGACAGTCACCGTATTGAGTTTATTACTCCTAAAGCAGCCGCCGATGATCACACCCTCCATAAGCCACATTCAAGACAGTCATGGTATTTTAAGCAGATTTCCTCTTAAAGGGGAGGAGAGGCGGATATTTCTCCTTTTTTTAAAGTGGTCTTATCACTCGGGCTGTCGACTCACTGGAAAGCCTGACAGCTACAGCCCGCTGAGGCACCGAGTGGCCTCGCTGTGTCTTCTGCTGTTAGCGATAGACAGGCGGGACAGCCGTGCTACTCCGCTATTCTTCTCCTCATAACACAGAGTGGCATGAACCTTTTTGCCTGCTTATTTATGGACATAATGCCCTTTTTGTGTGTAAAACTAAAATTAAATAACTTTGATACGTTTATATGCATAGCAATAGGGAAAATCTACAATGTGTGTGCAATATTTTTCAGTATGAATAAAGAATTTGCCCCACCACAGCCTCTTACAGCTTGATGAAGATACTATCCTAAATCATATCGTAGTGCAGCAGTGTATTATGTTTCTCCGTAATTTATAGAAAATCATAATTCTTGCGAAGAATTGTGATCATATTTCTAACTTTCACGTATATCTTCTTTTTTTTTTTTACACAGTATAAATGTGTTGTCTTAATCTTAACTTATATTTTCTCCACCCTAACATGACATTTCCCACCACCTTTACTTTGAAAAGCTGCCCATGAGTTGTCACCTTTATCATTATGCTAATTCATGACTGTTATTTATGCGTAAGTGAACTCTCCTGTCTCAGCCTGGGGTCACCGTGCAGTTAAAGGCCCCAGCCATGTGTAGTAAAGTAAACCAAGCCTTGGCATTGTATACAGAGGGGCCTGTAATATTCATTACGCTTAACAACACACTCCAGAGTCCAGAGTTAAGCTCTCCTCACATTCCAGGCCAGTTATTAGTCAGCATTATAGTTTATTTGTCCAGAGGTAAGATAAACCAGAATGCTCTCGGCCCCCCTCGCTCCGGACCTGCAACACTGACTGGTTTGTTTGAACAAAGGGAAGTCCTCTCTTATGACAAATAGTCCAATAACAGAAGATAATGCATACATGGCCTCACAACCAGATAATGCCACTGTCGAGCTGTGACTGGAAATTATTAGACCTTCACTTATTGCTTTGATGTTGTGTTTTTTGGCATTGGTAACAGGGCATTTATCACGGCCCTAACCAAGGACGTACTGTATCACTGAAACTCGAGATCCCAACACAGGAGTGAGTTTGTTTTCTGGGAAAGATTTGAAAGGGTTTGACATTTTGGAAATAAGATAGCACTTAGAAAGTTAAGTGCCTTAAAAGTGTTCTAATTCATCGTGTATACACATTTCCCATTCTTAACTTCATGCGAATACGTTTTTTGGTTGTAGTTGCACACTCTGAACAATGTTTTCTTCTCTGTAGAAAACCACATGTTCAAAAATTTAAAGCCGCACATATGCCAACGTTTGGCTTTGGTTGAAACAGCACATGACAGTTTTTCTATAAATGAGTTCCTTCCTCTGCCACATGAATGCACTTAACCAATCAGAGCATGCCACCACAGTCACATTAAGTACATGTAACCTCAGTGGGTCAAATTTGTCTCTTAAGAAGTCAAATACAAGTGTTTGTGATGATATATCCTACTAGTGGTCATCTCAGCTTCTTTTACTTAAGCCTGCAACTTTAAATGTGTATCACCACATGGCTTTATTTCTCTTTTTTAATATAAATGCAAATATTACACAAAGAGTTGGTACACTACACATCTGTTATGGGATTTGAAAAGAATGTTTCAGTGTGAATATACTATGAGCAATGCCCATACATAATCCCAAGATAGCTACAGTAAATAAGCAAGTTAAATGTAAGGTGTGACACACGCATACACAAAGCCGCATGGATCGTCACACAAACCAAACCACCCGTGATTCCACCCTTTTTGCTCTGAGTGTCTAAATGTTTTTAATTAGCTAGAAGTCGTGGTGTTCCCTCTGTGACTGCTTACTGCCTGCCCATCACACTCACTTCCTGATGTGTCCTGAGGATGAACTTTGAGAAAAACATGGATTGAAAAAAAAAATGCATCGTCTTCTTAACCAAAACCAGCCTACAGTGAGGCGGCTTGCGGGCTGCCTGCTGCTGCACAGAACATTCCCATCACAATCATGTTCAATTGTCCCCTAATTGTCCTCCTCTCGCTCCCCAGAAGAAGTTGCTGACATGAGAAATTAGGCAATCAGGATGGCATTAGTGCATGAGCAGAGGACCGAGGAGGCATGGTTATACTATAATGTATAGGCCCCACTGGGGGTGCAAATAAGCAGGAAAATACTCACATCTCCCTTTGAAGTGATGGCTGCTCCCAAATTAAACTCTTAGTCACACTGCTATCAAAAGGATATGGTTGTTAGCAGTGCCCTGCTCAGATCTGAGCACACTTCTGGATCTTATTACAATGTGACTTCTGATTGATGCCCTTTAGGCTGGATCATTGTGAGTAAACACACATATCCCTGTCATTTTTTTGAAGGAGTCTGTCACAGGAGAGTTGTGAAATAAAGGGTCATTATTCCAGAGTTAACATAGTTGATGGACAGATAGGAGCATAATTTTATAATTTGGCTAAAGTAAAAAAAGAAAACAACTTTTATTTCTTTTTCGGTATTATTGTATGTTGATGCTAATGTCTATATATTTTTTAGATTTAAGCAGGAACTACAAGAAAGGGCTTTTCTGTTTCCTGTGGTGGAATGTAACTCAGTACATTTACTTAAGCACTGTAGATAAGAAATTTTAAAGTACTTGTACTTTAATTGTGCCACCTCACACTTTTACTACACTACATTTCAGAGGGTACCTTTAATTCACTACATTTATCTTACAGCTTTGTTACTAGTAACTTTACAAATTAAGATTTTTGTGTTTTAGAAAAACGAACATAAGTAAACTGTTGTAAATCAAACTACCCAACACAAGTACAGCTGAAACAATTAGTCAATCAACCAAGTTGACAGAAATTACATTTGGAACTATTTTAATAAACATTTACATCTTATATATATATATATATATATTTATATATTTATGTGTTTATTTATTTTTAAATGTTAATGTTTTTGTTGTTTCTGTTTTTAATTTTTTCTGCACTGGGCACTGGGTACCTTTACTATTATATTTTAAGTACATTTTACTGATTGTACTTCTACTTTCTTTTACTTAAGTAATATTTTATTGCAGCATCTTTACTTGTAAGAAAAGTGAGTATTTTCACAGTGTGGTATTCATACTTCATACATCATATATAAAAAAAACTGTCCACCTCTGGTCACAATGTCCTCTGTCAATACCACAGTTTGTTGTTTCACTATGTTACAAATTAAATTGAGTTAGTTTCAATTAACTTTTTTTAATTATGAGTTAAATCTAAATCAGTCCTCATTAGATGGAAATATGATCAATTTAGTTACTGTGATTATGGAAAGACTACACAAAAAAAGAAAATGTTTTGAGATTATAAGAAAAAGAAGAAACTGTGTCCAAATAAACTGGGTCAGGTATAGCACTATGTGGCAAAAAAGAGTGGAAAGAAGTTCTCCAAAGCCTCCTGGGGGATTCAATGAGATTACCCCCCAAAAAGATTGAATTAGTTTGGCCAACAGAAGGAAGAAATGCTAGAAACTAATGGCAAATAACAAGCTTGTGACAATTCATCAGGCAAACTTCACAGAGGGGAGGGCTTCAGTGGAATGCCTGAGACGGGACCTTCCCCTGCGCTATGTTATTCTAACAAACAATGTCAATGAGATGGCATCCTACCTCTCACCAATTTGCATGGTTGTCAGAGGAGTGAAAGCCAGTTTAAAGGTACATCCTTTATGTGCCGGAGAAAGGATTAGGGCCAGCCCCACAAAGAGGCTTTGATTTCTTGCAAATATGTATAAGAAGTTTGGCTGAGAAAAGTGAGTTTTCAAAGCTGCAACTTTTCCAAAGCATTTTTTTCTTTGTGTGTGTGTGTGTGTGTGTGTGTGTGTGTGTGTGTGTGTGTGTGTGTGTGTGTGTGTGTGCGCATGCGCACACATTTGAAAAGAAACTCTGGTGATGAGCAAAGTTCACCCCCTTGAATGAGAGTGTGGGTAAAAATATGATATTACACATTAAAAATCCCAATCTGTGAACTTTAAAATGCAGGAAATTGTGAAAATGAATAAAAGAACAGTTTTTCTAGATGAACATTGTGGATTAAATCACAAAATTGAACTAATAGTACAGCACACAAAAAAATTTTAAATTTCAAGATGAATTTAAAAAAAAAAATAACTCAGGGTTCATCCTCTAAGACTTTTTCTTTTTCTTTCTTTCTTTCTTTCTTTCTCACCGCTCAGTTCAGTGATCAACATGCGGATCCCACATAAACACAAAGAGTCAGCTTGTGTGTGTGAGCCATATGCACTTAGCGAGGAGGTTAGAGTGCAGCCCTCATTAGCATGTATAAACTCCCTGTGTCAAGAGGTTGCCTTTGACCCTAACACACGAAATCTTGCTCAAAACATGGCTGACACAAAGTATGTATCCATGTGGGTGAGGGATGTGCTCTGCTGCCGAGTGGTTACCTTTATGTAAGTTTCCAACAGTAAAAAGTAGGTTGAAATTCCAACATGAAGCTACATAATCCTCATAATAGTACCGATAAAGATAAGATATACTGAAATAATTTTCAAAAATTATGAATAAATAAATTACTAAACATGTAGGCTCCAGACATCCATATGGGTACTGTGCATTAAGTAAATTGTGAAGACGTGTTTTTTTCTTTTCTATATTTATTAAGTGATTACATCACTAAATAGATGGAAGCTGTGTTGCAGCAAAATGGCTCCCGATGCTTATGGATGCCTCGGCACTTGCTTACAGCAGACTTACAGAAATCCTTCACTGTCCAACAGTTGCTTCACAAGTTTAAGTCACTTAATCGATTGATGGCTACATGGCAGCAGTATTTCCAACAACTCCAGTTGACATTATAGGGCTTACACACACAAAAAAAAACTCCCTGCTTCATGCTTAAAAAAGATCACCGGAGAGGCGATGTCCCTTCGGTGGCAGTCCAGCACAATGTGTTCCAGTTCACTTTCATCATGTTGTACCAGCTGAACATGGTGTAGCTTTCAGCCCTGCCCTGTGGGAAACCAGCCTGTCTTTTCTCTCGCTGTGTGTTTGTGTGTGTGTGTGTGTGTGTGTGTGTGTGTGTGTGTGTGTGTGTGTGTGTGTGTGTGTGTGTGTGTGTGTGTGTGTGTGTGAGAGATGCTGTCGAGCTATGTTGTCCCAAGCTTTCAGCGGCACAAACTCCCTGTCCTAGGGCCTCCAGCGTGGATTGGCCACAGAGTCTCTGTGTGGCATGCTTGGATGAATGCTACCCTGATTCTCTACCAGAATGCCACCGATGCAACCCTAAAGCATGTCTGTTGGACAGCGCTGGGCTGCCAAGAGGGGGCCACTTTCTACATTTCTTGTTCTACTTCTCCCTCTTTCTTTCTTTTCTTGTCTTTTTTAACTCCCATACTTTCTCTTTAAAGGCAAACAAAGCAAGTGTCGGCCTAAGAGCAATGTGATGAAAAACACTCACTTTCTTTTATTGAGAGAATCGCCCTTTTCCCCTGTCTCCTTACATTCTTTTGTCTCCCCCTCCTTACATTTTTCTTATATCTGTCACACAGTATCACAGAAAAACACGCATATATTTCAATTACTAGTTTAATGACAAATTACAGTAGTTGAATAGCAGTTTAATGACATTCAAATCGCAGTAGCTTTTTCAATAGGTAACTACTTTGGTATGTGGTAAATGACAAACTACATATTCATTGTATTCTCATAAATTTTTTGGCATATAATACAACATGGCGCAAGCTCATTGGCCAAGGTTTCCATTTAATGACAATCAGCAGCTGATTGATATGTTTGCAACAAAGATGTCTGCAATCAAATTCTATGAATTTCCAGAGAAGTTTAGCATTTGTCTGACTCCACCCCAACAATTGCTCCCTATTCTCTCCTTAAAATACATCCTTAGGATGCCAAGGTAAGGATTAGGCTGCCCTAGTCCATAAATCAAACACACCTCCACTGAGAGCTGGGCAATATGGCTTAAAAATAGTATTGCAATTTTTTTTTTTTTTTTTTAGGTTATATGGAAAAACATAATAAATATTTTGATATTTTGATATCTCCTCTAAACCACTGTAGACCACTAAAATACAAAATGATTAAATTAACTTCTGTTACAATAAAGTTAAATAAAGTAGCTACTGTCATAATGAAGTTAAATAAAGTATAATGTCATAATGTAGTTAGATAAAATACTGTTATAATAAAGTTAAATATAGTTCTGTTATATTAATTTGAATAAAATACTGTTATAATGATATAAAAGTACTTTTATACTAAATTTGAAAAAATACTGTAATAATTAAGTTAAATAAAGTACTGTTATAATACAGTTAGATAAAATACCTGTTAAAATAAAATTAAATATAGTATAGTAGTATGATTAATGTGATTAAATACTGTTATAATAAAGTTAAATATAATACTGTTATAATTAATCTGCATAAAATACTGTTATAATAAAGTTAAAAATAGTACTGTTATCATAAATGTGAATAAAATATAGTTTTAATGATGTTAAAGTACTGTTACAATTTATTTGAAAAAAAATACTGTGATAATAAAGTTAAATAAAGTACTAGGGCACACACCTACCTCTACTTGACTCAGTGTCCGTTCAGTTGTACCTGTCTGTAACACTATGAGATTCTAGACTCAAATTATGATCATTCCCCATGATGTTGTTTGGATGCAGTTTAACAACTTTTTTAAAAATAATTTTATTTTGACAAACTTAACATTTTGAGAGGAGTTCAGATCTAGTTTGACTACTTTTCATTGTGAAGTTTTAATGTAGTTTCCCTGACACCGTCCCTCACTCTCCAATGGTTAAAAAGCTACCAGCCCACATCGGAGCCCTCCTCTTTGGGAGCATTGCTTAGCTCTTGTGAAAATGTTCTCCTCTATGCATGTTTATAGGTCAAACCATGAAACCGGATCATATCTTCTAATAATGGTAATTGTTCTGTTTATCTCACGTGTGAGAGAGTGAGCCTTGTGACCAGCAGACTGGTGCAGCAGTAGTCAACCAATAAATTGCTCCCCCGTAATTGTTTGATTACAGTATACTGCCTGGGACACTGGATAATGTGATCATACTTCACTGAGGTTTTACACATTAATTCTTTTTTCTTTTTGCCTCTGAGTTCATGTCGAAACAGCTGTCTGGCATATAATACGGGCCTCGACGACTTGTGTCAACAGGTTTACGAAAATAACAATGTTCTCATTGTTTAGATAGGCCGCCGTTACAGACGGTCTGAATCTTGACTTGTTGACGTTCTTGAATACTTTATAATATTAATTCTCTCCCCTCAAGGTGACTTTACTTGACCTGATAACAAGTGCGCCTTATTTTTGCAAATATACGTGACAAATTCAAATGTTTAACTCGATCCCGCTCTTTGTGTGCATTTTTGTCTAGCACAATAAATCAGAGCAGTAAATAATATAAATGGGAGCAAGAATAATACACGAGAGATTCTGTTCAGTGTCACACGTAAAGGGTGTAATCTAATTAGATGGTTGTTTAATTCCAGTATCAGTCCTTGTCTACAGAGAGGGGATTTTAATCACAGTGTGAGTCAGGCAGTCATCTCTTGGTCTGGCTGCTTTTCAAACTCTTATAGAGATCCTGTAAGACTGGTGTGCACTTCATATTAAACTTTATAGCCAGGGACATTTTTAAAATGAGACATAGTGTACATTGCATCTGGTATTTACTTTTTGGTATTTAAAATCTTTAGCAGCTGTGGACATTTTGCCAGTTCACCAATTAATACTTAGGGGCCAAATGTGAAATCTCAGGGGAGGCAAACCTAAACAAATTCCAGGTTTCCATTTTCAAGCAACCTTAGAGAAGAGGATGTGAAAGTTTGAATCAAATATCTTCTCTCAGATGTCTGGTTTGTTTACATTCTGTTTCCTCTTGTATTCCTTTGGGGAAGCTTGGAAATGGTAATAATGTCAAGACGTGCTATGTCTTTAATGGCTCAGGCGAGGAGGAGCTTGCCTCCAATGTCCATGTAAAAACCAACACTGTGCTGCGGGTGTTTGTACGAAAGGCCTAATCAATTCTGAAGCTGATACGTAGGTAAAATAAATGAGACTTCAAACAAAGTAAAGTAGTCCTCCAGGGATGAAAACAAGGCACAAAGGGAGACGCACTCTGTGTGACATACGCAATGTTTCATCTGTGAGGAACGCCAGAGAGCTGCGGCCTGTTTAACGTAAACTCAGAGAGGCTGGATTTGTTTGGTGTCAAATCTGGTAAATAATTAGCTGATACAGAGCAATGTGGAGTTCTTCAGAACGTAACCCCGAGGCCGCAATAACATAACGATATAAACACCTATGGCATTGGCAGGAATATGATGGGGAAAATGTAAGATGTAGAAAGGTTGCTGCACCACAATGATTTTTTTTAATACAATTTACAATTTATTCCCATTCATTCTGCACATGGTGTGAATAGTATAATAGTTGTTTTCTTCATCGGACTTGATATCATGTGTGGATATTTGATTCTGCAGTCAAGTGCAGCTAAACTAAAAATTGGGGATATTTTCACTTTCAGCTGCAAGTTGTGTCCAGAGTAAATCTTGCGACTCCTGTAACATACTGACCTTGTACATTGTATATAAAGATGGATAACACATCTATACTTCCTCTGACTATACAAATATTGCAAGTGGATAGCTGTGTCTGGAGCAGCTTCAGGACCCGCCCACCAGCTACAGAACTCCTTTACCATCAATCCAAGATTAGCCCCCTTTGCTCCTTGGTCTGGAAGTGAAAGCCATGATGAAAATGTTAAGATAGCATTTAGCTAGTTATGAAGTGTTAGGTCAAAACCAGAGTTCAAATAATCATCTTATTTTCGGGTTGAGGTTGAAGTTGAAGTATCCCATATTCAGCCGCTGCTATCTTGCAGTAGTGCAGTCATATGGAGCCAGACTCTGCACAGTGTTTTCTGTGGTGTCTCATTCATGCCCATACACCCATCTGACCAACCTCGAGCAGCACCATTGTTTGCAAGCACACCAATTGGCATCACACTGCTGTCAATCGTGATGTCAAACCCCCTTTTTAAAGTATCAAATTACTACATAAAATGTATTAGTAATAGGAACACTTGAACATACATCAGTGCAATAAGAACTATATAAGATGACAGAAACCATCTTGGGGAAAAAATTATTTAATGTAACGCTAACACGGAGGGGACAGGGTTTATGATTTAGACTGCAGCCAGCCACCAGTGGTGGACGATTGAGATGCTTTACCTTCATCCATCTTTATTGTTATACAGTCTGTGGTTGACCTATATGAGCACATGAAAACACTCGGCTGCAAAAAAATTTAATAATTATATTGAGTCGCACTTCTCCACAGCTTGATGTGTTTTTAGGGTCAAATAATCTATAGAAACTTTGACTATTTGTCTAGGCAAGTATAAAGAAAGCCATCTGCAGGCTTACAAAATAGCCTCAAAGTGCCAACATTGTCAATGTCATTTTATGTTGTCAAAATGTATCCGTACAATTTTCAAGGCTTTTAATTAACTTCTCCTTAGGGTGAGGCGCTTGTTTACAATAATGACTGAGGGATGACTAAGTCTGCTCAAGTGAAGCTACAAGTAGACCTATCAAACCCCATAGCACAATAGTAGCACAAGTTCAGAGTTTACGGCATTTATAGCCAAAGCTACTCTGACACACTGCCTTCGCGATCAGTGGTGAAATCAGTCCTCAGAAACGTCTGTACTAACCAAACATTATCTGTTGGTGATTATGTAGCGCCACTGCTGAGGTAGTGTGATCCAGTGCACAGAAGTGGCCCCGGGGAGCCCCCCCTTTTCTGAAGAACTAATGTTTACAATCATTTAGGGGCGTCAGTGGAAGGCATACAGGAGACACTGGCGTATGTTTGTCTCCGTTTTGAGGATTGTGGTTAAGCTGAAGCTCATCTGGCAACCTTATGGGCTGCTCATCCACTCTAAAGCTCCCGCCGTTCCTTCCTCTCCTGTCCTCTCCCGCTATCTTCTTTTCCCTCTCTTTCCTTTTTTCTTTTTCTTCTGTTTTCTTGTGATTATTTAATCCTTTTCTTCCTGATCCACTTTATAGTATGGCTTTGTTTCTACGTCCAACTTTCTTGTCCTTGTTCTACGCTCTCAACACTTTTCTGTTTTTGTGAAGACACTCATCGTATCAGCTGTCTGTAGTCATACATGTCATCCGCCAGTATGTGCTGATGGCTGACTTTTTATAGGTCTTTCATGTGTGCATCATGTGTAGCAATGGCTGGAATGGGATGTAGCTCAAGTAAATCAATTTGTCATATGAGTAAAATCTGCTGAGTGCATAGGGTCATGAGCAGGTTTTGTGGCTCGTCTTCTGTCTTCTCTCCCATCAAAATCTCAGTTTGTTCCAAGTGGCCCCAGAGACCCACTGCTGTAATGTATTAAGAATAAAGCAGATTATTAGTATTGGTAATAGCTTTCATCCAAACTGGCCCCGCACTGCTTTCACTGAAGGCTGACACATTACCTGAGTTGCGCGCTGAATTAAGTTTGATGCCAGACTGACGTAACAAGTTTAATGCTGGACTGACGCAATGGTCTGACTCAGCCCTGATGTCACCCCCAGAAGAAATACATGAGTGGAGCGATATTAAGCCTTTCATTCCAAATTGATACATTTCTGGTTTTAAAAAAAAAAAAGTAACAGGAAGTCATGCAGAATGACTGCTGGCATCAGTGCGCTGTGTGCAATAAGCAGAATGTGCTGTCAGATGGTGATCTGAAATGAGAACCCAGCTTCCTGAAATTACTTAAAATGAATCAGAGCCCGGTCCCTCGAAATTTGTGAAATATATGTTAATTTATTATATACTACTGATGCAACTACTTGTGAATGCAAGAAAACAGCATGGGAAAGTGAAGGAAACACAAGTAGGAACACTCTGACTTTGAAAGCGTGCATTGAAAAGTAAGGGTGCTGTGGTTGGGGTAGTGGGAAGGCATCTACATCTGTTTTCAACTTCACAGAAGTCAGATTTGGACTCAAATCATACGAAGACGTTTTTTACGGTGAGTTATCATTTTTTGCTAAAGTTTTTCTTACTCAACCGTAACTAAAATCTTTGGGTTAGGGTTAACCAAAATTATTTCTGTTGCCTAAATGTAACCCTAAACTGAACTCATACTTATCAACAGCTTTTATTGTAACTTTGTTCAAGTAATTGTTTTATAACCTACTTCCATCACACATGTGGAATTGTATGGCTAGTCCGTATTTGCGTTACATAATCCAGTGGTGAGGGAATACATTATTCATGTAAATTGTATCCACACATAATGTGTTGGCTGTAGAGCAGTTCCCTTAAATTTGGTCGCAGTCAAATAATCAGTTTCAAAGTCAATTTTATGAAGACCCTTTCTTACATTTTGATGCACAATGATAATAATAGCTATTGTTAAACATTGCCCAAACAACACACTGATATAAACTCTGATATAAGCTGTTAGTTTGTTTATCAGGTTAATTCTAGAATAATTTGGCACCACAAATAATAACGCAAATGCTAACTTGACCACTATGTGTGTTGTGGCGCAAACTATACCATCCACGGGTGTAGTGGTGTCAATACATGTTAAATTGTTTTTTTTTTTTGTTTGTTTGTTTGTTTGTTTTTTTGTTTTTTGCTGGAGAGGTTTTTAGTATTGGATTTTTAGTCAGATGCTTGACAAGTTGGTAGATCTGCAGGTGATGGGGCCAGCCAGGATCTGCCACGGACATTCATAGATATAGAAATGTGTCATGAAAGCATGCTCATTTTTTAAAACAATTATACAGAAGTCAAGCAAATAAGCACACATAGCAAGCAGATATTATGGTGAGTGGCAACTGTTTATTGTCAAATGTTGGCGATAATGCTCCACCAGAAGAAAAGCTGTCAAATCTTGGGCTCATTAAATTCCGTAGGTGCACAGAGGCCGTGTTTGATTTGAGACCACACTACCCTGTCAAATCTCATAGATTAATACTTTTGCTAAATAAATAACTAGAATTAAAAACATATGTCAGATTAAGATAGAAAGCAGTTATTACCAGTTGCTCTTAAATATTTCCAGAAGGTAAAATCCCAGAGCGTCAGAGATCGCCAGAACACGTGAGCGCCAGATCGGTATCTGGTCAAATGGAGGAGGCAAAAGGACGGTGCCTTTGATAAAGTTTGAGTCCTAAGAAGAGAAAAAAAAAAGCCTAAATGCTAATTACTGTGTTTGATCCCACTGCAGGACTTGCAGTGGGTAAACACTGCTAACACCAGCACCAGGTAACACAGCAACACGACTAACACACACACACACACACACACACACACACACACACACACAAGTGAAAACACAGCTGAGGAGGAAATGGCATCCTGGGGTCTTTAGCTGGACTGGTGTGTTTATTTTCCTCCCATGGTGCACCAGGGCCAAGCTGCTTAACGCGAGGCTGGTGTTCCTGTGGGGCTCTGTATACTGTATGTGTGTGTGTAATAGTTTGCAGCTGTGTGTGTTGATAGTATTATTATTACTCCTTATGCATAGGCAATATGTGAGTGCGTTTTATATATATTTTTGCACTGATGCAAATAAACAGTCAAAGGCCTCCCTATTCAGCTTATGTGTGGACGTTTTGATGTATAAACATCACAATACTGAAGGACAAAATGTGTGTTCTTTCTCTATTTATTGCACTTATTTAAGTGTTATTACGGTCAGTAAAATGGTGCATTTGGTCAAGCCTATAGTACATGTACCTATACACTATAAAAACAAGTCGTGAACTAGAGGGAGCAGAGAGCTTGGGGCCTGAGCGTTGGATAAACGTTTGGTTTTCCCCGCTGCCTCCGCCTGTGTCTGGATTATGAAGGGCAGATATACAGCACTTCAGAGTGTGCCAATTAACAGCCCCAGCAGCGGCCGCCACACAGGAGGGCCCCTCATAAAGACTCACCCTATGGTGTAAGCCCTGCCACTTCCAAGTGCTTTATCCGGGGCCGAGCCCATACACACAGCTGTTAAACTGGCAGGTTTTAAGCAGCCCCAGCATCGCCGACAGGCCCAGGAGTTCATAAAGATTTTCTCAGCAAGTGCTTTCCCAAGGAAAGAGAGCGAGATGAGAGGAAGGGGACAGGGAGAGAAAGGGAGGGTGAGCACGGCGGCTGGGCAATCAAGGGGCAGACCTTGCTCAGAGACAAGATAGAGCCACCACGCTTCCTGCCTTCATCCCTCTCTCTGCCCCTCTATCTCTCCATCTTTCCTTCCGTTCTTGACTGCACTCTTTCCCCTCTTTTTTTCTCATGTGAAGAACCAGTGATTGAGATGGTGCAAGCCAACAACAGGCAGGGGGTGGCCTGCTGAGGACTTGGAAGTTGGGATAACTCCAATCGTCCAAGCCACTGCCACCCCTGCCTGCCACATACCAACTGCTGGCATTTGAACAGCTTTGATACATATTTTAAAGGCTGCAGTGCATCAGAACTGTACTAATCTTAGTTAAAAGGCGAAGCACTATATACCGTTTTTTCTTCCTGCATAGAGGCCCACAGGCACACGCTGCAAATTGCTGGGATGGAAGGACACACAAGCTGTGCGTGGATCGACAGGCTTATGAAATTTTAAAAATGGGCAAATATATGCCCGTTGGCCAATGTATACAGATTAAGCCAAGACACAAACCTTACTTTTTCAGTAAATTTGCTGTATGCAAAAGCAGATTATTGCTTTAGTATTGCTCTGTCCACAGCAGGAAATGATTAGAGGAAAAAAAGACATTTTTTGACAAGGTGAAAGCAATGATTTAGCAACTTTTCCAATCATTTTTATTAAACCATTGAGAGCCAACATCTTTATTTCAAACATTTACTTTTTGCAAAGCTAAAAAAGTCACATGAAACAAATTTTATGTTGCACACATTTTAATATTCTATGAGTAGTTGTGAGTCTGGACAGAGAGACAAACTTAGCTTGTTGCATGAAAGAGCTCTGTGTTCACTTCTGTTATGAGAGTGATTTGGGCTGCAAGCTAACTGAATGTCACAAGAGATATTGTTGACCATGCCGTGTGTGTTGTGTGCATGGCTGCATGCAAACCGCATATGCATATATGCGCGGATGTCCAAAAACATCCACAATATGCATGTTTGTGAGTATACAGCTTGTGCATATCTAAATGGCCACGTGCATTTGTGTCTGTGTGTGCGCACGCACCAGCAGCCAAGGGTCCACTGCTATTGTTCCTGCAGACTGAAGCAGAGATAAAGCAGTAGAAACTGAGCTGACCACATGCTAGACAGTATTGGCCACAGATGTGCCCAGACAGATCACAGAGAAAACGTGATGGCATTTCCTCAAGATGTGGATGTGTATTTTTAAACTTTGATGTGAACATGATTTGCCATGAAAAAATGCTTTGTTCGCGTGATTCACATGGTCTCAATAACAGAGCTCATACATATTGTATGCCTATCCAAAAGTTTTTTGTGTGTGTCAGTAATAGGGTATGTTGATCTCAGGACATTTAGCAGCATGCAGAATGCGCTTTCTGGTAAAGAAAAGTGACGCATGTGGTTGAATATTACTTTGACGACAGGGGTAACGTGCTCAGCATGTCAGTGGCTGAGACAGTTGGTATTTCAGCTACAACAACACACTATGTGATAGTCTTCATTTTGAGGTCATGTATGGCCACAGGTCCTTTTGTGATGATTCCCTTTTGAATACATTAGCCAAGTAGTTACAAGACATGATGTGATTTAATAAAATGTGATCAAACAAATGTTAACATCATACACATGTAACTTCTTAAGGTTGCATGGATGGGTATTTTTGTCAGCAGCCAACCAACTTTTTTTTTTGTTTTATAATAGTGTTTTTCCCCATCAAAGACCATTTTGCTGACAATGCTGACTTTATCTGAACTGTCACTTCTCGCGTGGCAATGCTGAATGTTTTCCTCTTCAAAAGGTTGCCTATGTCAGTGTACGCCATGCCTATGTACAATGAGTGTATTACTGGAGTTAGAAATAGAGGCAGTTAAAAACAAAGAAATCTTAGTGGAAAAACAGTTGGTGCGCTGTAAGTTCCATGTTCATTAACCCTTTGGAACATGAGCACTTGATTTCTGTCAAAAACATAAGAAGCTACAAGTTTATTTAATTAATTTACAAGAAAAAAATGAAATTGACCAAAAAAAGGTTAAGGAAAAGACAGAAAAAAATAAAAAGTTTAAAAAAAAGGTAAAAAAACAAAAAAAAAACAAAAGTAAAATATATAATATATAGATCAAATATTTAAGAATAATTACAATAATGATAATAATTACAAGTATTAGTTTTCTGGACATTTTACTTTTTTTTTTAATATTATAATCTTCTAGTAATTTCTCAGTCTCTCTCTCAAAACCAATTTCAGGTTATATTCTTGAAACCTTCTCCTAATTTCTTAAAATTTATCTTTTGTCAACTTGCTAATTCCCTTTGAGCCATATTTTCAAAAGAAAATAAAGCAATTTGCCCTGCTCTGAACGCAGCTCAAGAAAATTGATGTTTATTCAAGTTTCAAAGGGTTAAACTAATGTTGCCCTAACTGAATGACTTTTTTTTTTTTTTAAAGTGTCACATTTACCTTTAAATGCCTCTGTGAAAACTGAAATTATCAATAACTGGATGTTTAGGGAGAAAAGGCTAATCTTTCCCTACATCATCTGCATTACATACACACCACCTTACTGCGATGGTGGACGGCTCTGCAGTTAATATTTGACATCGCTATCCTCTGTTGAAACTCCCGGTATTCTGCGCCATGTGTCTTGGCTAACATTACGCAGGGTACAGCACGGGGGGAACGGCAGGCGTGAAGAAAGAGCCCTCGGTTCAAGCAGAGGGGAAAGGTATCACTGCAAGGTAGTCTGGCTGTTGACCGGCCTGCTCTGTTTAGTTTGGGTTTTGCGTGTGTGTGAAGTGATAGTTCCAACACATTGTGTTCTTGTTCTGCTCTTCTTCTGTTTCAGCCTTGGCAGGTGACCCGGCATTGGATGTACTGGCTACTGTACGCTAGGTGACAGCTTGTGACATTGTAATTGTCTGCTTTGAGCGAGAGGATGGAGGGTGTAATACATCTTATGTTTCCTTTCTGGAGAAATTATTGATAACTAGAGCTGAGAGGTGGTGTTGGTATCACTAACGTAGTCTGTGCTGGTCTGGATTGATAATGGTGATTTGAGTTTGCAAATTAATGGTGGGACTAAAGTTCAAATTATTTGGAATTAGTGATTATGTTTGAAATATTAAGGAATTGTCTGTTAATTAAGCACCTTTATATCCAACATGGCTGTCCTCTGTACTCTTAAAAAAAACTCTCCTGCAGATCTTTTGCATTTGTAAACAAAAAACTTTTTCATCATACTGTAGCAAGACACTGTTCCATCTACTGAAATAAAAAAGAAAGGTTTTTGAAAGGCGTTGCTGGATTTTGTCAAACAAAATAAATCCATGTAAAACAAAATAAGGACAAAAAAGTGATATAAGAGCTCAGTTACTCTACAAAACTTACATCATACAAGTAGCTTATTTCTAAGTTAATCAGGCTATTAAAAAAATGTTTATCTCACTGGAATTTGTGTCACTTTTTACTCTCTATACATGCTGAAATAAACATGAAAAAGTGGAATAAAAATGATCTGTAATTCGAACAGCTTTAGCAAATAGACATTCAAACTCCACAAATGGACATTTTCCCCGCAGTGAAAAGAAGCAGAGCGAGAGTGACAGGGTTAGACAGGGAGAGCTGGACAGAGAGAGAAAAGATTTCACATTAGCAGCGGCGAAGATGGGGAGTTGCATTTGATATCACCTTCTGCGCTGCACATGTGCTCGCGAGTGTTCAGAGAGAGCGAGGGAAGCATCCTCGGCTAAATGGAAATTCCTGTGCTTCAGCCACAGCTGCAGTATGACACTTCAGATGGCCGCGCTTCCCTTTGTACAGCCCCCTGGAATTAGCCCAAACCACAATGGCATCACATCAGAAAAGAAAGCAGGAAAATCAGACTTTATTATCTGTCGCTGTGGAAATATCTGTGCGGGGAGGGAAAAAGGGGGCACAAGACCCTTGCCTTCCCTGCCATGTCAACCTGCATTTTATTATTGAAAACACACACTCAGACACACAACTGACTTCAAATAAGTGTCAGCGCTGTTATGATACCTGTGCTCGGGGAAGGCTTGGCACAGCACCCACTGTAAACATTGCTATCATTTTCCCTTTTCTTGTTGCTCTAATTTTAGAGGCAATAAAAACAATAATTTCCTACAGATTGCAGTCATAAGCAGGTAATCTGACATGTTGCGACTGTAAATGTATTTTGCTGCAGAGTAAGTGGCGAAGCACAGTCATGTCAAACTGAACCATTACTACTTCAGGACCGAAGAAACATTGTTCGACTAGCACTGGGAAACAAACTCTCTGCTAACGAAGAGAAGTAGTATCGCAGAGAATAAAACTTTCCATCAAATTGTGTTCGGGAGGGGATTCACTTCAAAGAGATTTCAACAACAGTGCTGTCTGTCTAATTTACGTTTTTCAAGCACATGCCAAATGTAAAAACCCCAATTTTGAGGAGTGTATAATTACAGGGAGAGAATGAATGACTATAAATACCCCCATCATTACTAGTCCCTCCTGAAGAACATGATCCATACTGAAGGATAATTAAGGCAAAATATTTCTGATCCTCCAACAGACTGTACCAGGAATGTGTGCACGCGTGCTTCTGTGTGTTCATGGGTTTGTGTGTGTGTTACAGATAGAGAGTGAGTGTGAGAGGGAGGGAGGGGGGAATCACAAGGCATTCTCCCCTAAATATAGTTCTGTTCTGGTGGAGCCGCTATGTACGGATACTTCAGGAGAACTCAAGACAGACCAGCTTTAATTGGTTTGCGGAGTCATTAATGGAACAGAAGCACAACTCGAGCACAAGTGTGTGTGTGTGTGTGTGTCTGAACACGAGTGCTTATGTGTGTATATTGGACCCTGTCAATGCCCTTTAAACAACAACAGACACAAGGAAATAACTTTGATCAACAAACATGTAGCAAACAAGAAGATAATAATGAACCAACATGTTCAGCCGAGGTCTCTTAAAATAGACCATTTCAACTAGGATATATCAGATTTGAGGATAATATTTCTAGATTAGGCCAGCTAATTAGTGCCCCAATATTTGGCACGGCGCTTTGACTGAGATCCAAATAAGCATATTGTCCTCATCGCAGAGGAGTGAAAGAGCTTTCCTGTGTTCTTCACTCAGAGTCAGAAAGAATGTTCAACTGAGACAGAGAAAACTTTACTCGACTGCTCTCCCTGCCTCGCTTTGTTATCTCTTCCTCTCTTTCTTGCCCGATCAAAACATAAGAATGTCGCTTTGAGTGGCCAAATGAAAGGAAACCAGGCAAACATGAGCGAGAGACCGTGTTTATTTCTAGTATATCTATAAGCCAGGCCAGGTTTTTGTGTCGGCAGGGGTCTGCACGGGTTGTTGAGTTGTTGTGAGTTGCCGCTGAACCGGCAGCGAGTCAGTCAGCCAGCCAGTTGTCAGGCAAGTACCAGTTCCTTGTTGCTATTTGTGTTTGAGTGTAGCCGTGCCGAGAGCCTCCCTCCCTCCGTTTTCCCTTTTTCCAACCGAATCCGCCAACCTCTTCCTGTGGCAAGAATCGTGTCTTACAGCAGCCTATCGCTCCGGCAATGAAAAGCCTGTGACCAAGGCATTCGTCCCCTTTCACTGCCATTGTGTCGCTGAAACAAGGAGCAGGAGCAAAGTAGTCAGCTAAACACGGTGTAGCAGGGGTTCGATGGTGGTGGCCCCGCTGTGGCTGCTAGTGCCGGGGCTCCAGTGACTTGTTGTTGCTTGTTGTTGTGTGTTTCCCCCAGCTGGGGCCGGGGCCAGGGCCAGGGGATGGCTTTTGTGTCATCGTGCGAGCGGTGCTGCACTCGTGAAACTAGATAAATGGATTAGAGGGGCGCAGATATGGGCGGGCATCTTTGAGAAAAAGACAACGGAGATGTTGAAGGGGAAGCGGGGGTTGGAAGAGGAGGGTGAAGGGGATAGGAAGAGGCAAAGACATTTGTGTTGTTGGGCTACAAGGGGTCGAGGCTGTTGTAAGAATGGCCCGCTTCTGCCTAAAAAGACAAGACAGTGATAAACTTTCCTCCCCATGCAGTCACCTCTCTCCTCCTCACTCTCCCTGCTACACACACACACACACACACACACACACACAAACTGTCACAGCGCACAATTCACCACTAAAATGAATGGATTGCCACAGTGTGACATGTCTCAGTTGCAGGGGGAGATGGTCCTTGTTCACCAACAAAAGACTGTGGTATTATGGGGGGCCACAGCCTGCGACAGAATGCTAAATTGTTTTAGGGTCAACAACTTATTGTCTTTGCATGAGCCACAATTTACATATCTCCAGAGTAGCTTTCTCAGTCCTCAGATGAAAATAGCAGAACCTCCTCCAGCCTGTGAAGAGTCAAAGGCTTTCAAAGGTTGCTGGAAATACTTTTGATGAGTTGTTTTCTTTCTTTATTTCCTTTTTTTTTTTAAACAACAAAACAACTCTTTTTTTTAAGTTTTGTAATGAGCATGCAGATTTATGATATAATATATGGTAATTATTAATTTGAATTATCTAATCATTTTAACCATTATAGGGCAATTACCATAATATAAGCATTGTTTACTGCATGTAACAATGGAAACAGTGTTTCAAAACCAGATAATATCTATTTACCTCTATAATCCCAAAGAGCATTATTCTTTAGCTCTATATTTACATTTAATTAATTTATCTGCTCTTCTTTTTTTTTATTTCATGGTCTTTATTTTCTTCCCCTCCCCTGCATCGTGGCCCAGGGCATGCGGGGAAGAAATGGCTGGAAGTGACAGCCTAATTATCAGCTCCAACTCCGCTCATTACCCATTAGACAATCCACTGTACATCCACTTACTAAATGAATAATTTTGTATATATTATGGAAACACAATATTATGGCCTGCAGCTAACGCCTTTGCGCTAACCTCACGCTGTTTCAGTACAAAAGAAATAAATGGGACACCGAGAGGTTATTTAATTTTAGCCCCAAAAGCCAGCTCATGAGAGGATGTCATGTGCAAATGGAGCGCGGAGGGGAGGAGAGGGGAATATGAAATTTACACACCTGCCCTTTTTTTTTCCCCGACGCAATATTAGAATCATTATTGCCAAAGCACGTGTTGTAAGTGAAATTGGCAAGAGTCATTTCGGCTGAATATAATTTATAACCGATATCTAATGACGGGGGCTGGAACGCATTTTTTTTTCTCCCAGATTGTAATAATTTATATCAGTTGTGTAAGTGCTACAAAAAGGCGACATTTAAGTTAATATTGACACAGACATATTAAACTCCTCATTACAATAAAATAATTTTGGATTTTCGTTTTCACTCTGTTGATCGTTCTTTGGAAAAAAATATTAGCATATTCTGATTTATTTGTGTTCTGACTTAAGTTGTGTTAATGTAGCTATGAAAGCGGAATGACCCCGCTCCGGTCAACAAAAACCCTCAGTGACCTTTGTTAATTTTTCCTCTACTGCGTGACTGTTTAGCGAATGGCCATTTAAGTGACACAGATTTATGCGCATAGACGTCTCCCCACTGCCACATAGATATGGTCTAGTCAACGTTTACCAAGCTTTAAAAAAGGAAATAAATTACGTTTGCAAATTGCTGCAATGTTTTAGACTTGTGCAATGATTTATAATAATTTAATTTGAAAGCTATACGGAGATTTTAAGAGTTAATAATATAGCATCTCCAAAAGCAAATGATTTATTGCAGATTTGATAATGAACGGTAACGAAAAATATTTGTCTTATTATATTTTATGCGAAGTTAGTGTCAGAATATTACCATAAATAAAGTGCTTTTTTTGCTATTTGTATTCCTCTAGAATTTGTGAAAGCATAATACAGTTATAGGTGCAATGGGTTTAAATCAAACTGTGAAGCATAATGCATTGTGTGTGATAATACAGTTATAGTACAAGTATTTCCATGTGATTTATAGCTCTTTGGAGGGTGAGAGCTGTTTTAAGCTTAAGCAATATAATACTCGCCTATAGAGGTCGCTGTGATATTGCAAAACAGATGTGCATAAGTCACTCCACAGGTTTAGGCCACTCAAATAATTCACCCTCTGGAACAGCTCACTTCGCAGCTTATACTTTCATTTTACAAAGGTGCCCTAAACTCAAACAACGATCATTTTCTCCGATTATAGCCTAGTGAAGCTATTTTAGGACAGACTTGTGGAGTTTTATCCAGATAATAACATAGTGGAAATTTATTTGTTTTTTAAAAAGTCACATTTTACTGAAGATCATTAAAAATGTAACTTTTATATTCATGGAAGGTCCTGAAAATGAAAAAAAAAAGCAAAAAACAAACAAACAGTAAAAATACAATATTCGCATCGTCTCCCATCGCAGCTCATTTTTGCACTTTCGTCTCATTATGTTTAAACCCAATTAGACTGTTGCGGTAAATCAATATTTGCTTTTGGTCACCGATTGAGGAGCAAAGAAGCTGCTTTTATAAGCTAATGATCATTATCAGCCCCGGGACAGACAGGACCCCAAAACACTGCCCTGCTCCAACAGGGGCGACAGTGTTAGTCCCCTCCCCCCCTCCCCAAAAAACGAAAATATTAATAATTTATCTTCGAATCGACTTCTCTCTCTGACAGATTAGATTTTAACCATTTGATTTTGTTTGGACTGGGCGTTCCCATATTATTACTTAATGACCTTCCCAGCTGCTCCTGTCCATTTTCTGTCACCAGCAACCATCTGGACACTTATTAGCACCTCAATGCATCCACGCTGCTTTCCTCCCAAACTTGAATAAAATTAAGCCTGGTTGCAGACTGCCAATATCATTTTTTCCCCTCCCATTCCCACCCTTCTTGAAATAAAATTGGTTGTAGGCCAACGATTTCTTTCCAAATAATATTATAATAATATAAAAATATGTAGTAATAATAATAGTAATAATAATAATAATATAATAATAATAATCAGAATAATGAGCATATTAAAACCAGGTCGAAAAGAAATATAGGCTGAGGATACTCGCGGGTTTTCTCTATAATTTCATTTAGTTTATTAGGCAAAATATACGATCTGGACAAATTCCTTCAACGCTTCCTATTTACAAATTTAAATCACTTGGTATTTACATTAAAGAAAGGACACCAAAAACACAAGATAGAGACAAAAATAATAATATTATTAATAATAATAATAATAAAGTAAAAAGCCTACCAAAATGTCCCAGCCTGCGTGGGCAAAGTGGAGAGAGAGAGAGAGTAACATTATAGGCGCGATTATAGGCTACACAACAATAGAGGAAGTAATCCATCCATCCACAGGATATTACCAAATTACGCCATTTGTTCTGTACCGACTGAATGCTACGCTGCATTATTATTTCTCAGTGTCCTTTTTAGGGAGTGTGAAGTCTCTTTTTTTCTATTTTTCTTTTCCTTTTTTTTTCAAGCACGAAAAAAATGTCTTGATCAAGCCGAGGAGAGAGCAGTGAGGACTCGTTGCGTGGCGTCTTGTGGACTCCTGGCGCTGGAAGGCAGAGAGGATCTGGATAAAGAATAATACAGAAAGGTAGATAAATACCCCCGCCGTGTTTGGACAGCGGGTTTCAATATGCATCTCAATTGTCTGGCTGAACAGCTTTGATTTGAAACAGACTGCAGTCCCACCCTCCCCAATCCCCCACTTTATTTTATAATAAAAATAATAAAATAATAATAATAATAATAATAATAATAATAATAATAATAATAATAATGATAATAATAATAGTAATAATAGTAATATGAAGACTTTAACATTCTTATTATTTTAGTTATCGTAATAATTTTACAACCGAACCGAAAAAAAAAACGTTTTAGCTCGTGTAAAATAAAATGATCCCCGTGTAATGATCAACATGTATGATTCCTTTATATCATTTTTATTTCTAAGAGTGTTGCATACACAGAGAGGGTATTTTGTAATACTTGAAACAGAGGTAAACTTTCCCCCCCTCTCGGTAAGAGCGCTCCCCTGGGCTCCGGGTTCTCCCAGGGGTCTTTAGGGAAAGCACACAGCCCAGACAGAGCCCGTTTTACTCGGTGACTTGATAAGTAGCCACACTCTCCCCAGAGGCGAGGAATTAAAGGGGGTGTGGGATGGGAGTCAAGACCCCTGTCACCCGCAAAGCAAACTGTGTTTTATTTATCTTTGTTTATTTAATTTCGTGGTGTGGTTGTTTTTGTTTTATGTTTAAAAATATTTTAAAAACAAAAAAAAAAAATGCTAGATGTTAGGTTTATATACTGGAATCCGTGAAACAATTTGCATCCCCTATAATCATTTGTATTTGACGAATAATTACTGGAGTTATGATTTCATCAACATCAAAGGCCTTCCTTGCGTTATTACTTAATTTTAGTTCTTTTGATTATAGCTGCACATTATTGTTTCAAAAGTGCAATAATCATGGCATTCTTAATTTGTATTTAATTTTCAGGCTGGGGTTTGTCATTTTCTCGTGGCAGTATGTTTCCAACAATCAGCAAACGCAAAAAAGTAAAAGCCTCACCTGTCATGGATGGGTCGAAAGGAAGACTTGAGGATCTGTGTTGGAGGTGAAACAGACCTTACGCCGTTTTCGTGGTCTAAAGGGAAATAAGCAAAAACACTCATCAGTACTGGCATATACTGAATAAATTCTAACTTTTTTTTTTTTTTTTGCTTATATACATGGACATTTCTAACTAAAAAAAGCACCAGTGTTGCTGTGTGAATCTGACGTGAACAATTTAGATTTAAGTGTGTATATGTAGCCGACACATGCGAACATATGTGTATTGTTATTATAATTGTATATTTCAAAAAGAAACCGGCATAAGATGCACCATTAATTGAATACATATGGATTATGGTCAGTATAAAATACATAGCGCTTGCATGTAACAGTTATGCGCGTGCACGCGTATACGCTCTTCTCCTACCTATGTGCTTTGGACTGTGGGTCTCTGGCGGGGCCTTGCTGTCATTGCTGAGTGCTGCTGCAGCTGCTACCGGCGACACCACCACTGATGTCGGCTGCTGCTGCTGCTGCTGCTGGGCCGGCAAGTGGTGGTTGTGGTGGTGATGGTGCTGGTTTACTCCCAGAAACGACCTCACATTTAGCAGGGAGTTCTGGCCCAGGAAAGCCCCATTTGTCCAGTTGTGGAACTTTCCAATCTGGCAAGTGTACAGTCCATGACTGGGGAGGAAGGCCGGGTGGGTCTGGATCTGGTGGTGGGGCGCTGATGAGTGAGTGGTGGCCGCTGGGCCACAAGGGGACGTGGGTTTCTGAGATGAACTATCTGGACTAGTGGCGGTCTCTGCTAAAGACCATATTTTAGGCTTATTGTTAGACGGGAGAGGAAAGCTCCCGGGTCTATCCGGGGATAAAACTCTCGTAGTGTTGTTGTTGTTGCCGTCCGAGTTCTCCTTACTCCCTGGGTGAACTGAAATTGTGCTCTTAGATTTGTCAAAGGCCTCATGGGCCTGTAGGGCGAAGGCCCGTCTTTTCTCCAAGCTGTCCAAGTCTCCCCCCGCACCGACACCGCCCCTGTGGTCCCTGCTCCCCTCCGTAGATTTATCATCATCATCCTCGTTGCTCTGATCCCCGTCGTTGTCGTCGATTTTGTCTATATCTATGCTCTCCAAATCAATCTCCTCCTCGTCTTCGTTTTTCTCCCCCTCGTCTCCACTGCCGAATAAGTTACCGTCCTCCCCGTCCTCTTTGCTCCTGCTGCCCCAGGTCACCTTGTTCTCCTTCTTGAGCCTCCTCCTGGCGTTGGCGAACCAGGTGGAGACCTGCGTCAGCGTCATTTTGGTGATGATGGCCAGCATGATCTTCTCGCCCTTGGTCGGGTACGGGTTCTTCCTGTGCTCATTTAGCCAGGCTTTCAGGGTGCTGGTGCTCTCCCGGGTGGCGTTCTTGGGCCTGGCCGGGTCCCCGTACTGAAACTGGCCGTATGGGTAGAAGGCCGGAGACGTGTGGGCTGCAAAGCTGGCAGGATGGACGCCAGGACTGTCCTTCAGCTCATACTGGGATCCCTTGAAAATGAAGGAAAAAGTGTTTAAACAGTGAAACACTTAATATGCATAAATAGTTGATGCAATGAATGGTCACACATATTATTCAATGTTTTTAATGTATCCCAGATGCATCTTTGCCATTGTTTATAGGCCTGCCTGAACTCAAACAAGTGAAACGACCTCCATTTATTTAAAAAAAAAAAAAAAAATCCAGGAGCTGCAGTTGCACCTGACTGTGAGCTTTCCACAAATAAGCTTCTCAACTTGCAAAAATACCACATGCTAGGCCCTGCGTCACCTGCGCCTGCACAGATACTCACCCAAAGGCAGAGACCTTTGAGCAGCTAACGTGTTTCATACATGTCAGTCTAAAAACGGAACACATGAAGTCAACAGGACGAGAGAAAAGTTCGCTGCATCATTGTGAACACGCAGATGGCATGCAAACTGCCAGCTTTCAAGTTTACCTGCCAAACTCCCCCTCCGCACTTCTCAGGCATGTCAGAGCACTTTCGAGGCCTGAGTTGAGTTTTCTCCGCGTGCCACGCTTACACATGGCTCGGTTTATATTTGCTTTGGACACAACACTCAAACATATCGATCAGTTCACACGCTGAGAGTTTTTGGAAAATGGCTCTAGTTTTGGAGCTTTGGCGCAATAGTCCCTGCCTGTGGGCCTGACGCACACATTAGTTAACACATGAATGCACTGCAAGTTGATTTTTATTACCAGGTGTATTTTAGGCCAATTCATGTAGAGACAATAAGAATCCACGTGGCACTCAACCATGACAGGAGCAAACACTGTAGCAAAACAAAGCCTCCGCCACGATTATTATTTATTGTATGCTATTTATAACACATGCGTTTATTCTATGGTGATAATATTTCTAATGGTCTAATAAAAATAATGTGACCGTTGTAAGAGACGACTAGAAACTTTTTTTGGACATGGTGCACGCTAAAACACACATGCATTACACGCTTATTGCCTCCGTGAAATTTATTTAAACTTTGCAATCGATAATTCTAAAATTTTGAAATAATTACCGCATGGGTGGTGTGAATTACATCGTTTGTTTACATTTTTTCCTTCATGGACAAATAAATAATTTTCAGTCAAAATTTTGGTTTCTTTTTCGCCTCTAGCCACAGCTCAAACTTTTCACATTTGTAACTCGGCCAAACAAGGCATACATATGTGGAAGAAAATCGAGCGAAAATGGACAAAAATTTAGCAATCAATAATTAAATAATAAGGCAGTGGGGTGCGTTTTCATTCCTTTTCTTGCGCCTATGTCGTTTATTTTATTTTTTATTTATTTTGTTTTTTTCGGAGAACCTCAAGCATAAACAATCGTCTGCCTATTCGTACACAGAAACAAAAAGCAACATAAATTCTTACCATTTGTGAGAAAAGAGCCAAGTCCGCGCTGGTGTAAGGTAAGAAAGCGCTGTAGTTGTGTGCGTACGGGTTGGCGTACATGCCCAACACCGAGGTGACCGCCGCTGCGGTGGCGGACGGACTTCCCCCGATTTCAGTGCTCCCTCCCCGGGACGACGGCGTAAGCACTCCCGGTCTCTCGCTCCCGTACACCGCCTGGGAGGCACTTAAGTACTGCGGGTAGCCTAGCTGGGGGAAAGACATCTCCACCGCCGAAATTGTCGCACAGTTGTACCGTCCGACAAATCTGTGCGTAAAAAAAGTGTGCGAGAGAAAAAAGAAAAAAAGGAACCCGGAGGAGTAAAGGGAAAGTGTTTAAGCCAAAGTCACAGCTACTACAGACATACAGTGGTATGCAGTCAAAACAAGCCCGCTCTTAAATCTCGGCTTCCTCTCTTTTCTCGCGCAAAGTCCGCTGGATGTGATCTGATCAACAATTGCGCTCCGACTGACGCGCCTGGCCCTGAGGTCTCCAGGCTGATCTCTCAGATACAATTTGAAGTTGATGCTTTGATTGGCATCCCCTACTTGAGCCTGCAAGCTCCTCCTCGTTTGGAGCAATGTGGATAATGTGAATATAGAGTGAGCACATTGGCTGGGGCCTCTCTCTCGCTCTCTCTCTCCCCCTCGCTCTCTCGCTCTCTCGCTCTCTTTCTCTCTCTCTGACTCTCTCTCTCTCTCCGTGTTTGGACTTATTGTATGTTAAATGTTCAAGCATTAGAGTCCATTCACCGAAGGCTTTGATTGTTGTATGACAACCTGTCTACACGATTTTACAGCTGTCCGACACAGGGGGAAGTAAACCCGTCAGAAGAAGGAACTTACTTTGAATAGATTTAAATTGTAATTAAAGAGGGAAAATGCCTCTCCGCAGAGGAATTAGTGTTTGGTATCACGGGCTGCCGGTGCGTTTATTAAATTCACAGTGACTCATTTACTCTTAAAGTGTCTTCCTCCAAGTTGGATTTATTCATTGTAGTGTTCTTTATCTAATGTTTTCAAAACTTGTGTTAAATCGACAGAATAGTTTAATTGCGTTTATTAGGATGATGCATTTAAAATTAAATGTTTTAGATAAAACCGCCAAATTAATTAATAAATAAAGAAAATAAGTTTTATTTTTCAGCTATGTCACTGCAAGGTGTGTTTAAAGTTTAAACAGCTAATTTCCACACCCGTTTCCTTCCAAAAGACAAAGCAGTTAAGGAAAACCATGCAAAATCTCTCCATATGATTTATTAATTATGTATGTTTTTATTGACTTGTGTTTTGGTTTCCTTTGATTTCTCCATTAAGGTTTAATCAGCCAAATTCTCCCTCTCTTTTTCTCACCCTCGCTCCATCTGCACGCGCGTCTGTGTGTGTGTGTGTGTGTGTGTGTGTGTGTGCCTGCGTGTGTTTGTGTGTGTGTGTGTGGACTTAAACCGGATTGCTGTTGTCCTTTGTAACAACAGAGCCACTTCACGTTTCCTTGTTTTTAGTGAAAAGGAATGAGGAAACGCCAGGGACAAGTCAAACACTCAGGCACCAGACTGTAAAAGTCTTTCTGGACGCACCACAAAATATTATCCAAACACATTTTGATACACTTTGGGTCCCTAATCTAAAAACGACTTGCTTTTATTTTCAACACATTAACTTTAAAAAGTGGGTCTGGAAAATCATTTATCCGTCATAACCTGTTCACCAAAACGTGACTTTTGCATTCCTAAAAAGCACAAATCTACGACTTTATTTGATTTAAAAATGACTCCCAAAAATATAATTCCACAAGAGTTGAACTGAAAAAAATAAATATCTGATGCTGTAGCTTTTGGTCACCTCCTCTTGAACCGTTTATCCATTTTCCAGCTCAGAAAAAAAGGGTCGGTCTGTAACCTCCACTTTCCTTAGCTGTCCACTCCTGACACAGCCATGTGGCTCACGAGAGGGGGCTGTTCATGTTTTAACACTTCTATTTTTATTTGATTTGATTCTTATATCACCCACCTCCCGAGTCAACGGGGGGTGTTCTGTAGATCTAGATTTAATGCCTTAACGACTGAAGCCCAAGAAGTCAGTAGATTTTGATCTGCACCAGATGGCTCCGAGTGGATATTGCCGAGCGCCGAGGATCTGTTAAAAATATCTGAGGGGCACTGATGGTAATCTGGGTAACACATCAGAAAGGAGGGGAGGAATGGCAATTGTGATAACCCGCTGGAAATGTGTGCAGGGGGCTAAATATGATGGTGGGTTGGTGGTGGAGGGGTGCTGGGAGAAAGAGACTGAAAATCTCTCTAAATAGAAATGAAAGAGACATTAGAGAAAACGATAAATAGAAAAAAAGTAAATGTGCTTTACCGACAATATTAAAAATAAAAGGAATTGGCAAAGACGATAATAATGCAAATAAAAATGAAAATATTATATACACTGGAGGTGCAATTTTATTTTAGTTTTTCTCTTTAGAATTTTTTTTTGTTGTCTATTTCTTTTTTCTTTCTTTTTTTTTGAGAAAATAGAAATGTGACTCTTGGTAAACAATGGCACGTGTTGAGGGCAGTAAACCGTCACCGTTAACTGATTTATTGGGTCTTGTTAAACTCTCATTACCACCACAAGCTCCTCAGCTTCAACCCGGAGAGAGAGTGAGAGAGCGCGCGCGGGAGAGAGCGCGAGTAAACTTTGTTCCGGATCCTCTCGCCGTCCATCCCTTTTTTAAAACTCGTCTTCCTCAACGCGTTCACTCCCAAAGCCTTTCCACGAGACAGACGGGCTTTTGCCATCTGTATCCGTCGCTCTATGACGCACACGAGCTTCCACGCACACAAGTGCACACGCGCTCTCATAAGTTAACGATTTTTTGAATACTCTCTCCCTTTATATAAAAAAGAAAAGAAAATCCGCAGGCTGCTCATATTAGAGAGTTTTATCATGTAAATCTACAGGAGGCTCTTCATAAGCTGTTATGCCTTAATGGTCATATTTTAATAAGTCACTCAGGTGCTGGATACGTTCCTTTTTTTATTTAACAGCCCGCCTTACACATTTTAAATTTCCTGTCTGTCACCTATTTTATCTTTACATTTTTATATTCATGATACCTGCCCTTGGCAGAAAAAAACATATATAGTTATGTGTAAGCATTGTTTATGTTGTTGATGTGTGTGTGTGTGTTTGAATGTAAAATGGCTTGTAAGCTCATCTACCTCCACCCAAAAAGAGAGTGAAGCCCCCCCCCCCCCCCCCCCCTGTCTCTCTCTGATAGCCTGTAGAGTTTGAACCTCTAAAGAACATAAATATTGTCAGTTGCTCTGTTGAAGGATAGACACCTCATGTCCAAAATAGAAATAAAATTGAGTGGCATAGCTGCTGTACATTTTATTTAATCTATCAGTAAATGACAACACAAACACTTCATGTGTTATTCAGCGAATAAATAAATAAATAAATAAATAAATAAATAAATAACGATGGCCAGCCATTAAATACAAAGAAGTAAGGTTCACATTTTCAGAGTTGATTATTTCATAGGTGATATGGCAGTAGTGCTGTGCAAACTGTCACCAGTTATGTTTTATGATTGTTGTAAAAGTTTTGTTGAATCCTTTTTTTTTTTCTCAAAATGTATAAATATGTAAACAAACACAGATGCCCTGTTTTGTACCACATGATTGTAGCTATTATAGATCTTTGAGTCATCTTTTTTCTAAAAGGTATTTCCTTAACTTTTTTTAAATTAAATAACACACGTTAGTTTTTTTTAATAGCCTGTTGTACTATAACTAGCATGTTTATGTCATTTATATATTAAAAAAAAAAAACTATTGTAAGTATGGGGTCACGGCAATGTAGTTTTATAATTCAGCCTGATTCAGTTTAATTAAAATCCATATGTGCTTGAACTCGGGCCTCTAGGAACTGGGCCAACACATAGACCTGAGTGACTCCAATAGAAGTCAAAGAGAGTGAACCTGCATTACAATAACACCGGTTATGTTGACAGTTGGCTACCACCGCAGAGGTCAGGGGTGTCTCTGTGAACTAATAACTGTGGTGAAAGATACTCCTTTCCTGCCTCTGGGAGTGCCAAAGTTGAGGAAAGGTTAAGAATCCGCAGAATGTCCCTTTTGTGCTTTTCTTGCAGATTATCAAATTAGGTGTTGAAACCAAAACTCCTTTCCCCTTGAAGAGAGGAGATTAGATGAATATCGATGATATCAATGGACCATCACAATTGTTAGCCCTCATCCCTTTAACTTCCCTCACAAACATGTACGCTCACGCATCGGTTCCTAATGTACTCCCTGAACTGCGTCAGAGCAACTCGACTATTTAGCTGGGGGTTAGAGTCAGAGGACCACTGGTGTTACTGTGAGACATCTGATACACAGACAACTGCACCACACCTATAGGTAAGGAAACTAGGAATTTCCTGGATAATAAAAGAGGTCTATTCTAGGTCTTAGAAGGTCAAGACGTTATGCACTTGACAGCTAAACACTTGGAGGGGTGGTGTTCGCCGGTTTTGAAGTGACAAAGAGCTTCGGAGCTCAAATTGTTGCCAAAAATAAAGTTGCTTTGCAGCAGTTGGATGTGCAGTTTTTCCCAACACTGTGCATGTTTAGTCCTGCAACAGGTCGAGGGCAATAAATAATTTTGACTTCACGTGATACCATTTATAATACAGGAATGTCAGGGCATCGGCCTGCATGGATCTGTAGGGGATATAAAGAAATGAATCTTTCAAACAGACACGCTTTCAAATCCATATACCTTTTTTTTCATGTATATTTCTTTGAATTGATGAGCCTACAGCTTGCTGAACGATGCTCAAAACATATTCTCAATTTTGCATTTGTAACCATTACCTTTGTCATAATTTCTGTATCTTTAAAAAGACATTTTGATGGACGAAATTTAATTAAGCAAATCCTCGAGGTCAGAAACATGACTTTCTAAATAACTGCTCTCTAAATTTTGGTCAGATAGACACATCGGTTGTAGTTTTGTAACACCTTTTCTGATCTCTTGTTTTAATCTATTTTATAAAATTGGACAACCCTGTCTCCAAAAAAAACATGTTTATGAACTAATAGTAATAATTTATTTTGACAATTATATTTGTACAAGAAACATATTTCTACATCAGAGACTGATGTTTGCATCTTCAGTTTCACACGTTTAGGTTTATGCAACAAAAGCTTATTGGTTAAAGTTTGGGACAGATCGTGACTTTCGTTAAATATTAAAGTGAACACATCCTACCTGCAATCAAGTTGCTGTTGAATTTCTAAATATTAAACCAAGACTGCAACCTTTTCCTGATCTTAACCAAGTGCCCAAAACATAACCATAGGAGAACATAACTATGCTTTAGTATCTTTGAACAAATATAGAAAACAACTAAAGTAAATTATAAGTAAACACTGTGCAGATGCGTCAACATTTAGTGACTTGGCAGATTATTAACGTGTCCTCATTATGCTGATATAAAGGCCTAATCTGGGATGCATTACCATTTTGCTCAAAATGTATTTTCTGTTCCAAATTAGAAGTGGATAAATGCTTTTCAGAGGAGAATATGTTGGAGAAGGTCCAAGTAGGAGCATTTAAGGTAACTCGCACTCAGCAGAGTCCTCTGTCCTGCCCTGTAATGCAGTAATGATGGGCTACTGCAGCAAGGACACAACCACCACCACTGTTGCTAAATGTATAATACAAAAACCAGACCATACACTAAGCACAGAGGGTGTTACCTCATCGTGATTAATAAGTATTATCATGATTAAGTAGCGCGCTTGCTGTCACTCTTTGCAAAATTGTTGGGGAAACACAGTGCTTCATTATTGTTGACAAGTTTCTTTTAACTCATTCTGGCTTCTAACTGCATACCATACAAAAGACAACAGCCAAGGATCTGACTTTTTTCCTCCCCAAGGGCATTCTCAGGGGTGGGTAATGAACGGGTGGGCCCAGATTTTGATGTGGTTAGGGGCCAAGGGGAGAGAAATGTGAGAAGGGGTGTTAATTGTTTTGGCTCTTTGCTGGGGAAACATATCAACATTAGATCTAATGGAGGTTAAAGACTCTCATTGCCATAGGGGCTGGAGCTAATGAATAGCTATAGCTAGCCAAGGAGAGAGAGAGAGAGAGGGAGAGGGAGAGAGAGAGAGGGAGAGAGAGAGAGGGAGAGAGAGGTGAAAAAGAGGATGTAGCATTTACTGGCCTTTAAAAGCTTTTAACTGCATTCAGCTGGGTGTTTCATTGCAGTATTGACCTAAGAGGATTAACATTAAGAACTCATGAAAGTATTTTTTATATGGAATGTTTTTTTTTCTTAAATGGGACATCTAAAATTTTAAACGCAGCTATTTGCAACTACAGTGAGTGACCTGAAGGACAACTTCAAGCATGACTTTAGAGAAGATTTCCAAATCTCCTCATTTAAAGTAACTGTCATTTTAATTTACCTTCATTAAATGCAAACATTTTTAAAACTTGTTGCATATAGATTCACAAATAGAGCAGCTCACACTGCAGAAGATAATTAAACACTTTTGGCAATTCACAAAGTAATTCCATTACTTGGTTTAACTTCTCCATGAATAATCAACCGGATTCTGGTGAGCCAACAGGCTGCAAGCCACAGACTCCCTGCCTATACTGTATGTGCACATCTGCACATTTCAGTTGCAGATGTATGCAAAATAAACGTGAGAGGTACAAAGAAAAGACTTTGGATGAAGAGAACAACAATATCAAAGTCTTCTTTTTGTCCTGCATATAATTTTATGCTAAATCTGAATGAGGGAGACTCAAACATCGGTTTGAAACACTAGCTTAGAAATATTCATAAGAGTTAGTCTCCCATTTCAGATGTTTATTTGCCGCCTCGGAAATGGTGGAAAAAAAAAAACGGAAGCATGCAAATCTGCTTTCAGATGATACAATTCCCACGTTTATTTATCAACAGAGTTAATTGAATTTTAAGGAAGGGCCTTCTTGGGGAAAAAGATTTTTGTACACTGAAGTATTCTTTTGAAATTACACCCTTTGATATTGGTGTAAAGGATAGACTTATAGATAAAATGATCAACAGAAAGCATGACAAATGGAATTTTAATGAGGCTGTTTCTTTTATCTGTTATCATGTTGTGCTGCTTTTTGCTTTGGTGTGTCTTTGTACCAACTATTGATAGTAGTTGAAACCTGCTGTTTTTATGTTACTGGACATGCTCCCCAGGATGCCTCGGCCTCTCACTCCTAACAACACTGCTATCACCTTGATCACTGATCAGACTGACTCTGTTTCAGTTGCTTTGGGGTTTAACTTCCTGGTGTGTTTAATTGGTTATAAACAAGCCTAAAAAATGCTGGAGAGAAAAAATATAAGTCAGACTTTTCAGATATTTGGATATTAGGTAGGACGGTTTGGATGAGATGTTTTTTTCCCTTCAGTTCTTTTATGAAAAATACACAACATATGCATATTTAGTGCTACTTTAGTGGACAGCCAACTTTCACCTAACCGGTTTTTGTCACTGGATATTGTTCTTGACAGTTTTGGGACGAGAAACTACAATTTTGAATTCAAATGATTGGTGTCATCATGGCTGCTGAGTAGGGTAACCATTGGTTCGACCCTCTAGCCTTGGGTGTTATGGGGTCACAGATGAAAACAGCAGTCTGTCAAATTCACTTATGCAGTAATGAGTTATAGACACAGAGATCTGGGTGGGGGAGGGTGTTTGTTAGAGGACAAACACCCCCAAAAATAACAGGGTTCCAGAAGGGTTTACAGGCTGTTGATGTATTAGATTAGCTCTTTGTGGCACAGATTAGATCGTCCCTTTGCAGCTGAGCAGGGACAAACAAATGGAATCTCCTTTTTCTCTGTTTAGACAACCATGACAAGCCTCAATACAAGCTAAAAAAGAATCAGGTTGAGTGCCCAAGAGTATACAACCTTAAACATGTCATTTGGTGACATTGTTTGGATACTTTTTGTGTCTCAGATAACTTTGTTCCGAGAAAAAATCAACAGTCAAAATCATTGTCAACAATTCAATGTCTACTCATGTATTAGTCTACCCTTTTATTTGTCCCGGTGTGTCACTCATTTTAATGTCTCATACAGAGACATCTATTCACTCAATGACTGATTTACCAAGCTGCAGTAAATTTACAAAGGTCCAAATGTTGATGTGTACTTAACACCAGACGAGTATTTCGTGTCTGGTTAGTTTTCGCAGAGCCTGAGCAATTTATTTTCCATCTCCAGTGTTGATTTCTTTGTTGGGATGCACTGGCCCTTGTTGACAGTGTCAATAAAAGTCTTTCAAAACACAGTTAGTTCACTAGAGGTGACATAATTCACATTATGCTCATAGTAATACACTGTTATGCAGGGAAATCAGCAGCAATAGTTACTATTAATATGTTACTATTTTTTGTTTTCAAGGTGTCATGATTCAGTTGTCTTTGCTGTAGTCCAGACAGAATTTCAGTGACCTCCAGCCAACACACTTAAGCAAAAACTACAGTGCTACAGTTATTTTGGTTTCCCAACCATAATCTCTTTTAGCACTTTAGTAAATACTTTTCTGCTCATTCAAAACATAAAAGATGACAGAGCATGTAGTGCATGCTCTCATTTTTGTGACTCATTGTGCTGTCACCAACCACCCCGTTTTTGTGAATATGACACGAATCAAAATACTAGACTCATATTGCATGGCATACATTTTCCTCTGCTTACCATACCAACTTTAACCAACTAGAGATGAAACGGTGTGAACATTTCATATTATGATCATAGTGACCAAAATGATCAAAAAAAGTACTGATACATACACTGAAATCATTTCACAAAGTTTTATATTGAAAATCACAAATCATTTTCAGCATCATGCACTTTATGTTTGCATAAACATTAGAAATCTCCCCTGCAGCCAATACCTTTTATAAACAAATGTGAACCATATCAGATTTGCACTAACATTTAATTACAAAAAATCTCATTATGTCAATATTTTGCAAAACACCTCTTGCTAGTGCAACAAAATTGCTCCAGTATTCACATCAAGTTATTTGGTCAAACATACTTGATTTACTCCATCTATATCACCCACTCCAAACTGGGAGTTTGAATCAAAACAATTTTTAATTATAAAAATGATTAAAAAATTGGAAACAGCAATGCTAACTTTTGGGAATTTTACTGTAGTTTATCAAGAAAATGATAATACTTTCATTCCTATAACTAACACAGCTTTTTTATAATCAGTTGGAATAATGCACCAAAACATTCAATGATTTGATTGAATGTGGACCTTTTTTTTTTTTTAAACCTTTCAGGTCTCAAACTAAATAACATGATGTATCCTGACCAGATGTTTAAATATTAGCTTTTTTTTTAAAAAAAAAAAAAAAATCTGTGACATAACAAGCTTTAAAAATGTCTGATCGTACCAACATTAAAAAAAATGGCTTTAGACTGCATGCTGTGGAAAAGTTCACCCACACAAGGGCAAATCAAAAAACCCTTAAGGTAACAAATGTTCACTCTTCTATTTCAAGTGCAGTGATGGTGTTGCTTGGAGTGGGTGGCAGGTTGCAGCACGCCTTTTTACATCACGCCCATGTTGAAGCATCATTGATCCCAGCTGAAAAAAGAAACCAATCTGGACAATGAAGTTCAATAACAACTGTCTCCCATCTCAAAAGGGGCCAGCTGATCTGGCGCGGTGTAATGCTGTAGCATTAGTGGCACTCAGCTGTTTCTGCCAAACATTGGCCCACACCATGAAATCTCTTGTTAAGAAGAGAGAAATAGTGTTCGGCTTGTAATTGAACCATTTTATACCCCCCCCTCCTCCATGCCCCTCTATCACTCCTGTTACCCCCTTTTCCACCTTCTTTCCTTCTGTCCCATCCTGCTCGTCCCCATTTGTTTTCCGCTCAGCCCGTCTTAACACACACACACACACGCAGTCAGACACACACTCCTTTTGTATGAGCAGCAGCACCCATCAAAATCTGGATCGATCCCCTGGTGTCATTGTGTGAGGAGGTTATTTATGTGGGCATCCAATCTGCACCTGCCGTTGTGTTTGAGCAAGAGGGGAACACGGCCAGAGTTTGTTAACAGTGAAAGGGGAAACATCAAAGCCGGGAGAGAGAGGGGGAGAAAGAGGGGGAGAAAGAGGGGGAGAGAGAGAGAGGGAGAGAGAGAGAAAAGGAAGCGCAGCCACCTCAGAGCCCCATGAGTACCCGCCAGCTCGCTGCCTCGTCTCTCGTGAAATGAGCACTTTCACAGTCAGTTAGTCTTTAAGTAATAGATATATTGAGTTCATCCCTTGTAACGTTAGACAACTAATTTATTATTATTTTTTCCTCCCCCCCTTCACCCTTTGCGGCCCCTCCCTTCCCCTTGTCCCCTTTCCATCTCTTCCCCCTCTCTCCCTCTGTGTCCCTTTTCCCTCCGTTCCCCATCAACACAGGATTATGAAGGTTAAATAAACTCTGTGAAAATGAATGAATATTGCCACCAACCTCCTCCCCTCCTGCTCCAACTGCAATCAAACCCGCACCGCCGCTGCCACCCTCTTTCTCTCCACCCTCCACCCTCATTGCCTGGGAAAAAAAAGAAAGAAAATAAAACTCCAGCCCAGGCTATCTGGCGGCAGAATGAATGATCCTATTTATGTTAATGCATACATGAACGTTACACAGGTTTTTCCCCTGATAAGGCGATAGGTTAATGAAATGCTCATTTCATTTTACCAGTTGTTTTCTCTGTGAAGTTCCGATAAGTAGCAAACCAATGAAGCTTGTAATTACAATCTTACAGAAACCCGGCCAATCTGTGTATAAATCTCACCATCCAATTACAAGATGTAATAATTTTGCAGTCAAGCTGGTAATGAGGTCTAATACTCATGCATGTGATAATCCCCCCTGGATGCTGACTCTATCAGATGTTAGCTTTGTAATTATATGAGCTTGAGAAAAAAAAAATCATTATTTCATGTTCAAGTAGAAAATGAGGTTGGTGGGAAGTTAATTTTCTCTATGCTCTGTGAAGCGTAGACAAGAATTTAATGATTTAATTACAGTTGTTAGCCCTTTTTTGCGAGAGGCTTAAATTGAGCTAAGCATTTTTCATAGCCCCCGACATCAAGAGTCGGGAAACATCAAAGATTTTGACAGCATACAAAGTGATGAGCAGGCCCAGTGGCCCTGAGATTTTTTTTTAATTCTTCTTGGTTGCCAGGAAAAAAAAAAGGTTTCCTCTCCTTTTCCTTTTCATCCTTTCCTTTCCTTTTGGTTCCTTTCCTTTCCTCATCGTCAGGGTAACCACAGCCCAGGGACACCAGACCTGCTGGATAAAAGCAACATCAAAAATATTAACCGCTCTGGCTTTCACCACCGGCAGCTAATCCACTGTATGTGAATTTGTCATATCAGATTACTATGACAGTCATGGTGCAGTGCAGAATGGAAAGCATCCTCCTGCATCCTCAAAAGGACAATATAGTTTTACTCCCCACCTTCTTTGAATTTCAAAACAGCCCATGAGTGGTGTCTGTAGTCCTCTGATTTCCATACAGCCTTTATATGAGAGAAAGAAACTGTAAATACATTCCTCAGAGTAATCCCTAGAAAGAGGAATGGCTGCTTTTGGCACTTTAAAAAAAGTGCTTTGAGCAATGTAATTCAACTTCATAGTAACAGTAGCTACTTGGTTATGCAGAGTGGTATGGTTTGGGTGAGTGTGTGTCAGTGTGTGTGTGTGTGTGTGTGTGTGTGTGTGTGTGTGTGTGTGTGTGTGTGTGTGTGTGTGTGTGTACTATCATCATCCATCCTTTTATCAAGTTTTTGGAATCTGGCACCTGGGGAGTTATTGATTCAGATTTTAATAACTCATTAGAAACTTGACATGAAAAAAATGTGACTTTATAAGTCATTTGTGACAAAGTAATTTATAGCATAATTTTAGTTTATTTTCCTATTTATGGACTTATTAGATGTTTGGAAATCAAAGACCACAATCTGAGAAATTGCAGTTAATGTATGTATTTTAATGAGTAATTGTTGGCAAACATACAGTTAGTTACATGGCTTTGCTGCTGGAACTGTTGGCAGCTTGTTAGGAACTTTGCAAATATACTGATACACATCCCTCTGCCATGGCAGAGCATTAGGCATAGGTCGTTTATTTAGAGGTCAAGCCCAATGACTTGACTTAAGTTTAACGTAATTATTTTGTATTTAAGTGAAGTTTGGGTCATGGTTTTACCTAAAAAATCAAAAATGCCAAGTGGAACTTGTCATAATATGCAATTAAAAAGTTTCTGGTTAAACTCGATATACCTCACTGGCAAAATGCATTATCCTTCCAGTTTTGACGAAATTGTAAAATTGCTGCCAGATGTGATTTATCAGTTTAGAGCTTTTATTAGACACTTATGACTGAGAATAGTGTATTTATGTTTTTAGCGTATTGGAACTCTGGAAAGTGTATCCTCCTCCTGTTTTTTTTCTACATTTACATAATATCAATGTAGACATTAAGTCCAACAATTTAGTTACTAAATACTACCAGCTTGTGAAAAAAAGTGCAAACAGTTTAAGTGAGAACAAATGAAAAAAAAAAAGTCTAAACTAAACCAAAGTAAAAATCTAATGATAAACTGCCATACTATTGCAGTTTTAACTTTCAGCAATTTATTTACCTTATTAATAATAATAATTGTCTAAATAATTAATAATAATTTGATAATTATTTTGATGATTTTTTCTGATGTTAATTGTTTATGGTTGGTCTGTAAAATGTCCAAAAGTGGAAAAAAAAAAAATTAAAAAATTACATAACTTGACTAAAAAATGCTTAGTTTGCTACTCTAAAACACTGAAAATGCAAACAGCAAAATGAACACCAGAGAAGCTGGAATTAGTGATTAAAAAAAACCAAAAACTTTTAAAATGAGAATTGTCAAAATTATTAATTGACAAATTAAATTGACAATTTCAATTCTAGTATGGATCTAGCTGTGTTTCCTGCCACATTACATTCATAGGATTACCCTGAAATATATAATATGTTTGGCCTTTTATTAAATAATAAAAATTTTACTGATTTCAACCATTATTTGGAAAACTGTATTTAAAATTGCACATTACACTTTTAAGGTTGGAAGTCACCCTTTTGGATTCAGGAAAAAAAAAAAAAAGCTTTCCAGATTCTGCACTCCCCATCCTCTCTCTTCTCACTCCCTCCCCTCGTCCAGCAGTCCCAACCTCCTCTTTTGACCTTTTTTAATCCCTCCCAGCCCTCTCGCTCCTTTCTCTGTGCTTGGCCATGTCCTGTTAAACAAGGAACGTGTTGCGGTGTTGTGACCCACAATTGTGGGCAGCTTCACGGCAGGTTTTGCAGGCCTTTTTTCTGCTCTGGTGTCCAGTCTGCCTCCATCTGCCACTGCCTCGCCACAGTCCCACTGGGGGAGATGGGGCTAATTCTGCAGTCAATTAGCAGAAGGGCCGCTTTTGTTCTCTCACTGGCTCCCATGGGCCCTATCTGCTTCACTGCTCCCTCACTCTCGCTCCATTTCGATGGTTCTTACTTTCTGTCTCATTTATCTGTTCATGGTTCTCTATCTCTCTCTGGTCGTGTCATTTCCTTTGTTTCATTCTGTTCCCCTCTCTTCCTGTCCTCTCTCTTTGTATCTTTACTTTGTACATCATACTCTCTACCTCTCGCTCTATTTCCCGCTTCTCTCTCCCAACATAGATTCTTTGAGGTGTCATGTGTCTGCTTGCCATATTTCTTCTCCCAGCCCACCCTTGCTCTGTGACCTTTGTGACATTGTTGGCCAAACGGTGTCTCTGGCAATCATGAGCCATAAAAAGAGATGGAATTATAGGCAAAAATTGCCAGACAGATTTGGATTCATTGACTCATAAACAATAGCTAATAGCTTAAACGGCAAACAGTAAACAAATTAAGTGAACATGGTGTGCGTCTGTGTGTGTGTGTGTGTGTGTGTGTGTGTGTGTGGTTGTGTGGTTGTGTGCTTAATTTTCCTGGTTATGTTTATTATACCATAGAGGTTTACTTAAGGTAACGTTACCAATATTCTTGTCAGTGTTTTTAAATATTGTCCAGTGGAAATTCAATTTATCTTCATACTCAGATTCATTAATCCATTATAGACATCACTCCAAATTATAAACTATATATAAAGATGGTGGTGACCACTTACCCCCACTGCACAAAAATAAAGCCAAAACATGCAGCATACAGCAGCTGCCATCTTGCGCTGGTGGTGTCATTTGGAGCCAGAATCTGCGCAATCTCTGCGGGGACGAGTTGCAACCCATACACCTGCCGACCAATCACAGGCCGTGCCACTGGTCACAAGCAACACCGATTTGCACACACAGCTGTCAGTCATGACATCATATCATATAGCATCAAATAGCTAATTAAAACCAAACTTATCAGAAAAACAAGGACTTTAACAAACAACAGTGTAAAATGACAGAAATCATCTTTGGAATTTATTTTTTTTTAGTTTCGCCCATATCCCATTCACTAACATGGAGGGGGCGGGCTTTTATAATCTGTACTGCAGCCAGCCACCAGGGGGCAATTGAGATGTTTTGGCTTCACTTTTGGGGAGTTGTCATGTGGTCCATCTTTTTTATACAGTCTAGGGCTTCAGTATGCAAGCTACCATCTACAACTAGCCAATACATTTACAAAACAGAAATAAAGTAGTAATAGAGTATAAAACATCATTGTTCTGTTTTCAAAAGTTAAAACAAGTTTCAGGTGGAGACAAAAACATTTTCCTCATTTTTTTTCCTTCGATATAATCGTCATTAAAATGTTTCTTCCCTTTTCTATTGAGAAGGCATTACATTTAAACAAAAATACTTATCCCCCCCCCCCAAAAAAAAGGAGAATTATTGAGAAAATATCCACTGTAAAATAGCAAGAAATTTTCATTCTTCCATCTTTTGATCGATGCAGCACTCTGTGGGTCTTACCCCGGTGTTGTCCCTGTGGCTCTACCTGGCCCTACTGAGCTGTACCTGTCTCAAGTTAATAAATCATTTTGGCATTATAAAATATTCAAAGGAGGAGGGGATCAGGCAAGGCCAGGTTAAAGAATTTCTTAAATTTTCATGGCGTGACAGCCTGTTCCACATACGCCCCCCCTTCAGCTGCTTCGTGCTCTGGGTTGTGTGTGCGAGCAAGTGTGTGTGTGAGTGTGTGTGTGGGGCTTGAGGTTGGGAGGATCTCCCGTGTCACTCTAATAGTCTAGAATTACACTTGTATCAGTGTCACTAGCATATGGGGTCTATGTATACCCTTAGGCCCATCACACTCCCTTCCACCTTCCACTGTCATGGCATTTAAAATGATACCATTTGGGCAAAGCTAGTTTTGACAGAAAAAGTGAAAAGCTGTGTGTTTCCCTCCTTAGCCCCGACGACAGAGCTGCAGCCACCAGGGGCCCCTGCCACCGAGCAGCCAATCAAATGATATTTTACAGGATAATGATGGAAAGTAGGTTTGCCTCCTTAGTGAGTGCTCTGTCTCTCTCTGCTTCTTTTCTCCTTTCCTTTTCTTCTCTCTGTCCCTATCTTCCCCCTCTCTTCCTCCTCTCCCTGTCTCCTGTGCTGTGGGATATAACAAGAATCCAGTGGTGGGAAGACATCCTTAAAGCAATCAACATTGTTCATCGACTATACTACAGGAATTCAGTATTATCTACTGTGAAATTTACATTATATTCATACGAAATGCATATGGTTCTTTTTTTTTTTTGTATTTTATTTTGGAAATTCTTTTCAAACAGTGTTGCTCTGTTTGAACTTTATTTTATAGCAGTGTTCACACAGATATTAGCTTGGTGTAAAACAACAGCATTCACCTCAGTAAGGCTACATAAATTGAAGGTGCCAACACAGGAGAGTCCCACAAAAAAAGTGCCGGCCACTTGTTAAGCAGTCCAACACTGTATGTTTGCAATGTGAATGATCTGATACTGATGTTTGCATAACAAACAGTCAGTGCGTTTGCATGATGTTAGAAAAGTCAGATTATTGTGTTAGTTGGACTAAAAATGGACTTTTAAAATGTTTGTTAACATGTATATCTGACTGAAATTATACTGAATCAAATTTTTCAAAGTCAGACTAACGCTTTGATGCTTAATTTGGAAATTGATTTACTTTGTCATGTACATGCCATAACCAGACTTCGACTGACCAAGGCGTTCTGCGCATGCTCGTAGTCGCTGTGCTTGGCTTTGATTGGGAAGTCGAAGTGCATAAAATGCATAGAAGAAAGTCAGGAAAAACAAAAGATGAAGAATGGAAGAACACTAAACAAGACAAAGGAAAACAGAAGATGTGCCCAATAGCTCAGTAAGTAGAGCAGGCACCCACGAACAAAAGGCTATGTCCTTGCCGCAGCAGCCGCAGGTTCAACTCCAGCCTGCGGCCTTTGCTGTAAATCGTGCCCCCTCTCTCTCCCCCTTTCATGCTAAAATCTCTGTCCTGTTGAATCAGGGGATAATTCCCCCCAAAATAACTTGTTTTGCATGTGACGTAATAGATGAACCGGAAGAAGGTCCATTAGCAACTAGCTGAAAGGAAGCATATCACCACCCAATGCAGCAGAGGTGGACATACCTTCGTCAAAAAATACATTCTTCTTGTATACTGAGACGAGGACAGCAGTTCAGTTAAATGGTCTCATTGAGCTGTGACCATAGCCTGATGGCCTTTGCATGTAAATGTTACTGATTGAAGCAGAGGATAAATAATTGTCACTGCAATGACTTTCCTGGGGGAACTGTTCCCTCATAGTACAGCCCTTTGTGCATTGTTTTGGTCTTTGTTATACTTAATCTGAAGCAATACACCCCAGAGTGGCGCTTTATGTTTTTTAACACTGTTACGTGTGGTCGGTTGTAATTGCGTAATTGCCCACAGTGTTGTTGTTGTTGTTGTTGTTGTTGTTGTTGTTGTTGTTGTTGTTGTTGTTGTTGTCGTTGTTGTTGTTGTCGTTGTTGTTGTTGCTGCTGCAGCTGTGTGCTGCCTGTGCACCTGTAGCCAATTCCATTGGGGAGGGCAGGTAAAGAGGTGCGGAGTGTGAGGACGCTCTCTGAGATGCGCGCCGCACGGGGAGGAGGCAGTTAGTAGTTCTGGTAGTTCAGTTTTCGGGTTTTGTTTAACTTCAGTTAGATTCCCCTGTTCTTTTTTTCTCTTCGGGAGTTAGGGGGAAGGCGCTGAGTCTGACGGCCCTCTGTGGGCTGGCTCAGTGGCTTTCCACGTTTTTGCTTCTTTCAGCCGGGACCTCCATCCCTTTTTGGTGTGTTCCGTTGATTGTTTGTTCTGATTTGTTTTCCTTTACAGAGAGCCACAGAGAAGTGTTTTAAAACTATTGATTGACAGTAAACAATAATGTTTTGGTGTTTTTACACTTTTACAACTGTCTCTGGTGTCCTTAATATGTTGCGGTTTCTGTTCAGCCTTTGTTAGTTTTTAGTTTTTAGAGGCCTTAACAAACACAGCGGTGATTTTGGTCTTATAGTCCCAATTTCTCAATTTCATTACATTTGTCTTGTTTCTTTGGCCATTGGTACTCATACCAGCCTTCCAGTGATGCCCTAGAAATTCGTTGTAGGATGGTTATCTATGTCAATATGAAATTAAGGAAATGCATACTGATATACTTTGGTCCATTATTCTTTTTTATGTTTCTAATTATTTGTTGTGCGTAGACTAATACTAGTATAGTTAACATTTTGAATTACGCAACAACCCAGTGTTAATAAGCTATGTATCTGTATATACATGCTTTAGGTGATTTATAGTACTTGTAGGATCATTGTCCTTTTTCTTAATGCACCGTGGCGGTGGTGGTGTTGTCAGTGATTGTATCAGGATGGGCAGTGGCCCCCCGAGCACCCCTTGGTGACACCACTGCAGCCTCCTAAGTAATTTTCTGTTCTACCCATCATTAAAGGAAAGCTTAACCACGTTTAACCAAATAGTTGTTTACTTATATGATTTTGTCTAAACTGACATCACATATCATTACATATCAACATATTGTTACATTTCACTATGAGCAAAAAAAAAATCTTCACAGTGAGTAGGCTGTCATGTACTTCATTTGCCTTGTTCAAATCAGTCTTTGTTTGTGTAGTGAACACTGTTGTCTGTAAGCGAAGATCAAGTTATAAAACAAGCGACTATGAAATAAAACATTCTGTCCTCTGCCGTATCAAACAGCTGCAGAAGCCTTGTGTAAGTTAGCCTCACAAAGGTTAAACAGCATATGAAATAGTGATGAATCTGTGGATAGAGGGACCAATTAAAGCTCCCTGCACTGCTCTCCCATCTCTCCCTGTCCCCTCCTCCCGACCCCTCTCACCATTTCTCCCTCACTCTTTCTCCTTCCTCTCATCCTCTCTTGTCATATCTTTCACCATCCCTTGATCCTCTCTTCCGCCCCACCCATGCCTCCTAATTCCACTTTTCCTCTTAACCCAGTCCATTCATCCATCCATCTACTCATCCTTACATCCTCTCAAAGACAGACCGTGCTTTGGCTGGCTGTGTCGCTCTCTGTGATTGATTCCCTCTGGATAGAGACTTCACAGTAGGTAATGTGGGAACCAGGGCAGGTGAAAGGTTTATGCTACCATATAAAGAACAGTGGAATGTGTGGGATGCAATGTGGAGCAGAAAGTAAGCGCTAAGAGGGAAGGTTTGGAAAGGAGCCACATGGTACCAACTGAAGTACTGACATCAGAGGTGTAAAGGAGGCCAGGTTGCAGAAATTGCTACAGTATGTATCTGTATGGGGCCACCCTTTTCTGTTAGCATACACTTCTTATTGCAACATATAGTATCTCAAAATAGAATGCAGTAATGTGTTGTGAGTAAGAGCGGGCTTCTAAGATATTCATCTTTAATAATAACTTAAATAAGAATAATATTTGGTGGTTAGTGAGGCAGATGGTTAGCCACGGAGCTAGCTGTTAGCATCAGAATGGCATAGCTGCTTCTTTCCAGAAGAAACAGATAAATCTTACAGTAGCGTCTCCAGAATGTTTTCGAAAGGGTGGCTAAATGGGGCCACTAAGAATCTCGGAGTAACACAAAACCAAAAGCCATAGCTGAATTTCAGAAATGTGCTTGTGTTGCTAAATTATGCAGGCTGTTTAAAAACAAAGTTAGTATCAGTGTCAGCGCAAATAACATTTTAAGTTCCGCAACCACCTTGTTGTAGTGTGTGTCTTTACGTGTTAGGTTAGGCCGTTCATGCTCACAAAGGCTTCTCATTCATTTTCTTTAACTTGAGCCGTCATATAATTCCCTTCTCTTCACTGGCACATCACGTGATGCAAAATCTTTTTTGTTTCTCACAGCTAATACACACTTATATTAGCTGTGAGAAACATTTTGTAAAAGTGTGACAAGTCAGCAAAAATAACAGGAAACTGTTTTACCCCCTCAACTCCACATTCCAAGGATCATGATGATTATGATAATCTGATAAAAGAAATCATGAATACTTCAGTCTCACACAATCTCACCCTTAAGCAGCATCATCTCGCCTCCATCTCCAACACCTAAGTCATATCGGCCCTTGCTGCTTTACTGACATAGACAAATACACGTAAACACACACTTGCAATATTGATGTTTTTCCTTTTTTATCTCTTTATATCTCATCACCTTTTCTGCCATGCTAGTTTGACCTCTCTGAAATCCCTAATATATGCCAGTAATTGCACATCAAACCTCAATGCATTATTTCAACCCTAAACCGTCTCCTATGCAATACACACCTGCACAAATGCATTCACATACAGTGCATTCTCACGTGCAAACACACCTATATGAATCTGTAATTGCATGTGCATATACAAGCACACATGCATGCATTCGCACACAAACTTGCAGGCCCTGTTTTCATGTAAACACACAAGCACACACACACACACGCAGCTTGCTGGCCTGCTGATGGTGTAGGACTCATGTATTTTGATGATATGAAAGTTGACCACATTTACATGCAAATCGAAGTTCCAGATTAATAGGGTCCACGTATGAGGGCGAAGGAAGACTGCATGGTAATATGCTATTATGGCTTTTAAATACATTTACCGATGTTTTGACGCAGAATTAGCATGGTCCTAGCACAAGGAAATCATGTCGGTCTGATAGCAATTTGGTTTTCCAATTGGGAATACAATTTCATCAGGTTCAACTGTCATTTCTAATAATGACTCAGGTTGTGCTCACTAAATTGAAGATTCTTTTCTCACTTTTTTTTCCTCCAACCTTGGTGGATGAAAGAACAAGCACCGTGTTAACAGGGGCTCTTGCAGAAATTGCTGTACCTAATATTATTTACAACAACCTTGCTGGAGATATAGTACAAAAACTGAATGGCGAGTGTATCTATGTTCATGCATGTGTATTGGGAGTTTAATGTTTAGTAAATCACTAAATAGTGATAAGTTCTTTCAATTTGGGTTATCATTGGACCACAAAGTAAAGGTGAAAATAAGTCTTTGGCACCAGCGATAGTCCTTGTCTCCTTTCCAGCTAAAGAGTACATCTGCATATTCCACATGAAGCATTATCTAGTCCACACTCTGTCAAGTGATGGAGTAAATATGACCAGTCAGATCACTGCTTGTCAGCCACAGCAAAATGTCAATCATCCCTCACCCAAAATAGTCCTGACAGCTAAATACAGATCTCAATTTTCCTGCGGAGAATCCATTACTTCAGAATAATAAATGGCAAAATAGATTGTTTAATCTTCACATTTCTTTGCTCCATATTTTGTCTCCAAAATGATGAATTTCAATATGAAGGCTGTTGACAAAACTCTGAGTTCTGGTTCTCGACAAATGATTAGACTGTAGACTGACCTAAAAGGATAATGCTCTCTACTGTTATGAGCCTTGTTTATCAACTTTGTGTTTAATTAATGCATTCATCTGTATCATGGTTTGATTTCCTTTGAGCACATGAAAACATGAGAGATATGAGGAAAGGGAAGCATAAAGAGAAGCAAAAAAAAAAACAGACATCATCCTCGGGTGATGTATTTCCTTTAAGTTTCCCCACTCAAGAAAAACAAATAATTAACAGCCCCATGGGACATAACACACAAATAGAATAATGTATTTGTGTCAGTCAAATGCCTTTCCATAGATGGGCAAAGAAAACATAATAAATGAATATGAAATATGTAAACAGAGCCCGGATACCATCCAATTAATAAATACCATTTTTATTGTGTCTTCTGGGGGCTAAAATACTTTTGAAAAATCGCAGCATGCCTTTTGGCGTCCTTGTCAATTTATGTAAACAGCCTGCAACCATTCGAGGGGCGAGGAGCACAAGGAGATCATAGATTATTAATGGAGTTTGAAAATAACAAAGGCTGTGTCAGCTGCATCCTGTGCCATGGTATCAATGGCACTTGGTTGCTAAATGGCACTGAATGGTTCCTTGCTTTACACCACGAGTTCGATATCAAGTATTCCTTGAAGTTAATTTTAATCCTTAAGAAGCTGGTGTCTGACCAAAAAGTACAGGAGTTGAAGTCAGAACAAAGAGCCTTAGAGTAACCTTTATCTTATTAAGGCTCTGATGTGTTGAGGGTCTGCTAATTTGGCTCTGCTGAGAGGGGGGTTGGGGGGAGTGGGAGCAGGACTCCTGGCTGAGTAGGCCAGAAATGTTAGGCCTTTGACATCAAGGATCGATTCCACTCTGAGAGGGTTCAGCGAGGGAGAGAGAAAGGAGGATTGTGGCAATGCGTGCCCCTTCTCATTAGCTAACTGTGGGGGAGCGGAGGCGTTAACTTGGCCTCTCCTTTGGGACTCTAAATGGGTCTAGGGCCACCGCTGATGGGAGGGGGGGGGGTTCACAACCACAAAACTGGGTTCGATATTGAGTTAAGCTAACTTTGTTTTTCTTCATCCGACTTGCTGAGCTGCTAAGTACCTCATTCAAAATGGCCAGGGAGACAAAGTGGTGATACATGAAACAAACACTGCAGGCAAATTAACACGCACTCCAGAACACACATAAGTGCACACACACACATCATGGACACTAAAAAGCAACACAACAAGCGCACCTCTTTAAGAACAAGACAGTTCAGTGAACGCGATTACACTCTTTAGTTAATTAATCTCATACACCCTGTCATTAAACTACCAGGTAGCTTGGAAATGTTAGCAGACAAATAGGCTGCTTTGACTAGCAAGGTTGAGATAAAGGGTTCAGATAATGAGGGACTAATCATCTGCATCAGTTAAGTCCATCAGGCCTAATTTCCCTAAAAACAAAATAGCGTACACATGGAGCTAATCTCCACCTTTTATTTATTAATTTCCCCATCCAGAGGTTCAGCACCACACTAATAAGGCACACTCACACAGCCATGCAAGCATGCATTCTAGCCCCCTCCTTTCACACACATGGAGATTAAAGGTGTTATGAGCCATGGACTGCAGAACAAAGAGGAAGAGATTGTAAGTAGATAAAGAGTATACTCATAAGGAGATGCAGCTCTTAGGATAATGAGGCATTTGAGGCTTTACTGAAGGGGCTTCTCCCTTTTCCTCATCCTCCTCCTTCACCTTTCTACTGATTTTGTGTCATTCTTTGTCTCTAACTCTCTGCCTCCCTCACCTGCAGCCCTGTTTTTGTTTTTTTTAAGTTTTCTATATGGTACATGCTAAAAGAAAATATGCAACGCCTATACAACATACATATTACTTTTTTGCTGTCATGAATGCATGTATATGGCTGTATTTGTTATCTGTCTCTTTGCGTTTGAATTTTTATTTACTGTTAATAGAAGGACAAAAAGTTTTGTTTTTCAATATGGAATAGTGAAAAAATCTACTACAGCACGTTGAGTAATAAAGTTTCCACAGAGAGATGTCTCACCGAGAAAATGACTACATAGGTGGACTGTGGATTTAAGTTATTACGACCCATACTTATGCTTATTGTAAGGTAACAACCTATATTGGCAATAGAAATATATACAGGAGTAGAGGAGCAAGTGACATGACGTTGCATTAAAAAGCGACAAAGTCAGTGTAATATTGCACAAATATTGATGAAGTCCAAATCGGGTGGGCAGGAGTGGTGATGGATGGGTCAAACAAACACAGAACTTTTAACCAGGAGACTGGTGTTCGTGTCCTGAAGTCAATGTTGACTTCTTTTAATAATACGTAACTTAACGTATGTGTGGCTTGCTACAGTAGTTATGTGCTGTATTTGATGTATGTAAAATGACATATGTCATGTTATGTTAGTAACAAAAGTACTTGTTTAATGCCAAAGCACGATGTTTTCTCTACACCTAACTACATAGTTTTGTTGTCTGAACAGGTGGTTTTGGAGTGGAATTGCATCAATTTCATGACATGGGGATGTGTTTAAAAGTGTGTCTTGTTTTAGAATTCAGTGGAATTCAGCATATTCTGTTGTTAAAATATATTAAAGCATTGAGAATTTCATGACTCGGTGATTGACTTTTGAAGCTCTCAGCCCTGTATTGTAGAGTATGACGCTTATAATCCGCTGCAAATTATACAAATTCTCATACATCCTTAAATACTTACAAATCTGTCCTTGGTAGTTGTCCATTGTATTAATAACCTATTATTTGCACCAGTTGTTGTAGCATAACTGTAAACTCAAGTTCTAAAGGAGAGAGGCATTTGCCTGTCTCAAGTACTCTAATTGGCCAAGCTTGTCGTTCTTAGAGGTCTGCTCTGTCTTTGTTAAACTGACAGATTTAAAGAGAGAGAGTCAGAGAGTGCAAGATGGAGAGCAACAGCCCTCCACAGGAACGAGATGTCTACAGTCTATCTCAACACATTTTTTAAACTTTCATGGCCTCCTGTTTGGCCTCTTTGCCAGCTACGTCTCGGAGCACTCTACTGTCAACGTAAGAGAACACTCAAGATTGTGTTGGTCTTGAATAAATAATATGACATTAATTAATTAAGACACAACACTCCCTAAACATAGTGTACATCTGAGAAGCAAAGCAAGCAAGACCTGGAAAATGAACAAAGAGTCGTGCCATTTGTTGGCAAGCATCATCAGAGTTGAGGTGGACTTTTTTTTTTCCAGAATGCACTTGCATTGCATCTCACTTCATACATCAAATGAGTCTTGCAATCTCTTATTAAAAAGCATGCAGGGTGCAGCTTATTCCTTGAAAAATGAGAGGATTTTTTTCTCTAACTTGAAACAGATGTGCATCAAAGCAGATCATACCTTGCCTCTTTTCAAAGGGAAAGGGGTATATTTAACGCTCACAGTCTTTGTGATCAAGTTGTACAGTGTAATGGGAAAGAGATGAGAAGGAACCAGCAGCATCACGGGCTAGCAAGCACTATTAGAAAGCTGCATGGACCACCAAAGGCCCAGAGAGCACAGCTAATATGACACCCCAAGGCCTAATCTTCTTAGTGTGGTGGGATAAAATGAGTATCCATTACGGAATCAACCTTCATCCCAACCCTCTCTACCCCATATTACCACCACTACTACTCCATCCCTTTTTCCTCCACTCCATCCATCCACCCCCCGCCCTCCCTCTAGAGCCAGTGCTAGCATTGATAGCCAGCATTGAGACAATTGGCTGACTCGGGGCCCTAATCAGGTATTAGCCACTAAAGCTGTAAGGGAAGGCTGCTAATCTCCATACTCACTTCATCTGTAGAGGCAAGGCCCCAGCAGCTTGCTTTCCTCTGGCACAGGCCTAGATCAAAGATGGCTGCTAGAAATCAGATTAGAGTAAAGAAGAGAGGAGAGGGTGAGAGGGAGCAGGGTGCGAAGGCCACAGATCTCTCAAACCTCCCTCTACCTTGCCTCTTTTAAAAGCTTTTTGCATAATCAGGGAGGGGAGTAGGTGACTTTAGCCCCTGAAAAGCCTCTTAGCCACAGATGAAACAAAACATGAAGGGGTTGAAAGAGAGGTAAAGTAAAAGGAAATGTCCACTATGGGTTGCAGCTATATAATAATGTTAATGTGTCATTTGAACCCTCTACTCAAGCTACTCATTCTCGTGTGTAGTGTAATGTTTTACAATACAGAACTCAATGGGAGTTGTGGTGGTAGTTATGTGTGTGTCGGGGTAGTTTGATTTGTTCAGTTTTGTAAGTTTAATCTTTGTCCACTGGTTGTCACAGTACCCAGGTCCACCCAGTAGTAGTTTAGTAGAGTGAGAAAAGCTGACTCATAATACACCAGTTTTTACTAAAGGAGTGAAGAATATGATGTGATGTTAGCACTGGTGTTTTTCTAATGTATCCCCTTACAAATTCACCTACACACATACACAAATCTAGAGCTGGACACTATGTCAATATTATATCGATATTGTTATATGAGGCTAAATATTTTCTCAGATCAGTGTTGTCTTTTACCGGTTTTCAGGCTGTGTTACAATAAACTGAGAGCATGCATAGTGGTTCAGACGTCTTTTAACAAAGTATTTCACAAAACTGGCTAATTTACACACCCAGCAGGCCAACCTCCTTAATTACTTGTTGCCATGAATGATTGGATCTGTTTTTGTATCTCTGCTGCTCCATGCACATATTCCACATCACTGGATGGTGAAAACCACCAAAGAAGAGCTTTTCTGCCATAACTGTTGAGGCATTTCTATCCATCCATACAGAGATGCATTTCCCTGTGTTGAATGCTAGAGAGCATAGTCCATATACAATACGGATATACGGACAAAAGTGTGTGGAAACAAGAAGCTGGTGTGAAGTTGTTGAGATAGTAAACTGTCTGAAAGTGCTGACCCTTGAGGGAGTGCACGGCCAGAGTGTCCAAAACAAAGGAAGCTGTACAAGCTTAGTAGTATATCTCAAATAAACTGTGCAACCAACCAATCGATAGCTGCCTTGCTTCAGTGCCCCACATTTAGTAAGCTAGCTAGCTTTGGGAGATCTTGTGACTGGCCAGCTACAGTAGACCACCAGCCTTACAAATACTCTCTGTGTAACCAGGCTTTCCGCACCACCCTTTGCAGGGACGTGCAAATGAACTTTGCCGTGTCACTCTCTGGTGTGACGAGGGCTTTAGAGAAGGCAGGATATCAGAGCACATGGCTTCCACTGAGGGGCCACCCTGGGCTAAAAAAAGACAACTTCACTGAGATACTTGAAATAAAGCAATTTTCTATCCAGGTTGGTTGTAGCTTCAAATCAACAAATGCTTTCACTTCTGTACTGTATATTGTCTTTTTCATTGCCCACTGCAGGGCACCAATTCACCTTGCTTTGACAAATTTTAGGGTTGCTGCTAGTTTACACTCCGCGCACAACTCTCCCTCACTCATAGATGTATACACACACACCCATTCTTGTAAAATGCACGGCTATTGTTATTGACTGGAGAACATTGGGTTCACACTTTTCCATGATGGATTCTGAGGTGGAGGTGGTCCTTTAATTGTGAAGGCAGCTGCCCGAGTGGAGCAGAAGGTGTCAGGGGAGTTCTGCCATGTCGCCTCCCCTCCTGAGGATGGTCAAGGGCAAGCTGATGCTGGAAGCTCACACACACACACACACACACACACACACACACACACACACACACACACACACATTAATTCTATGTATATTATTGCCTTTGCACATATCAGTTTTAGCTGATTGTGATAATTAGAACTACAATTTTGCGATGTTAGGTTGTAAAATATTTTTGCATGCTACTTCATCTATTGTCCTACCACTTTATTTACCTTTGATTTTCATAATTAGGTTAAACCTTCATACAATTAACAATCTCGTTTCCATATACCGTAGTACAGTTTGGACAAAATTGCCATAAAGAGTATCTTTGCACAGTAAAAAACGGCACCGCATGACCATTAACTAAACAGAAATGAAAACAGGCTAAAGCTCACCAATCTGCACACAGTTCCTGCATTCTCCATGGGGGACAGCCTGTCCTTAGCAAAGCAGACAAATGTTAATTCCCTTCAGTGAGCACAGGTCTGACCTCCAGACTTCTTGAGGAGAGCACACACACATACACACGTACACACAGTCTTCTCAGAAGGTCACAGAGCAGATGACACCAGCCTGTTCCCTGTTTCACTTCGATTGGCCCATCTTTTCTCCTTCATTACCGCACACAGCTGTGAATAAGAGAGTCTGTGTGTGTGTGTGTATGTGTGTGTGCATGTCTGTTTCCCCTAGTCTCTGAAATGGCTAAGTGCTGTTAGTGCAGTTTTTATCAGCGAGGCCACTGGCGAGACTCAGGGGAACAGACCGGGGCTATCTCTCTCTGCCGGCCCTGAAAATTGATATTGAACATGGAGGAGGAGTAGGGGAGAAATCTCACATGCTGGTAGCAATTAGCTAAAAAGGGATTTGCAACTCTGTGATTCATCACACCAGAGATCGAAGTCATTTAAAGACAGTGTTTTTTCCCCTTTTCCTCACTCCTTACTTAACTCCTCTCAGGCTGTGCTGCCTTTTGCCCACTTACAAGACAGTGTGAGATTTCCTATTTAAGGTTTATTTCTCCCCACTGAAAACCTGCACTGTGCTGAAGCACAAACAAGGTCTTTGATTTGACTTGCTGTGTGTACATACCTAACACCGGGGTGCTAAACTGATGCAAGGCCACTGTTGGTTAGCTTTGTGAGTTGGCAACGCAGTGTGACACACTGTCAACAGCATGGTGAGGGAAACACACCATCGCTGAAGGGAGGGGAAACGGTACAGCTTGAACAAACTTTCTACCACGGAGCTGAGACTTCTTATTTATGGCATTCAGAGCCTGTTAAGCTTTGTTTACACTGTATGCTTCGCAAATACTTTGACCAAACTGCCAACTTCAGGATATGAGGTCAAAGTAGTAAAGCACACTCTTGCCACTACATTGGCAAAGTTCATGTTACAGTGAGAAAGAAGAGGCACATTCACTTCATTTTGTTATCTTAACAGCTTAATGTTTGGAGTGATGGAGAAAGTCTATTTTGCCTATTCAAACATGGACTTAATGAAACTCACACACCCCGGACTGAGAGAATGTGTGCAATGCGGGCTCGTTTGGGCTCCGTGTTTATGCAAGTGGTGGGGATGAGGTCAAAAATGCCTCAGGGTAAAAGGGCAAAAGCTCATTGGACAGCAGGTATGTGTTTTGTTTTGTTTTTTTCATGTGCACGACAATATTCGTGTTGCTTAAGAGAGAAAAATTCTTTGTTACTTTGTTCATATAACATGCTCATATCTCAGTGTCCCCAACTGGCAATTATGTTTTGACGTAAAATTGAACAAATATTTGAAAGTACATTTATGTATGTTGATCAGGATTCTTGTGAACATTTGTTCAATGTCACCAACAAATCCAAATTCCAAATATTTTGGTGTGTAGGATTTAGGGGATATATGGACAGACTAATATTCACAACTTTATTTTTATTAGTGCCTAAAACTAAGAATCATTGTGTATTTTAATTACGATAGAAGAAGCTGTTAATATCGACACACAGAGTATACCACAGAGATCCTGTGAAAGGACTGCAGTGAAGACCCTATTTAAAGCCAGCTTTGCTTTTTTACACACAACCAAACAACACAGGCCTGATGCTGCCTAGTGTGTGATTTCAGGCCAGAGATATACTTGCTTTAAACTACGGGTACGCATGATGGCTGCCACATGTCCCCTGTGTCAGCTGGTGCATTGTATCTCTGCATCCTCAAAACTTAACGCGATGCAGACACAAGATGCATTTGATGCACGGGGTTTCAGTTGGTTGCAATCTGCAACATCACAGATAGGTGCCATTAAATCCTACACACTAGAACTTTGGGTAAACAAGTGACAACAGTTGGCTCACAGGCACACACACACACACACACACACACACACACACACACACACACACACACACACATTTAAGATTCTACAATATAGATGCAAACATCATACAGTGCATAAGTAATGAATAATAATAAACGTTACATATTCCAGCATTCAATGTTCATTGAACAAATGCATAGCCTTCTAACAGAGCTTTACAAACATGGCCAGTCATGATCTCATTCGTTGCTATAAACTTATGGACAAGGTCTTTGGTGCCAAATGAAACAGCAGGGTGACTTGTCGTTGTGAGCCCTGCACCTGTAGGACCAGAAGTATAACTGGCATTTCTGTCAGCGGAACTCTGTATAACAACTGCAATTTCCATGATAATGGCATGACAACATGATGTTAAAATGTGTAGCAGTGACCAATGTAAATTGATACAGGCTGTAGAACAGATGTAGAAAGTAGAAAGGACCTCAGTGGACAGTGGATGTGGGCAGCGTTAATGTGAAAAGATCCATTTCCAGATGTGACTCATGATGTCGGGGTGAAATGGAAAGCATCCCTGTAGTGGCTATTCTCTGAAGTCCAGCAGCAGTGCCATATGTTCTGTAGTGAGTACTGTCTCAGAGTTTAAAGTGTCCACCTGCCTAAATAGGGTAAATGTTAGCTGGGTTGAGGTGAACTTTTCTCCTATTTGATCAGAAATCCTTCTGTGTTATGTTGTGTGTTGACAAGAATGCTATTCTGTTGCATTAATTGTTTTGAATACATTGGAAGAATTTCCTGTTCCTACACAGATTAAGAAAACTTAATGACCTTTGAACTCACAAACTAGGGTTTGAGATTGGTGTTGAGACCTCTTTCAAAATAACTCTCGTCTCAGACTTGACCACATTTTTACTGGATCTTGTATCAGTCTCCAAAAAAGAGGACTGCATTTTATTTCAATACCCATTAAAACTATAACTATGGGGATATCACCGAAATGCCAACACAAAAAAGGAGGGTTAAATGAAGATGGGTAAGTTGATCTTACCTCCTCAGTCTTTTGTATTTGCTCATAGAAAACAAAGGAAAATTCCCACATATAACATTCACCTCTGTATACAAACACATATACAGTAGCAGCAAAAAGACTTGAATAAAGAGGAATCTTCATTTGTTTTTTATGGGAATATGGATCTTTCAGAACAATTTGAGGAGTGTTTATGGTTGGCATGCTCCACATTTTATCATAAGTGTGTCATGCAGTGTGGGACTCCCACTGGCCTGGTCTTGACTTGGTCTCAAGTCTTGATACACTCTGATCTTTGTCATTACTTAACCCTGGTTTTGGTGGTCTTGACCTCAACACTGTCACAAACCCTTTAGATACTGTACTCAAATGATGATGCTCAAGGTAAAAAAAAGAGGCTTTTTTATATATTTATATTTTGATATATTTTTTTTTCAATAATTAAGACATATACAGCCTTTGTTTTTACTAAACAGCAACACACACACTGACCATATTTCCCTAAGCAGAGGCCTCAGCAAATACCAATCTCACTTACTCACTTCCCCCACGCACAAACACATCCAATACACAAAATGACACATTCCTCATAACGCATATACAGGCAGCAGGGGAGCCTTGCCCCAGCCAGTAAACCTCTACAGTTTAAAACCTGAGCTGCAGCCATTAATAGAGCCAGAGATGACGGATGAGTTCATATGCCATGCAAGCAGCCCTAGACAATGGCTTTAGCCTGATGACAGATTGCCTGACCGTAACCCAGTTTATGTTAAACTCATTCTAGCTGTTCAATTTCACAAGTGTAATTTTGTCGGGCTGCGCTGCATTGTCCTCGACCGTGGGTGAGGTGTTGGGGTGCTCTCTCTAAACTCACAATCCCTACCTCCGGTAATGATTCCCCTGCTCTATTCTATTGTATTGTTTTCTGCATAATCAGGTTGGTAGTCAAGGGTTTGGGTGACACAGCCATCTGTCAAGTTCATTTGCTCGGCGAAATGCAAAGGAATAATGGCCGATCCTACGGGAGCCTATCTGTTATCAAATAGGAGAGGTGCCCCCTGTTTATGGCGCTGCTCCACTGTACAGCAGAATGGGATTGTGTTAGCACGCACGCACACATCAATGCAAGTACACACAGATGAAGTCACACATACTTTTTTTCTACACAGGCCTGTGTAGACACACATGATACTGGCACATACTGACACGTACTGTTGTGCATGCTTGGCTTGATCAGCTCATCTTACTCTAGTACAGTTGTATAAGCATCCTGTGTTATGAAATCTATAATTCAGTTAACACTGAGCTGTTGTCCATCTGGAGCTTTGCGCCAGCTGTTTGTGTGACGGCTCTCAATGTGTATATTTGTGTGTGCACTGTATGTGCGTGATAGGAGAGTGGCATGTGTTTGTTGGCGTTCAGTGCATAGACACATCTAATAGTCATTTGTAGTCCTGTGTGTGTGTGTTTTTATGTCATGTCTACTTATACAGTGCTATACAGTATGTTGCAGTGTGTTGTCGACATTTTAAACCTGCCACCTTATTACCGTGGTAACCATCTATAATTATGCACCAGTGTCACACACTGCTCTCATTGTAAACCCTAATGTAAAATAGATGAGATGAAACTTTAATGATCCTTGTGGAGAAAATTAGGCTGTTTTATCAGGAAATACAGGATACAGTAAAAACAATAAGACAGTCAGAACAGAAGAGTCATTTATCAATCTAACGTAAAAGCCAGCACAGAAATCAGCCAGGGTTTGTGTACGTATGAAACATTATCTCGCCAATCACATTATAGGCATATGATCAGGTGCTGATAAATGTGGAAGCTGAAAACAATCATCATTAACATATCCCACCCCAATATATTCTTGATTTAGAGGCCTCGCCCAAAGAGCTTACAACGTGGAAAGCTGAGGAAGAAATGAATTTGCTGATGAACCGCATCCAATTTAAACCGATTGGTTCTGTTGAGCAGCCTGAAAAGTGGCATCAAAGGAAGTAAGAAAAACACAGTATGATCAATAGCTTTACAGCAGACAATCAAACTCCAAGTTGCAATATTTATTTTATACATCATATGTACGGACCTATAGCCTATGTATATTATTGATATAACCTATTATATTAAAATATATTGATATTGTAATAATATTCATTTAAAAAAAGCTTATAATTGACCCAGACTGAGGAGCCTGTGGCCACATGTATCGGGTCTTCTTCCGTTTTGGGCATAACAGGTAGTGGAAGAGACATAGATGCACTATCTATTTCCAAGTCAGACATCAGTCAAAATAAATTAGCCAAACAAAACCATGTTCACTGATGAATTATAGAAATGTGCTTTGTCTTGTTTAAAAACTGTGGTGTTTTCGGTCAGCCTGCGGCCAGTCCCGCAGAGCAAAACAACTGTGAGTTGTGATAGAAAGCGTGTTTTGATGTAGGGCTTTACAAAATATATTTCTCAAAGTCTATATATTTTTAAGTGATTATTGTGTGGCAGCAAATACTGAGATGCCAGTCAAGATACGGACTAATAACAATTCTCCAACTCAGTCAGATATACTGCAGCACAAGTCCATGCTGACTCAAACTTGTGTACATGAGACCTGATGTGGGATTTGATAGTAACATACTGTCCATACTGATAAATGCCGAGCTTTGCGTGGAAATGACCGTGCACCCAGTTTTCTTTCCTACATTCTTTTTTTTTTTTTTGTAAATGTAGTTTTTTTTCTAAATGAGACCCGTTGTGTTTACAGTCTTGGAGTACCGCTACATCTCTTGTGCATTATGATTTCTTAAGCTTTCTCCTCTTTGTGAAGTTGAGCAACAGTATAGCAAATGGCAGCAATTAAATGACTCCTCAGTGGTTATTGTGAATCCTTATTTTTAAACTGAGATGAAGCTGAGAAGCAGATTAACACCGCATTAAAATCCTTAAATGCTAATTATGATTCCCAGGAAAATTGAAATTTTCCATTTAATCCAAATAGCTTAAATGCACTTTAACAGCAAGCTCACACATATTTAACAAATTGTGTAAGTGTGCGTTCTGACAACTCTGTGGAGAGGAATTTAGAGTTTTAACGGCATAATTGCATGTTGGAACAAGAACACTTCTATCATTCCACAGCTTGATTCAGAAGTTGAAGCTATGCCAAACTTATGATACAAAAACTGTGTATGAAAATGTGTAGCTTGCTGCTGGGAACACTAAAGGGGGCGAAAAAGTAAAGAGCACAGTCATGTAGACAAATGTCTACAGAAACAAGCGCTCTGGAGGTAAAACCATCTGAGACAAAGAAAAACAAAGGTGCTAGGTGTGAAACAAAGACAACAGTAACAAACTGTACCTCATATTGTAAGGCAGACAGAAAGATTAAAGCAAAGTCTGTAGGTTTTAGATCACACCAATGTTAACTTCAACTGAGCAAGCAACCCCAGAGGAGCGAAATCTGAAAGAAGCACAAAAACTGCACAGTGTGAACTCTGATCGGAGGGCAGCTTCTCGTCAGCACCTCACTTCTGTTTGCTTTCTCTGGAAAAGTATTGATTCAACTTTGCTCTCTGAAGTCAGCAATCAGGCTCAAGCACCTCTGGTGTGAAAGGTTGGTACAGTGGATGTTACAGTGAGAGATCAGGTGGAATGTATTTAATGCAGTTATTGCAGCTATGTGAGGCTTGTTAGACATGTATGATCTGGTTTGTAGAGTTAGATTAGTTGTGAATAGTTCTGAAGCTGTACACTCAACTTCAGTATACAAACTTTATTGTTTATTACACAGATTTGAATAAATGTTTATATGGGGATGGGAAAAAGTAACTAACTTAACTAAAGTAACTTATATTCAAGAACTTGCATTAAATAATTATGGAGCACTTGAGTAATTGCCTTGCAAAAAATAAAAATAAAAAATCTAAAGAGGCCAACAATGGAAAACAACCACAATATGAAATTAATACTTTGCACAACCAGGATTCAATTGGCCTACTAAACCAGAAATTTAAAGTTAACATGAGAAAAATCTGCAGACTTTCTGTTGCTGCTGTTAATGTAACATGGGCGAAAGGCAGTACTGAAGGACCATTTCCAAGCCACGCTTCTTAAGGTCAGTTCAACGCTACCCAGTTAGCACGAGCTAACACAATAGCAGCGGTTATCATCTGGCACTAAGCTGTTTAATGGTCCCACTCTGTTGTTAAACCTGTTAATAACCTTTAGTTAATGTTAGCTATGTGATGCCAACAGTTTGCCCTGTCACTGTGTGTGTGTGTGTGTAAGTGTGTGTAAGTGTGTGTGTGTGTGTGTAAGTGTGTGTGTGCATGTCTGTGGAATCTCACCAATCGTTTCCCGGTACGTGTTTCACCTGCAGCAGTAGTGATAAACAGAGCAAAAGAAAGATATAGGGAGAGCAGGGCATGGAGGTTCTGATCGAAGCAATAAACTGCACACAGCCATTTTAAATAATAAAATAATATATAAAAGTCACGTTCACATGTGGGAGGGGTGGCAGTGAGTTCTGCATGTTGAACTCACTGCCCAAACGAGCCCCATCCCTAATACATGTTATGTGCTACTTTCACTTTATTTCTCTTGTGGCACATGTAACGCTTCCACGATGCTCCATCCTCTTAAAAAGAAATCATTTCATCAAATCTAAAAAAAAAACCAAATCAATATTTTTTCAATATATTCTACAGGGCAATGCATTATTAATTCTAGATAATATTTTTTTTTCACATACGAGTTTGCATTTAGCTTTGTTATTATTTTTTTCATTTTTTAGAAGTTGTTTTTGTGGTTTTAAACGCCTGTATTTGATTCCATTTTGTGTCCCCAAGATCATGAATAAAAGTGAGGTGAATGAGAGGGCAAACGTTAAAATAAATTCACTTTACAGAATTTCAAACATTGATTAGTCTGAATTAAAATGACACATGAACCCCTTTTCATCTAAATCTCTCCTCTCAGTTTCCCTCTCTCTCTTCCCTCCATGACTCTCCACCCTCCTTCCGCCCACTCGCTTTTCTCTCCGCTCCTACCTAACCCATTATTGCATAGCTTGTGTGAAAAGGGTAATCGCTCAAATCATTCAAAGGCAACTATCTGTGTGTGACACTGGGGAGCATAACCATCATCACAAGCAGCCGCTAATGGCTCTCTCTGGATCCAGCAAAAACGCTCCGCAGCTCGGCCTAGCGCAGCGCAGGGCGGCAGGGCCAAATGCTGTGGGCACTACAGTGCTGCAGCCACGGCCAAATTTTACCCTAATGAATTTGGACCTTGCCAGGTTATTGCAAAAGGCAGCCACGGCCATCCAATACCCTCCTAGATGATCTGAAGCGACTCCCGTGGCCACCGTTCATGCCAGGGAACCCAGTGCCATGTGGAAATGGAGTGAGGGGAGGAGGAGGGGGGGGGGGGTGCTGTGGCTGTTTTTGTCTTTGGCACCCGTCTGCTCAGCTCAAGCATTCATTCCTGCACACACACAGATACACACAGGGGCCTACAAGCAAGCACAAGCATGCATGGATCTACACTCACCTACACACACGTGCATCTTATACACAAAAACAAAAGGGGGCGACTTGATGTGCACAAGCTCTCATGCGCATACCCACACTTCCAAAACACTGGCACACTAGCTGTAATGAAGCCTGAAGAAAATGGCACGATATCCTATTATTTCCAGTGTTCAAATTTGGAGAGAATGTGTTTTTTTTCCCACTGATGCACAATGAGCATATTGATTTTTTTTCCTCTAAATTGCTTGGAAGCTTTTGCATATTGAGCACTGGCCCAGTCCACATTGAAATGTACTGTTTTTATGGGTTTTGGGACTGATTTGAAAGGCTATGAGATAGGCTAGAAATCCCTTGGTTAGCGCTAATTTTTGCATGCATTTTCCTTGTTAAAAGCAGATTTTAAGCGGATGTATATTTAGAAGCCACATTTGTTCAGCTACCCAAATGCTGAGCGCTGAACACCCACAGGCCTTACATGAAAGAAGAGCACTTGATATGCTTCATCAGTGGGCCACCATGACTTTATTAGGCTGTATTAACCATGTACAAATTCCACCATTAGACAATGCTGGTATAATTTATTAAAACAAACTATTTCTCACTCCGAGTCATTTCTTATGCTTTTATCTATCACTTCTTCATTCCTCCACTTCCCGCACCTATCTTCCTCCAACCCTCTGTGACCTATCTCTTTCCCTCTACCGTCTCCTGTAACACACACTCTGTTCTTCTCTCCCTGCCTGTTTTCCTCTGTCCAATATGCTCAAGGCCCCCCAGCTGTGTTACAGGTAGCGAAAGTCTCCTTCAATTAGACATAATCATCACTCACGGTCAATGATTGCGCTAAAGGCTAACTTCCAGTCTATGAGGGGGCCTTCGCATCTAATGCACTGATTCAGCTTGTCTCGGCCAACTTCTCTGTCTGCTGAAACCAAAGCAATTTATTCGTCGCCCAAGGCTCTTTTGGCAACAGCCAGTTGAGCAAGCTAACAGAGAGAGCGATAGAGAGACATGAGGAGGGATGAGGGAGAGAGAAAGAGAGAAGGAGGGGGAGAGCTGTAAGGAGGACTCTCTCTTTTTCTCTCTCTGAGATACAATTTAATCAGAGACATCTGTGCGCAGGCAGGCAGCTTTTCCTTGGAGGAGACTTAAGCAGAGTCTTAGTTAGGGGGCTGTGTTTGAAGTGCAGGGGAATTATCACTTTCTTCCAATAACAGTGCCAGGGATGGAGAGAGAAAGAGAGAGCATAGAAAAACAGAAAATCTAGTTAATCTGCTTCATCCCGGTGTGCCGGGGTGTGCTGCGGACACATGAGAACCAAATCCAATCATCAGACAGGAAAGGCACACAGCTGACCAATCAAGTTACCACCTCGCCGGCCAAATAGACAAGGCCAGAGGAAATTAAATACCGTAGGTTTTAAAACAGGGGGTGGAGCGGGGAATGCGTGTGTTAATGTGTTTGCTCATCAGTAATGCTTCAAATAAGGTACTATGTCATCCTCAAGCATTACAGCTTAACAGTAGGCTACATTACAGGCAGGAGTAATAATTCCAAAAGTGTTCAGTGTAATACAAAACTATCAGATTACTAATAGCAGGCATCTGCGACCTGTTTTTAATATCCCATTTTATGTCCTTAACAACTCATTACTCAGGCCTGTGATCTTAATTGCCATGAGTCACAGCTCAGAAATACAACATGACGTGTCCTGTCGGTTCATTTTGGTCCTCTGCTTTAGCCGACTCTGAGTGGCCGTGCTGTGAAGAGACATAATTTGGGTGAAGTCTGAGAGGGAAGCGATAACCGCATAAGAGCAGGGCGAGAAGGTTAAAAGGAAAGATAGTTCTCGTCGTCGCGTGCTTTGCTAAAGGGCAAGTGATGAGTGGAAGCTCTGTGTATGTGTGCCTGCGTGCCTTCACGTGGAAGAGTGCATGTGTATGTTCATAATTGACTTGTGTGTGTGTGTGTGTGTGTGTGCGCGCTTCTTCAGCCCTCCTTGATATCTTAAAATAGTCAAGTGATGGAAGCCCGACAGAGATAGAGACCTTGAGCAGTTTCAAGTCACAGTTCAACAAGGCTGAGTGTTGCCAGACAGCGCCGTCATCACTGTCACATCAAAGGAATGGAGTTTTTTAAAAGCAGTGACTGCTCTTTGCCCTCTTTGATGGATGTTGCATGATAAATCCCATGATAGCTATAACAATTACGCACCCCAGTGTAAACTCAAGTTTAACATCCGCATTAGCACATATCAAACATTTGGATATTTTTTTCTTTAACAGTTAACTTGAGTGTGCGATCTGATTTCAAATGTGACAGTAAAACTGGCAAAAAAGCAAAGAAAGCATTATGATCTGCCTTTAGGCATTTTTCAGATATCTTATGATCTCAATATTAGTGAGTTTTTGAAGCAAAACTTATGATTTCTTTCTAAGCACATTATGAATGTTAGAAAACACTCTTTAAAAAATGTAAAAACAGTGGAAACTGCGGTAGGCCTACTGCATTGTGGATTTTGCCCATTAAATTGTTTTTCACCATTTTCAGGATTTTTTTGGCGGGCCTCAAAAAGACATAATACAATCCCTTCCTCACTATATATAAACAAAGAATGAGACGTTTGGAAACAACAGACTCTCCAAGCTGAAGAACGAGAGCTGCTGCATGGGCGACAGACTCTTCAGCAGCTAAAAGCAGCTAATGTTAGCACTTAGCACACAACCAAAGCAGATAGCAATAACTGCTAGCAAGCCGCGTAGCTGATTCGGGCTAAAACAGGGCATGTAGAATAGGTTTAACTTCCCGCAGACACACGGGGTGAACAGAACGACACTGTTGTATAATATAATGCTATGAACTGTAACTTCAATCGTATCTATAACATACTTTCAGCTTCTTCAGTGGACACAGTTTCACAATTTGAACACCTAATATTATATACTTAATTATATACTAATTCAAATTTGGCTAGGGGGTTTCAAACGTTTTTTTCTGTAATGTGATGGACTCATTACACATTTATTTTTGCTTTACCCAGACTTCAAGAACCACTGCCTTGATGACAAAACAAACAATTTTTAAAAAGGAGCAATAACTTAAATACTTTCTGACATTCATACCAACCTGTGAACGAGCACAATTGCCCTGTTTAAGATGTAGAGAAGAATCCTGTGAGAGCGAAGGCTGCGTGGGGGCGCAGATGAGTTACAAAGTGAGTGGTAAATCAATCAGGCAGATTGTTGCATTCACCTGAATCATAACAGACACATGCCAAACAATGATGAGGTTCTCTGTCTGCCTCACATAAACACACACACACACACACACACACACACACACACACACACACACACACACACACACACAGCCTGTGATTACAGCTTGGGAAAGTAGTAATTTAGTCCATGATTACAATCTATCAGGCTGCCTGGGGCCAGACTCTGAGAAGTGTCTGTCTAAATGACACTTTAATAAGACGCCGTCAAACACACAAAAGGTACAGGCACACATGCAGGAACACGCTCATGCAGGCTCACAGTAGCTGAACTACACACACACATTTACAAAAGCACACAAGAGCACATTCAAGCCTGCATACACAATAACGCACACGTACGTTGCTGCACACACACATAAGCAAACTAGCTTGCAGCAAAAGCATGCACACTTTATATCCACTCTTGCATGCATGATTGCACACACATACACACAGACTCCAAAGATGGCATCTAGAGTGATTACTTTTATCACTCACAGTGTGTCAGCCATGCATCATTTCAGATGAACGCTCCTCTCTTCCTCTTTCTTTCACTGCCTGACACTGGATAAATGCAAATGAAGTTGTTGTGGAGCAGATCTCAAGCAGCAAAATGAATAATGTCTCTTTGTTTTGTTGTATTTTTTTCAGACACTGGCCTACACTAGAGAGTTTCAACTAAGCAAGGAGATTTAATTCTGTGTGTTCAACTAAATAAGTAGCTGTTCGTTTTGCTACTTAACCTGCTATGGGGGAGCAAAGGTCATCTGCACAAGCAGACAACAGTAAAATGCATGAATCAAGTGATGATGGTTAGAAGCTGCGAATAAATGAAATAAAGTCACTCCTCATCAAGAATCGAGATAATATTATTAATCATTTGCCCCAGTTCTTAGTTTGCACTCCCTGGTCCTGTTGTTGCAGAGTATGAACATGGTGTTAAATAAATACCAAGCAATGCATTTTTTGCTGTTTGGCCTATTGTGTAATTTGTTGCTAACAGAAATCCATGTTTAAATGCACAGCTAACATCCAGTAAACTGGACTTCAGTAAACAAAGGGAAAAAAAAACTTTGTCAGAGAAAAAAAACAACCTCCCAAGCAATTACTGTGAAAGACAATTTATCAAGCAGCCATCTCAGATTTCAAAGGTGTTCCTTCGCCTACACCAGCACATGTTTTACATATTTTACCTTGCCTAACAACCAGTTGTTAGATTTGTAATGTTAATGTGAGTCATTTCAATTCAATCACTTTTACACATAGCATAGTTGACAGTGCCAAAGAGACATGTGGTTCAAAATAAGTGGTGTATTTCTCGCTTGTTGAAATGAGCAGCACATATTTTATTACTACCTAGTGAGAAACTTAGGAACATAACAGCTGAGCGACATGAATAAGATTCCAGTGTCGGCAAAAATACAAGAACTTTCTTATCTTATCACGCAAGCCGTGTGTCCACTTTCTGTGCTTCAATGAGACTCCAGCAAGGGAATCAGTTCAACCTCAAGAAGTTCAAATATTTACCCCAGAGGGATAGACACACCGAAACAGATCAAATGAAAACATGCTAATGACTAAAAGAATACACACAGTGAAGAAAGTTAGTGGTATTATGCAAGAACTTTTTGCAGCTGACATCTATAAAGCCATCAAATCAGTGAGTCATCAAAACTAATCTTAAACCCACATTTTATCATGATGAGGCGATTCAGTTCAGTGTAAACACCTGTTTAAAGAAGCCTGACTCAGCCCAAAGCTTCAAACGGTACGAAATGCAAATAACCATTCCCAAAATCCAAACTTCTGTTTTACCCTCCAGATGTGTAATCAGCTCTTGTAATCACTCTGGTTGTGTGTGTGTGTTCCCCCCCCCCGCAGGCTGGTGTTGTGATAATAGAGAGGCCTTCCCTCAGCTGGAGCACCCAGGCTTATTAGGTCGTTACTTCTGACACCAGGCATTTGTTCTGTCCTTCACTGTGGATCTTCACCAGCAGCAGAGCTCTGCTTTCTCTAGCTATGTGTTCTGTCTCTCAAAAAATAAAAAATCAAGAATCATAATAATTATATTTTTAAGTGCATTATCTTCAAGTGACAAGGTGCTCTACAATTATAAATTTAGTATTTAGCTAATAGAAATATATATTGGCACAGGGTAAGGGTACATCCCTGCTTAATGTTCTAATATGCTCAAGATGTCCTATCATTGATGGAAAAATTTAAGGGAAAAAACTGCTATGCTGCAACCATGCACAACCTTCCAAAATTCTCTTTGGCAAATGTAAGCCTAATCACACGTTAACTAATACATTAACAAACTTCCGTTATCATTACTATTATGGTGCACTGCAGCTCTGCATGTATTTTGTGCAACGGGCGTTGCATACCTCAGCAGAAGCCGTTGTGCAAGTACTATGGTTAAGTACAATACTGTCCTGACTACTTTTTTATCACTCTCAAATGAATTAAAACGTGGAAATCTAGAATGTAATATGAATGCTGTGTAGGCTATATCACTTTTTATAGTTGCAGTTTTTGTAAAGTGTTAGTATGTCATAAAAACAAAACTCAAAAGGTTTCTGTGGGTCTGTGAACACAGCACTTGCAGAACTCATCATGAATTCCTTTTGTTTTCTTTTTTTTCTTTTTTTAAACTCTGCAGCTGTTTGAGGAGTTAAGTATTAGTTTGAATGTCTTGGATAAGTGATCAGTTGATCCCACTAGAGCTGATCAGATCGATGGATGAGAGGAGCAGCTGCTGCAGAGGGAGTGAAAGCAAACTTTAATCCAGTACAATGAACAGTTATGTTTCGCTTTTACTGTGCCTTACCTTCTGCTGCTCAGTCTGTGCCCAGAATCACTCTGAGCTCCACGAGGTGCCATGAATAACCAAACACTATATTCCAACAGTGCTCCTAATGAGCAATTCAGCTCCAAAAATAAAAAAACATAATACAGTACATATCATTTAAGCATAGCATTGTGTGTGCATTTTTGCTGTGCAGCCTGCAATCACATGCTGGCTCCCTAAAATGGCACTCAGTCACTAAAACTTCGAGAACCCCTAATCTCAGATTTTTGTATCAAGGTGCTCTAATGTGGTCTGTTTAGCTATTGAGTTTCTAAAAATGTCTCTTCAGGGGAGTTGGTATTGATTGTAAATGGCCCCCTCAATGTTAAATTGGGAATTACGGCCCTCTATTCAAAGATCTGGTGAGGCAAGCAAAATGAGGCAGTTAAAAGTACAAAAATGTATAAAGCACAGTACAATAAGATAAAATGGACTGTCATTTCTCTCACGTCACAATGAAGCAACAGAAGCTATAAAACGCCTGACAGTATTTTGTTTTCATTAGGATGGCACTGAGTGATTAAACTCGGCCATGTTTATAATAAATCTTAATCAGCTTGAAATAGCATATAAATCACCCAGGATAAGTCAGGATGATCCACACTGTGAGGCCTGGGTTTCCTATGAAGCACTCACACACACGTCCTCTCTCTCCTCACACACACACACACACACTGACGCAAGTATTCCTACCCAATGCATGCGAGACTAAGAACACATGCAGTATGCACACACACACACACACACACACTCACACTCTCTCTTCTCCTCTCAAACATTTGCTTTCTTCCACAGTCTTCTTCTGCTGTCAGCAGGATGCAGGGAGGCCCAGACTCTCTCTCTCTTTATCTCTCTCTCTCCTCTCCTCTGTGTCTCCCCACCACTCAGATATTCATGGCCACATCTGGGACAGTTTAATGAGTTAATGCCAGTTAATTACTCACTCCGGTGCGGCTGACCGACCAAACTCTGCAGCTCTTTCTCTCTCTCTCTTTTTTACTCTCTCTCACTCTCTCTGTAGCGCTCAGTCTCTCTGTCTCTCTCCCCCTCTCTCTCCTTCACCGCTGATTAATGGCAGAGAGAGAATAAGAGGAAGGGAAAGAGGAGCAATCAGCATCTACTGCCATCATCAACATTACTGGTGTCTGGCTGCATTAAAGCTGGGCGAGAGAAAAGGCTGGGGAGCGTGGTGTGTGTGTGTGTATGCATGTGTGTGTGTTTGTGTGTGTGCGCGCGCTCTGGGCTGCCGAAACGGAAGACTGTTAGACCACTAATTGAATAGAGATGATTCCATTATCAAGCAGTTTGTTTGAGTGAGGAAGCCAGTTAGTTATCTGGTGTGGAGAAGAGAGAGACATAGACGGCAGCAGTTTTTTTTTTTTTTTTCTTGAGCTGCCTGTAAGGAGAGAGAGCACAAAGTGGAAAAGAAAAGAGAAAAACAAAATGAGTGAGAGACAGAGGGTGAAGAAGACAGAGATAGAGATGATCAGTGTCTGTGTGCAGGGGAAAGGTTTTGACATACAGTAAAGCCAGTCTTCATTATGGGATCACTCTCTGACCACAGCTAAGCTCGCCCATGGCTCATAGAGATCTATATGTACACACACACACACACTGAGAGAGGTAGAGAGAGAGGGATCTAGAGTTTCTTTGGAAGTCAGTGTGGATACCTTCTCAAATCGCACAAATTGATTAGCGATTATCATCTTAATTGCCTCTAAACAATAACAATACCTGGCATAAAAGCACAAAGCACATACAAATCATTCTAATCTATTGTTTTCTCATCACAGAGGGGAAAAAAAACCAAAACAAAGACAGCTATTAAAGTTTGGATGGAATTTGCCGCTCTGTTTAACAGACGCTTTGGTATCTTGCAGTAACTCCAGTTCCTGCACGCACAAATGAAACTGTATTAAGATTTATGATAAGAAAACAAAAGAGAGAGCACAGGGGAGAGGGATAAAACTTGTTTTGTTCCTTTCTATTTTTCCTGTCTTGCAATTTGTCAGAGGGCCCCAGACCCAATAATTTATCACCTTTGGTTTTACAGCCATCGATTTCACCCCACCTGACCTCTGACACCCAGCGGTAGCCTTTTAGTCAGTGTGAGCGTGTGTACATGTATGCCTGAGTGTGTTTAGAAATTGGTGCATGAGCAGAGGAAAGTGTGTATGCATATACGTGTGTGTGTGTGTGTGTGTGTGTGTGTGTGTGTGTGTGTGTGTGTGTCGTGCAGGTTGTAGTGTGAGCCGTTCAGGGCACAGGCTGTTTTTCCTTTCAGCACTGAAAGGTCAGTAACAGTGTAAGAAGGATGGCCCCAGGTCAGAACAATACACCAGGAGACTCTTTGAGTGTGTGTGCGTACATGTCTGTGTGTGAAGGAGAGAAAGAGTCCATGAAGTGATGCATGTGTGGAATTATCCATCCAAACTGCTCACAAGTACCTCAATATTCAAATCTGATTTGTCTTTATTCCAGTAATTTTACAGACCAACAGACTCATATTATCTTTCACTTTTCTTCTTTTCCTCTCAGTCATCAGCTAAAGAGTGAACTATTAAAATTATGTATTTATAGTGTTATTCATTTGTGTAAAACAGTCAGCAGAGACAGTTTTGTATATTAATGACTTTAAAAGCAATAAATTAATGCCTCTCCTACCACTAATAAATGACAACCATAGAAAGGAAGGAAGGAAATGGTTGATTTGAATTAAAAAGTGCTGTATCTATCAGAGATGTGCACAGTTAGCGTATAGTCCATTAAACATAACTTGTTAGTTGGCACCAGAAAAGAAATACTACTCCTCTGACGTATTAATTAAATTATTATTATCAATGTACACATCTAAATTACACATTATTTTGACTGAAATGTCTTGTCTTACCATTTTATTAAAAAAAAGAAAGCATCTAATAATGTCTAATATGTAGAATGAGAAAAAAAAATGGGGGGGTGTAAAAAGTTGAGTAATGGGGTAGAAAGTGGAACAGAGATGGCATCTTGTGGTCTGGCTGTCTTTTGATATGCTAGAAAACTGAAATAAGGTTGTATGTAGGCTGTGTCAGAGTAAACTGGCATATAATCACTCGACTACAGCAATGCATAACCACGTTCAGCACGGACATGTGGACATTAACCTGTGAGGTGAGCAGGCTGCTGGTGCTAGCCAAACTCAGCAAACCTCATGTGACATTGTTTTGATAATATGCAGTGTTAATAATGCAAAGTGCCACAGATGCATTTGAACTAATAGGATTATTGAAAATGTGACTGACAATTCTAAATGGCTCTTTTATGCAATCTTTTTTAGACATGCATTAAACTTAAGAGGAATTTGTCGTTAGCAACAACCCTGGTATCTATCTAACTCTGGTTGCATGACGATACAGTATTAGGATGTGTGTGATTTGTGGGTATTGTGCAGGTGGAGATGCGAGTGTGCCTGTTTTTTCCATACTCCATGAGCGGTATGGGCTGAGTCATGTTTGTTTGTTGTTGCAGCAGCAGTTGCTACTCTCAATTTACTTGGCACTGGTGGGTTTATGGTTAGGGCTTAAAGTTGACACTCTCATGTTACCACTGAGAAAAAGTTGTTGGGTGAAGAGAGGACTGAGGAAAAGAGGGAGAGGGTGAGATAGTGTGAGAAAAACAGAGACGGGAGAAATTTATGAAAATAAAGAAGAATAAAAAAAAATAGTATTTGTCTGTTGTCACAGAAATGTCTGATTAGGTGTTGATAGTTGCATTTACCATCTTGAGACTTTGTGGTTTATGTTACTGTTTCCAAAATGTTTCCTTGTCCTTCTGCACACGTCCAAAATAGTTCAGTTAACTTGCTGAAGTTTTGAGATGTTTTGTGCACTTATATGAGTCTGTAAATAGGGACTATGAATAAAAACACAAGGGACTCTTCTCATCTTTAGTTTTTCTGAGCAAATTTAGTGTAAAGTGTCATCAGCTGAAGAGATCTGAAGTCAGTATGTAAATAAAAAGTTCACAGTATTTGTGTGTGATTCCCTGCATGTTTGACAACTGCTTAAATTTGTGGAAGGTTAGTTTTGTTTCTGCACCCTTCAGAGAGAGTGAGGACAAAGAGGCAGACAGAAAAGAGGGTGAAAAACAAAACAAAGACAAAGAGAAAAGAAATTAATGACCCCTCATATATTGTCTCCTTTGTGCTTTCGGAGAACAAAAGAATGCCTAGTTAAAATACAATGTACATGAAAAAGAAGAGATGAAAACAGAAGAGGAAGAAACTGAAATAACGAATGGAGAGACCGTGACCATAAATATAAGGTTGTAAATTCCACAAAACATTAAATTCATTACATGGCAATTACTAGTTGCAAGTGACAAAAGAGGAAATTTCACTCTCTCCTCTCTATTTAGCTCTCCGCTCCTCAGCACATATTTGTGTCTTGTTGGGAGAAGGTCAAACCATTATTTCAAATTAAACAAGCCTTGTGTCACATATGCTGTAGCCGAACTTGGACCTAAAGCTTTATTCACTGGCAAAAAAAGGCACTGTTGTAATATGCAAGCTGCATAGCAAGAAAAGGCTGAACTGAACCAAGAATGTGACACATACTAGATTTAATGTTTTCATTTTAGAATGACCTCAAATGGAAACATTTCAAAATATGTGGCCACTTGGAAGGTGAAAAGCAGACGTTTTGTTTTGTTCCCTTCGATGCTTTAAAGTGACGATGATGCTACTTGTGACACATTGTGATTTAGGTCAGATCATCAACTGCTGTATACTCTTTCAATCTCTCGACTTATCCTCTCTCTTTCTTTCTCTGTGCTAAGTCTGTTATTTTTATATCATATTAGACCTGTTAACTCGGCCTAGGACAGGCATGTCCAAATGTGGCCCCCTGACTGATTTTAAATGGTCCTTAGCTTGTTGTTCAAAATTTACTATATGTGGCATGACACATTATTGATTAATAAACCCAGAAATGTTAAATCGTCATCTGTGTCGTGGTATGTATTGTATTGCCAGATTCTTACCAATACAGAGCTCTACAGCAAGTTGTCTTATTATTTGGGCTTTCTTAAAAATAACCCCAATGATGTGAGAAGTAGCTGGCCCCTAGACATTTTCACATTATCTAATCTGGCCCCCATTCAAAAAAATTTAGACACCCCTGGCCTAGGATTTGTGTGTTTGGTTAGGTTTGAGTTTGAGTTTGAGGATACGTGGGCATCCATTGTCCCTGGTCCTTTACCTGTGAGTAAACTGTGTGCATACCTCAAAGAACTGCTAGCTGGCTCATCATTTTAATGAGCAGAAATTGCTGTTGTCGGTAACTGGACTTGGCCTCACCATACTGGAATAGGTGCTGGCATTTTATCAAAGAGCAGGTGTTTACATCAAGTTTGACATTGCGGACTTAGCACTCAGCAGGTCACAGGTGATTAGACAGCCTGCTAAATCCTGGGACCACTGTCCCCTCTGGCCGTCAGTGCCTTATTCCAGATGTCTTGGATTTGGATCTTTGTCCTCCAGGAGATACTGCCTCTCCTCCTGTCTCTCTTGTGTGAATGCTGTCTTTTTCTCTCTCTATCTCTGTTTCCCATTTGTGTGAATAGTGTGCTTAAGCTTTGCCTCTTGTGTGTTCCTGCAGTTTGTCCTCTTTCCAGTTCTCCATGGTTGAGAGGAGGTTATGTTTGGCAGAAGCTGACATCCACCCAGATTCTTATTTTTCATAGATACTTACAATCTATCATTTTAGCATCCTTACTGACTGTAATTTTACTCTGCTGGTCTATTCAGTACACACAAAACTGAACAGAACAGGACTGACTGTTTGCGATCTGTGAGCTGGAGTAGAGTAGCCCGGGAATGACCTCTCTCTGATATTTATTAAAGATAAGCAGGGAGTGTCAGGATAAGACAGGAGTGAGCGTTCAGATGTGATACACTTGTTATTGTGTTTAACGTTAATGCTATAAGTCAATGATAAACACACGTTGAATAATAGCAGCTCAAACACTGACATGGAGAAGTGGCACTCTCACTGCTCTTTGATGGTGAAACCCACACTTTGATGTGTCATGCTGTATATGCTGTGTGCAGGTGTAGAGAAGGAAAGCCACATGTCAACAGAGAAAGCCAAAGCAATGTACATTCTGTATTTTCTAATGCAGCCATCATGAATTAACATTTGTGTTGTAAACTAACGTCACGCTTCAGTAGGCCTGGTATGTGTCTCATTGTTTGACATCTGCTGCACAGCAACATATTTCAGTTGGTGGCTTTAATTGATATCATACAAACTCAGAGGTGAAACGTTGCTAATGGGAATGTAATTACATTTACTTAACCACTGTACTTTAGAACAATTTTGAGGTACACGGCCATCACTTAAGTGTTTCCAGCAGTACGTAAAGTAATTAAAATTAGTCTTACATTTACCAGCTGCAACAAAAAGTCATATTTTCACTTATCAGTAAGTATAATCCAATAGCAGTATCCATTATTTTGAAATGGGCCATTCTGCACAATGCTTTTAATTTTGGAAGTATTTTATGTATGTTTTCAAGGTAATACTTTTGTACTTTACATTTTGAATGCTTTGCCGTTATCTTGTAACACAGTGCACTGTGGTAGGCCTGTTTATACTCTAACTAAAGTAAAAGATCTGAGTATTGTATTATTCTTAACGTGCATTAGTCATATATAAATGCCAGAGATGGGCACTTGTTTGAGAAATGCTTATTACCATAGATCAATAGCTGAACGGGCCTACCGGGCACAGGCTGAAAGTGTCCTGTAGAGACTTGTAGAAATGGACAAAAAGGGACAAAGAGTGATTAAGAGGAACTGCAAAGACACACAAAATAACTTAGAAATGGGGAAAACAACCATGTAGAGATACAAAATGACTACAAAGAGACAAAACAAGCAACAAAAAAATGCAAAATTACCTCAAAGTCTGTGTGGTTGCACTAATAGAGGAGGTGGTGGGGCCTTTGCATATCTGGGCCCATTGTCTGAAAAATCAATCATATGTATTAATTATTGAAAAGTTATTCTTTACTAATGTGAAAACTGTGAATACTTCACAGTGAAATAAATGTGTTACACTTGTTAAATTATTTCCCGTTACTAAGACCATCTCCATCAAGGGTGGCTCGAACAACTTCAAGCCTTCACACCCACTCATCAAATCTGATTTAAGGTGTAGAAATAGAGAGCAGGAGGTTGTGGTTTGAAAAGCAGCCAACCTTTGGAGATATTAAGTGACCATCAGCAGCTAGCTTGGTGACTGCACACAGCACTCCTGAAATCCTGTCACTGCAGTGGTCACAGAGCCTCAAATTATGAACAAAACCTATGTAGCAAGCTAGCCACCTAACAGCATTCACCCTCACCTCCAGCTCCTGAGCCAAGCCAGCACATCTCCGATGCCATAGATATCACGTGAGTTGGTACTCTCTCCACGTTCAGTGTGTCACAGATGTGTAGGACGAGATGAGAACATTTGATTTTAATGAACAGAACTGACCAAACATTTGTAATATTCTGAAATGGAGTTACACCCCCTTTTGGGGCAATTAGACTCTTTGGCTGTCTCTAAGCTTAAATAGCTCTCTCTAACATGTCAACTCTCTTTGTCCACATGTCCACCTCTGTAATTGGTATAGATTCAGTGTAAGAAGTCGTCAAGCAATTATAGCCTGGATTCACCTCATCAAGTGCATTTTATCAAAACAGTCAGCGTCCAACATATTTTGAACATTCTGTGTATCATATGTCCAACATGTTTTTGTAGTATTCATGAGGCCTCGTGACCGCCAACATGTGTCACTTTTGAAAGGCAATAATGAAATCAAATCTTAGATGCATATGGCAGAACAAACCTAATTAATTTTCAGGCCAAACTATCCTCAAACAGATCTCTGAAACACACCCTATAGCACTCAGCTTTGCAAACACTTTTGAACAGTTCCAAATAAGTTCAGGACAAAGGGTCATGTTAGACACAAACAAAAGCTGTTAAACCTGGACCTATGAGGTAATGTCAGGTCTTTTGTAAGATTAATAAGAAAAACACAGCGACTACGAAAGCTGGCGGAAGGCATGTGGAATCCCCACTGTATGTAGGTTAAACAATACACTGTCAAATACTGAGACGAGATAATTATAGCTGTGAGACAGTGTGAACTCAGGGCACACAGAGAGAGAACCCCTTATTAAGAGCTGTGTAATTAGGTGTCAAATAGCCGTGATGTGTGAATGCTGTCTTATCTGTCAACTCTGCTGCTTCTTACAAGAATAGGAGAATTACATTTTTGGAAGACCATTTAGAAACCACCTTCACTTAGCTGGAGCTAAAGTCGTTTGCTAAAGATTTTGTGAAAGCTAACAGCGGTTAAATGCTGCTCAGTGCTGTATTAAAATCTTGTTGGCCTTCAGGTTTTCTACCGTGCATCATCAGTCAACATAAAGTATTTCTGACATCAACATTGTCAAAAGTAATCCACTAATCAATCACTTAATTAATTATTTTGGTGAATAATTGATCACATTTCACAACACACTTCTTCTCTGATGTTTTTTGAAACATGGCGTTGGGGGGAAAACCACGGGGCACTAATATATACATTGCTTTAATCAGGCTTTTGATCTTCAGTACAATTCTGCGATAAGTCAATTAAAACTAGGCCTGCCAAAAATGAATTATGCAATAAGTTTATTAAAACATTTATCAGCCAGGCTTATTATAAATGGATGACTTCCAGTGGAAGACAGGCAGATGAGATGAACAAGTCATCAGATTGGCTTCTTCTCCATCTCTCTTATTCAACTTGGTTGTTTACCATTTTGCATGCAGATTGTTTTTGATTATGGAGTCCTATATAATCTGCTGGGTTTTTTTTGTCTTATTAAACTGCATCCAGTTTAGTTGGCGAAGACGCTATGGTTGTTTCTGACATCATGAAATGGCAGCCAGAGATTTGAAAAGTCATCCTGTCCTTCATCATCTGCTTTTATCTCCATTTTTGTGTGTGTGTGTGTGTGTGTGTGTGTGTGTGTGTGTTTACTTATCACTAACCGACAAATCCAGATTTGGCCCTAGCAGACTGTGAGGCTTGGTATTGTCCTTGGGGCATGTAGGGTGACAGGGAGCACGCAAATGCCCCCCTGCCTTGAGGAGTTGTCAGTGAAAATGCTACCACCAAATCAATCTCTCATGGGCCTCATGAGACATGGGTTTGGGTGTGAGAATAAACACGGGGATGAAATATATAAGACTAGAAAGCTTTGGCTGGGTTTTGGTGCAGGTTTGGCAGTTGCAAGTTGACAAAACAGAAAGTACTGTCAACCAAAATAATAATGAAACATGGACACAGTTCCTTGAATCTGCCTAAAATGGAAATATACCGTCTAGATGGATTATTGGTACCACATTTGTTTTGACATTTTGCGTTGTAAAATATTGAGCTTTCCTACTTGTTTTTTTTTCATATCTTTCAATTTTTGTCTGTGGCAAGATTTTTGCAAACTCTAAGAAAAGTCATTTTACCACTGAAAGTTGCTGCAGACTCCCCCCAACAAACAACACAACCCTCAATACCCAAGGCACAATAGAAATCTTAGAGGTTGGGGGATGCTGTTACTTAATTAGAAGGTTCAAGTGAAGACAAAAAATAAGGGGGGGAGACAAAAACAAAACGTAGGGACAATTATTTTGTAAGTGTTTTTCTTCGTCTCTGTTTATGTGATTCTTCTGGGCATTTTGGAACCTGTTGACACAGATTATTCAGGTGGAGGCCTGAGGGGCTGGCTGAGGGCGCTAAGCCGGGCCAGTGTGCACATCTCAGCGCTTCTCTGGAATGGCTGCCAGCTCCGTCTGCTCGGCTGTGATAATGGAGCCTCCATTCCCCTCTCTGTGTTGTGTGGAAATGTTTCCATTAGCCTTTGACAAGAAAAGGCCTCTCTGCAATTTAGTCCATCTTTTATGTCCATCTTGTTTCTTCCAGCATGCAGATTTTATGCCTGCCTCCCTCTCTTGCCTCTCTGTGTCTTGCTCGCTAGTTTGCTGCCTGCTACACCCCTCAAGCGCTGCTGGAATGCTGGGGTGAGATAAAGAAAAGGCCCCGCTCTGAGCAGGTTCGAGTGTTTTGCTTTTTTATATCAATGACCTTTTTTTTGTGGGTTGTAAACACAAGGGATAAACTACGGTTTGACAGAGGCTATTCCAATTCAAATCCCCAGCCTCTCTCGCTGGCCATTTAAAAACATGCACTTTGACGGATGAGTTTAGTATGACAGAATCATAACACATTGCCGTTTGAATGGTACCCTTGTTTTCCAAATGCGCTCACGTCCATTGACACAGGCACATCTGGAAATTCTGATGTGACCTTTATTTGCATTACTAAGCTCATCAAATTTGAACAATAATTCACACATCCAGCTGAAACTAATGTGAAATATTTTGGCAAGCGCCTGAAATGAGTGTAATGCAAATCTCATGTCTTTTTGTAGCACAAATAGGAACAGCGGCCAAAAGACTAACAGCTAGGCAATAATTCAGTCAGATGTGGAATACTCTTACAGCACAGAGGAGAGAGACAGCACGAGATGGAGAGGGAGAGAGAGATGTGAGGAGGCCATACAAAGGCTAAAGCCTCTCGGCCTGGCACAGGAATCTGGACCGGTTAGCAAATACGAGACAAATTGCAGTCCTCAGTGACTCTGTGAATTAAGTTGCTTACAGTGGATGGTTTCCTGAACCTCTGCTTGTCTTGAAGAACCAGTGGAAATACTGTGCATGATTGTTGATGTCTAATGTTGAAGCATATGAGATTGAGATTATACGTATGGTTTAGTGGCACGGATGCTTGGAAATATGGATTGGGGACTTTCTAATAGAGCATAGGAAGTACTGGAATAGTGGTTCTGTGTTTTGGCAGAGAACCTTTGAGTTGATTCCCAATTGAGAAGATTGCTAAGGTCTACTTTTAGTCAACCAGTTTTCCATCTTTATACCTGTCTTAAACTTTAGTGTTCACACCTGGAGTCCTTCCTGTAATTTCTCATAAACTGATGTCATGTTGGGCCATTAGAACATGGACCTTGTTTTATTGTGATAACAGAGCACCCTTCTGTGACCAGTCTGCATGCTGGTAAAACATCTGTCCCACTGAGCATGAGATGCGTTTTCATACTTTTTGGGAAATCAGTCGTTATGTAGAGGATGCATCCAGTTGTAATAAGTCTGCCTTTTTGGATTAAGGTACAGAGTTAAGATTCGGTGATTCTGTAGGGCAGAATAAAGAAAACATTTGAAATAAAAATGACAGTCCTCGTCACAAAATTTGATTGCTTTTGTTTTTGTTTTACATTAGCATATGGAATACCTTTTAAACAATATAATGCATTATGATATGGGCTTCTAAATTTCACATGCATTACATGTTATTATTGCGGTCATGTGCACTCAAACGGTCATCTGTTTCTGTGAAATACTAAAAAGCAAGTAGTGCGCAGCAAGGTGTGCACTACTTGTGCTTAATCAGCGTCTTTTTACGAGAATCCAAAGTTTTTATATGCTGATGCTTCAAAACGCAATACAGTTATCAGTTGTGTCAAAATATTAGCAGTGAACTATTTGAATTTATGAAAATGAGAGAAAAATCCATTAAAGGCAGAGAGATCCTACAGTAAATCCCTATTATATGCCTATAAATTAAGTTAGTGCAAATACAGGTAGCCTTTATGTTCTTAAAGACATATTGTACTGCTGTAACGATGGTCTTTTCCTAAAACTGGGCTGTCTATGCAGTAGGAAGATGCATATATTTTTGAAATTGATGCTAGATTACCACAGAAAACAGGAAAAGAGCTGTTGTGTTTGCTTTTGCTCAAAAGGTAGAAAATGTACAAGTACTAGAAACAATATGGCAGCCATCTGGTAACAAATGATCTTGAATTACAGTCGGACAGTAAGCTAAATATAAAAGGATGGATTTTTTTTATATATATTGAGGTGGTAAATGCGGTAACAGAATCTTGATTTATATTTGATAAGTACTTTTATAACACTTTGATCTCAGTTTTTTCAGACTTCATTTTTATAATACAGGAAACAGTATGGCACCCACTTCCTGTTGACAAATTGGCATATTACAGCCAAATCAAGCACTAAAATATGACATTTAAGGCAAGAAATAGGCAATAAAGTAACAGAATCTTGGTTTTTATGTGACCAGTGCTGCCTAGTTTTATTGTTTGAATGGTCTTTTGGTCCGAGTTTGAGAGAGAGCAAGGGGCGGCTCTTTCTCTCAATCCACTTCTAGTCTCTTTGTGACTGAGGTAGCAGGCATCCAAAAATGTGGAAGTACGTATAATCTGTAGTTTGAATGACAGCCCGAGAGCCAGCGAAAATCCATCAGATGGCGCATCTTATGTTTGAGTCGGGAGATGAGCAAGGAGATCTGGGAGCTGATAAGATGGAGGGACGTTTACCACCGTTCATTTACACATAGTTCTTACATTGTTACAAAGCTGGTTGAAAATCGGCAAAGTCTCTGGTTGAAAATCGGCAAAGTTTCTTAGTACCCTTCAAGGCTGAAGGCTTGAATCAGGAAATCAGATTACTATTACTACTACTCCCAAGGTATTTTGATATGCCAGTCATCTTACTGTTGGTTGGTGGCTGTGGCTAAATTCAAATAAAATTAGCTCAGAGCAGGCTGTGATTCATTAGTACAATGGATCTTCATCATCATGTGAGACTAAACTGTACAGCAATAAATAATTGTCAATTCATAAATTACTAATGCAACATGTAGCCAGTAGCAAACAGTTCAGCAGCACTAAAATTACTGATAGGCCCAATGTTACAAATGTGCACCTGTAATATAGTTTGCCCCATGTGGGAAGCCTGCTTTTTTCAATTATGGTCACTGCTGAAAGATTTCAGCTATTAAGCCTGAGTGGACAAATAAATGTCTGCAATGATGAATTTTGGATGGTGTTAAACATCTTGAGGATCCTCACCAAACCAATCAAGAAACTGTCCGAAGGCTCTGGTTATATAGCATGCAGGCTAGAAGCAGTATATTTAAATGTGTGTGTATATGTTTGCATGCATGTGTGTGTCTATATGTATCTAGACCCACCAGCAGGAGGACTTGGGTGATTGACAGAATTCTCTCATTTCCTCCAGGGCAAGGTTGCATGTACTGTTGCATCAGGTGATTGCAGCAGGGAGACTGAGGAGCATATGAAATCCATTAACCCTTGCTGTTATTATTTATCAACCCTCTGAAATCCCAAATGAAGGTCACATATCTACAAATGCAGCCAGCATGTCATATGCGCCCTATCTCTCTGTATCACTAATGTTTGTGCATCATCCCTCATCAAAGGGAGTGTGATATTAATGTGGCTCAGAGCGTGTGATAAAATATGCAGGAATGTGAGTGGCAAACATACAAAGCTGCCCCTGATTGTTGTGGTACATTAAAACTGCTTTCAACACAGGAAGTCTGCTTGGAATATCAGTTTACATGACTTTGAACTAATAAGTAGTCTCCGGGATTACATTAGTGAAGAGCTGAATACTCAACACTCAGATTTAAGTAATATGCTGATTTACTGCTTTGCCACAAGTGCACTTCTGTTGGAACTGTTGCAGGAAACACTGCTTAAAATTTGAAACTGGTCCCTTACTGGCCATTTGTCATTGAAAACCAGAGTGTGTGAGTATTGTTCAAAGTTATCACGCCAGGGGAACAGATGTGCTGCCTTTTTCCGGTCTTGTGGAGCTTGCCCAGTCACACTTAATATAGATCCACTGTCACATACACTTCACAAGTGTTTGTAGGATAAGTGCTGGATTTCACCGAGTGTTAAAAGCTTAATCCATCCAAATGTGTGAAACTGAGAAGTATTTTGTTCACACCAGAAGGAGTAAATTGACTGAGGTACGGTGTCAAGCACTTCTCTTCGCCATAAGAGGTTGGGGTCAATAACGTGACCCTTCATAATGATTTAACTTTCAGCCAACTGTTTCAGAGGCCCACATACTATATACTGTTGAGCTGCTGTATTAGACTACCACTAGATGCTGTAAAAAATGAACACTGTTTGATCGTTATGTAAAGGGCTATACCATAGATTGTATAAAATAATGGACGTAGCTACTGTGACATCACCCACTGGTTTGTGGACTGCTGTTTTAAAGCCTCGAGTTCGACATTTCAGATGTTGCCATTTTGGGTTTTTTGCAGCCAGAAATGACCATATGTGATGAGAGGGCTGAGCTGAGGATTGATGAGGGGTGGATCAGATTCATAGTAATGCCTTGCTAACAGCCTGTCTCTCAAGTGGCTCCGCCCTTAATTTTGAGTAACGTTAAGCCTTTATAAAAAGTAAATGGGTGAGTTATATATATCTTCACCCCAGTACAGTTGTCATTGCTGTTGAAATAGCTACAGACAAAAACGTTTTTGTAGGCTGTAAACAAATCAATTATTGCTATAAAGTTGGGCATTTAACTCTCAGGTGGCCATTAGAGGAACTGCAGTTTTGGCTCTTCAGCTGTCATTCTTCAGCCTTGAAGATTAATACTGGGGCTCTACCTAACCCAGAAGTATATCAGTGGAATCGGATTTGGCTGTTCAACACAAATATTTGACTGTTTGTTTCTTTTTACTCATAATGAGAGTTTGAACAGGGTTATGCGGGAGATTCAGGGTGGCAGCAGGTCATAATATAGTAGACAAGCCAAGTTAGCCCTCCAAGCTAATGTGTACTAACCAAGCTAGGAACTGATCAGCAATGTGGAAGACATTTTCTGCCAGCGCTATCAAACAAAACTCAGATACTGTGTCATATTAAGTTGCTATAAGCTGTAAGTTGACCGCTTAGGGAGGCATGAAGTCAGAGCCTAACCGGACAAAGTCTCTCCTCTGAGCAGCTGCCTCCCTGTCACTCACTACACTGACTCACAAAAAAAGTAAACCCCCCAATATATATATATATATATATATATATACACTGTATATATTTATATACTGTATATATTTAGATCTCCAGCAGTAGTTATTTGAATCTTAGACTTTCAGGGAGCAGCCCTAACTGTATGCATGACAGACATGACAAAAACTGAAACAATGCTTGATTGTCAAAGTGAAAAATTGTTGTGAACATACTGTAGAATTATTGCTGTAAGCTCAGTTGATGCAGTGGCTTCCTCAGCTTGAATGAGCAGCATGATTGGTAGCACAGTAAAGCATGGGCAAAGCGGCGAGGATTTCAGCAGTAGGGGCATGTTTGCTGGAGAGTTTATGGATTTGTCATTGGAAAAGACCAGATCTTCATGTTCCAGACTCTATAACGCATCAATTTGATTCCAAATAAGACTCCCGCATAGGCCCCCGTTCCTTATCAGTGAACATGTCCACGTCAGTCTCCAAGATTTAGCCACGGCTAAATTCCTCCGTATTTGGGCTGGCTGAATGATATGGACATCTACGCAGTTCCAATAGCTGCAGGCAGCGCCTCTTGAATAGCATTTTGTACATAAGCTTTAGCTTACTAGCCTAGGATACCAGGCCAATGCCTTATCCCTGTTAACAGAGACCCTTCTAAGACAGGATTAGTGGGGGAGATAGTCAGCGACAAGGGGGGACGGTCCATCTCCAGGGAAGCACCATCGCTAACCCAACCGTAATTGCATTTGTTTAGATAAGGAGATCACAGCAAAATCGAGTACTATGTTAGTCCAGCAATGCAATGTGATTTTAAATTCATAGCGCCATAATATGTGGAAAGCAGAAGTCTATAAACAAGATGTTTGACATTATTGTACTGTATGTCTCCATTCGAGCTTGATTGTCATTGCTTTTATTTTCCTTTAGCCATTGAAAATCATGTTTATTTCTTCCCTGTAAACTGTGTCATACAAAGTACCGATGCAGTCACATCATGCACAAATGAATTAACTGCCCCCAACCATAAATGTGATGTATTGTGGACAATGATATGCACAGGTCAATGAGCTAGTTTTCCCTGTGTGAAATAACATGAACAGAGACAGGGAGTGAGATGCTGTAGAGGAAGGAAAAAAAACAAAAAGCAAGCTGACTTTCAGGTGTGACCTTCCACTCTTCTCCTAGTCTCCCATTCCTTTATGGGTTAACCATCCTTAATGCTTTATGTATGCCTTGTGTGACACTCTTTGCATAAATGATACCAAATAATTGGGATTTATAAATTATTCATTGTGTATTAATGCAGGTGAAATGGCTTTTTGGCTTGGACTGCTGTCTGTCGTTCAGAAAATAAAAGAGGAGGAGGTGGGCTATCATAGATACTTCGCCGGGGAAAAAAATAAATACCCCAACAGAAATATATGCAATCAAAATGCATGAGCCACGCATGGTCAGTGCAGCAACCTTAGTGATATCCTTACTAGTATATTTTCTTCTCATAAACAATAGCTTATAAAGTCATTTTAACTTTTAAGTTAAAGCACGGATTACCGGAAATAATGTTTGCATAATGCCATATATAAAATTTATTTTGGGAGGTTGTAGGTATATGTAAATTTTAAAAAGTTAATTATTTTTAACTAAAAGGAGGTATTTTTGGTGGGAACATTGGATGTGATCTACACTGGGCCTTACTGTGATCCCTCTGGCGTTGCACTAAATATTCACACATAGTTTTATTCAGAAAAGCCTCAAACAAACTTTACGTTAACCTAACAGTGTCCCCCAGTCTATCTGGCTAACAGAAGTGGAATGTAACGAAGTACATTTACTCAAGTACTGTACGAATACATTTAAAGTACTTGTACTTTACTATTCTTGTCATGCCACTCTATATTTTCACTCCACTACATTTCAGAAAGAAATATTATATTTTTTTAATTCAATGCATTTACATGAATCTTTATTAGTTATTGTACAAATCAAGATTAAAAAAAACAACAAAAAACATGAGAAATCTTTATAAAATTGTTATTTTTTGTTATTAGATAAACCCAATAGTAACCCAGAAGTTATTTGACAATTATTTTGTTAACATCTAAGTCATTTTTAATGTTGAGAATTTTGATTTTTTTGATTATATTTATTCATTTATTATATGTGATTGATAATACTTCAGGTACATTTTCTTTAAGTAACATTTTCTTTTACCTCTAACAAGTCTTTACTCAAGTCAGGGAACTGCATACTTCCTCCACTACTTTTGGCTAAAGGCCTGTAATGAGTGACTTGGTGCTCGATAAAGCCGTATTGTCTGCTCACAGAAAATGATTCTTTTAAGACTATTTTGTTGAAGTTTATTGTATCACAGTCTGTGAGACTTATGCATTGTTGTTCCCAGCTGCAGCCTTAATAGTAATTATATATAGGCATATTTCAACCATAAATATTTAAAATCATATAAAAGCAAGGACATCACACAGACACACACACACACACACACACACACACACACTAATGTTTAGGACCATATTTGTCATTTTCCTAACCAGAGATTGCTGTCTTTCTCCTGTATGGAGCAATGTCTCCTGCCCTGCAAACTGCACTTATGCTCTCTGTCTCTGTCCCGAGCTCGGCAGGTCTTGAGTTCCCTTATTCTTGTCCTAAATGCCTTGCATAATATCGTAATTACAGGGCTCTCGTGACCTTACTCTAACACGTACTGACCCAAACATTTGAAACCGGGAGCTTGGGAGGCTAGAAATATTTAGACTGATAAAGAGGGACCTGACTCCACCTGGGCGAGTTTTAGTGCGACATAATATTTCTTTTGGCAGGGGTCACGGGTGACTCGACGTACATCATCACTAACTTATTAGATCTTGAGGCAATTAGCCGAAAACAAACAGGCCAGACAGACTGGCTATTGAGTTGCCTGAACAGGGAGAAAATAGCCTATGGCGCTCAGTCATTTCAGAGCCGCATCAAAGAGGAGTCCGTGGCATCAACAGAAAGAAAGAAACACATTGTTGCGGTGTAACGCCTATACAGTACTGGGGGCTTAGCGCATTATTTTTCCAGTGATTCAGGTTACAGACCCAACTTGGCCCAGTATAATGGGGTGGTGGAGAGAACTTTTCACCTGAACACTATATGCAATGTGCAGCATGGTTAGTTTAGGATTAAAAATCCATTTAGGGTCCTCCCCTGACATGGGAAATCAAGCCTGTAGATTATAATGTGGGGGCCAGTCCTCCGTCTGTCACTGGGGTCAAGGGGACATCTTGATGTGCAGTGCCATAATGACTGCAACAAGACTGGGCGCAGAAATCTTAAACCACCCTGCTTCGCTCAAAGGGGAGATATCACTTCCTCACATAATTGTCTGCAATAATTACAAATTGTCTTTCGAGTCGCTTTAGGACTGGACAAAGTGAGGTCTGTGGAATACTATTCCCTATACAGTGCTTTGTAAACGATTTATACTTTAGAGGACTTTTTACTTTCATAGCTTGATGGTGCATTACACTATGTTAAGATGCCAAATGTAAAGCAGGAGGGTATAGGAAACAAAGTTTGAGAAAATGTTTCAGTGTTAAAGCTACAAAATGTGCAGCAACCCACATTTACAAAACAAAGTCAAGTTAAAAAAGCAACCCTTTAGCTTTTTCTCTCACATATGTTGCATGCCTACAGTGTGGGAGTCATGCACCTGTGCACAGTTATCTGGGAACTCCTGTGTTGATGCTTAATCTCTGTTCAGATCACAGTTAAGTATGAGACATCCTCACCACATATCAATTATTCCACAATTTAACACAACAGAAAGACGTTTGAGAAACAAAAGGCACTTTCATCAGCCTCTCTGAGGTGGAGACGAGGGGAAGAAAAATAGGAGTCTTTTGGCTTTTCAGACTTATCAGTTTCATGTGAATGGCCAGTGGAATGCCAAGATTTTAGTCTGCCTTTTTTCCCACCAGATTTCTTTCTTTCTGGTCGTCTTTCTTTCTTCTTTTTTTTTTTATTTCTTCATCATTCCCTCCTAAGGATCTGGTTCCTAGACATGATATGCCAAATTACCTGCGGTATCAGTTGTGCCACTGGCGATGCACTGGAAGCTTGTAAATTCCGCACAAACCCCACAGAAGGATTTGCCTCACCGCTGTCACTAACTTCATTGTCTTTGGAAAGTGGCGGTACAAAAGAGACGCCCTCTGAAGTTGAGAGCTTAGGCCTGGTATTATCATAACAGAACAACTATGTGCACTGGCAAGATGAGGAGCTGTTACAAATTGAGGGACTCAGATGAGATTTGATCAGGGCAATTATTCATGTCTAAGACCCAAACTTGTCATTTTATTAGGCTTTTACAAAGGTTAACATTTTCATGTTTCTTATACCATAGATACAGTAGTTCATGGCAGTTAAAAAGCATGTTAACATTTCAGACAACTCAGATATAATGTTTTTCAGATATAATGCTACAGCCATGCAGCCCATAACTTAATGGTCATTGTGAAACTGATCCAACTGCGGATATCATGTTTTGATGTCCTTTGCTACAGTATCTCAGCCCACAGATGCTATACAACCTATGAATCATTGTTCCAGGACATCATGCATTAGGAGCCAGCTTACTGCACCCTTTGTAGCCCACTCAGATAAGGCCACTATGTTTTGGGGTTTTTTTGCAACACGCTTGCTGCAAAGCTCCTGCACATCCATCCTTTCCCCAACATGTGATTCTTGGGAAAAGTTCAGTTTTGCTCGTCAGCGAGTGAAAGGAAATGGCCCCAAAATGGATAACCACTCAACAATTGGGGAAATACTTTATATTTATGGAGAATGCCAAATAGTTGTGGGATGGGAAACTTTTACTTTGGTTTTTGTGGCTGTCACCAGATTTGCGCTGAAAAATGAATGATAAATTGTACTTTAAACTAATGCTAAAACCCTGAATTACTAAATATGTCTCCGGTTAGATTAAGATCTCTTTCAGTTTATTGCTATAGTAAAGTTAAAGTATGTATATAAACCACCATGCATAATAATGATGGGACTTTGTTCTCCTTAAGGAATTGTCTCTGTTGGATGTCTCATTAATCGTGGTTGTGCTTTCAGTTTATTAGGGTTGGATGGATTGTTTCTTTTTTGGATAGTCTCCAAGTACAGGCTAACAAAGCAGAAGACTGGGGGTCTGCATTATGTAATTGCACCCTGGTGTTACTATTCAGCATTTATGTTCAGCAATGGATGAGGCTAATATCCTTTACAATATCAGTATACAAAGCTGCTTAACACAGCTCCCATGCTGAAACACTTAAGGAAATTAAGTCTTAATTAGTCTTTATTTCTAATAGAAATTAATATAGGTCAGTATGATAATGATTTCAAATGGCGACTGAGCAGTAATGCACACTTTCTTTGTTACTGTTAAGTATCACAAACACATTTAATTAACCTGCTTATGTTTAGTTTGTAATTGCACACATTTCAGGACCTCATATTGTGTTCCATGAATGTCATCTGGCATTTTATTTAAACTGACGTAAACTATACATGTTGCATATATACAGAAAGTAAGAATTAAGGCTTATCCTATAAGTCAGATAAAGATACACAGTAATGACACATTTTGAAATTACCTCTCATTGATAATGTCATTAATATACCGGTATAAGTTTATCCAGAATTAATCTCACACAAAGCTCGAACTGGGTGATATATAAAATATCACTTTTTTTTTTTTTAACCAAATTCCTCAAAATCACTATTGTGACTATATTGTAGGTTTTACTACTGGAGCCTTCACAAATATTTACAATAATCATCATCATCATCAAGCATGTGGATAAAACGAGTAAGTAAGTAAGTAAAGGCAAATAATATTATGATAATATAACAGCAAATATGATTTGGTTAGATTAGAAAATTACATCACCTATAAAACCAGGACAAGACAACATGTGTTATTACAATATCCAAAATCTAAGACAATATCTAGCCTCATATCACAATGTTGATATATTGCCCAACTCTACATAAAACAAATCCAGAAGTTGCTACAAAAGAAAAAGACATTTCAATCCCCCCCCCCCAGAAAACTGTAATGATCACTGTTTACTGATTACATGACTCATAGTAATATTTGTATATTCTAAACCTTGCATATGTTCTCTGGATTAAAAACTCCAACAGACACCAGATTTTTAGATTTACTGTAAAATATTTAAAATCCCAAACTTCAGAGGGATACAAAAATAAACATACATAAACATGGCATGTTAAATATTGATATTTAAACTGCTCAAGCACATTCCAGCACTAATCTAAGAGTTACAATAGCTCAATATAACAACTTATAACAACTTTAAATAAAAAAGCATTTTTAAAACCCCTTTTCCATTCCTTCTTCCCTAATGCACATGCCGACAATGTGCAGTACTTTTTTTAAATGTACAACACCGTTGATATTTGTCATCAGTATATGAACATGTTGCCAGCTGTTTGCAAAGTCCACATTACGGCATCATGTCACCACATACTGCATGAACAGATGTTTAATAAACAAAGTAGCACGTTAGTCATTGCAGCTAGGTTGCATTTTAGCATTCTGCTCTCTCTTAGGTGTGTTGTGTTAAGCTGTAAATTACTGTGCCACCCTACTCTACTGTTTGCCGCACATTGCATCACACTCAGTTATGACCTACAGGTTTTGTATTGTATGATAATAACGCTTTGACCCCAGAGATCCAAGCCACTCTGAGACACCTTTTCTTGAATGAATGCAACCTATGAATGGCTAAAAATATTTATATTTTTTTTAAAATGAAAACAATATACATGGAACCAAGTTGCACCCATGAACATGAAGTGCAGTGTGGTTATTTGCATTTTAAAGCTTTTTGCTATCCATCTTAGCAAACGTGTACAATCAAAGATTGAGCCCAATTAATATATTTTGAATTACAGCACATTTATGGTGCCTCTTTGTTCAAATAGGTAGTTTGCATATCTCAGGATAATTTTGATTCAGTGATAAAACAGTGTGTAGTAATGTAGCAGCAACAACAGTGAGTGCTATTGTCTCTGCTTTGCATAAAGTATCGTCATTGAGTCTCATCTTAAGAGTTTTTCTGTGAGCTGGAGTGTTTATCTGGTGGCTGTGTGTAGAGGTGGATGATCTCACGGGGGCTGCTGGGTAGGTGGTGGGGTTGGGGCTGGGGGCTCATTGCCTATGCATGACGGTGTTGTAGGGAGATTAGAATAACACTGACTATATTCTGTAAATGAAGAAGAGAAGCAAGGGAAGCCTCAGGAGTCCATTATGGATTTTAATAATACATCAAGGTAGTGTAACTGAATAACCGATCTCAGAGGGAAGAGGAGAGGAAGAGGGGAGGAAAAAGACACACGTGACATTTGGCTAATATTACAATATGAATTATGAAAACAAAAAGGACTTTTAGTTAATCTTGTCTTTCTACTTTTATTCATCTTTAGGCATTTTTGTTGTTTTTTCTTTTCCTTTTTTTCCCTCTAACTTCCCCCTAAATCCAGAACACGGTGTAAACAAATAAAAGTGGAGGAAAAACAGTTTGGCATCTCTGTAGATTAATTAATGTGCCTGCGACTTGGCATCACCGGGTGAAAATTATGTGCATAAATAATATCACTAATTAAAAAGATGCAGATTAACATGCAAATAATGTTAATGAGGATCTGCAATTCCAGAGTGTATTCGCATAACATCAACAATTTAATGTGTTGGAAGGACTGTGTTTGCATTACATTAATAAAATTCAAAGACCCGTGCATAGAAAATTCTGTTGGAGTCTGTGTTTCCACTTGTGAGTTGTAAATTCTGTGGGCAGTAACAGCCACTTCTTTGGCAGATGCAAAAGTTATTATCTCAAAGGCTGGCTGAAGTGGTGCCATGAGCCAGTACGACCAGCTGTTAGCAAGCGGCCAGCCAGAAAAGCACTAAGACAATTAACTGTATTAGTTGTTGGGCTCCGCTGTTTATTTTCCCTCAGATTAATTTCACATGGCTGACCAGAAATCTGCCGGAGAGGGGGAAACAGACACAAAACAAACAAAACACAACACACCAACTGGGAGCAAATGTGTGAAAATCGAGCTCCCCTTCCTACTTAGACGAGCAAATGCTATCAAGAGAAATACTTGTGGATATGGCATCAACAGCCTCTAATCCAGATGCACTGCCATGTTTCCTATGCATCTCTACTGTACTGCACTGGACTGTACATTAGTGAAACAAGAGAGACAGAGATAACATATTCTCATTCTTTTTTTTTTTTGCTGTGGATTATCCCATCAAGTGATTTCTAAATGCATGTCAGCACTTGTGTAAACTTTAGTTCCTGGAAGACTCCACTTTACAGCTCATCCCCTCCAAAAAAAAAAAATCCTGACAAATACTGTACAGGCATGAAAAAAGAGACCCTCAGTGTGTGGACTTAATGGATTTCACAGTAGAAATGAAATGACAAACTTGAGTGAGCGCACCCCTTCCTGTGGGGCAAATGTCTGCTGGATTTGGATCGTTACCTGCAGAATAAACAAGGCCCTTTCTTAACAAGGAAAAATACTGCCCGTGTCTATCAACACAGTGTCGAGCAGGGAAAAAGGAAAGGCTCTCCAGTCTGCGGTGATATGCATCGACTGTCCTCAAGAGGACATTTACTCTAAAGCTGCTCATTTCACAATGGGCACAAACCCCGTAACAATAACATTTATCATAGATGGTACAATGTGGCTTTCACTTATACAATTCACAATTTCACCATGCAGTTGGTAGTGTATTGAGCACTACGTCTTTTTACGAGACTTTTGTCTACATGGAAAATGATAGGAACAGTATACATGAACATCATCACTCAGAAAGGACAAAAGGAAATGAAAAGGCAGATAAAATGAAACAGAAAATATTCTATTTATTATTAAGTCAGGTATTAATTTTCTGCTTTCTTATGCTGAGTAGTGATGTTCCAAATGCAAGAATGTACAACTATAAGTTAAAGGCTTACCCAGTAGCTCTCTCCAGATATGATGCAGTATTAAATCATAAGTTATCACAGCCCATATCTTAAACGGCAGTTGTTTCCTGACTGTTGCCATCCAGTGCGTGACATTGCATCATGACAGGCAGAACATTTGGATTCTAATAAAGATATGTTTATTGAGAAACCATCGAGCATTTATGACATTGAAATTTGAGCAGCTGCATAACATAAATCTTTGCAAATTATAGGTCAGAACATTTGCCGTCTATGTTTCCTCTGGCGCTATAATATGATATTGGAATACGAGTTTCATGCTATTGAAAGTTTACAGCAATTGCTTGTAAATATGTAATGCGTGTAGAGTGAATACAGCGAACGAAAACTGTGCAACAACTGTTTCTGTTTTTTTTTTTTTTCATAGACACAGTGTTGATTTAAGGAGGAAAAAAATTCAAAAAGTCCTCATTGTGTCCACTATCGTGTCTTTGCCTGTGTGTGGGGAAGACATGGGGCCTGCTAAAATATTCAGGCACAGTGGATGCAAACGATAGCTTCTCAGGACATAAGGTTTGTATTATGCTTGGCATTGACTGTGCTACAGTGTGATATTCTGAGAGGAAAGTGGAGCGAGAAAAAAAAAAAGAGGGAGAAACACAATGACCTCTTCAGCTGGGCACAGCTCTAGCAGCTGGCCAATAACTTAGACAGGGCCTTGTAATATGCTTGCTTTGGGCTGCAGGGAACTGCACAGACAACACATAAAAATATGACAAGCAGATGATGGATTAGGGTCATAAGTCTCAGTTCAGCCGTACAAACAAAACATCATGATCGTGTGTTACGACAATACGGTTAATAGACAGAAATTAGCAGATGTTGATTGCAGCCTGGATACTGTCAGCATACCAACAGGCTCTCAGAGAGGCACAGGCGGGCGGCTTGGCTGTATGGGGTGAAGCGATACGTGGAGCCAGGGAGACCCCCTGCTCATGGCATGTGTAAAAGCACAACCAAAGATCAGCCTGCATTTTATGTTTCGTGTTCTTTACTTTTCCCATGATACCCTTTGCCTGCTGTCGACTGACCTGTCCGTGTAAACCTCGGACTTTCATAAATAGATTAAAAAAAAAGAAGAAAAAAAAAAAATTACTAAAGAGTCGACCGTTTTTGATCTGCCAAGGCGCTGTTTCAAAGTTGTCAGGGAGGCAACCTGTTTCAATGTAATGATTCCGGGTTTTTATGTTCCCCTCTCATAGCCTAAGGTGAAATGCACATTTCATCAAGGTTATGGAGGGCTGCTGTAGTATTTGCTGTGCTCATGAATGCAAAGTTGGCTCTGCCTCTCTGAAGACTTTCAGTGAGATTTGAATGCCGAACTACAAAGCACTTGTTAGAGCAGAAGCTTGGCAGATAATTAAATTCAACCCTCCCAGTATCTCTCAGCGCTGGACAGGGAAGCTGAAATTTCCTAAAATTAATTGCTGCCTTCCAGAACTTGTTGATCACTCCCGTTCTTGTGTCTCTCTGTTGTGATGTTCTGTTCTGCATTGTTTGTAAGATTCAAAAGACACATCGATATACATTTTAGGAGAATAGATTTCTGTCAGTTTTAATATTTATAACTTTTTTTTGTTTGTTTTTTCTACATGATTTAAATAATTCCAGAGAGCATGTTTCTATTGTGGCATTTCTTATGAAATATATAGTAGGCATTTTGCGTATACATTTAAGTATATATAATTATTTGCAGTCTCATACGTGTTTAAACTGTGAATATTACATTTTAAAAGCAGCTGTTAGAGGTTTATAACTCCCTGGCAAAACTAACCATCAAGAAAGGACATGAAACTCTCCTAATGGCAAACTCCCCATTTGAATATTCCTGAATTATATCCAGTCCAAAAAAAAAAAAAAATGAACAAGTGATCTTCTGTTTCACAAAATGACAATTTACAAATCTCAATTCAGAGGAAATTGAATAAACCCATCCATTCAGCTCTAACTAATACAGAATTAATAGCACTCACAGTGACCAAATTATTTTCAAACTCCAGACAGACAAAAGAGGGCGAGGGAGAGGGAGAAAATTAAATCGCAATTATCATAAAATCCATCATTGTAATTCACACAGGCTGAGTGTTGCAGTGTTTGGATAGGTAATGATTTTCTAATATGAGAAGGCAATTTGCATAAATAGCCTGGAGATGGGTTATCGTCGTCATCATCATCATCATTTTCGATTCCGCACAATTACGATCCCTGCACTATATATCAGAGCTCACAGCTATGTAAAACCACAGCACTAATTAATAAGCCATTTACAGACTAGCAGCTAGTTACAGTTGGTCCTGCTGATGACCTTAGCGAAGATGAGCCGTCTCAGAAGTGCCTGTGTGTAACTACAAACATAATGATGTGCCAGGAGGGAATCATTAAAAATAATTTACACAAGCCTTCATTTACCCAGATCTTTTGATAGCACGCTTCCCCCGGTGTTTAGATCCGTGGCACAGAACCTCCTTACCATTTGGAAAGTGCCGGCCGGGGGAACGAGTGGGGATACCTAAGTGGTTAATTAAGAGCTGTTGGGGCGCCGGGAGAGCCTCCTGAAAAATCTCTCTGATGTCTGCCGTGTCAAGTGTCTCTCCCAGACTGAGCAGCGAGAGGTGGCTGCCACACTAGGCTAATTACTGGGGAAGGCAGGGAGCAGCTGAGGAGAGGAGAGGGGCCCCTAAATGAATCGCTCTCTCCAAGAATCCAAGCATTTGCACACACACACACACACACACACACACACATATAACACGGTGGCATACAAATATTTGGGCAATCAAAAACGTTTCGAGCCTCGTTGCGAGGCTGGCTTGCTCCATTGAGCACAAAGAGGAGGTATCAGGGGTGTGCTCAATCTGAGGAGTGTGAAAGGGTTAACTACAGCTGGATGATGCTCTGACAGAGAGGAAGGTGTGTTTTCGTACCGAGGGCAAGGACAGACGAGGCTGGAGAGAGAGAGCGAGGAGAGGGGGAGAGTTGAACAATAGGCATGTTACTCAGATGATATGATGAAACAAGCTGCTCATACAAAGTCCTGCCGCTGTAACTCAGCTAATGGTGTCATTCTCCCCTTAATTGTCTCATCTGCAGGAGAAGAGGTTCAGCGCCGTAGCTGCATGGTACGTTCGTGCACGTATTTAATCAATAAGATATACTTTAAAGTAAGACATAAGAGAAAGCAAAGATTTTTTTTTTAAGCCCAGGAGCACATTTTTGGTATAAATATACAGATACATACATTGATAAGTGGATTGATTGCTGAATAGTTTTTGTGATGACTTCTATTTTGAATAAAAGAAAGAAGGCATAAAAATAACATCCCCGCTGCCCATTTCTACTTAATGCCTTGATTAAAAATTTGCACCTTCCCCCAACGCTGCAAAGTGCCAAGAAGGAAGTGTACCAAATATGTCCCCTTTAATCTGCAGAATTCCCCACTGCAGTGTCAAAATTCTGTTCAAACGAAAGTGCTGCCAGGGAGAAAGGGGCTGAACAATGCTGCGGGATGCAGGCAATAGCTGCCGTGAAAGCCTATGCTGATCATGATACTTTGGACCAGGCCCTTGAATGTGCTTGGCTCCTTCCTCCTTCCTTTCCCAGCTCTGCCTCCCTCTCTCTTTCTGCCTCCGACTCCAGACCATCCTACGGAGGGAGCAGAGGGAGAAAAAGGGGCTAGCCGGGGGAAAGATAGACAATAAGGGTTTTAAAGCCTCGGAGCTGCCTACAGCAAAGCCGCTTTCCAGGCAGCGAGGAGCCAGGCAGCCGCTACCAAGCCAAAGCGCTCCAGCCACATCAGCCATGACAGAAGGCTGGCAGAACAATCATCTTAACAATATGGCTGAGTCGCTGACCCCACACTGAAATGGGGCTATCGCTCCAACTATGGCTAGCGTTATGGTTGGCTTGCCGCTGGCGCTAATAGCTCGACAGTGAGCCAGGCCTTGGACCAGGCTGCTTGTGATGGGGCGGCTGTACGCTCGTGTTGGTTGTCGAGGAATGTGAAGTCACAGAAGCTGAGGCAGAAAAGGTCTGCTCAGTTGGCGATCATGAACGTAAATAAGATGGCGATTGATGAGAATCACAGTGAGAATGATGATAAACATTTCAGTATATGTCAGACATATTTTTACATACTATATGAGAATTTATTATTAAATGATAATGGTACTGCAACTGTGATGTTTTATCCTTTGCTAAATTGTGTAACATTTTCCTCTGAGCTTATAAAAATACATTTTTTATGTATTTTTTATTTATTTTTATCCTACAATGACTTTAAGCAGTTAAAATCCCAAAACACATCCACGTGACTTGTAGGGACCACCACATGCAGACCTGTGATCCGTGTTCGGTCCCCACCCACAGACTAAGAAACACTGTATTAAAGCTAACCCTCACCAAATCACTGTGTGCTCTTCCATATAATCAGTTGCTTTATAAGAAAAGTAGGAGTTGGACTTCACAGCTCCAATTATGTGCAACTGCAAATCCCTAAATGTTCTAAAATACCCAGACCTTGCAGTTATCACAGAAATACTATAATTATTTTAATTGACCGGGCTACTTCTATCGAGCCGAAAACCTGGCTATACCTTTGTGAGCTGGAAAGCTAGCAATTATATGTTTCACTATGGAGTGAGCTTTTTTTTTTTTTTTTTTTTTTTGAGAATGCTGCTTAAGGATTAGGGGAGAAACAAACGTGCTATTAAACGATTTCCTCTTGTGTGTATTGTACCTTAAAAGAGGCACTTTACTGCTTTCCTTTACATTTTAAGGCAACACAGTGTTTGACTTAAGATAAATGTCCTGAAACAGAAAGAAAAAAAATCTGCTGAGAGTGTGTTACAAATCTGAGATAAATATAATCTTAATATAATAACTGCCACATACTAAATAAAAGCAAAATATATCAATCAATATATCTAAATTTGAGATAAAGGACATTAAAACACCCATAATAAATATTTAAGCTTTAACTAATGGTATCAGTGTTTATAAATAAATGATTATACCCCAAAATATATACTTTGTAAAATGAAATTGCAGAGTTCTCAAAAAAAAAATCACCATTCGGAGCAGATTAAAAACTGAATTAATAAATAAATTGAGAAAAAACAAAAAGTTGTTACTGGATGATATGCAGTTCAGGACCTTAAGGAGAAGAAAAAAAAAGAAAGATAGACTTCCGTCCTTCCTCTGGACCTTTATTCCCCTATAATTTTATAGGATTTGTGTAAAATACAGCTGTCCACAGACTTGTTGTATTATTTGAGTCAAAAACAGATATTTGCACGAAGGCTGAAGTCCCCAGACTGAAAATGAGAGGTGTAAGGAGGCATGGCGGGGCCCCAGGGCGTGGGCACTGTCGCCAGTGTTACCCAGGGTACACATAAACACACAAAATGGAAAGGAAGTGTCTTGTGTGTTTATGTGTGTGAGACCGCAAAGGGCAGCGCAGTGTGCACAAAGGATCGCAGCTGCAAACAGCACACATACACACACACATGCACACACACACACATGCAGCACACAATACCCTGGTTGTTTGGCCGGGGCATGAGGCAGCGAGAAAAGTCCACAAAAATGGCAGTTACATGTGACTGTAAGTATCTGGAAACTACCTGTGCATTTTAAAATGTATTTACATCAAACAAAGCAAATGCTATAACTGAGACTAACTGAGTCTTAACATCTTCTGGTAGCTCTGCATTTTCTAGTTCACTGACTCTAGAAACCAGCACTTAAAATCAGTCACCCTGCACAGTATACTATCACACCACTTCTATCTGTTCTCATTCGTTCACTTCACCACATAATGAACCGTTGGCGGGAATATGGAAGACTCCTAAGTATCGCACACGCTCATGGTTTTGTATTTGCATTCCGCTCACTTTTTTTTCTCCCCTTTTTTAATGAGATGAAAATGAAGGATTTCACTTTTAATGCCACATTTTCATGCCTGCCACGCTTCACGCAGCCCTGCGAATAAACACTGGTATCAATGGTTGGCCAGAAAGTAGTGCCATAAAGGCTGCCATGAAATTTGTTTATCTAGCTGCTGAATTGTATTCAGCTGGGGATATATGGCATAATAATGCAAGAACTGTGGGCTCTGTAATTAAGTCTGTCTTCAGATGCTTTCGAAGCAATTCATTAACACAGTCGCTCACTCTCAGTTGAGATGCCATTCATTACACAACGGAAGTTAATGTATTAAATGATATTTTTAAGTTTTTTTGACTAACCAAGGATAACTTTTTCCCTCCAGTTTGTCATAATTAATATTTCTCATTATGAGTTTTTGCAATACAATAATTGGTGTTCCAGAGTAAAGTCATTAAAAGCTACATGATGTTTTTGAGTATCAGTTTGTGATTGTTTTCCAGAACATTTTAGATTCTAGGGTCAATTTCCTCTTCTTTTTTGAGAAATGTTAGGAGATAAAGTTTTGAAGAATTAAGCTGTCCCCGATCTTTGTTAAAATAATAATCTAATAAAACTTTACAGCAGTGTGCAGGGTTTTCCAAATTGCTCATACTGAGGGATGAGAAGCAGTGTGAAGGCAGTGCAGCTAAAGTCTAAAACTGTGTCTTCAATGAAGGCTATAACTGTAGATGGCAGTCTGGCCTCTACTGCCTGCTTGCCTGAGTGGAACAGTAGTTCTTGTTGTACCGTGTGAAATGGATCATGTTTGAATTTAGACAGATGCCAAGAGAATAGCCTGCACACTCATGCTTCTTGGATAAAAAGTGTTTCTCTCTCCTCTCAAAACATTTTTTTATGAAGTGCCACCAGATCTCTCAAACATGCTTTGTTTATTCCAAGTTAGTTTATTCACTTCTAGCCCACATTTTCACTCATCGCTCTGAAATATTAAGAAAACCTAACATACTGTTTTTTGCCGAGCCAATATAACAGTCAAGTCCAATCTTACTAAAACATCCCATTTTGGACACAGGTGGTGAAAAAAATCGACACAGCATTTGGTATTGCAATGTTTTACATGGGGGATATTGTCATTTTTTTTTATTACTTACAAGATTAATATTGCAAACATAAATTAAACTTTTAGTAGCCCAGCAGAATAAAATTAATAAAAATTAAGTGCTTTTGCCAGTCCACTTGTTAGATTTTGTTGCAATAGCAATGGCTGGAGTGAGATTAACATAAAAAAAACTTAATTTCATTAGATTAAAAAAATTACAAAGTTTATCTTACCGGAATTTATATATATATATATACATATGTATATATTGTGATCAATATATCTCAGTATATGTTATCACAATATCTAGTGTACCACAAAAATCCCTATAATATTGTATCATGACTTCAATATCATGAGAATATTACATCATGGGGCCTCTCATGATTCCCATTTAATCCAAGAGCAGTGGTGCTCAAACTGTGGGTAGGGCCCCCCAGATGGAGCGCATATAGTCACTACAGGTGGGGTATGGATGACCAGGAAACAATATGGAGTGAAAGAAAGCTGAATCATTATGAATTATATCGGTAAAATAATCAGAGTTTGCTGATGCTGTCATGCTGACCTTTATTTAACAAAGAAATCAATATAGTTTTTTTTTATAAGTTGCTATCCCAATTACAGATCATGATTAATAAAAAGATGTGGGCATAAACTTTTTGAAGGGCTTCTGGAGGGGGGCATGACAATAAAAGTTTGACAACAGGCACTGTTCTAGAGGGACAAAGCAACTTTGCATTAATTAGGTGTTGTGATGTTAAGATGAATAGACGAGGGACTGCTGTTGTTTCCACCACTAATAAAAGAACTATGGTGCAACATTGTTTGACTCACGACAACATGTAAAATTACAAGTTGGTTCAGCGCAGTCCCTGTGTCATGTAAAAACCACGATAGCGACGTGCAAAGTCACTTGTGGTTTCCCAATATATAGTGCTTGCAATAACTGAAAGATAAGGCACATATTGCGCCATGTCGTCAAGTATTCTCATGGTGATGCACAGTCAAAAAGCCCTTTTCCCTTCTTACATTTTGGACACTTTTCAATTTGCCGCAGAGGCTTAGCCAACTTTAAAGTGCCTACAAATTATGAAATGAGGCTTTTGCCCCTATTGCGCTCTTGCCAATTGGCTGCCTATGGCAACACATTCAAAGCTAAAAGTTGGTTTTTCAAAGCCAGGCCAATTAAAGGATATGAAAAACAACATAATTTAAACTGTGATCGTTTGGCAGAACCTTGGAATGAACAGTGGCCCCTGTAATGGCCCATCTAAGGGTGCTTGTGACTGCTCTGGAGGGACACTAAACATTTCCCATCCAGAGATAGAGAGAGGGGGAACCTGCAATCTGCATCATGTTGTGTTTGCATCTGATGGACTTTCTGGGTCAGCAGTGAGAGGAATAATCATTTGCATACTGAGCACACACACACTCACATCTCAACACACATTTTATGAAGTGCTTCAAGAAGGGTGAGAAAAAAAAAGAAGCTGGCTAATAAAAAAACAATAAAGATAATGCCATGGCTAGATGCATGTCAGTGATCTAAAGCATACTTTACGGAAGGAACCTCACAGTCATTCCTTGACAAAACAGTCATCTTATTTACAAGGCTCACAATAACCCTACGCAAATGTCGAAAAGAGGAATAAAGAGAGGGGAGGGAAAAAAATAATTAGCATATTAATCTTTTTTATGCCGTCATCTCTCAGGTCCAGGGGACCCACGGTGTAATTTAAATCTAAATGCTTTCCCTGGCATTAGAATTCATTTTAGATGGGTCAATTGTTCCATAATAAAGGGATAGAAGGTGTACTTCATGCAAGAGATTTATGTTTGCCATTTGTTCATATTCATGTGCTACTGAATACCCCTCAATTCAAATGGTGATGGCAGCTCATATCAGCCGAGCTCCAGACCTACAGATCACTAACCGGCAGCAATGAATTTCATTTGCGGAGGACAAAAAGAGTGAGGGAGGGAGAGAAAGAGAGAGAGAGAGAGAGAGAGAGAGAGAGAGAGAGAGAGAGACGTGGGGGGGATCAGCTCCCCAACACAGTTTATTGATTTTTTTTCCTGCTCGACAGAAAGCCTGTATAACAGCTCTATTGCCCTCATAATGATTAGTGACAAAAGTTTAATTAAGCAATTATGAAGCCAATAATAGAGTTGTCTGGTTTGCTTAGCTTTAGACTGTTTAAGACTTATCTCCCTCTCGCACATCACAGCAGCTGGAATGTGCTTGAAGAGATTAATGCCGCGAGAACACAGATGCCCACTTTAATACAGCGCCATGATGCCGTTTGAATGAAGTTGAGAACACAAGCGTCTCTTTATCAAATTACAAGTCTGCTTTTCATGAATATGGAGGAAAAAGGGAGGGAAAAATGCAGCTATGGCTTCAAGGTGTAATTATAAAGACATACAACAGAAAGACACACAATTCTGTTTTAGTAATCTCCCAATATGAAATATGCATGATAATGTATTACCGAATAAAGACGTACAATGTTCTAAGAGGCTTTGGCATTTTACATTTGCACAGACAATTGGATATTTCTCAATGTTCCTTAATGTTGTATGCGATTCCCCACCTCTCCCTTTTTGTTTTATTTTAATTTTTCTCTGAAAATTGATTAGATTATCTCCCCTCTCCATATAGGCTGCAACAAATGAATGAGCTTTAAAGATACAAATTTTGCATTTAAGTTGGTTTACGGGTAATGTTTGAGCAACAGATATTTATAAAGGAAAAAGGTACTACTCCAGATAATGTTATAAATGAAGGAAAAAATAGCATTAAACCACAAACACTGTGAGCTATTGGCTCCTTAAATTGTCAAAATGCAAATGGTTAATTACCCAGAAAATAAACAATTGCAGAACTCACTACACACTTTCTGTCCTATAGTCACTTAATCTCCAAAGGAATTATTTGTTAAATCATAAGCTGAGATCTGTAAACCAGATGCGGCGTGAGTGAACTGCAGTGATGCCACTGTATTAGAGGAAAAAGCTGCATCTATGGCATGAAAGAGCTGTACTGACTAGTTTATAAAAAGTCCTCGGTCCTCTGAGCTTATCCACATTTACTATGAGCGCACACAAAGTTGTGTTGCTGTGATGGCCTAAATCCTCGAGGAAGCACACGAGCAAACAAGCTGAACAGAGGCTGCTGTTAGTATTACAGCATATCCAGTATTTATATGTTCTGAAATAAAACTATTATAAGAAGGGAATCTTAGACGGCTCTGGGACATGTTTACACCATTTTAGATAATGCCCGCTCTTGCTCTACATATTGAATCGCAGATTAGTCTAATATCAAGTATTACAGTGTGTCTGTATAAAGGAGGTCAAACTCAGTTGGATTTAATGGGTTTTCTGAGCATGGTTTTCTAGTTTTAGATTCTTTATTCACAAGCTGGCAGCCCTAAAGTGGGCTGAGTTGGAGAAATGTGCCTTGTGTCTATTGATGGTGTACATAAACTGCTTGCATAGCCATGTGTAACATCTATCGTCTTAAGTTGTCCATAATGTTGCAGAAACTTCACGGAAGATGTGATTAGATGATCCAAATGCACACGCATGTACTCTAGCACTGTGTGTGTTTGTCTGCGTGTGTATGGATATGTGTCGACATAGACTTCTTATAAGGCTGTCGAATGCTTTGGTTAAACCTCAAACCTAAATTGCGTCACTTCTCAAGGTTGAGGTCACCCCAGGTCTCCCTCTCAGTTAGGGCGTGTCAGAGTAAGACGAAGGGTGCTCACTGAAAGACAGAAAGCAAAATAGAAACATGGAAAAGGAGAATAAGCACAACACAATAAGCACAATATCCCTCACCACATGCTGCGTTCTGGGATGTTGTGCTCTCTCTCTCCTTTTCTCTCTCTCCCCGTGGCTTCCTAGGACAATGAGATGACATGCTGAAGGTGGGACTGCATCTGGCATCATATTTAAACAGGGCTGCCACATCTCAGGAACACGGGTCGTTGCCAGATTGCAGGCTAATTAAGGAGCTTCTTGGATGACCATCAGTGCCTGTCGGTGGGCAAGGTAGCGGGCTGAGCCTTGCTCCGCCACACTCCCACTGCGAGGCCTTGAAAAGACGAATGGCCACTGAAACCCCCTCGGGACCTCATAATACTACATATTTTCCTCCAAAACAAAAGATGTCCCTTACGGGATTCCTATTTCCCTTTTCCCTTTGTCTCCTCCCCCCCGTTTCAAACAAGTGTAAATTACCTTGCCTTTTGGATAAGTGCTCAAGTGGCCTGTCCACACACATTAGCCAATTGTCACTAAAACAAATAGGCACTAAAATATGTATTTCACACATGCTAGCAGCTGAATGCAATAATTAGTGGTGATATAATATGCTGTGAAGGTTATTTAATGACTTTGTCCTCTAATTTTGCAATAAATAATTATTTTGTGTAATTAAAGGAAAGAAATGTGATGAAATTATGGGCTTGGCTTCAGGGGGAAAAGACCAAAGCTGTTATTGTGTTGACACATAATCACCCTGTTAACTACTTAAGAGATAACATTTCTGCGGGTACAGTTTGACTTGCTATTAATTGCATTGTAAAAAAAAAAAAAAGTTCAGCTTCAGCAAGGAGGGCTCAAGCAAGAAGCCTCTCCATTGTTTTTGTATTTGGCATAATGCCTGTTTATGACAGGCAATATAACATAGCAAAGTACGGCCGGTTTGACAGCGAGTGGGAAGCCGGAATTGTTTACTTGACTTCATTTCTTTTCCCCACTTGCTGCCTTTATTTCGTGCCAGTGTGAGAAAAGCGGAGGAAAACAAGATGTGGTTGAAAAATGCAGCTGGCTGGCTGCTTGGCTAATAAGATGCCCATCATGCTAGCTAGCACCGCTGATTTGTGTCTCCCTCTAACTCTCCCCATGATTACATTCTAAGAAGCCCCCCCCCCTCCGTCCCCTCTTCCCCCAGCTGATCCTCGTCTTGTTACGTGGCATTAATGACACTTCAGTCATTGTGGCTTTCAAGCAGAGCCCTTCCACAGTGAACAGAGAGTTGACATTTCCTGACATTTTCCCAACTAATTACAGTACAAATAATTAAGCATGTTCCTCTATGTAACAAATGAAGGCGAAAGCCGTCTGTCAGCCCGGGCCATGATTGATGACACTCCGGGAGACTTTATCTGATGGGTCCTGCCACGAGGTACAGAGGAAGCAAATTTATTAGAACGAACAATGCAAATTTAGAGTCATCTCATCCAGTTATGCGCCAAGGCAATATCCGTGTCAAGGTGAATGTGACAATGAAAGCAAAATATTAGCATTTTGTGGAGCGGGCTGAAGGGGAAATCAGAGCACTGAGATGACAGGCCTAATTATTTTGGCTCACACAGGCCAGGACAGCTGTTTCTGGTGTCCTGAACAAGCCTGTCACACAGGTAACCAAATAGGGTCTGCGTATGAGCCTCTGTATTCGACACTCCGCGGATGTGTCTGCCACTAATGACCAATGCTAATGTCGCTGCCATGTCTCTGAAAACGACAAAAAAAAAAAAAAAAAATGTGGAGGTGTCACCATTTTTTTTTCATCAGTCAACATTTTTCTACATAATTATGTGTTTTTAAAATTAATGCCTGCCTGTCACCTATTGGCCACCCACATTTTCTATATGATAATTTTGACAAGTTTGCTTTTTTTTTTTTTTTTGCAAAGGATGGTACACAAACACCTCCACACACAGCCTCCAAAAACAAACAAAAAAGGGTGAACATTTGAACTCTAAGATCTTTTAACTTGCTGAATTTATAGTGGAGCTACAGGCAGCTTTGTTTGTTTTTGTGTGTTGATATTACTGAGTGAAACAGTTTTAATGTTTTCAGTGTTTAGGGAATTTTATGTAGTGCACATATATAGGAAATTCTTTACTAAGAATAACTCCTCGAGATGTACGATCTTGTTTTCAAGGGGGTCCTCAACAATAACAGCAAAATGAAAGCACAATGACACAGAACATTAACACGAAACAAAAGCAACAGGATAGGAAATTGATACCAAATATGACCAAACAACAAAAAAAGACAAAAAGCACACAGAAACAACTACAAAAAATAAATAAATTGAATTAAAAAAAAAAAAAAATCAAGAAATGGGACATAGAAAATCTGGAGATCCTCCAAACACAGCATGAAATGGTCATTCAATCATAAAAAAGTGTTAATGTCAGTAATAGCGTATATATAAATAATTTTAAAATAATTCTGCCGGTGATATGTAGCAGTTGCTCGTAAATATATCCTCAAAATAGCACAATGTGTGAGGCTTATGAAAAATTGGAGCTTACCCTATAAACAATAATTAAAGATCAAATGTAAAATGTACCGCAAGCATGTAGTTGTCTGTGGATTAAACAACGGTCTAATTGAAGCTTTCTCCAACAAAACAACATGAAAAGATAAAACAAATAGGTGTTAAGGTCAAGTATGAGTGATGTTGGGGGAGGGGGGGAGTACATCTTAAATGGGTAATGTTAACGACAAGTATTTCATGGCAAGTGCTCAGCTACTTGTGATATATGAACCAACAATGAACAATGGGCTTAGGCTTTTATGCCACCAAATAGCAATATGTTGTCTGCATACATCTGTGCTTTGGGGAATACAAAGGTTGCCGCCCACACTCATAATGAATCTAGAATTTGTACTCGGGGGCAGCCTCACAATGGCTCTTAAGGGGCAGGCAAATCCGGATGGGTTTGGAAAAAATCTACATGGGGATCAAAGTTTGCTGCTTAGTGGCTCGCTGGCTGGCTTGGAACAGATGGGCGTCGGAGGCACTATGAGCCCATTGAGATTCAGGATCCAAAGTGGCTGCTGCTGCTCTGTACACACAGGCAGATGATGCCTTTGTGTCAGTGGATTGCCGATATGCATTTAGGTAGGTAGGGAGGGATTTTTTTTTTTTTTTGGCTTATGACTGCAGAAGTAAAGCAAAAGACAAAGCAGCAGTGAAACAGGAGTTGGTTTAAAGCGGAGTGTGTTTAGGGATTCACTCACACAGGTTGGCTAAAATATGCAAGTTTCATATTCCTTGGTTGTAAGCATTGTAATTGAGTTTGTGTATCTTAAATGAAAACAACAGGAACCCTTTGTACACTTTGCCACAGCTTTTTTTGTTTTGTTTTGTCTCTAAAACACCACAATTAGCAGCAGCTTTGTAGGCTATACAATCCTCTACTGTATATACGTCCTCCATAGTTACAAAATAAGTTGCTTTGTGACATACAGTAGCAGCTTATAAAGGTTTAAAGACATATTATAAAAGGCAAACACTGGGTTCATTCTTTTTGATTGTAGCATCTCCCTCACAAAAATGGATTAAATTGAAATTCTTCTGAGGCACATTTTAATTTTGAGCTGACAGGAACCAGCCCTCATTTAGTGTTTCCTCCTTTGCTCTGAATATTTTTAAAGGGCAGAGTGAGACAGTGTCACTTTTTCTGACACTTAACCCCTGACCTTAAGACAGATGATAGCAGGCACCAGGCAGTACAGGCAGTAGCTGCACTGCATTAAAGAGCACAAAGAACACACACACACTGCAGACACCTTAGCACTTACAGCGGATAAACAACATTTGGCATGCACTTATATTTATGCACACAAAGACAAATGCTCTAAAATGTACACATAAATGCTGCACTATGCACAGATGTACGCTGGTTCTTCACGCGCAAAGACATGAAATATAGATATGCATCGACATAGTATTCATTTTTAAAATGTGTATTTAATCAGAAATGTATTTATTGTAGGCTGTAAAGAAAAAACCTTGTGAATTATTTCCATTGCACTTGAAATACTTCCTCCTCCAGCAGCCCCCGATGTCAGAGCAATGCCATTCCTCTAATGTTGCGAGCAGTGACGTCTCACCTCTCTAGGCTCATTGTTGACAGCTTTGAAATGCCATAAAGTTGAACCGAGTTCAGAAACAGTGACTCAAAGCCTGACTTCCTCCTTCCAACACGACAATTAGTTCTTACAACATAGAATGTTGGCACTTCAAGCCAGGAAAAAAAGCATTTAACAATGTAAAACAGGTTTAACATTTTCTGTTATGGAGACGTCAGTGATCTTCGACAGTGCCCCCCGGGACTTGGTGCTTTGTGTTCCTGCTGTGCACAGCAGCACTAATGTACTTTTTATTTCCTTTCTGTGCATAATTTTGTGTTTGGATGAACATTTTTGTTCAGTTGGTGGATGATTCCACTCATGTATCCTGTTTTAGTTTGACATCAGTTCTTTGCGTGTGGAGTTTTATCTCTGATGTACAGTAAATGTGTTTTCCTCACAAGGATATGCGACTGTTTAGCTGATTAGCTAAAGCTGAATCATACTCTTTTACAGTGCTGGAAGAGGCATTCTGATCTTTTTCTTAAGTAACAGTAGCAATAACACAGTGTAGAAATACGGTATTACAAGTAGAGGTCCTGCAAAAGGTTACTTAAGTAGTATTTTGTCATATACACTTTTTGAGCTTAGATGAGCAAAGCATCATCTCAAAGATATTTTTACTTTATACCTCAAAGTATAAAGTAAAAATATTGACACTTTCTCAAGACATTGGCCTCCTTATGTAATTTCAGAGTTATAGAGTTAGAGTTTAGAGTTATATTTGAGGTGAAACAGAATCATAGACAACATTCAGGATTCATGTGTAAGACTGACTAAAGTTTATGCCTTTTTTTTTCAAATTCAGATTTAAAGAGTAACATATCAACCAAACTGTATATTTATTTATTTTGTACTTAAATTATTGAAATTGAGGATAACCATGTTTGTTAGCTTTCTGATGATCAGAAAAACATCTGTTATGTTCATTTTTGAAGAAGATACCAGTTTCTTTCTGTGGGGTGGTCGGCTCATGGGAGTCAACTCGGAGGGGCCCTGTCTCCTGAATTCTTGGTCATTCTGGTTAATCAAACCATGTTGTAACATTCTCATACAGATGAACACGAAGGGAGAAATGCATTCAGATCACAACGAAGTGATTGATTTCTGACAGAATGCCCCTTTTTTAAAAGTACCAAAGTATTGGTATCAAAATATACATAATGCACCAAAGTTAAAGTTACTCCTTATGCAGAATGGCCCATTTCAGAATAATTTATATTATATTATTGGATTATAATTATTGATATATTAAACTGTACATCACTTTGATGTTGTAGCTGGTTGAATCTGGGCATATTTCAGCTATTTTGTATACGTTATGTTTTATCTTACTCCACATCGTAATTGTTAATAATGCTTTGTATAAATAATCAGATTCTGCAAAGTAGCTAGTAACTAAAATTACAGAATAATGTTGTGGAGTTAACGTATAAAGCAGAAAGTGAAATTAATTAAGTACCTCAAAAATTGTACTGCAGTTCAGTACTTGAGTAAATATCCTTCATTTACAAAACCCAACTCTTTTGATGATGGTTACTTTTGTGACAACAATAAGAAAAAGTGACTCCGTGGCATGTAGAGTCGAGGAAAGTGTGAAAAGATGTAGTGAATCTAATAAATTCCCTGAGTTAAATATCTCGGCATGACAGGTAGCCAACTCAGATAATTAAGGTAACGCAGATAAATGGCAATAAATCTCCCGGTGGATTCCTGTGATACTGATAAATGTGTAATTTTGCAGCTGGGCAGTATTCGGCACTCCATCACGTTCTGGTTGGTGGAAAAAGAAAAGACAGAAGGAGACAGACAGCGTGAAAGCTAGAGAGAGAGAGAGAGAGAGAGAATGCCTCAGGGGCTTGCATTTAACCTGCCCACCAATCCCAATCAATGTCATTACTCCTTTCCACTCCATTTTATCAGCTGCTAGCGACTGTAGTTTCCTAGAAGTGACCGTTGTAAGGCGCTCTATGAAACAGTCACAGGGCTAATGGGATGAGATGCAAAGAATTATAAATGCTGACAGTAAATCATATTACATCCCTAATAAGCATTAACTGGATAACTGGGTCAAAGCTGTATTATCTTAATTGATTTTTCTAAAGAAACCTGACAGTGAAATGTCAATGCTTGAATATTTCTTCATGCATCATTAAAACAAGATTGGCTTTTAACAAAAGGGTAGGGGGGCGGGATCCTTTGGGCTGAATTGATTCTTGCTCGGGGCTGCCTTGCACAAGTAAGTGTATTACATAAAAATCTATACAGGATATTAAAACAACACCCATTCTGCAAGACAGTTACAATTAAAAGCTGACACCCACCCATGCTTTTCTGTCTGCCACCGCTGCCTGCCAACAAATGCATTTCAGCCCTGTGACTAGTTGCAATCAATGGGGGGACTGTATAAACGCCCAGAACTCTTATGTTAGCGGGGTAATAGAGCTGTTGCTTCCTGAACGGTGACAGCCAAGGTTTCCTGCCAAACTGAACTCATCTCCCGATGCTTGTATGGCACTGATACCCTCATTGAAACGAGCCTGAAGTGAAAAATATCACATGAATTGGATGTAAATTCCAATTCCGGTCAGTAACAGTCAGTGGTGGAGGAAAAATTTGATCCAACATCATATCGCAATAATTTGCATCGCGATAGTGTGTCAATACATAGACGGTAAATATTATTTTGCTTTTTGTTGTATAAATTATTAATATTGCAAATTAAACTTTTGGTAACCTAGTAGAATAATCAGATCCATTGCTTTTTCAGTCCACTAAATATACTGTGCTGCAAGATGTAAAAAAGATTAAAAAAAAAAAGTAAATGAATGAATGAATAATTAATTGGAAAAATTATTATTAGTAGTAGCAGTAGTAGTATTATGGTCAGGAACAGACTGAAAACTGTATCTTATAAGATAAAACGGATGTTGACAGAGTTTTCCCTCTGGGAAATAATGTACAGTTGAAAAAAGGTAATAAAATCACAGTATACGTTATCGTAATACTCAGCATATCATAGAGTTTAAAATTGCAGTACTATTGTATCGTCACTGAGGTATCCTGATACTACCGTATTGTAATATTCTTTGATAGGTGGTGGGACCAACAGTTTTTAAATTAAAATGTATGATTAGTATGTAAATTCTTAAGAAATGAGATATGATCAGGATTTCAATAAACAGGAAATTTGGTTTTAAAACAAAAACAAAAATGAAAACACATAAATAAACAAACCCCTGCCCCGTGTGTCAGTTAGAAAGGTTATCTGGTGTGCTGTTTTACTATCACTATTTACTGTCACCATTTAAAGTTGAAAACAGCACTTAGCAACATGATCTAAGCTTGATGTTAGCCGTCCACTCCACGTTATCCCGAGGATGGTAGCCTCACTATCCACTATATTCTGTCAAACATCTGAAACGCGTGTGTCCATATGAACCGACTTGTGATCTGAGGATTAAGGCAAAAGTGTCTGCTTGTTCGTACTGCTATAACTCATGGTCAAAACGTCAGCAGAAAGCGCCTTATGCTGACGGCATGCAGAATCACTCATTGCATCACCATCTCGCATCTCAGGCGAAATTCAATCGGATATCTGTGAAATGACTCGGGGGGGATGTTTGACATATAAAGTTACCGCACCTTGGTGGGATGGGTCCTATTCTGAGGGTAAGCAGAGCTGTCCAAGATGTTGGGGTCTGAGTGTGTGGAGGGCTGGCGTGGGGAGCAGGGGAGGACTGGGTCAGTTGGCACGACCGCAGAGCAAATGCTGGGAATAAATCAGTCTCACCGACATGGTGCCTCTCATCAAGTGACATCCCGCGGTGTCCCCATCAGTTACGAACTAATAAAGACGTATGGGAGGAAAACAGAAGCGATCACAGCAGATGCCAAGGTGAAATGCATCTAGTGTCTGGAGAGACATGTCAGGTCTGAGAAGTCCATCAGGAATGATCACCAATGTCACTGCTTTTTAAATCTGGATCCGATACAGCAGAGACGATTTTTTATTTGCAATGACTTAATACAATCAATTCAATTCATCGCTACCACCAGATTGAAGTGCAGGTGGTACTAAAATTACAAACAACCACAAATTACTGTGAAGGTCAGGAAAGTTAGGTATTTTGCAGAGCACTTTAAAAATGGCAATAACTTGACTTTATTTGGCCTACAATTAGCCTACAGTAACATTTATATGTCCACCGTGTATTGTAGCGTGTTCTTGCAAAACTCAATTCAGTGGCAGTTTGTTCTCTCTGTTTTCTTTTTCTTTTTTTCTTTTTTTTTTTTTGCTCTTAATGTAAAATGTACTTAGTAAAGTAGCATCCCTACTTATTCTAAAAATGATCCAGATTTAACTTTGCATCATCAGAGACAATTGGATAAGAATGCAATATTATGATAATAATGCAATATATGTATGATTGTACATGAAACATTATTATATACAAATACTTTATTGTAGTATTATTTTTTATGACTTTCTCAGTAGCATTAAATGGTATACATGCATGATTGTTGTTGTTAGAGACTCATGCAACTGCAATAAAAGGTGTATTGCAACACCTTAACATGTCTCTTTGACGTGTGTGTGTGTGTGTGTGTGTGTGTGTGTGTGTGTGTGTGTGCGTTTGTGCGTGTGTGTTTTGTGGATGAGAGGGTGAGAGAGAGAGGAGGAGCTAAGTGGGTATGTGGAACGATGTAATATTCATGACAGTCCTGGTGGAAGTTGTCTAGTCTCTGAGCTCCTGGAAAACACCACACGCTCGTATACACACACACACACACACACACACACACACACACACACACTGAGCAGCTCAGTCCGGTGGTGCTCACCTGACATCTGCATATGCCATTCAGAAGGGCAATATGTGTCTGCATCAGTGATTTCTAAACACTTTGGGGTCAACAAATTATTAATATTTAGTATTAGCACTGATGACAATGTGGCATCCTCCTGAGAGCCGGGCAAAATGTTGAGCGGGGGCCATTCTCTTGACGTCAACTGTGTTTGGCAGATGGTGCTGTCAGTTTAGGTCTTCGTTTATTCCTCCATGCATATGGCAGCATCTCCCCTTCGTTAAAAAACAAGCGAGCAAGCTCATGTATTATCTATGGGGCTAAAAAGCATGCAAACATAAGCAGGAATGTATCAGAGGAGCTTAAACTTCTGTAAACAACCAGCAGTGGTTGTTGTAAATGGGATTTTACTGACAGAAATAGCAGAAACATATGGCCCGAGACAGGGACAGGGGCTGATACCTGGATGGGATGCACCGGGGCCCACAGCGTCGTGTTTGTGACAGGATGTCGTCTGACAGTGAGAGACATGGCAGACCCGGCAATGCAGATGACTTTTTTTTTTTTTTTTGAAGAATGACCTGACTAACAACAACACGATCCTGTTTTTAACCACCTCACACTTGGCAAAACTCCTCCTCCCTTTTCTGGATCCTTTAGTTAAATAAAAGTAGTCATAATGCTGCATTACAAAGTGTAGAGGTAATGTCATAAAACTTGAAAATTTATGTATAATAAAGTATATATAAGAAGTATTAAAAGTAAAAGTACTCATTATGCAGAAAGATTACACTAATTATTATATTTTAAACTTTATTATTGAATTATTATGGCTGATTCTTTAATGTGTGACTTCCATTTCATTGTTGTATGTGGTTGAGTTTTTTCTCTTAACTTTACATAATATGAAACATGTCTGTACAATCTCAGTACACAAATTGTAACTACCACTGACAAATATATGTACTTTAGTGGAAAGGTACAGTATGTCTTTGTAAAATGTGAAGTACAAACGTAACATAGCATCATGTATTGGAATGATAATACTCAGGGAAAGAAAAAGTGCCTTAAAGTTGTGCTTAAACATAGTGTTTGGTTAGTTGTGTTACACTTCTGGAGTTGTCGTGTGTGTGTGTGTGTGTGTGTGTGTGTGTGTGTGTGTAAGGATGGATATAAAGTAGAGCATTAGTCTCAGAATTCTTTCTGCATGTCAGCAGAGTTGTTGTTGGCATTGATGGCCTTTAAACTGTAATGAGATGAATTCTCATGTTACTTTGGAAATTTCTTACATATTTATTTTTTGGCACCTGTTTTTTTAAGTTCTTTAAAGTTGCAGCGGTCATCCAGACAGCCCTGCAGTCTACATGTTGAAGTGGGCAAAATACTGAACCCCAAACTGTTGGTTGGTTTCTTTTGCTGGTGTGTGAGTTCGTGTCAAGGCTTATGAACAGGTATATTTGGCTTATGAAGCTTATGATCTTATGAACAGGTATATTTGGCTTATGAGGCTTATGATCTTATGAACAGGTATATTTGTATGGTAGCCTCGGCCACCAGTGTGTGGATGTTTGTGTGTGAATGGGTGAATGATGCTTGTGTTTGTTTAAGTGATTGCTAAGACTAGAAAAGCTCTGTATACAGTTACCATTAATAATACACATACCATCATCAGCAGTAGTAGAATCTAACTAAGTACTTTTACTCAGTTTTAAAGTATGTGTGCTGTACTTGAGTATTTTTGATATATACTACTTTATACTTATACTCTTCTACATTACAGTGGCAAGTAATGTACTTTTACTCCATTACACTGATAATGAAGCTCAAATGACTTTTGAAATTCAGATTATTAATACAAAATGGAAATGATCTGATTTATCAAATTTGTATATTATTATAAACTACCCAGCAGTATAGTATATAGTATATAGTATAGTATAGTATTTACAATGAGCCCCAGCTGCAACATTAAAGTGATGGACACGTCAGTACATTAATAACAATCCAGTAATATGACATACTTTATTCTGAAATGGGCCACATGTTTATTTTTGCAACTTTAAGTACATTTTGATGTTAATACTTTAGTACTTTTTTTTCAGGTTTTTGTATCCTTTATTTGACAGGACAGTGTAAGCCTGAAATGGGGAGAGAGAGAGAGAGAGGAAGAGAGAGAGAGAGAGAGAGCAGGGGCCGCAGGACACAGCCTCTGTATATGGGGCACTGCTCTATCCACTGAGCCTCCAGGCTTTTGTAACACAGTATTTTTACACTATAGTATTGCTACTTTTACTTAAGTAAAATATATGAATACGTCTTTCATTACTGATCATCAGTACATTTCATCTAAAGTTGCGTACATCTCGTCTTTCAAAAATCAACCAGTGGAAACAAACAAAACGTGACTTGGCCATATGTAGCTACAGAAAGGAAAGACACAGTAAATTAAACATGATCCATAGTGCTGAAATAACAGTCTACCTTTTTTTGAATGTGTCTTTTTATTTCCCCTTGAGAAAATAAGGTGTCTTTCTGGAGGAAGTCGAGAGAGGGAGTGGGGGGAGGAGGAGGGAGAGAGAGACCCCGGTTAACTTCTGGAGTGTTAAACAGCGAGGGGTCTTACTCCTGCTTTTCTCTGACATGAAGCTGGGTTGGATAGAATCGACACTGGGGTTGAGCAGGCGGATGAGTGGAGATATGAGGGTCCCTGTGGCGACCTGGCAGGTGCCATAGCAACAGAGGGTGGGAAGATAGGAAGGACAGACATGGATAGAGAGAGCGAAAGAGAGAGAGAGAGAGAGAGGATACCCCGATTAAGAGTTTATATGTGTGTGTGCGTGTGCGTGTGTGTGTGTGTGCGTGTTTGGGGGGGGTATGGCACCCGCAGCGAAATCACTTGTGACAGACCCAAACACAGGTCGGCAGCTTTCATGTTGGAGCCTGTGTCTAATCTTTGGAAAAGAAAAGGAGTGAGGGAAGAGAGAGACACTGAGACAGACAGAGAGAGAGAAGGTGCGAGAAGGCAACAAAGACGAAGATTGTCAATAATTAATCATCAGATTGTTCGATGCAGCGGTTGTTGAGATGACAGCTGTTTTGATTGACAGATTTGGAGCATTTGATCTGCATGCTGTGGCTCTTGCCACTTTGCTACTGCTGGATGATACTCTCTCTCTCTCTCTCTCAGCTGTATTTCTCTCTTGCTCTCGCCCCACTCCTTTTTATCCTTTAAATCCTCCGCAAGTAGCATGGCATCTATTGCATGGGAGTCATAGCTGCAGGGCAAAGAAAGCACCTCCCTGCATTGGAATTCGGTATTTACCAGATTGTTCTAGGTAACGTGTACTTTACAACTCATATAACACTCATCACTCACCGCAGTATCATACAGAGGGTGGACTAATGTCTTTTTGACCAGGGTGAGAACATTTGAATCCTGAAATAAATCATAGTTTCCTGTAAGAATGCAGCAGCCTAATCCATGAAAATGTGCAGAATGAGACAATCATTTAAATAGAAGCTGTAAAATTGCCAGTTAAATTTAGGAGGAGTAATGTGAAGTGTAGGCAACTGTACAGCTTGTCAGCACCTAATTTACTTCAGCTTGTTACATTCTTAAAATGCTACAAGAATTTAAGTTCAAACAGTATCAATCCACAGCGCATACCATTAGGAACATAACGTTTTTACAGACATCATGGACAGGATTCAGTTGAAATTTGGTGCGACGTATCTGTCGCCATCTGCTGATTTGCCGCATTGGAAAAGTTATTTCTAGTGTGTAGGATCGCAGGATGGTGGGAGTCCATCATTCAGGGAGACAGTGAGTGTTCCCTGCTAAACAACGCCTTCATTGACCTAATAACTGGCAGCCTACTCAGTCACCAGCATGTTGAGTAGTATTCATTATTCATGCTCATTAAATTCTGGGCCTCATATGAGCAAAGACTGCCAGCTTGCTGCCAAACTGTGTTGGTTTTGTGATGTGCCCACTTGAGACTTGGGGATTTAAAACCAGGACACCACTTCTGAAAAAAAAAACAGCATACAAATACACAGAATTCATTCCAGCTTCCAGTTTAATTTGATCACATTTGACAAAATACACAATTATACTCACCTCCATTCTTTTGCCACGAATTGGATTTGGAATTAATAAATGGGAGAGAATTGTGCGCCTAACCCCCCCACCACCACCACCACCACCACCATGAAAAGAGATTTGGAATCGTATCCTGGCTGTTCAAATATGCATATTCATAGTTAGTTGATCGTATTTTTTTCTGCCATTCCTCATCATTTATTCTGCAAGGGAATGGAGCTTGTCAACAAAACCTTTTTTCAATGAAAGGCATCTTTGAAGCGTTTAAAACACACTGTGTTGCATCACATCCTTTTTGCAGTTGTTTTTCTTGCAGACAGAATCGGCAGTCCTCCCATCTATCTGCATCGCATTTGTGATTTTTGGAGTGAAAACAAAGCACAAACTCAATATCTTAAGGCGCAGCATGTGTATCTCACGTTAAGTCGCTTTTAGCATGGCGCTGATCTTGAATAGACGCCCTGTTTACTTTGTGCTCCATTCCAGCGCCACTCCGAAATGTTGATTTGTCATGATCTCAGCAGACAATAAAACATTCAAGGTTTGACATATGCTTGGAGGGCGCCATGACAACATGAACCTGAAATGGTGCACTAGAAAAAGAAAACTGCTATAAATGTGCATGCCGCTTACAAAGAGGAAAACAGCAATATATTATGCCTATAAGGGAAAGAAGCGATGTTTTACATGCGCGCTACATACTGAGCAAAAGTGTTACAAGTGCACTATGATTTGAAAGGGAGAATTTTTCATACCAGCTAGGCAAGGATGTGAGAGGAGGCTTTGACAGATAGGAAACAATTATTTATCAGGACACACATCCACAAAGTACCAGCAGCTGTCTGCACCATTTCCAGGACTGTGGGGCCATCCATATTTGTCTCTCGTATACTCAAATCCCCAAGAAAAATACCCACAGTTCCAGCTCAGAGAGAGGATTACTGCTTTCCCATATGTTGTCCTGTGCAGACACAGCCATATCAATCTAAGCCTGGTCAGTTGCTCTTTCATATACTCCTAATGTACTGGAAAGCCTTCCACAGTCGGCTGCCCCTCGCTGCTGGTCCTGAACAGGTCTCGGTCCCAAATTCCACAATGGAGAACAATCAGGCTTTTCTGCTGGATTAGGAAAAAGGGGGAGTGAAAGCCCCTAGTGGCTGATTGTAGTCTGCTAAGGTTATGTTTTAATACTGAGACACTTTAGCGCTGGTTCTTTGTGCGGGAACTGTGTCAGAAACAAGAGGTCTAAATAAACAGTGAGGCCCACTGGAGCCCTTTCATTCATCATGGCCTCCTCTGACAGCGGCATGCCGAGGAATCATCTGGAATCATCTTCTGCGGGCTCCGGCAGAATGTGAGCTCCCTCTCCGCTCTCCTCCCTGACCCTGTAACTGAGGCCAGCCATGTGACATAGACACACACACAGGAAGAACTGTGTGGTCTGCATGTACTGAATATGTGCGTGTATTGTTCATGTGGGGTTAAACATATAAATAAGCGCATTATTAAACCGAGCACCGAGCCAAAACACACAGCCGCAGTCATGTTGAGCATTATATGAGACGTCTTTGAGGCAGCGTTCGCCATGTTTGTAAAAGATCAGCACTTATGCTTTAAATCGCTCCATCTATCATAAGCAGATTCAAGATGACAGCACACGTTTTTTATGAGTCACAAACTAACAATAGGCTCACTTGTGAGACATGAGCTCAAATATTAGTTTTGAGCCTGTTCTTTGAATTTCTGGGGTTAGTTTGGATTACTACCTCTAATCTAGGCGCTAGTACCGGTGGGGGAATTTCCTGGACTCAATGAGATGGGAGTGTTTCCGAACAAACAAGACTTCAAAGGGCGTGTGCTCCACAGAAAGGTAGGGCTGAATGCAAACATGTATTCATTTAACAATATTTATTTTTTTTCCTCCTCTCTCTCCCTCAAAGCATCTCTGTGCTCGGATCAAAAGCTTAACCTTTCGACCGTGGAGAATTCCGTCGCTGGGTTTGATTTCTTAAAAGAAACTTTTTTTTTTCAATCAGCGAGCTCAATAACTTGTGGAGGGCGCAGACTGCTGCCTGAAATGCCACTTGTTTGGAGATGGAAAGGAACAAGCTATTTCAGTCTGAAACAACAACTGCCAATTAGTTGGACTGCATTTGTATTCCTTAAACAAATGTAAACATCAGTTAATTTTTACTGTGCTGCCAGCTTAGGTAAGTGATACAAAATTGTCATGTAGTTGTTGCGATGAAAGACAATGAATACAGAGCAGTGGAGAGAAGATTTTTCATTCATATACCAAAACATGTGATTATAGTCTAATAGTCCCTTTTAAATCCATTGTGTCAATGTCGAACCTAGCAGCGGAGGGGTTTTGTAAAAACATTGCATCCTAAAAAAATCAATTTATATACAACTAGTCCAGTGTAAACACCAAGCAAAATCATGCTTTCTATTGACATAATGTGAAAATGCTGATAATTCATGTATCTGGCAAGTCACAAATATTTTGATACCGAACATATCGGCAAAATGTTGTCCAACAAAATATTTCTGTTGGGGATGTCCGTTTGTATACGCCTGTGGCTTCCTGACCTCTCTTGACACATTTCCTTTCTTTTTAATTTTTTTTATGTGTCCAAAAAAAACAACTGAAATATTTTTTAAAAATCTTATTGACTCGTGGTGACTAGCAGAATGTTTTGTTACTTATATATTACTTTTTTTTTAATTAACATTCAAGCGAAATAACGATCTTTCCCTCATGTTAACCTAAATGCCTAAGCTGCCTTAGCCTAAGCCAAGAGTCTGGATGCAAACGTAAAGTTCTGTAATGAAGGCCTCGCCATCCTCCCAAGCCACCTCTGAAAGATGTGTACACAGTCTATGAACACAATATTCTGTTACCTTACGGAGACATTTTCACTGATCATAGGCTGCGATTACGTTGCCACAACAATGTGATTAAGGAAACAGTTCAGTGACAGATAAAACCTGATGTTTAGGAGACATTATGGAACGTTTACAGCAGAATGGATTTTGGATAGCTAAAGAAATTATCAGGAGCGCACAGAGAGGTCTATATCATTTCCAAAGCTCCTGTTCTGAGACAAGAAAACCTTTTTTTTACTCTTTGGTCACAAACTCCATCGAGTTCAGCAGCCATTTAATTGACATTTTGTCCTGTGGCTGGTTGTTGAGAGCAAGTCATAAGAGGACTGTAAAATCCTATTTCTGGAAACTGGTCCTTTCTTTAAATGGTTGCATGGTAATGTACTTAATATAATTACTGGATAAGCCTGTAATAACCTAATGACATGGCGCACTAATGTTTTATGATCTCTAACAGCTCAGTTCCCTCTTTGAAATAGATGATCTTCTATTGTGCTGTTTTTTGGGTGTTTTTTTTTTTTTTTTTTGCCAACTCCACACATATTTTGGGTGGGCAAGACTACAAATCCGGGGGAGGTTCTGAGGAATTCATAAGAAATAATTAAGAACAGATTTGGTATGCTAAGCTCCTCCAGTTGAGTTAATGGGATATAGACCAAAAAAAAGGAGAGATGGGGAAAATGCCAAAAAAGATATTGAATTTGCTGTTAAATAAGCATACTGTCAGCTGTCTGTTTTAGCTATTTAAGTGAAGAGAAAACAATGAGCTGATGTCCAATTAATTCCTCACGTCGTAACTGCCTACAGCACTGCATGTAAATGTTGTCATCTCTATATACATTAGAGAAGATTATCATTATCAGTTAGCACGGACTGTGTTTCTAAACATCATATTCAGCATATTGTTGCACCAGAGAAAAAAACTATCTAATGGACTATTATTCTACCAATGTCAACTTGAAACCATACAACTTTGCAAAGACATTTTCATTAAAAATCTTGCTCTCAGCATGAATCATGCAACGTATCAGATGAGCAGAAACAAAAGCATTTTGAATACGTCCTTGTTCTAGTTGTCAAACAAAACAGCCATCTCCTTTGTCTCAAAAATGCCCGTGTGAGTGCAGTGACAGCAGATATATTTCAACAAAGAGCAATGTGTTTTGAAAGCAGTGTAAAAGACGAGTTCAATATCATACACAGAGTTTATCACACTGTAGCCCGTATCCAGTAATCTAAGATGTCACAGGAGCAGGAGCAGTTTCACATGTGAGACAGCCGTGATCTGTGTCAGGCAGTTTCCGTCCCCAGGCGAGAGGTCATGACGGTTGACTTCATCTTCCTCCCCTGGCTTCCAATCACTCAAACATAAATCAATACTGTTAATAACTGTTTGAACGATGTCTAAATGGGATATCTTTGCTTGAAGCGATATTAAAAGAAACCCCCCCCCACTCACTCACTCACTCACTCACTCACTCGCTCACTCACCGGAAAGAAAATCCCTGAAATGTGTGCTCCAGTCTCAATTTACTGGCTACAGTCTTTCTTATATCTCCATTACATTTATTAGCACAGGCTCTACTGTGTTTGCACTGATGTTCATTAAATGCAACACCACATTGGTCCTGAAATAATATTTCTAAAGAGACTACCTCATAGATGAAGAATTCAATTAATGACTTAACCAAGTTGTCAGTGTTCAGGGCTAATAATATTTCTTTTTTTTTTCTGGGAAGCATTTTCATTTTCATGAAATATGTGAGGAATGATAAAGCCTTAACATTCAATTGTGATATGAGACTTATAGTTTACCAATCTTCACAGATGACTACCCCTTTTAATATCGCCCTTCAAGGCAGAATTTCAATTTAAGTCCGATCACACAAAATAAGCAGACATCATACTGATGATGGCCTGCCTTGGCAAAAAAAAAAAAAAAAAGAAAAAAGAAAAAAAGGGCTCTGGGTGAGAAATGATCAGGTTTGCGAAGGTCAAAGCCACCGACTGTGCGAGCCAGGCGCCTTGGATATCATTCAAATTATCCATTAATTAGCTTTCACACAACTGTAGTAATAACCTACATGCTTCGGACATCAGCTAAGGCACATTAAGTGTTTTAAAAGGTGTTTCTGCAGTCATGTGACCTCTATCTCATCTTGCTTTCATTTTCTACGGGGGTATGCATCACTGGGCTAAGCGTATTTACTCTGATAGCGCTGCCACAATGGAATTATGTGAGCTTGTAAATAGAGTTAGCAGTCAGCTGATCTTGGCTTTTCATTATGAGGCGGAGGGCCCTGGGAGAGAACTGCAAACTGTTTTGCTTTATGATCCATTCTAAAACCCATTGAAATGATAGCCATAAAATAATGCCATTACTACTATGTATAAAAACCTTACTGCTCAGCGATGCAGGATGATCATCAGCACGATTTGTAGGCTAACACTGAGGTAGCTACAGCACAGCAGAGGTAGAATGAAGCATGGGGGTAATGTGACAATACGCTTTTATGTGACAATGTAATACATACAGTGTGACGGGGTGTTTGTAGGACAGTGGAGGGGATTTTTGCTCAGTATATTCTGGTCAAGAAATATTGCGCGATGAGCACTTCATTACTAACATATTTCATTTAAAAAAAATGTTGATTGCAGCATTTTCCTACATGCTAATTCCAATTCTCTGCTGTGTGCAGTTACAAAACTGCAGCACAGCCATGTGATAAATATTCCACATCTATATTGATATTACATGTACTTTAAAAGTACATTGGAAACAATAATGACCGTTATAACAAACGGCCCGGTGTAGAATATAACATACATAAGTAGGGTACACTCCGAAAAATATCATCTGCGTCCAACCTTTTTCATACTCTGCAGCAAATTCATACCATGGACTCTAAAAAAACTGAATAAACATGGGGGGAACGTGCTCAGATTCCAGAGAAATTGGACACACACACACAAAGGTTCTGCTAGGCACTAACAATGTGATCATCAATGATGAAAGGAACAGGTAATCTGTTATTTTATTTTTTTCCTCTATACCAGAATTCTCCCTCATACCAGAGGGGCCCTTAACACCCCCCCCCCCCCCCCCTTCCCCACTTTAAACCTATTATGCTTTGCTGTAAAACTAAGCAATGGTGAAACTATGGTAACAAATAATCTGTTTTGCTTCAATGAAAAGTATGTATCATGGTGGGAGACAAAGCCAGGGATAAACACTGAGGGAACCCTGAACAATGGGCCCTAAGCAGGCGTGTGTCCAAAACTCTGCTGCTCTCTTTTGCTTTCTGCCATCCATCCCTGTCCCCGTGTGGCTCTGTAAAATTGTATTCCATTTCCTGCAAAAATACCCTCAAACTGGTGGCTGCGCTACCTTAATGTGTAACAAAATGACATCTGAAAGCAAATGGACAACATTGTTGGCCAATTACACCATTCTAGCCATACAAATTGTGAGGATGCGTTAGGTTACTCACATTGTATTACATTTCTTTAAACACAAATATGCTTTAGCTTGTATTTGACAATGAGTATTGTGTTGTGTTCTAACATGGTTTGAGGCAAAGTGCAGTTAAATTGTTGCTGTTGCAATGACAGGGAGACAGAAAAGATGATGCATTGAAAGGATTAAATGCAAAGTATTGAGTATGTTGAATGTGTGATGAATAAGTGAAGGAATCTCCTTCTTCCCGAGGTCAGGAAATGAATAATGAAGCTCCAAATATGACATTCAGCAGAGCTGTTGATTGCATTTCTTACACAATCAATTGGCTTTGCTTCCCAGCACATGTATCATAATTTAATCTATGGTTCAATCTCTGCATGATGCTGTTGATAATTTAATTAAATGTGATGACAGCGAAATTTCTACATCAGAGCATCTATAAATATATCATTTTCTGTCATTTGATTCCTTCAGTGTATATTGTAAAATCAAAGTTATTTTTGCATGTTTAAATCCTCATATTCAATAACCCACAATGTGTTAAATTTTATAAGTACACTCGATATACACCTGCAGATACCAGCCACCTACAGTCACCATGGCCAAAGTCGGGAAGCTTGCAAAATAAGCAGCTGTGTTTCCAACTACCCTTAACTGGATTTGAGAGTCTGGGATGGCCCTCCTCCAAAAGAAAAAAAAGAAAAAAAAAGCTTGAGCACATCTATCAATTTGCAAACCGACTTAAAAGTGTCAACAGTGGCACACAAGCCATAAGAAACGTTCTGCTTATCCTACACCAATGCACCCCTTCATGTGATGTAATTTCATTCTCTACAAGATTCTCTCTTTTTGCCCCTCTTCTTCTGTCACCATCGCACAGAGGGGAACAGAGAGAGAAAGCCAATTCCAACAGTGACAGAAAACTGCCCACTCTTCCCCCATAAAATTAGAAAAGCTGCTCGTGGTTTTTTTATCTTTCAGATTTCCTGGGTTTTATGGCTAAATACTAAAGCACTGGAGGCTGGTCATGCTTTAAGCTACTAGAAAAAGTTAAGCTTCAGCGTTGGGCAGCAGAGATATGGGCTATAAGCTGACAAGTAATTAAACTGGCATATCTGTAACAACTGTCATCTCTTATTTCTCCACAGCCTGGACGTAAACCAAAGGCAAGAAAGCCGAAAAGGATGGAGTAAGAAAAAAAAAAAGCAAGGGGGGGCAGTGGAAGAGTGAGAGAGAGAGTCTTTACATTGCTGGGCAACTGCAGGGTATATCTCCTGCCGAACAGTTTAGCAGACTTGGGCATTTAGGGGATTGTGGAGGAGATCAAAAGGGTCAGGGATCCTTTTACCAATTAACAGCAGGGAGACGGACATCAAATAAGGTGTAAATTTCAGCTCTGCACTTTTCAGTGAGCCGAGCATGAAATGCATTCTAATGCTCTTTTTGAGTTTAGAGGCGGCTTTTGAACCACCAATGATGTCACCGCGGCTCTCCCAAAGACGAACTTAATCGCCTCTCAGAATGGCGTGTAGCCATCTTGTCCACTGTGTAGGTGTCAAAGGGAGTGTCGAGTCAGTTATTGATAACGGCGGGGACAATATGACTCTAGATTTAGAAAATCGGAGTGGAGACAATAAGCTTGCAGTGACAGAGGTTTGACCTCTTGGCTCGTGTAGCAGTATTAGGCTGTTATTGATAAATCTGCAAGCTTCGTAAATGAGTGATTACTTGAGCGACTTGTTTGGGTGAATTGAATTGTTCGGTTTAGCACTGAACGCACCTCTTATTGGATTTTCATACGGCACAGCGGGGCAGCTGGTACACACATTTTTCCAGATACCCCGATAAAGTGATCGCAGAGCGAAATGCATCTAGGGCAGAGCACCACATGTTTCTGTAAGAGTGTTGGCTACAGTCTGCCTTTAACAAAAACTGTGACTGTGTGATTAATTCCATTATGTCTGGCTAAACTCCTGGAGATGCAATCACATCGCATTATAACTTAATTCTTGTAAATGTTTACAAGCAGACCCCTGTGGAGCTCCATCATGATGAGATGAGCTTCAGTTTGGATTAGAAGCGAAAAGAATCTAATGACTTATTAAACTTCATAGTAAATGATATTAGAGTCAACTTTAAGGAAAGTAGAGGAAATTACTATTACTTACTTATTATAGTAAGTATGTTTTCTTTATTGTATATTGATTAGAATCCTTGTGTTTTCTTTACCTCAGTCTATAAATGTATAGGGAGCGACTCTTTCTTTGGAGATCGCCATGTCACACGCCATGTTTCTACAGTAGCCCAGAACAGAAAAACCAAACACTGGCTAGATAGGGCCACTTGCTTTTTTGGGTCTGCTTCCGTAGTTTGCAGCCCCTCCATGATGAGAGCACTCAAAAATCAGTTATTTTTAAAAAGTGAACCTATTTTATTCAGTGTTTTACAGGTTTTAATCAAAGATAGAGGTAGAAAACCTCCTGAATGTCTGGATCTAAAGCTATCAGAGAAGAACAGGTAGGCACATATTAGCAGGTGCTAGGCTACCAGCCCATCTCCAACATCCAAAACAGCATCGGAGAAACACTCATTTGTATAATGAAACTGCTTTATTCCGGGTTTTTTTTTTTTTTTACTGATTTTAATCACCCTGTCCATTTGTTTTGGACTGGAAGAGATTTCTGTGGATAATTTGGCTCCCAGTGAAAACCTTGTCATCAATGAACACTGAAGGAATTCCAAGAGAAATTTCAGCAGGTTGCAATCTGCAGTCCTCACTGCTGGATGCGACTAAATCTCCCTAAATTTTCCACACTGTTCCATTAAACCATGTATTTAGAACAAAGAACTTTGTGATTTGTTGATTAATATTGCACAACACCTTACCTTACAACAATTATTGATGCTGCAAGACACCACTTGAATTTAGGTGGTGACTAACAGCTTGTTAGCCTACAATTTGTCCATTAGCCCACCATCAAATCAATGCATTTTTCTGCTGAATAACCCTTCTGGCAAGTTCTAGCAGTATCCATGATATATTCAACTGTTTTTTGGTAGCCTACATGTACATGTGTGACACAAGAACAACATATAATATCATTGAGTGAGAATGCAAAGATCACTTCAAATTTGATGGGCTGGAGTCCAACTCAGGTTTTTGCCTTGTATGCGTTCTGACCTGTTGAACCACCACACCTGATTTATTTCATTTTGACTGGAATCTTAATCTCTGTGGTGATCAACTAATGTGACAATGTTGCTTGCAGTATCTGCTTACAGTTTCAGTAGCAAATCATTTGATGGCACTATATCACTGAGTGCAGAAAAAAGACATGTTGTCTTTTGGTGGCATATGACGGCACACTGAACATATTAGCTGTTTTCAGTATAAACAAGCTTAAATATGCTTGTAAAACATATTGTTTCTCAATGTGCCACAGAATCCGAGATATCCAATCTGGCTGTATTTTAAGAACAAAGACGAAGGATTTGTGTGCACGGGAGCTGACTATCAAAAGGATAGGCGGTTATACAGTTTATCATCTGCCAATATGAAAACTTTCCTCCTGCTTATAATTGCACACACTCGCTGACAGTTTACTTAACAATAACCTCAGGTAGCATCATTAAAATCATCATTTGTATCTCGTTGAACATGTCTCAGGGTTCACAGTCCACACAGTCACAATCAGTGGAGCTCCTGCTCCATCTTCTTCACTCTTTCATTATGCATGCGCTGGGTAGGAGTAAGTAAAATAATCGTTTGTAATTCAATAGAGCAATCTTAACTCATTTAGTTGTGCTAAAGGCTGAGTGAGGGAAAGACAAAGAGCCTCAACATTTTTGCCACCGTGCTCATTATGCGTATTTTAAAACAATTTGCAATTCAAGGCCACACAAAGTGGTGGGGAGAGGGAGAGAGAGGTAGGCGCTTGGGCTTCAAAGGCTGCTGCTAGAGAATGACCTCGTACCCCACTTCTAGGGTCGCCACCCCTGATGAGAGCCGGGAAGATGCAATTAAAAGAATTTAAAAACAATGTGTAACCAGAGATTGTGGTGCTTATTATCCTATGGTGCCTTGCAATATCAGTGACCTTAGCTTCCCCGCCCCCCCTTTCCCTCTCTCCATCTCTCTCAGGGCACCCATCTATTAAAATATCAGGGTAACCCTTTCACACAGTGCAGTATTATTCTGGAAATGTACTTAAGCTAAGGCTACTAATTGTATAAGTCATTAAACTATTCAATTGCCCTGCTCCTCACATGTGCTCCAAATCTATCCCTATATTATGACTACATTTCTAGAGATAAAGTAAAAAGAATTGTGCCACATTGGTTCATGCAGACCATTTAATTGATCGTGGCAACACTCCCACTCACATACATGGACACACAAAATACAACAGTTCAGTCTCCACTTTGTATGTTGCATTAGAATTTCTACGAATTAAAGGATTTACTCATCTAATGTCAGTAAGAGGCCACATGTGCATCAGCTCTTAAAATTCACAACACCACACTCGCAGTATTAAGAATCAGTTGCTATCAAATTACAGTTTGCTACAAAACCCATTATTTCTGTCCTCATATTAAATGTGATATCTGTCTGTACAACCCATGTCAGAGTCACTTTGGCGGAACAGTGATGTATTTATTTTTAGGGGATGTGCTCTCTCTCCCCTCTCTCCCCTCTCTCCCCCCTCTCTCTCTCTCTCTCTCTCTCTCTCTCTCTCTGTGTGTGTGTATCTCTGTCTTCCTCTCTTGCTCTCATACAGTTATTGCTGAAACAAATGCAATCAAAATGTCATTGCGGGAATGAAAAGGAGCTGTTTAAAAATGCATCAGGAACCCGCCACAGAGGGTTCATTAATTCCACTCAGGCTGTGTTGAGCAGTCGTGCTGAAAGCACTACTCTGAGACCCTAAACATTCTCCGACACTCCCTTATCTTTATGGTGTAATTTCCCATTTAGCGAGTTAGCACCTAGGGAGAGCACAGTGTTGCTGGTCTAATTGGGCAAATGAGAACACAATACCAAACAAGCTCACTTACTTTGTTTACAGAGGTGTCCCCATTTGAACTTGTGCAACACAGCTGAGAACTTTATCCTGGAAGCTAATCTTAAAGTTTTTGTTCAACTATCCAGTGGGCCAGCAGTGTAACAGCTAACAAAGCTCATGCATACCCTACACAGATGGGCAGAGTATTAGGCAATGGGCCCCTGGGCACAGATATGCATAGGGCCCCACCACCTTGATGCGAAATACAAAGACCTTGTGGTGGATTTGCATCTCTTTGTAGTGGTTGCATATTGTTTTATGTCTCTTTGTGGTCATTTTGTTTCTGATTTTGGTTGTTTTTGTCTTGCCATATAGTCATTGGTTTCCTTTGAGGTGATCTTGTGTTGTATTAAGGTCATTTTGTGTTCTTTTTGGTAATTAAGTGTCGCTTTGTAGTCGTTGTGTGTCTCTTGCCCATTTTTGTAGTTATTTTGTATCTCTTTACAGTTACTTTACATCTCTGTATGGTCTTTTTGTGTCTCTTTGTAGTCATTTTGACTCTCCTTGTGGTTTTTTTGTATCTTTTTCTATAATCAATTTGGGTCCCTTTTACTTAATTTTGTTGCTTATTCAGGAATTTTGGGGGTTTTTTGAGGTAATTTTGTTTCCGATGTAATTTGGGGTCTTTTTGGTTGCTTTGTATTGTTTTGTAGTTGTTTTATATCTCCTAGTGGTTGATTAACCCATTTTCTATTTTTTATGTCTCTTTTCAGTTCCTTTCCATCTCTTTGTGGTCTTTTGTGTCACTTTGTGGTCATTTTCAGTCTTTTCCTGGTTGGTACATGAAAATTAGACATTTAGAAAGTGAAGGCCAGGGAGGCCCCTGACAATTTGGCCCCCTGGGCCTGTGACCAGTAGGCCTGTTCTGTCTACACATCCATGATGATTTTTGAATGCCGTCACTTGACTGTGTGAGGAACTATAAAGTCATGGATGTGATATGACTACTCGGTCAAGCCCATCAGGAAAGATAGATGATCAATTCAGGACAGTTTGAAGAAACTATTCATAAAGGTAACTGAGCAGTATGACGCCATCCACATTTTCTCATTCACAGTATCAGCTTCCTATCACTAAGGTGATAGAGGTGGAATTACCATACGCATCATCAATAACTGAAGTCAGGGTGTCACTTCATGTGATGGATAACAAACGACAGGTGGCAAGCCGCTGCAGGTACTCAGTTCAGCTTTGTGTTGAGCCAAACCAATCTATTTCAATAAGTGATGCAGGACACACACACACATGCATACACACGTGTATTTACTTTATATGCAACAACCTGCATAGTCACAAAAACTGCAAATATTGCTGTGCTCTCCACACACTTTCAGACAGATCCAGACACCTTAACCCACATATAAATATAAAACCTCACAAACACACTTTCTCACACGCAGGTTGTGCACAGGGTAAAAAAAAAAAGGAAGAGAGCTATTAGGCTGGATTGGTAGTAGGTGGGGTGGGTCTGGTCTAGTGCACCTTATCAGCACCAGGCTGATTCTGACTGTTCTGACACTGACACAAGCAATCCATCATGTCATCAGCCCCCGCTGAAGCGTTTGTGTGTGTCTGTGTCACTGTGTGTGTGTGTGTGTGTGTGTGTGTGTATGTGTGTGTATGTGTGTGTCTGTCTGTGTGTTTGCACTTGGGTCTGAGGCATGTGTGTGCTTTTGCATATCTTTTCATGTGCGCATGTGCACACTTATGTGTGTCCATTCATCTGGCAGCACACAGTCGGGTGGTGGTTTTGGAGGGGTGTGTGTGTGTGTGTGTGAGGAAGAGAAAAAGAGAGACTATATCCCACAAGCCAGACAGTAAGTAGTGCTTAACTCCAAGCCTGTCTTCCTGCTTCCTACCTGAGGCCTCAACCCATCAGTCAGTCACAGCCAGGAGAAGTGCACGACCAACTGACAGCAAATCCATACTAACTCTCACAATCTACCATCATGACCATTTCACCACACTGTAGTTCCGTGGCCTCCAATATCATGGCAGGTGTAACAGAGCAGTGCGTCTGTCCTCTGCTGTATCATACAGTCAGAGTGTCCAGCTGTCATGGCTATTTCTGAGTGAAAGCCTTGCAGTATAAATGACTATATAATTTACCTGATTACTCATTAGTAATTAAGAAATAAAACAATAATCACTATAAATGGTTTAGATTATGTATCATCAGGTATTTGCTTTTACATTTACAGTCATTTTAATAACCCTTATGTTTTAACTGATAAGTTAATGTACAAATATACACACATATTCATGCCTTACACAAATATACAAGAACCTATGGTCAGGGAGAAAAGGATTAATACAAACAATAACAGACATAAATGCGCATACTGTTGTCTTTGTGTCTTCTGAAAGCATGCTTGGAAAAACTTGAAATCTGTCAGTATGACTTTTTTTGCATTTTTTTGTTGTTGCCTTGATTCTTTGTGTTCCACACAACCAAACAGGCCTGAATATGAATATTATATTTGGTTTCTGTTTAATTCATATCATTGTATACCACTGCAAATGCTGTGAAAAAGGAACAATAAGCTTTAGTTTGGGGGAAATAATCCGTTCTGTAGGGTTAGTGGCTGATAATGATCAATAGTTGGAATGGAAAATTGCCTGGAAGGCTTCATGAACAGAGATAAGAGAGAAGATTAAGCATGTTGCTGCTTTGTTTTGCTTTGTTTTGTTTTTAGAAAAATCCCATCCTGGCCTAACAGTAGAGAAAACACACACACACATATACACTTCTGTACATACATGGATATAATACACACACATAATACACATGCAGCAAGCACACACACAATCCAAGTATCAGTGCTGTGGTATTCTGCACTTCAGACTTCTCAGGAAACAAATGTGTCTAACACGAGCAAAGCCCAGCTGTGGCTGTTAGATGCTATCAAGTGTGTGTCTGCTTTTTTCATTTGAAAGAAAAGGAAAGTGATCGAAAAGAGACACTACAGTTTGTATGTGTGTGTTTAAAATGTGGCAAGCCTCTTTTGAGGTTTGTGTTGGTAACATACAAGTCAAACGCTATGAGCGTGAGATGTTATCACTAAAAGCAGGCAGTGTAAAGTGGAAGAATAATATGGCTTCTGTTGTTTGGTGACTCGCTGAGGTTTATGTCAGATACATAACAGTCAAAAAGCTGCTGGCCACATGCTGGACCTAAAGCACATAACAGGCGGGGATCAAGAGATAAAGTTTCCAGAAAAATGTGGAGGGTGATTGAAAAGATATGAGCAAGTCCTTAGATGAGGCAACATCATGTAGCCATATTGAAAAGAATCCAGCAGATAGCTCAACGTAAAGCTTTGAAGACAGTAAAATTTATTTCTTAATACTGAAGAGAGATTCTTAACATTTGTGAGCCAAATGTGTTCCAATTCTAACTCAAGAGGAGTGTTGATTTATTCGCAGATTGAAAAACAGTTTCTTCAAATGGCACACTTTCTAGAGGGGGAAGAAAACACGCAATATCAAAAGAGGAAATAAACAAAACTGAGACAAAATTCAAACAAATTCATTTCAACTGTGGCGTGTTGAAAAATAAACACTGACATGTTAAATTATTAAAAGCTCTTGCATATTCAGAATGATAATTCAGAGAGTAATACAGTGTGAATTGCAATAACAAAATGTGCGTAAAGTGAATTATGTATAATAAATTTTGTTTTTGTATAACAAATGAACAACATTTCTCTATTTTTGTCCTGCCATCAGATTCAATTAGTGACAGAATGTCATCTTCACAAGTTTCGTTTCTGGTAAGCATTGTTTTGTTTGTTACTTTGTTCTTCTCTCTCTATGAAGAGATCTGTAACACACATTTGCATGACAAGATTCTCAGTGTAGTGCTTAGAGAGCAGTTTGTAATAACAGTATACTGCTGTCCTTTGATTAGGCTGCCACTTTTTCTGTAGTATGAATGTATGTGCAATGCACATAAACAAAGTTGGAGTTATTACTCTGCAAACACAATACATTTAGTAAAATATTTTAGTTGAGTACTCCTTTGTTTTTAAAGGCTAAAGTGTCTAAAGACTTTTTATAAAGGGTTCTTTGAACCTGATTGTCATATTTAATATTTAATTCATCTTTAATTACTATTGACACCCATTTTAATGTATGGCAGTGGAATCTGTTTATAAATTAAGTTATTGCACTTTTCAGGTTAACAACTCTGTATTCACCGATGCACATATTGCATGAATACACCCAACTTAAACATACATAACATATTAATATAATGCATGCATATAATGAAATTACATAATATGATATAGATTTAAAATGTGCTCTCTCACACACACACAAACACACACATGAACACACAAGCTCCAGGGTTATGTCTTAAACAGCATGGAAGCCTACAGTTGCAGGTTGTTATCTTTTTTTTTTTTTGGTACCATTGCAAAAATAACAGCCCACTGTGAACACTTGTCTTCCCCGGCCGTTTCCCACTGTTAACCTAATCTTTATGATTATTGCAATGGCTTTAGCAGCAGGCCATGTCTGTCAGCAGACAGCAGCTCTCGCTGTAGGGGAGACTCCATGCACACACACTTAGCCTTCAATCAATGGGAAAGACAGACAATTAGCAGAGTTTTCCGTATTTTGCATGGCAGTTTTGCTTCATTAAAGTGTTTACAGTGAGGAGATAGTGAAGACAGGTGAAAGCGTGAGAAACACTGAGAGGGGAGATGAGTCATGACAGGTAATGATGAGCATGCTTAAAAATAAAATAAAGTTCATGCTAAAATGAAAATTCCAGCAATTTAACTATTGCAACTAGTAAAAAGGCACCAAAAATTATGCGCTAACAATATGGACACACAGTTTTGCAAAAGGTTTAACAGAAACAGTTCAAATAAAGCCATTTAAAATAAGTCATTTTAATATACAAGCAATGCAGTTTCACAGTAAAAAAAGAAATACTACTGCAAAAACACAACACTGTTAATTCCATAATGATATATTTAAATGTGTATTTACAGTTTTTCTTGTTCAGCATTTAAGCCCTCCATGTTACAATAGAAAAATGACCTAAATTGAGTAAATTTACACAGTTACACGGAGACAATTATGTCAACACTCAAAGCCAATTTTATCCAACTCCTCCAAATCACTACAGGCAATAATATAGCTATTTGAGAAATGTTTGTTTTTACTAATTATGTTCAGCAGTGGGCCTCGCTCTCTGTTTGCTTATCTCTCCGAGTACCACATGAGGTGTCGCACTGAAAGAATTTCAGCCCAGGGCCAGTGACCTCTGAGGCCCTTTTAGCAAAAGGCAGCACTGCAGGAAATCACTGAAGATGGTTCCTGCAGCATTTAGCGAGATAATACCCCCCCCCCCCCCCTTACAAAAAAAAAAAAAAAAGAAATCCCCAACAACAAACAGCAGACTGAGCTAAAACTAAGAGATGGCTGATAAGGTTATTAGCAGCTCATGCTGGGAACAAAGGGGGAGGCCCACAGCTAAGATCAATAGCAGATGTTAGCAGGTAGTCTTAAATAGTTTTATATTACAAATACCCCCTGTCAGAACGGACTAATGCAAAACAAATCTTGTTAACAACCCCAATATGTGTGTGTGCTAGCATGTGCTTGAGCCCCTACTGGGGGATTTGGTGAAACTTGATACAGCGCTATACTTACACTTACTTACTATAAATTAAAGACATTAAAATGAAACAGAAAGAGTAGTTGACTGACTGCTTAAGTCACTTAATATCCTTGTATTTGCACTGTTTGCTGTAACGGTGCATATTGTAACGTGCCTGTTCACCTCTGCTCATCATCACAGAGCAGCTTTTCATTGACAGCACTCAGCCGGGCATCAGCTTGCATTAACCAAAGTTTAACATCATTCAAGAGCATGAGATGACCTACTGAGAAAGTACATGAGTAAATGTGTAGCAATACAGAGCTTATTACTGTTCCCCCTCAGGCAAATACCTTTTGCTTAAGCCCCACGCATGGGAACATTTTGTTTTATTACCTTGCAAGATAAGTCGTGAGTGAAGACAGAGGGAGGGGTAGGGAGGGAGAGAGAGGAAAAAAGAGAGAGAAAGGGGGCTCTTAAGTACCTGGGGAATTAAAATATTCCAGCTCATCATATCAGTGTCTTAGTTCTTGGTTTTCATGTGGGGGGCACGTAATTATAACAGCGTTTCAAAATTGAGCCCAGAAGAAAGATGGGTTCAAGTGCAAATTAATTTCAGATTACCACAACAAAGACAATCAATTCTCAACGAGGACTCCAGCAAAATGCTCTTAAAAGGGCCCAAGGTCTCTCCTACACACACCAACACAGACACACACACACCAACCCAACAACTCGGACAATTTGTGGAAAAAAAAAACCCTTTACTTAAATTACACTCAAGATCTAAAGCAGTGTCCATGCTTACCTGATACAGCCTTTGACTCTTTGTTTTTCTCCTCCCTCATCTCCCCCCTCCGCCCCTTTACAACCATCCCTCCCTCGTCCCACTACCACCAACCAGTGTCTCGTCTCTTTCAGATGTCTCTCTCATTAAAAGTCCCATCACCAGTGGACTGTACGAGGCCTCATTAAGGCAGCCTGAAAGCATGAGTGTACCTCTGACTTTAAAAGTCAAAGTAAAGGAGGAGCAGGTGGTGGTGGGGGAAATAAGGGATGAAGAGTCATCCTGGCCTGGATGTGTAACACAAGGTCAATGACAGAAATAGTCCGTCTCGGATCTTTTCATCGGGCTAATTTTGCAGGTGAAGTCAGAGTCTCACAGTATCAGCGGGGTTTAAAGGAGAGCAGAAAGGTTGGTGATATCCACTGTTAACAAGCTGACTTTAAACAATTTGTTTGAATGAAATAGTCTTGAATGCTGATAGATTGTAAATAACAATTTAATTTATCTATTTTTAAGTCTGCAGTAACATCAGCTTTTTGCCATTTTTTTGGGCCACATCTTCCTGATGGCGGATTACTCCAACATGAACGTTTTTGAAGGCATTCTCGTCATCAATATCTTTACAGAGTGTAAGAACAAACAAACGTATTGCTGAGACTGTCCCCTCTTAAAAAAAACTGTAGGTTGTTTGTACCAGCAGCATATTAGAACCCATATTTGCGTTTAGTGTTGGCGGCAACCTCTAGTGGCTGTAGTAATTATGACGGGAGCAATGGAGGAAGTCGGGTGACATTGAGAGCAACAAAGTCTGTGTAGGGAGGCAGTCGAATTGGATGGATGGGTCAAACAAACACAAGAGTTGCACCTGGGAGACCGTTGTTCCCGTACTATGTAAAAAAATAAAAAGTCAATGTTGAGTTATTTTAAGTTACATACATTTGTTGTGTCATGTTATGTACTTAATGTCACGTGGTCACTTCACATGATCACATTTCGTTAAATATGTGAAGCATCAAACATACTTATTTTAACCCAAACCCAGTCTTTTCCTAAACCTAACCAGTAGGTGCTGATTTAGCAAACACTCTTGTGGGTTTTATTCTAACGTAGGAACAATCAGCCTTTGTGGTTGTGTGAGCTGGAGGACTTGTTGATTTTACTTGTAAAGTACAATCTTTTTGCCAAACATGTTCTCATCCCAACTTGTCAAATATCAATACCTGGTCAGTGGCCCCACACATCAAAATATGACATGCTACGTACCTTCCTGTGTTAGTTTGGACATTCAGGGGCATTCAGGAACGCTATTTCAATTTAGTGTTACATGCATTGTGCCTTCTAAAATGAATTTTTATTTTTATAGAAAATATACAGATTCTTGCTTGTTGAATGACTACACTCTTATTCAAAATAAACGTACACGTAACTTTTTTAACATCCTTAGGTTTAAGCAACAAAGGCATGTGGTTAGGTTTGGGAAAAAATCATGGTTTGGCTTAAAATAGGTATGTTTGTTACTAATCAAAATAACTAGACTGACTTTTGGTTTCACACAGGAAACAAACAGCTGCCTCACAGGTAAAAGTCCAGAATGCGTTTGACTCATCCACATCCACTTCCAACTGCCTTATGGGGACTTTCTCCCTAATTATACTAAATTAATAGTTGCCCGCTGCCTCAGAAACAGCTGCCGCCCAGTGCACATCATATAACTGCTAGGGCCAGATATGACTGGAATCATTGACCCTTTATAGCCTGACATGTTGAATATTATTGAAGAAGTTAGAAGCAAGTTCCCCTTAAATGACTAAATGGAAGCCTTGTTAGCTATAATCTGTAATCCAACACACATTCCTGAATATCAATTTTTTTTTTCTGTTTGCAGGTAATAATTATCTAGATAACCAGGCCTGTAGAGTACTGGCTTCTAGTAAAAAAGAGTATTCTAAGAGTATTTTCTTTTAGTATCAAAATTAAGTTTAGGTACCATTGAATATCATCTCTGGCTGAGCATCCAAACTCTCTGTCAAGGAATGGGCAGGGCCAACAACGCTGCCAGCCAGTCAGATGCCAGGCTCATGCATCTTGCCATTATTATCTTAATGACCCCCAAATGGCTCATTTCATTAGATGTGGATTTCCAGCACTGGGAATCAAACAACTTTCCAAGAAAGCAAACAACAAGAGAAAAAGAATGCCACAGATGTGTTTCAAAGACACTCATATATTTGTCACAAAAAGTAGGAAAAATATGTCAAATGATGCACCATAATGATGCTTCAGTAACGGAATAGACACTGCAATGTGACCCAAGTCATTACTTACACCGTTATGATTTGCCAGTTAGTGGAAAATGCAGTGCTGGTACAAGCTACCTATCAACAGTGAGCGACAAATCCCGCATTGCATGTGATGCAATGACATTTCTGACAAACTCTAACAAAATACCAGAACTGTTTATGAGCTCTGCATCCTCATTAAGTAAAAAAATAGTTCTCACTTCAAACGTCTGTGTGGGTAATGCTTTCAACTCTTAACCAACTTAGCAAACTTTTTAAGTTCTCCAAATTATGTTAAGAGTTCAGAGAATGCTCAAGACTTCAAAATTTTTTAGTGTGTAAAACTCTTAGTGGTGTTACTGAAGGCAGGGATGGTTGTGCTTTTGTTCAAACCTTCAGTGTTTCACTCTTAAAATGTGAATTGTTTTAGTTTACACCAAAGCAACATATCAGTGCCATGTGCTATATGTTTACGTTATTCGTATAATATACTGTTATATATACATCGTAAATCTCTGTGTGTGACCTGTCTTGACTTAATACAATACTGTACTATACAGTACTATTGTTCTGTACTGTACTGTATTATACTATACTATACGATACTATACTATACTATACTATACCATACCATACCATACTATACTATAATACACTACACTACTTACACCATACCATACCTTTATTTACTGTAAAGCCTCATTTCCACCAAGCAGTCTGGTTCAATGTACACATCCAAACAGTTATTTTTGCACTTCCATTTTTAAAAGTTTTGGATGGTTTGATTCCGAAGTACAGATCGATGATTTAGGTAAAGCTCTATACAGGATACATATGGCTGAACCGAAAGTGATTGGTGGAAAAGCAGCTTAAGATAATGAAATGTATAATTATGACAAGTAATAGGGCAGGACTTTGCCCACCATAAGAAAGGATAACATTTTCACACTGAGCAGCTGTACATAGCAGTCAAAATCATCGTGACTATGTAAATATAACTGTTTAGTTCTGCCCCTCCACCCACTTCTTTTACCTGCCTCTTTCCAACCACAAAATTCATGCACATTCACGCGCTCTCCCTGAACGTCCCAGCTGTCCTAGCTGTGAAAAGGGGTTATCCACACTTCTGTGAACCTGGCTCCAGCCCCGCACTCCCTCAGTCCTCTAACTGTACCATTCCTGCCCACCATCACTTCCTTCTCTCCCTCAATCTTTCCTTTCCTTCCCTCCCTGACATGCCTTCGCCCCTTTCCCTCTGCTTCCTCTCTCCCACCCTCCGCCCATTCATCCTTCTATCTATCCATCAACGCACCCTGTGTAGAAAGGCCTAACCATTTCTCCCATCCTGCGTGCTTCTCCTCAGGGAACCTGTTGTTGAGTAGAGAGTCGAATGGCTGTGAAGCTGAGGGTGGGGGGGGGGGGGGCAAAGTCAAGCCTCTTCTCATTACCTTTGCAAACTGAAAGCAACAGAGATTTTTTTTTCACCATATAATCGCAGCCGCTGAGTGCCCTGGGAATGGCTATGAACCCCCTCCCCCCACCAACTCCACCCCCCCCCCCCCCCCACCCTTCCACTTTCCTTCTACCCACCACCATCCTTCCTTTTTAACGAGTGCACAACGAAGCATACAGATTGGCTTAGCCAGGGGAATTAAAGTAGCACAATAATCCCTGTCATTAGAATTGTCCCTTAAAGTTAAACATGCTTTGCGTTGCACAGCTCCGGAGTCAATTTACAGCCCCTTCAACAACAAGTGGCAAGTTTTACAAATCTGTCATGTCTTATTACCGACATGGATAATATCACCTTCTTCAGTTATCTTATGATCCCCCCCCCCTTCCCTTAACCCCACCCCCCCCTCCTTTGTTTATTTTTTAATAATGTTCATTTTCTACTCCTCAGACTGTCAATCTCATCTGCATTCCACCCCCCATGTCTCCCCCCCAACACACACACAACAAACACTACCCCACCCCAGCGAGCAACACTATTCGTTTTGTATTTGATTGTGTGCTTGAACTCACATCTGGGGAACCCCCCCCCCACACACACACACACACACTCTCCACACCATAATACAACAACGCTGCTGCTCAATACAAAGCCAGTGTTGACGCTAAGTAAATTAGCGCATTTTGAAAAAGACGTGTTGGAAAACAACACAGCACCATAAGCACAAATACCCAGAGGAAACCATTCATTACCAAAGCTCAGAGCTGACACAACCGGAGAATAAAAGGATTTGAGAAATGGAGTTCTTGCTGATATTTCGAGCTGCTGGAGGTGGTAGTGGCAGCATGCAAACGTTTGTGCACCCGTGTGTATGTCTTGGGGGTAGGTTTGTAACCCAGAGTTCGAATTTACATACAAGGGTGAGTTGCTTGTATAAATAGCATTGTAGTTCTAATAATTTTTTACATTATTATATAGGTCAGAGGGTTGAATAGATGTCGATTCCTCCTGCAGAACAAAAGACAGAGGTGGTAGCCGTTTTTAATCACTGCGCTCAAAATGCTGCCTTCAAAGGGAAATCGCCATATTGCAATAGCACTGAAGTTGAAAGGCCTCGATGTAAACAAACTGAGCCCTCCGAACTACCAGTCAGAGTTTAAGCCCTCACACAAAGGAAGAAAAAATAAACATGAGAGTGACATTGACATCATATTTAATCTTATCACTAAAGCGTGTTCACCTCATGTGTGATGTAACACAGCTTTACTTGAACTGAGCAGCATGGAGTTTACAACTATAGCTGGAGAGAACACAAGTGGTACCAGCGCAGCCATCAAGGAGGAGGGGATTCAGTGTGTTTGTCCTTTAGTCTCCCCATGTGTTTGTATCTGTTTTTCAATTTATAATTAAAATGAATCTTTTGCTCTGTTACCTGTGAGGCAATTCAGTCTCCCAGATTTCACTGGCTTTTTGGGGCCGATTGTTGGAGCCTAAAATGCCCGATTTCATGACTAATTCACTTAAAAAATTGAATGCATTTTGCAGTGTTTTCAAGCTTTTTCTTATTGCAATAAAATTACAGGAGCAAGTGAAAATTGAGGGAAAACGGTTCTTGGCATAATTGATTAAATATCAAAGATAAAGAATAAAATGACACTGTTTTGAGTTTGTAGTTTTTATATGATGTTGATATTTCTTCTAACAACGCATATTCAATCTACCTTAAACCGTGACTCTTTTAGCACGTGCAATACATCTGGACACCACAGCCACAGTTGTGGTGATTTTTCCAGTCTGTTGTCAGTAGGTCTTAGCCATTTTCTGGGGGTTGTTTTTTGTGGTAGAAAAGTCAACTGATGACTTTCTCTTGTGTTTGAGCGTTGTACACAGTACAAAACAGTTTACCTCTGCTTTCATGCAGAACATCAGGGTATGCCTTTATGGTCTTTAGCAGTCATTTTTGTTGGTAAATATGAGACGTTTGTGTCAGATATGTCTGCATCTTTACAACCAGAAATAAGGAAGTAAGTTTGGAGATGTGCAGGGGACAGCTATGATTGGTGAAATACACAGGAAACTGCGATGGTTGATTACATTTGCGGGCCAGACCGGGCCGGGCCCGCTCGTTTGACATCTCAAACCGGTCAAACTGGAGCAACGATGTAAACAAACAAACAAACAAAAAAACTTGCAGTGGCATTATTCTGTTTTAAGTTAAAAATGGATATGTGAAAATGGTTTAAAGCGAAGGACATATCAGGTGAGAGAACTGCAGGTGCTGACGACCGTGCACCTGCAGCAGCTGGCGGACAAGTTACACGTGTTGGCTAATACCATTGTCAGTGAAGGCCTATGCTTTATCTGCGCAAAGCTAATTCAACTCGGTTTTGAAAAGGACTTGATCCAGAAATGAAACGAGGAGTAGAAGGACTGCGTGTGGAGCAGATCCCAGTCCCCAAAAAAATGTCTTACCTAATGCTGGGAGTAAACTTAACACACAGAGGTCCCACTACAACTTTCTTTCTACAGGCTCTACAGCCTGATACAATGTCACTTCCATAACTAGAAGAACTCGTCAAAACTCTCCCCAGAGCTTTTCAGTACCAGGTATCAAACCAACCTAATGTTTTGGTTGACTGTTGCTAAGATACCTGTTACCCATCCACCTCTCCCAATATGGGCACATCATGCAAACACAAAAACAGAAGTGAAGGAGAAACAAAGACAGTTACACATGAGAGAGCAAGAAAAAAAAGACTAAAACAAAACAGCGCGAAAAAAAGACACCGAGAGAAAGAATCCACAATACGAGTCCACCTATCCTAACTAAACAGCCGAGCTGGTTCTTGTTAGAATGGTAAATTGGGTTTGGGTTCTTTGTTGGGTATCAAAATAGGATTACCCCCTTACAGTTCAAGGCCACCTTTCACTCACTCTCCCATAATCCCTTGTGGGTCACTGGAGACACACAAACATAGAATGAGATTGGATAGATTGAAACCATATTAACATTTTCTTCTTAGTTCGCACAACTGCTATAATTATGAAATCTGGTGACATTTTGTTGGAATTAAATCTTAAGCCAAATGGACTTGTGATTTGGTTACAGATTTGTGTAGGTTGTCACCTCTTTCGAGTTATTTTAAGTGTAGTAAATGATTTTTGATTGGCCTCAGTGATGGAGTTTTGTGGATGTCAAAAATAAACAAGTCATTCATCAGTCCTTGAAACAAAAACTCAATGTTAAAACATTTTTTTCTGATAAGATCCCTCATGAAGTTGAGCTATTTTTAAAGGAGAGTTCCTTTTCTGTTTGTTCTGCTTCTTTGTGAACAACCCTCAGGATCCTGATCAGTCCCATATGCCGGGGTCACACTTAAACACGCTGTACCCCCAATGTATTCTTTTGGGAAATGAAAACAAAGTCTACAACACAAATCAAATTTTGTTGTCACTTTAACAGAAATTGTGTTAAGGAACAATGTTTGTGTTGGTTAGTGAAAACAAGAAAAAGAAGTACTTTTCTCCTGTATATATCTCTGAACTTTCTGTATTTTTTCTCTTTGGTGATAAACAGAGGAGGGGAGTGTTCTTACCTCCATATTTATATCAGTGCCTGGAACCCAGCGAACCACAGCCTATCTGGGAACAAATGAAGAGAGAGGGCTCAGTGATTAATGAAGTGGCCCACGATAGCAAACTGACTCTGATAACAGTTTCTCTTGCAAATAATAAATTACAAACCTAAAATTCTTCTGGGAAAAAATAGAGGGGAGGTATGAGGGTACATGAGGAAAGCGGTAGTGAGAAAGACTGAGAGGGGGGGGGGGGGTGTTGAGGGTGATAAAAGAGGGGTAGATAGGGAGATAGAGAAAGATAGAGAGAAGGGGGGAAAGACCCTGTAGTTAAAACATGGTCAAATAAATTCAAAAATGAATTAAAACTCAGAATGCAACAAGAACAATTAAGAGCAAATGTTGGGATAAGACTTTATGAGACACAATTTTTTCTCTGCATATTTCTTTCTCTGCTTCCCTTGTCTTTGCTGGCTTTGCCTTAGTCACCATGCTTTTGCTGCCCTGCACAATATCTCAATACCTTTTCATGTTTCTATTGAGAATTTCACCTATTTTTTTTTTTTTTTTTGTCTGAGGCTGGCAGAGATGCACCAAAAAAACCAAGGCCTTTTTATTTGCTCCATGTTGTGCTGTGAACCCAGGCTTGTGGGTTTCTTCCACTGACTATGAATGTAGTTTGTGGAACCGAATTCTAGCTCGTCTCAGAAGGTGATATTTAGTCTGAGGTGCAGGGATTTAGATACTTTATCCACATTGTTGTTATTGAACGTGGCTACAGTGAAAACAGAAATGAGAACCAATCTCAGAACTTGTGTTATGAAAGGTTTCAGTTTCCGAAAGTTCTCGGTTACCTTTGTGTGGTCCAATGTAATTTAAAAAATAAGAGCGTCAATAATGGTCCATTTGGTATAACTCTGGATTACGTTCAATGACAATATTCTTTTTAACTTTCTCAGATTTTCTAGACACCCATACACCACAGTTATTTTCCACTTCGCTAGATATAGTGGACACTACTTCCTGTATTGGCACATTATGAATGTAACGCCTAGTTTACTGGGCTGAAATGATGCTGACTTTGTGTCAGACTTTTTACATTTTGTCACCTTAGAATTAAAAAGGTTTTTGTCAAAATTGAGTTATTCATATACTCTTATTCTGTAACTATTAACATTATATGAGTTTTTTTTAAAGTTATATGCATTTTAGGGCTTTTTAATTTAGAAAACAAAAAGGTTTATAACAGTTTTGCTGTTTGGAATGCAAAACTTTAAAGATCAATATATCAAACCTGCTCAGAACATCAATAAAACTAATTCTAAGGTGTTAAAAAATTGTTTGACCTTTGTGCAACTTGATGGATTCGTCGCTCTGATCATATTTTCCAGTGCCTGATGGTGCTGACCCTATTGAACTGGGCTTCCTTACCATGCCGTTTCAAAAACCGATATAGAAAAGTGTAAAAAAAAAAAAAGAGGGAGGGGGAGGGTAGAAAGTAAATATAGACAGATTTTGCACTATGATTGGAAAAAAAAGCAACTGTGACAGCATCACCTTAGGCCCTGGGCCCCGGGCCCCTGCAGCACACAACACAGCAGCAACCAGAGGAAGTTGCCAGGCCCACAGAAGCCTTGGAGGTAATTAATCATTTTAACCTGAAGCCTGTCAAGATACCGCTCACTCGGTCTCCCTCCCTTTGCTGATCTCCCTGTCAATTATATGTCCAGACAATTCGACAACCTTTCAGTCCGTTTTTCGGCCTCTCTCTTTCTGTCTCTCTCTCAAAACTGCCACCTGTAATTGTTTAAAAGTGTAACTTTGAACCGTCCACAGTTCAACATTCTTGAATGCTGACTGTTTTACGGAGCTTCAGATTGTTTTAAAAGTAGCTGTGAAGGAAATTATTTTACACAACCAAAAAAATATGCAAGAAATATAAGATGAGGAAAACCAATTGGCAAAATAAGCAGTCTATGGGTCATCGTGACCAAAAGAAAAAACAATTAAAAAATAAAATGAAATCCTGTTAAAACCTCTTACAAAAACTGTCTCGCAAAAGTGTCTATCTACTTTCTATAGTATTTGGACAAACATGCAAAACATTGCAAGAGATACAGTGCCCAGTTTGTGTATGAGCACGGTTTGTTCCATTGTGCTGGGTCCAGTTTGGTGTCAAATCCTTTTAAATGTTCATTTCCTCTCAACATTTCCACAAGAAACATTTTCTCTGGAAAACTGCACTAATCTCAATCATCCCAATCTCTGTAACTCCTGTGCTGGGCCCTGACAGCCTGCCCAGTGCTGTTGTGTGACCCAGAGGGCTGGTCCCCAGTGGTGGTCCCCCTTCTCCCAATTACCGCTTACAGACTTACTCAAAACCTGCCTCACCACTTCCATATTGCTGTCTTTTAGTGTTTTCACTGCTGTGGGGTTCTGTGTGTGGTGTGAGCTTTTTTTCCTCCCCCTTTCCTCTATCCTTTTCATTCTCTTGTTTTCTGTTCTCCCTCCGTCCCTCCCTCAAACCACCATGCCTACATCCCTCCTTGTCCTCCAGGGAGCGGGTGCAGTACTAGTGCTGCTGCTGTGCTTGCCAAGAACAGATGTCCAAGAAATACCAGCCCAGTGAGAGAAAAGGAGTGAGAGAGAGAGAGAAAGAGAGGGAGGGAGAGAGAGGGAGAGAAAGAGAGAGGAAGCACATGGAGGCAGATTAGGTGAACCGTAGGATCTGCCGGTGCCGTCTGGAAATGTGGGATTTCATTCAGAGATTTGAAAACCTGTGTTGCTAAGCTTATGGTTTTTGTGTTCCTACAACATTTGGGATTATTATCATTATTTTTCACACACAAAGTCTTAAATATTAAAGGTTAAAATCAATAAGTTGCTCTTCACTTTTTAACAGAAAAAGTCATTAGAGGAATGTAACTTTGTCAAAACCAAAGAACCACAGTTTGTCAACGTACAACTTAGGTAAATGGTAATCGGGACAGATCAAAGTTTAAATAAGAATATATAGTTCTTTTGGGATGGACAGTGGAGGAAATTTGAATTGCAATATGTCCACCAATTAATGCATTCAGTTACTTACAGCATTACATTTGTTATGATCAGAGACGCCAGGAAAAATAGTGGATATAGTTCATGGGTGGGAAGCCAGTGAGGGATCTTGTCCTTGTTGCTGAAGTCATTACTAACATTGATTGGTTAGAGCACCTGCTCAGTAGTTGAGGTAATAATTGGATAAAACTGTATGAACCTTTGTGCAGTTTTTATCACATACTGATCAAATAATCTGAAAGCTTATCTGACCAGGGAGGGCTGACATCCCCAGCTTTTGTAACTTTGCGTAACTGACAAGAGACTTACATCCCCTTTCTTAAACAATAATCGTAAGCAACTTTCTACCAATGTGTTCCAATTTGCCATATCAAAGAGTGCTAAGTCTACATACTTTTACCGAACCTGACCCAAATCCAAGAGAGCAATGAGTGAGCCAGACTCAAACCTTTCATTTTTTATAATGTCTCAAATATAGCTATAGTGCTGCTACTGAAACACACAGGCGACCCTCGTCATATCCTAGTGTTGCTTTGACAAGAAACAGAAAAAAGACATGACAACGAAGCTGTTGGTTGGTTAGTATATCAACTGAGAAGCAAAACATGGAGCACTATGTCAAATAGATCAAACCTGACCCGAACCTTTAAATCATTTTCAAACCCAGTCCAATGAGTCAGATTTAGTTAGTTCCCATTAGGTCCCATCTGGCTCATGTTGAGTATCTGCACTCTAAAACCTGCCTTCATCACTGTCAGTGTCTTAACAGACAAGATGGATGAAGTTGGCTTGACAACCATCATGAATGACTTTGTTTAATTTGCAATGTAGCCTTGTAGCCTGCAGGAGGCCAGCCATTATATTCTCTACAACTCCTTGTGTATCAGTGGTTGTCTCCACCCACCTAGCAGGCCAACAGAGCGGCAAGGAGGCAGCGAGGTAGTACACATCGGGAATAAGCAAATTAAGTTAAGGATTGCAACTTTGAGTATAACCTGTGGAAGCCTGCAGCTCAGGACGTAGAGTGGCTTGTCTGGTGTTTGTAGGGTGGGTGGTTTGATCCCCGTCTCCTTCTGTCCACATGTCATATGTGTCATTGAGCAACTCACTGAACCAATGGGTCAGGCTTAATCTTTCCAGTTTCGTAATATTGGCTACTCCCCTCATATCCCTTGTTGTTTTCAGTTTAACATTGTCAGAAAAAAAAGTGGGCTTGTTAAAGTTTTACTCAGCTAGAGCAGCTCAGAGAAATAAGTGCATTACAAACACTCCCACCTTCCCTTAAGTAGACCACTGCGCAGAACAGTGTTAGTTTCAGCTGGCTACTGTTTAAGTGCTGCTGTGGATAATTAGAGCTGCTCTATTCATGAGCTTCACAGGTAAACCTCTGTGCATTAAACTTTCTCAGGTGACTCCACTTTATCTCACACTGCCCCTTTAGTTCTATTGATCCAGTAATACCTGTTGTGGTAAAACAGGTTCATGGCCAATAATAAATTGTGTGCTGTGATCCTGAAACTAAATGGCTAAACTGCTATTACCCACAGTTTTAAATGCATGCACACTGAAGGTTTGTGCATAAATGTACCTGCAGTATCCACCTGTGACCCCAAATCCAAGCCCACATACACACAAGAATGGAAATTTAAGAGAGAATAAGTGAGAAAATTGCCGAATAGGGAAAAGAGAAGAAGAGTAAGAGAGAAAACACAAAAATGAGTGCCTGCCGTGGAACAAACCAGTGACCCAAGTAACCTGGGTTCCTCCCAGCAGATTATCATGGGCACTGTGTGATTAAGGCCAGCCTCATTAGCATAATGATTTCCCATCCTCCCTATTCTTTTCCTCCATCCTGCCATCCATCCCTCCTTCCCTCCCTCCTTTCCTGGGCCTTGTGTTGTTAGCCACCAGCTCCCAGTGCTCCTCAAGTACTTTAAGCTTGTTAATAATCATTATGGGTGTGCAGTGAAGTGGGGGAAAGGAATAATTACCTCACCTGAGCCAAACCAAATTAACCCCTTTTCAATTTTTTTTCTCCCTCTTTTACTGTTGTCGGTTACCCATTCCATATCCCCACCCACCCACTTGCACACATGCACACACACAGACACAGCATTCATCAGGGACCTATTAGGGTTGTCTGTTATTAAGTGCTGAAATAATAAATGCTTGCACACACCATTTGCTGTTTGGTAACAGAAGTACCAGTTTAGATGAAAGCTAAAGGGTGCAGTTTCACAAAGCAGTAACTATGCTGAGTAAAACCCAGAACATGCATTTTGCCCATAGTGGCAGATTCTAAGTGTTTTAAGTGTTTACTTAGATATGATAAATAAATAAAAAATAAAAAATAATAAATTTGAAATGCTTTCAGAATGAAGGCTGAGTATAAAATACTATGTTGAACAGTTAAACCAATTAAATCACAGTCAGAATTTGTAAAGACGTCTCTTTTGCCTCATTTTCACTCCATAATTCAACTCAATTTGACTCCTCTTGACCCACTTTGGGTATCAGGTGCTTTTCTCTGTTGTGTTTTCCACTGCAGATAGTATCTGGTCAATGCAGGCGTGATTCTTAGCTGGGCGTCACAATGACGCCATGTGAAAACTGCCTTGACATCAGCTTCAATGCAACACAGTGCACATCGCTCCATTCGGCACTCACTGGATCTTTCCATCGTCAAACTAACAGAGGGATGTCTGCATTTGGTCAGTTGACCACAGTATGATTTTGCGGGATGTTTTTTGGCCAATTTAAAAGAAGGAATAAGGAAAATTTGCGTGCTGAAACGAGTTTCGTCCTACACAGTGTCCATGCCCACTCCACACAACAAAACCAATCTATACAGACGTATCTAAGGGGCTAATGTTAACTACACAATATACTGTATAACATAACTGAGGCAATTCTGATGCTAACACCAGCTGTTGTAGCCAGCCCTGTTCTGTAGGGGACTGCCCATTGTTCCAATGGTCCTAATATTCTGAAATCCCCCAAAACTAATGCCATTGCACCAAAGTCCCATTTCTACACTACCCAGCTGGTCAAAACATCTCACAAACAATCAACCATCCATCAAGAGATGTGAGCTTTGACCTCTTAGGGGATTAAACCCTCACTACCATCATCATATCATTGCTACATGGAGTGCTACATAATGCCAACCGGGGAGGAAAGATTGTTTCGTTAAGATCCACAGACTGTCACTTGTAAGGAATAATTATTCTCCATGTGCTTCTGTTTGTGTGAGAACGATGGAAGATTTAGTGTGAATATTGGACAGATTAAGAAAAATGGAAGCTAGCAATGACCTGGAGGTATGACATCAGTTGGAAAAAGGGATTTCATTGGTCAAACATATATTTCCACATGTGGAAATCCAGCAAAATCAAGGTCTGTCCAAATATTTTTTCCCCTGCATGAATGTTCCACAGGAGTATGCATACATGATATAAATTCATGTGCAAGTCTTTAGGAGGAAAATCCGTGTTTGGTGTGAAACAGCTTTAAAGTTAAATATATATATATATACTTTAATTGAAAAGTTGAAATCTCCAAGTGTTCAAGCATAGAGGTTTACAATGCTTCAAAGCAGCATTAAACAATACTTCTGATATTAACATTGAATAAGAATAGAAGGTTGGTTATGGCAAATTTCTCTGAGAAGGATCAGCCAAGTCTTTCACTGCAGCTCTCAAACATTTCCTGTTACTGTTATCAGCTGTTTATGGACTCTTACCTGCCTTACCATTTTTTTCACTTTTTCTTTTCACTGTTGTAAAGTTATACACCGAGGAATGTTGGATGGCAACATACCCAGTTTGTCCCGGGGCCTTTTCTTCACATCTTTCAACCCTTGTCTGACCACTTAAAAATGTGTTTCAAAAACACAAGTACCACAAAAATGTGGTACTCCTTAGACACCTCACTGTATTTCATGAAACATTCAGTGTATGACACGCAGTAACAAGTGAACAAATCTATACAAGTTTCTGGTGAACATTTAATTCCCTGCAGTATTTTTTCTGCCATAAATCCAATTTCCCCGTCTCAGCAGAGGGTAGACTAAAGACATATGTCTGTAATACAATAACCTGATGCTCCAATAGAGATGGATTAGGGGCCATACGAAATGAAGAATGTTTAAATTGTTAGGGGAGAGAGCTGATATTTTCCATATTTCACTGTGCGTATATCAAAATGACATAATCTTAAATGGGAGGAAACAGGAGCGAATGCTCAGTACATATTTCTCATTTGAGTCAGCTGAGAAGTCAAGGATTGTAATATGAGGCTGGCTTAACTGTATTATGAATGTGAATAAAACCCAGATGTTGCTCTGGTTTTTACGTCAAAATGTGAACTTTCCTGGCAAACCAGGATATTAAACCCTTGAAAAGATACACCAATAACATAAATTATCACCAAAAAATGCAGTTTGCAGTGAGTGTATTTGAGAGCACCCCATTGTTGACATGCAAACATGGAATTTGTCGGAAAGTTTTACTTTATGACGTAATGTTTGAGCTGTGTGTTGGCTGAGTAGATGGCTTTCTCAACAGCAGGAGTATAAAGAAATTACAGAATTAATCTCACTAGTCACCTACTGCAACATCAGACAACAATTATTCTATTTGTTATTTTCCCCTGACAACCATAGGGGTGTACAGCGTAGAGGTTGTAATTCAAAATCCATCATTTGACTTTGTTCCAGGCCTATATCTCTTGTTCTTAACATGATAAAATAATGGATGTAGCCACCATGATGTCACCCATAGGTTTTTGGACATTTTGGCAATAGGTGATCATATCAGGGTGTGAGGCTGGCGCTGTGGAGCACCTGCTGTACAGTTGGGGATTTCAACATCAGTGTTTATGGGGATTGGCTTCTGGAACCAGCTTCAAGTGGCCATTCAAGCAGTTTTTCTGCAGTTTTTTGGACTGCTTCATTTTTCAACCCTGGTGGTTGCTACTTGCTTTACACATATTTGAGTGCTTCTACTTATTTTCATATACAGACCTTTGAGGGCATCCCTTGTTGTTGTTTTGCAACATTTAATTTAGGGCTCTGGATATGGGTTTTGGCAATGCTATGGCATCACACTTTGGCCATTAGGACTCAGGTTTGACATAACATTATCACTGTACAAAACTGAGTATAAAGTTAGGAAACAATCTATTTACTCATCCAGACGTTATGGAGCAACATTAGCATGCATGAGTAAGTTTCTTAACAACTAATGCATGTAAGCCCAATGTTCTTTGTCTTTTTGGGACTCTCTGATCTCCACCAACTCCTGAGAGAAATATCAGGCTTATTAGCTTCCAGAATAGTAAACTTGTAGGCCTTAAAATCAAAACAATGACCCAAAAGACTCTAAAATGCCCCACTGAGTTGAGGGAAATGCAGAGTTGGGTCATAAGTCTCTCTGGGTTTGTCACAACAATTGCTTTCATATCACATATAATAATTTGACCCATAAATAATTAAAAAATGGACTATTGTAGCTTATAGATATCTCTTTAACTAGTGATGCAACATGCTGACCTCATGTCTTCAGGCTAGCTGGCTGGTTTTAGTTACACAGAAAGGCAGGTTGTTACTGTCTGTTGTTATTATCAGCACTTACCAGACAGACAGTATAAGTGCAGTGTACATTAAGGGCGGGTATGCAGAGCAATGAGACACATTATACTGCAGAACTAAAAGTACATTGTACAGTATGTGTTCATATGCACTCTGCAAACAGGATGCTTGTTTACCAAACAGAAGCTATTAAGAGTTTGAAACCCCCCCTGGAGCCCCCATCACTGCTCAACTTTGCAAGACAAAACAGCAGCTCCAGAAATGATCTCCTCTAAATGCCTATAAGCACATTAAACATGGGTGTCTCCGCTGCCCATCAATGACAGCATTCATGGGAGGGGTACGTAATGAAAGACTTGGAGTACAGAGGGATAACGCTACAAGCAGAGCCATCATCACTCAGGTGTGTGGTTGAGATGAAGGATCAAAGGCAGCCTCTGCCACTGGCATGCCTCTGCTGTGCTGCCGGCCCTGCTGCCAAAAAATCACTGGGTTTATATCAGGGAGGATAAAGTAAGGATTAAGAATAAACGAATTCTTGAACACACAACATCATTTACACAAGAAACAACAAGCTGGATATGTGGGAGGCCTTCTGTATTTCAATTTGAATGCTCAGTCAGAGGGAAATGCTTGGAGTGAAAAGGTCTGAAGAGGCGCAGACAAAGCAGTCAAAGAGTAACTTAGTTTCATGAAAGCTTGCAGAGATGTGAAGGTATGAACAAGGTATGGTGTAGAGACAGTTTTCTGGTGTGGAAGCTGGTGTTTATTGATAGTAAAGTCAGTGTCATTGTAATGAAGATGGTTTTTCTGTCAAACATTTCAGTGAGTGTTTTTTGGGTTGTGATTGAAATGTGATTCTCGGGGTGTCACAAAAACACAACACTTTTTTTTTCTTCATAATAACCGTAGGCCTCTGGTGCGCTTGTTTATCGTCTGTCCACACGTGCATGGGAGAGTGTACATCTTCCGCAGTGTTTATCAGAAAGGATGCCCATACATGCACCAATGCGTGCCAACTCCCAATTCCTCCCCCCGCAGCCAATCACTTCAGACTCATTCCCATTTCTCTCCCCATCTCTTCATCCAAGCAGTAGTATGTTGTTTCACAGGCACAAGCCCATGTTTTGTTTTGTTTTCTCCCCTCTTTGTTTTTAATTGCTACCGTGGAGGTCAATTAATTTCGCTCCCCCCCTCTCTCTATCTGCAGCCCACACAGCTGCGGCGCTGTGTGTTTGTTAGCCCATCTCCTTCCAAGCCCTAATGCCACATCACTTCAAATGGATTAATCGAGCCACTTTGTTGTTTAATCTCGCCTCGGCAGAACTAGTGGGTGGGTGGGTTAGGGGTGTGCGTGTGTGGGAGGAGTGTGATCAGAGATGCGCAGGCTTGTCTGTCTTTGTCGTGGACAGACAGACTGACGGTCAGACAAATGGGATGCAGAGGGACAGAAGGAACAAATGATAGGCAGAGAGAGGGACTGAAGAAGACGAGCAGCCAGAAGCATAGTTGGCAATAACCAACAGACACTAAAAGAAAAAGAGACAAATGGTTGCAAATTTGTCACCTAAAAGACATGTTTTAATATTGATATAAACATTTCAGAATCAATACAAAAAAAATCAATACTGCATACTATCTGGATATTTTTGTATGGCAATATCGTATCGATTACAAGATATTTTTTATTATATAAATATTAATATTAACAATATCATAAATACAAATGTAACTTTTGGTAGCTTAATAGAATAATAAAATCATTAGCTTTTTCTTTCTACTACACTTTGCTGCAATAAAAGTTATTGAAGTGAAGTAAACAGACTGAAAACTATAAAATAGGGATGCACGATATCCAGTTTTTTGCAGATATCCAATATGCTAATACTTAAGAACTTATTTGGCCGAAGAACAATGCTGATATCAATATATACACTTTTTCTCCACCTAATTTTAGTGATCACAAGTCTCTTCAGTAGTGATTTGATTTTGACTTTTTTTTTAATTGAGAATAATGTAGAGCAACATAACAATAAATGTGTGGATGTACATTTTAATTTTTTTTCTACAAAAAAAGATAATTGTTAATGAGAAACATTTCAGTTGAATCCATAAAGGAATTCAGAAAAGGTGAGAAAGAAAAAATAGAGGCAAAAAATAGAACAAAAAGAGCAAAAACGAAACAAAAACAAAAAAAAAAAGAATCCGAGCACACTAACATCCACACACCCCACTCTGGCTCATTTAGAGTGAAAAGCACATGTACATGATGGAATTTAACACTTTTATGAATGAATGATGTTCCTCCACAAAATACACATGCCCAAACCATTAATCCCATGTACCAAATACATGCAGTTACATGTCAAAGCACACATATTCACACAGGCCTGAGGATACACACGCCACAACAATCACAGGCCTGCAGACGAGCATGTGCACATGATACCAGACTACCACCTCTCCAGACACACACACAAGCACAATTAAAGGTCCCGTTTGATGTTTTGATGCTTTCATGTTCTGATGACAATTTCATCGAGGAGGAGGGAGGCAGCATGATTCGAAACCTTGCGGCTACAGACGTGCAGCCACCCCTACCACCACATTCACAAACCACACGGATGCACACACATGTACACAGACAGCCTCCCAGCTACCGGCACTGCTTTTCTCTCTTCTGACCTGCTGAGTCAGCCCGAGCCCCTTAAGACTTCTTGCTTCTATGTTACTAGATATCAGAGGGAGAAAGAGAGCAGACGGGGGAGAATATGATTGGAGAGAGAGAGAGGGTGCAGAAGAAAAGATACCGTCTGCGGCCAATTCACAGACCTTTGTGGTCACACCAGTTAGAGATGCCTTAGCTGGCGAGGAGAAGAATGGGGGTCACTGACCTGACACTGCATCCATTGTGTGTTATAAAGCCATCCTTTGACATTTTGAATTTGTCCAGTTAGTTTTGCTTTTTTGCTTGTCCAGTTAGTTGGACAGGGGAGAATAACTTTCTATGCTGTTATTAATGTCAACAGGAGATGACCATTTAAAGGGGAACTCCACTGATTTAACACATCAGTGTCTGTTTACAGGTCTTGGAGAGGACTACTGCATATGTGAAAGAAAAAGTGGTGTAAAGACTGAACAGGGAGTTGTAGGAAGTCTGATAAATCGCCTTAAGTGATGTCACTGAAGTCAGCCTTGGCTGGGGCAGAAGAGCAGAAGAGGTTTAAGAATAAAAAACAAATTTTTGATTGAATAGTTAGAAAGAAGTGAGCTTACCAGAGTTTACCACTCTGTAGTACGCTCCTCATCTCAGTTCAAGGCTGTTGGCTGCTACTAGAATAACATACCTAAATCTCTGACCAAACAGTGGTGGAGTTGCATTGTGGGTAATGTAGGCCTTAGGTGTAACAAGGTCTGGTTATCCGACGTCAGTCTTTATCCACTTTATAAGCTGCTGACAATGACAATGTTATAGTACTCTTTTAAACATAGCTATAACAGAGTTGGGTCAATTTCCAGTTCTTCCAGTATGGTTCCATGAACAAGCTCAAAGTGGTTGGATTTTATGCAAACCAGCTAAACAGGGCATTTATCATTTTGACACAATCTGGCAAAGAGACCACTGTTGTCTGACAACATGAAGGAGATCAAATTTCAGGTGAGTGGTAGTGGCTAGAGGGACGCACCTTGTGTTTGTTTACTAGAAAGTTCATTTGTTTTTTGGGGTGATGAAGAACACTAAAACTGCACCAATATGGCAACATTTTGGATTTGAAGCCAAATAAAGAGGTATCTTAATTTGTCAGCAGCAACATGGTGCAACTTCGTGAGCTGAACTTTTGTTGGACGTCCTGTTTTTATTTATTCATGTCGCTTGCTCTGAAAGCATCACAATGGACAAAGAATGGCTGGTTCATAAAGTTGAAATGAAGACTTATTTGTATAATATCCCTCTATTTCTTTCAAAACCTAAATAAGGTGGTAGTTGGTTGGAAGGAAAGATTTGCTAAGCTGTTGATCACTCAGTCTTTGTTTGATGAGCATGCTATTTAAATTGAGGCCAGAACCTGTTTAGAGGAGTGATCTTACAGGATTGAAAAGGAGCCAACAGTATATATATTTACATTGTGTGTGTGTGTGTGTGTGTGTGTGTGTGTGTGTGTGTGTGTGTGGAAGTGTATGCGAGACAAAGGAAGACAGACAGAGTGTGGTTTCCTCTGCTGTAAAAGCAAGGCTTTGGGTGAAGCAGTGAATAAACGGTTTTCAGTTAGCCCCAGATGGAAAGTTCCTTTACTGATAAGGAGCTGGAGGTCTGAGGAAGAAGCCAGGTGAGACAGACAGAGAACTGAGTTGGAGGGACCACTGTGGGTTTCCACCAAGGTGACAGTTGAGTAATAACAGTGTTGCTATTACAAGAAACAACACTGGCAACATCCAATATCAGGTCAGAAAGGCATCTGAAGTTGCAGGTAACTGTGGAAAATAATGCAGATTTTTGTTTGTTTGTTTCTGGTATTTTCTTTACATGATTTAATTGAAATGATAATTTTCCATAATGGACACAAATAACCTGAGAGCTGTGTGCCTGTCACAGCCTATACCATTTGTGGTTGAAAATATAGCTTTAAAAAAGTAAAACAATGAGAATAGTAAAAGAAAAAATAGAAATAAAAAGAAATCAATTAGAAAATGAAATGGAAAAACGGTAAATTAATTTCCCCTGCATGTGGATTACCATTTATTACACAGAAACCAATGCTTAAATTACCAAATAGCCCCCCATAAAGAACCGTAACTTTCTAATCTGTTTATAATTAGCATTTCAATGATCCTACACATTAATGTCCGACCTTCAAGAACTCTGACCCGGCTCTAATTAGTGCTAATATCCGATCATTGCCATATATGAAACTAGCCATGACCAAACAAATGGACCTCAGGTACAGCTAATTTCTGGAGCAATTATCTTTTCATGTTGAGAGATTTAGCTGATTATCTGCGCAATTTCACACACTTTTTTCTCCCCGTGTGATTCTAAATGATGTTACATTATAGAAATATATTTTTTAATCACTTTGCAAAGCCCGGGCCCTGTGCAGAAGCTGTTAGAGATGCTTTTTCTTTTAATGTCTGGTCATGTGGAAATGCACTAAATGCCCGTTAACTCAAGTGCAAATAAGTACGTGATGCCCCAGTGTATTACCACAGTGATCACATTAAATATATGGAAGCAGTTTTCCAATTTTATTGGTCTTTTCAACATTTATCCAAGAAAAAGGAGAGAAAAAAACATTGATGCCCTAATGCAGATAATTTCTTTGTTTAAAATCCTTGAAAAAAGATTTAAACATTATGTATATAGCTTTGTGACTTTCTACAGTTACTAAAAACACACAAACAAATAGCTAAAACACAGGTTTGAAATCTATTTTTACAAACTAACAAAAAAAAGAAGAAAGTACCATACATTATATAATATACATTCAAGTTCCATACATTATACCGTAGGGCATTAGGACCATACAGTGCACCTTCAAGCATGAAAGGTGGCCGAACTGTGTAATTAAACTTAATGTACATCAAGTCATTATAGACATCCTGTGGGCCGAGAACTCAAAACAATGATTATAAGGCAAGTGAGAAAATACTACAGCATATAGGAAGCTGCCTGTGTGGTCCAAAGACACGGACTCAAATGTCCCCATTAGAGCTGGTGACAAAAAGGACAATGACAGTTTGTACTGTAAGTATAAACAGTGATTAGATGCAGGTCTAAGTGTCCTTTACACCCAAATCAAAGCGGTGGACTGGGAAAATGGGAATTGTTGTACGGTTATATAACGTAAGGAGAAAAAAAAATGTTTTATATCATTGGCAAAATAGTTCCAGTATCACAGTGTTTTTTTACACTGAAGTGTTCCCCCTCAGCTTCACCCTCTGCTGTGTGCTTCTTCATGTTAACAGATATGCGTGACGGCGGCAGTGTGATTTCCCCTTCAGAAGCACCGCCTTTAATTCACTGATTTTCAATAATGAGAACATTAATTGTAATCCTTTGAATCACTAATGCTTTTGATTGCTAATCTTATCAATCCTGCACAACACAGGGTTGATCAAATGAACACATTTCCTGTGGTGGGTCTTGGGAGAAAGAAGAAAGTTACTGGATTGATAAAACAAAAAAAAAAAAAGCGGTTCAGGGAAATGTGAAAGTTAAGGGGGAAATGAAAGAGGGAGGAAAAAAAGTAATTTAAGAAAATAAAGGCAACAAAAGGTGTTCTGAATTCCAACTGGGGGGACTGGGTTTCTGAGCAGTGATTTGATCTGTCAGCTCATCCAAAAAAAAAAACCTTCAAGAAAAATACAGGGATTTCAAGATTTATATTTATGAAATGATACATATTTCTACATATTAACAGCATCTCAAGCAGGAAAATAAGTAAGAGGATTTTATTTATTTGCTCAGAAGAGTAAGAAAAAAATAAATTAAGAAATTCAGTCACGTCAATCTCAATAAAACATTTCACTTAGCTTTTTAAATAGGTTTATATACACTATATGAAGAGTGAGCAAAAGCGGGAGCGAAGGGGGGTGTTGGAGGGGGGATCCACCGCGCTAAGAGATCATTTCAAAAATGCATCCTCATAAATTGTCATCCCATCCTCCACTCGTCCAAATGTGTATTTTTCTAATGCATGAGAGGCCATATTCAAATGAAGGAGGGGAAGACCTTTCACACCACGGCGGGCTATAATGGGGGAAAGCTTAGCATAACTTCCGTCTGATTTCCAATGCAAATATTAGCAGTCAAGTTCAGTGTGTGGTTGCAGATTATAGTTTATCCCTCTCACACACCACAGAGTTCTTTTACGCTCTGGAAACATTTTTGCTTATCAGTGCAATGCAATGATCAACTCTTCTCACATCCTCTCGGTCCCTTGGAGACTTCAAGTGGGACCGGGGAGAGAGAGAGAAAGAGGCGATGATAGGGGGGTTAACGGCAGAATGAGAGAGGGAGATGAAGAGGGAGAAAGAGAATAATCAACATTCAAATGTAGTCAGATCCACCCCAAACTTCAGCCACCACCCATGATTATTATTTTTTTTTTTTTCTTCTTGTCGGAATCCTCAGTGCTTAAATCCTTAAATTAAACATCTTAATTGCTGTAAGCCTTACTATCAAATAGGGAATTACAAAGACCTCAGAGGAGTCTGGCTCCCCCCCCTCCCCTCAAACTCCCTTCTCCACTCCTAATAACATATCACATATTATTGTTTATGTAATTACACTGTGTGAGATGCTGCAGCAAGAGCCCTCCCATCTCCCCCTTCTCTTCCTGTGTGTGTAATAGTATAAAGGCAGTATGACTGATGACTCGTTGCATCAAACAATAGATGGAGAATAAGCGCAGATAATTCTATTAGCCTACAAAGTTTTCTCATTGGGTTGTCCGGGGATGTGCGTGAAGCATTTCCATTTATGTTTGCATTTTTTTCTCTTGTACTCAGAGAATGATCCATCCATCTCTGGGACAGGACAACACACAGTTGGGCTGCTCTCTGACAACACATTTGTTAGTAGAAAGTTATCGCCTCAATATGTTATGTTAATATACAATATGCATAGTGCAGCAAATGTGTTCTTTCACACAAGACACAAATATATGATGCAAATGAAAGACAACAGTATATACGGTTTCAGTTAATTTTTGGGTGATAATGAAAGATCCGTCTTTACAAATATCACAGTGTATTTAAAGCCACTGTTTATCTCTTCCTGATTATAAGTGTGCCTTGATGCGTACATCCTCAGTAGCATACCCACCTTCCCACCAGCTTGGATACAGATAAACATGACACCTTTAATGTGTTCATTACAAAGGAGGGGCAATTAATGAAGTATTTACAATATCTATCATCTGAAAATTCATTTTGTGATTAATCAATCAGTCACTGAGTCAATGAAATGTTAAGAAAATTGAGGAAAAATGCCCACATGTTGCCATATGAAACTGGGCGTTTGGGTCCTCCCACAGAAATATATGAGTGTCAAACACTTAAATTTGTACATTCTGTGACTTTTTGCATTTTCTGCATTAATTTATGTGGAAACATCTTTAATTTCTTCAAAATGAATGCCCTCTGCTATTAGTATGTCTGCCACTTCGACAGTAATCTTAGTGTCAGATACCAATGCACAGAGGCACCTTCCACAGCAGTATAATGCAGGCAGTGGCAGTTGTTGACACAATTGGCAACAACCCATTTTGTCAAATACCATTGCGTTGTCAGTGAACGCACCATCAGGCGGCAGTGTGTAATGCAGCTGTGCTTATTTTTAGTCAAGCCAGGATGGTTATTCCAAACCTAACCATGGACTTTTGTTGCCTTAATCTAAGGAAATAAACCTAAAAATTGAGTGTTTTCTGTTGTAAGTTTATTTTGAAAAAGAAAATGCTGTGAAAATTAAAGTGTATTTTGAAAAGACACAATGCATGTAACAAGCAATGTAATTGACACTCCACCCCTGAATATCCAAACATCCATCCACATTATCACAAATTACTAATCAATTAGCCACCTAATTGTTTCACGTTTATTTCAAACAAAAATTAGCAATAGTACATATGTCTGCACTCTTATGTGCTCATGTGATGACTTTTCATCAGTTGTAATGACCAGTTAGTGTGTTTCCTAGGAGCTTTGTTCTTTCTCAAAAAAGAAACATTTTACCTGAAAATGAGCTGTGTGCATAATGCATCGGCCTGCTGTGCCTTTAAACAATAAGTGGCAGTAAATAATAAAGCAAGAGGAGAAAACTATTTATTTGTTGTGGTGGATTTCTCTATTATACCCCAACATTTACAGACAAGGCTGCAGCACTTTTGTTAGACTGTGTCGCACTGAACACCAGAGGGGTGGGTAAACACGGAGAGCCCGTGTGGCAGCAGAGCCAATTAGAAGTTGCTTAAGGTCAGGCCGAGGCCCGAGGGAGTAGAGGAAACAATAAATAATTTGGAGGGTAAAAAGCAAAGTGTTGCCCAGTACAAAATGCATTGTGTTCTTTAAAGTCTTGACAATTTATTTTCCCGATGAATTATACATGTGAGACTCGGCTGCAAACACGCGTTGCCCAGTGAGGGGGAGATAATCTTCAATCTTTGTAAGTACTTCAACAATGGTGTGTATGACAAACACTGGAAGAGATTTGGTGCTGGATGGAGACGTGAAGTGCTCCCTGTATTGTTACATCGCCCAGCAGCTTTGGAAAACAACAATCCAACTGCACTTATCCAGAGCCAATGTTTACCGATTGTTTCCTGTAATGGAAATACCCCCACAAATACTGTATTACAGCAGCTTGTTGAAACAGTTAGTTTGTAACTGATGGTGCAAATGAACAAAGTATAGAAGTGATTTGAACAAATTAACCTGTATTTTAGGAATTTAACCTGTATTTTAGGAAATAAAACTGACACGTTTTCAAAATATTTAATCAATTTGGTAAAGAGCCAAACATTTTAAGACAATGGCTGCATGTTGTCTAAGTTTACATGAATAATATAAGTTGTGTAGCTGGGAGGAGTAATCAGTTTCCTGACTGTAAGCTGTGGCAATTGTGAATATGGGCAGAGTGAGTGAACCTGAAGAGCGGCTTTTGTATTTAAAGTTTTCAGCTGTGAGATTAAAAATTTCCAGTTGGATATATCACTGGGAACCTTTCCTCAGAAGCGTACATATCCTTTTCAAACCAAATCCAGTCACGCAGAGCCATTTGCAGCATTCTACTTTTCCCTATTCTTGTTTTCCAAAACATTAGTCTTGCAAACTCTAATGCGTGCAAATGCAATGACTCAAGCAGGCTGCCTCTCTCTCCCTCCCTCCCTCCCTCCCTGTGTCGTTTCCTTTCTTTCCCTCGCACTTCCTCTCTCTGTGTTTAGAAGGCGGTGAGTAAATCATATGGTCAGGCTTGTGTAAAGCCAGAAAATAATGGGATCATATTCCTCTCTCCTCCGCCTATCAAAGTTTCATACAAAAGCAAAAAGCTTCCACTTTCAGCACCCAGGAAATTCTAAAGACTCTGACAAATCAACATCCCTTGACAACTACATAATGTATGGCTTTTAGTATCTAGCCTGTGAAGCCCCATCGCAGCCTCTGATAGCTACACTGACTTACCTACACATACTGCCAACGACACTGGAAAAGGCGGCGAAGAATTGGAGTTTAGTTTACAGTGTGCGGAAAGTACTTGAAAACACAAGTTAAGCAAAGGACATCTGCTTTGCGAGCTTTGATGGACTTGGTAGATTTCACAACAAAAGATTTATTTCTTTTTTTGGAGGGGGTGGGGCTGCAAAGTAATGAGTGTAGAAAACAGCCTCATGAAAATTCAGAATCGTGTCATTTGAAACATCACAGCTCATACATTTGATGTGGCGCATGCATTGTTTGTCTGTCTTGTCAAAAACTCCTTGAGTGGCTTCCAAATGTTTACAATTCTGTCTTGATATCTCTATCTAAAATACAACCGCTTGGCTTTGCGAGAAGCACTCAGCAGAGATGCATCCTGCTGACTGATAAATAGCCAGACAGACTCCAACTCCAGCTTCACCAGAAATGACAACTCCTTCCAAAACCAACTTGTCTTCTCTCCCTCTTTTTTTTTCTTGTCTGAAGTGTGTTTTCAAGGACATCTGGAAAGCAGCACCGTAGAAAATGTTACAGTATCTTTGCATGGTTGCACTCCTTCGACAGCTGCGGCGCATATGGCGCAGCATAGAAATCATACGGAAATCATAACATGCCCGATGCCGTAATTGCATTGTAAAAGTGCCCCTGTATACACACACACAATGTCAGAATAGCCAAAAGAAATGATGGCACATGGGAACAAAGCACGCTCACACACACACACACACACACATACACACAGTAGGTTAGACACCTAATTTAAGCCTCATATAATTTAGTATATCATACATACGTCAGGGTCTTGCTCTTTACTCATGCACACTCCCCTCTAATCCAACATTTCCTGGGGTCAAAGTGGAAGCGGGTGGAAGCCATTTCCAGCAAGAGCCCTATATTGCACGCGCCCTGATGGGGTTGATTAATCCGCAGCAACTATGGTTTGTCTTCTACAGCTGAGTGAACAACTTCATTTCAACTGATGAGTTCAAGCTGAGGTCAGGGTGGTCTTCATCTGTGACATTACAACAGCCACACAATGAGAATTAATTTCTCTCACTCTGAAAACAAGTACATGGTGCTGGGACCTGGCTTTCGAGACATATTGCAATTAGGATCAAACAACTCGGAGAGGAGTTATATGCTGAAGTGATATCACGTGTACATATGCACGCACAGGTTTTTTTTTTTCTTTCTCACTTTGTTCATTCTTCATGTGGCTTTGGTAATGTTGGTCAATTGTAAACAATGATGGCTTTTTTTCCAGGCCCTTCTCTGCACTTGACAGATGATTGTTTGGAGTCTGCTCCTCTGTAGTTTCCGGCTCCCAGAAATGAATGCGGCGAACACAAACAGGTGAAGCAATCTGCAATACTCATTTTCTCAACAAAAAAAAAAAAAAGTGGCGCTGGGGGAAACTTCAAGCGATGTTTGTCTTTGTTTCTGAGACCATCCATTCTGTAGTATGGGTTCCATTTGCATCTAATATTACCACTGCAAAATCAAAGAAAAATGAAAACTATTTTTTGATTTCTGCATGGTTTGCCATCTGTTACCATACATCTGAATTCTACATCTCGAGTCTCTGAGGCATTCACTCACTTTCTCTCTAATTCATAACCATTTATCTTTTTTTTTTTGCTCTCTCTCCCCCTTCGCAGTCAATCATAAAAAAAAAATATGCCAAACTCTGAGCTGGCCTCTCAAGCATCACCAATGTGCAGAAGGCTTCGTCAAAATATTTAAACATAAGCAATATAAACCTCATATCCTGAGCTGTGTGTGAACTTACAGTTCAGAGCCTTTGCATGCCAAAAGAGGAATGTCAACGTAGGAGTATACTGTGTGTTGCACTGACTCACGGACACAAACACATATAGGGTTATGTACAGTGACTGGCATGTAAAAATGAAGTGACTTTTAAATGGGTGAGCATTAATAAATCAGCAGGGCCTTTCAATAGACTATGTCCTGTTTCCGCTCGGTGCCTTTTCCACCTGTCTGCTCGGGCTTTGACAGAGAGAGTGCTGGCATTATTACAAATAAATATTGGTTTGAATATATGGCCCTGTCATAGCTCTGTATTATGGTTATGGTTTCAGGAATAATTGAATCTGTGCAGATTGTGATCTTGGTGAATTAATGGATTGTTCCAAAAGGGGCCCCCAATGCGAATATAGGGGGTCCAGGTTTGGCGGTGGTGATGTGTGGGAATTCATTTCACTGTTTAGCAAGGAAGGGCATATTGTAAAATGGGCGAGAGGTGTCCTGCGATGTATGTCACAGTCAGTTTTATCACGAGCGTTATGATGAAACTTCTGTGTCTGTGGGGTTTGAAATAACGCCGCGTGTTATCTTTGCCGTGGAATATTCATTGCTGCAATTATTCAAACCTGCAAAGCTCCTGTCTGCATTTATGTATGTACCGAAGAGAGGATATAGTGTATGAGAAGTCATTCGCAATTGTCTGTACATAAATCAGCATCACATTATGAAAATCAACACACAGCTACATAAAACCTCACCGTTGATAAGAAATGCTACCTGCACAAGCGGTAGAGGATCCAAGATGCACTGTAAATAAATCCCGCAGCTTCGCAGCCCTCCAAAGTTTAATCTGCTTTGATAAAGTTTTCCATTCAGCTTTCGAGTCTGCACTTCATGTGAGTGGAAAAAAAAAAAAGATTTGTAAAAGAGACAAGGAAAACAGCCCAGAAGTCTTCAAGATTGAAACGATAGAGTACATGTCGCCTGCGCTCTATCCACCTGCACTCACATGAAACACAAGTTGGGCAGAGCAAAGACAAAGAGCTTGTCTCCTTCAAGCATGAAGGAAGACAGAGAGAGAATATGTAACCATCCTTAAGTAATTTTGTTTACTGGCCCTGGCTCCTGTGCACTCGGGGTAAAGTCTCTAGGCACTCGCCCATCTATTGAACAAAACTCAGCAAATTGGTACCTCAGGTTTATTTCTCTTTGAGCTCTCTCACCTGGGAGTAGGGGGAAGAATTGCCTTGTAGGCCTGAACTGCAAACAGCTTTCTCTCTGATCTGCTCCCTTCGCCCTCACACTATTTGAACTGTGTTTTCCCCTGGCATTCTGGGAACCGTTTGCTCTTTTTCTCTGTGTCGAGAAAGAAAAAGGCTGTGTTCTTCATACATTTTTTAAAGTCTGGTGTATGTTCCCTCATGCAAACCCAAACACACACATAGTCGTACACACAGACGCACTTTCTCCTCTGCGCACGTTGATGCTTTCAGGCCAGTTCCGTCAGTACCTGGACCTCAAGTTTTTTTTTTTCTTTTTTAAAGCAAGCGGTCCACCAACTCGCCCCAATTTGTTAACACGTTTGGACGACATGAGCGCATTAGTGTCGGTTCTCTGTAAATTCAGTGTTAAGAAATGCCAAGTACGTGTACAACACGGTGCTTTGATGAAGCTGTCATCGATCAATAATTCATCACAACTTTGCTCGGCTTTACAGGCGTCTCAATAAGTTTCTTAGCAAAACAGAAAAGAATCAAATGAGAGCAGAAAGATCAGAAAAAAATGAAACACACACATACCATGTTTATATTTAATGGCTTTTTGCTTTTGGAAATGCCACAACACACTTGGTCAGCATGTTTAGACAGGACCAGAGGAAGGAAGGAGGATAGACGACCGGAGAGGGAGGAGGGGGAGAGTGAAAAACAACTTCGTACAAGCACCTCTGGTTTGTTCTCATTTTGTTATTTAGCTCCATAAAGAAAGAAAAAAAAGTGCTTTGGCCACCATCTTGTGGTATTTCCTGCTAATCCCCACAACCTCCTGCTCAGCGGTGGTGCTGGTCGTCTGTGTGTGTGTGTTTGCATGTACATATGTGCACCTGCGCGTGTGTTGGGGCTCTAGTTTCTAGTGTGTGTGGCCCAAATCTAAATCCATGCCAGGACAGCAATCCGGTCTGAAAACACAGCTCCTAATCCTTTAACCTTCAGAACAAGAGGAGAGGGAAAAACAGCTGAAGGGCCCCGCGCGGTGAAGCAGAGGGAGAGAGACAGACACCCAGCTAAGACCCGACCAGACCAGACCAGGAGGCCACTGATATTCATTCACCCCCTCCCCTTCTCCTCGAGGCAAGAAAATGGATTTCTATTTCTGGTGGCTTGATATCGCTGATCATGGTTCATAGCCCTCTTTCAGGGCCTGGAGTTAACATCGCGGGCTGATGTCAGGATGCGAACACTGATCAGAGCCAGGGAGATGGGTCCTGATGGCCTTCCAATCTGCCAAAGCTGTGATGGCTGCTTTGCTGATACCATCACAGTAAATTCTATCACTGTCACTCTCTGTTTCTATCCAGAAGCACTCAGAGTATGTGTTGGCACATCTTAGTGTGTGTGTGTGTGTGTGTGTGTGTGTGTGTGTGTGTGTGTGTGTGTGTGTGTGTGTGTGTGTGTGTGTGTGTGTTTCTTAGCAAAACAGAAAAGAATCAAATGAGAGCAGAAAGATCAGAAAAAAATGAAACACACACATACCATGTTTATATTTAATGGCTTTTTGCTTTTGGAAATGCCACAACACACTTGGTCAGCATGTTTAGACAGGACCAGAGGAAGGAAGGAGGATAGACGACCGGAGAGGGAGGAGGGGGAGAGTGAAAAACAACTTCGTACAAGCACCTCTGGTTTGTTCTCATTTTGTTATTTAGCTCCATAAAGAAAGAAAAAAAAGTGCTTTGGCCACCATCTTGTGGTATTTCCTGCTAATCCCCACAACCTCCTGCTCAGCGGTGGTGCTGGTCGTCTGTGTGTGTGTTTGCATGTACATATGTGCACCTGCGCGTGTGTTGGGGCTCTAGTTTCTAGTGTGTGTGGCCCAAATCTAAATCCATGCCAGGACAGCAATCCGGTCTGAAAACACAGCTCCTAATCCTTTAACCTTCAGAAACAAGAGGAGAGGGAAAAACAGCTGAAGGGCCCCGCGTGGTGAAGCAGAGGGAGAGAGACAGACACCCAGCTAAGACCCGACCAGACCAGACCAGGAGGCCACTGATATTCATTCACCCCCTCCCTTCTCTCCTCGAGGCAAGAAAATGGATTTCTATTTCTGGTGGCTTGATATCGCTGATCATGGTTCATAGCCCTCTTTCAGGGCCTGGAGTTAACATCGCGGGCTGATGTCAGGATGCGAACACTGATCAGAGCCAGGGAGATGGGTCCTGATGGCCTTCCAATCTGCCAAAGCTGTGATGGCTGCTTTGCTGATACCATCACAGTAAATTCTATCACTGTCACTCTCTGTTTCTATCCAGAAGCACTCAGAGTATGTGTTGGCACATCTTAGTGTGTGTGTGTGTGTGGTGTGTGTGTGTGTGTGTGTGTGTATGTGCCCTTTTTCCAGCTGTCCGTGACTGACAAGTTATCTGATGGCATTGTGCTCTGTGTTATGTACTGTAGCTTAACCTCAATGATGCCTTTCCCTTGAAAACTTGAGGGGCTGGAATAACAGGTGTGATGACTCACAAAGGATATGAGGGATATGATTTTGGAATATGTGGGGCAGTAGCTGCAGTAATAATATTGAAGAATTTATTTGCACAGCTGTTATATATTTTAAATGAGTGATGGGAGCGACTGAAATGATGACTGGCACACAAAACAGTTTTTTGTTGCTCTTGAGAGCCCAAATTATGTTTGATGATGTCTCATTAAGTGTAGCCGGCACTAAACTGCCATGTTATAACACAACAGACACAAACTTCATTTTTCATGGGCATAAAAAAAAAACTCAAGCTTAATAGCTATACTTGACATCTCATCTCAATTTTACCTTAATTTGCTCCATTTACTTCCGTGCATGATAGTGTAAACACACTGCTCCGTGTAACATTTCAGCCAAAGGTATCACAGATAAAACCCTCCACATCTCCAGTTGCATTCCTCCATCATTTCCCATGCTATTAGAACTTCCAAACTTCCCATCCTTTTTGGCTGTATTGATATTTATGCTGAGTGATAATTCCTGACAATAAATAAATAAAATGTTCCTCCTACTCTTCTGTGTCTGTATAGCCCCCAGCATATTCCTGGGGCCTCAGTCTAGGAAAGAGAGATACATAAACAAGGAAAGATCTGAAGAGACTTAGCCAGGGGCACTGCTGGATACACACACACTCACACAGGGGCATGCACACACCAGCTAATGCAGCACACATCCACATGTACTGCATATGCATAGTAATAGTCCTATACACTATTCCAGCCTCTCCTCCACACACACACACACACACACACACACAGACAGGATCGTTAATGGTCAGCAAGCCAACTGTTTTAAGTAATCGGAGGCTCCTATGTTTGAGTTTTGATTCTTTAGACGAAAGGCACTGGCTCCTGAAGGCAGGTCGTGTTCATTACACCCTCTTTTCATATTTTTCTTCCAACTTCCGCCAAACTAGTGGATTAACTGCTTAGCCAGACTTTTTTTTTTTGCCACTCTATTCAATTATAAATATAAGATGAGAGGTGTGCGTGTACAGGGTGTGAGTACAACATGGTTCTGGAGTACAGCTGGCGGCTTTTTGATAAAGGTTGCTTGTTTTAACATCTCTTTAAAGTCTTTTTCCCCCTCACGGATTCATATTAAAGCTGCCGAAAAGCAATACAAACATACAATACAAGCAGGAGGCTATTGACACCATAAAAAGATCCCTGATGCATTCTCATATACATGTGCCTCTTGGGAGTCCAACACTACCTGGAATACAACACAAGACATTCAGTAGTTTCTGTTAGCTGCCTGTTTATATCAGTTTAGTCTGTTTTGAGCAAATTTGTACAGTGACAACCTTTTTTTGTCATGCACTGACCTGATATGGGAATGTTTTCTGTTGTACAGAAATGCGTGTAAATCACATCACAATCACAGAACTACATCCCCTGCCTTAAAGTACAACATATGTAACCGTAAACCTGCGCACATTGGTCCCAGTACAGACGTACATAAACACGGAGACATATTCATGAGATTTTTTTTTACTCTTCAGAAGTGGTGGTACCTTTATGTTCCCAAGAGCACCAGTGAATGAAAACAGATGATGTACCATGGAAGGGAAACACACAAAAACTTTAACTTCTTTGGTGATGAATAAAACTGTGTAGGATATCTGGACAAAAATCAAGTCTGATTATGTGTACTTCAACAAACTGTGAGCAAAGAGAGCATTTGCTTCTGGCGTGTTTGTCAACGCTGAAAAACAACCGATGACTTAAGGATACTCTTGTTAGCGTATTCGCTTTCAGTTTGTGCAATGTTCACTGTAGACCTTCAGTATAATTCACCATAAAAACAGATAAACATCATGTCCCTTCCCTATGGTCAAGGAGGCCATTCCGTACAGTGCATTACATTTCCAGTGGCAGGCAGTTTCCCTCATCCTCCATACCATTAGGGCCATCAATGTTGACAGGATCAATACCTGTGTTTTGGCCCCAGTGCCCCTGCTAGAGATAGCATGTCACTGCTGACAGACAAATATCAGCGCTTGGCCCTGTGACGGAGGGGAAATCACAGCACTGTTCCGTTAGGATCATCCAACATAGTATTGATTTGCCCTGTGCTAATCATACATCAGAGCTGAATAAATGGCTCAGAGGCAAACGTCCCATTGTTCACGATTGGGAGATGTAATAAAAAAGAGAGACATTTCTTTTATTGCTCGTAACTCGGGGCTAGTCACATAATTGTGCCTTGATGGGAAAAGGCCTGCTTAGATCGAGGTCCGTCAAAGTGTTGTCGGTACTTTTTAGTGATGATCCCATGGACTGAGGCAGGGCCTGATTGCAGTGTGTGCGTGTGCATTTGTGTATTGGTGGTTGTAAAATTACAGAAAATATCTATTTTACAATTGTTGCTTTTTTTTTCTTACAAGATACAAACAATGAAGATCAAAAGTATGTTTTTTTGGGGGGGGGGCTGGTAATGCTTTGCTAATTGAAATAAATTTGGCTGTTCTTATATCAGATTCTCTCCACATCAGATTGACCCTGACTGGCCCCTGTGGCTTTGTTATCTACTCCAAGCCTGATTTAAAAAAAAAATGTAAAAATGTTAACAAATGCACCACTTAATGGAAAATCCAACAGTCTTATTGAGTTCTCTAAGAGACGATAAAACATACAGGGTTGTGGCTCGGATATAAGAGAGTTCTCATCCCACACCCCTTTATTCACTCCAGTCAAGGCCTTTCAACAGAGAGAGTCTGCCAGTTGGGCACCAGTCATTTCTCATTTGTGATATTGGCAACAAGCACTTATGTCTTGAAGACAGCTATGAGGAAGTGTTTCAGAGGTAGCCAATGTCGTAACTTCTGATGAGCCTCTCAAGCTAGGACTGCTTCCAAGATACACTGATTTGACTTTAAACTTCCCGTTTGCTTTCATTTCATTGTTTTATCCGCACTGAATCTTAGTCAATATGTTACAATCCTCTGAGCAAAATCAAAATAGGAAAGCACAACACACATTCCAAATCCATATTTACTTTTCTGTAAAATCAGTTAAACACTTGAAGCTATTTCCAAACCAATAGTCCAATAAATCCACCCTACCGCTAACCACTTTGAGTGCAGCTGAGTGTGTTGAAAGCTATATGGTGATGTTAAAGGTTAGAAATAAATCTGTTGCTATGTGGAGAAGGTGCAATAATTATTTGAGAACCAGCAGTTCTTGATCTCCTGTTTCCTTCCATCTTTTTTTCTCTGAGTACTCTGTTATCTGCACTATTCCATCAAAAACCACACTGATAACAGACTGGAGAACTCAATTGACCTTGACTGAGTGTAGGGGAGTAGACACTTGTAGTACTGAGGAAGAGAGGGTGCAAGAAGCCATCTTTCTGACTGTCTGTCAGACCATCTGTTTTCACAAATTTAAAATGCAAAACCCCTATCAGCGGGGCAATGTCATTTGTCTTTCCATAATCGTTACAAATGCCCGCTGAAAAATAAATCAGTTTTATTATGTGACAACACAAAGGTTTGTCTTGGTGTAGGGACAAAAACACCTTAGTTGGGGAATAGCATGGATTGGCTTAAAATAAGTACAGGTTCAGGTTTTGTATATTTTAGGTTCAAATTACTACTTACTTCAGTGTAGGGCCCCTTTGTCACCATGGTTACGACAATAAACACATGGTTAACACTATGGAATGACTGCGATAATGTTTAAAAGAGCAAAGTTGACTGTCAGTTGGAAGGGAGAAATGGTCTCCCATGTTAAAGGAGGATGTTTTGTTGTGGTTTTGAGACACCTTTTGACTTGTTAACTGATGATTTCACCCTTTTTGGGAGGATAGTCTCATTAGGTCATGTAATATAAGATAGTAAAGGTGAGATAGTAAAGCATTAACTACACCACTGATTATGTAGTGTAGTTCTTAAAGTGATACTTTGCAGATTCTCAACCGAGAACAGGTTGGTATTTCGCATTTTTGGTAAAACTAAGTAATGCTGATCAGATTTGAACCAAAATTATGTTACTTTGTTGCCTATTCCTTGCCTCACGTTTTAAGAAATAATATAAGAATATTTTAGTTTACCCTTTCGAGATTGTTTGTAACCAGCCGGCCACATTATTATTTCCTGTCTGCAAACGGCCAATCTTGCATTACATCACCCACCAGTAGGAGAACTGTTTGGTCCAGTATGGCGCCGTGCATTTTGGTAGTTGTAGGTTTTCCACCACTTCAGCAAAAGCAAATGCCACCACTTTTTTCCACCATATAGCACCAATTTTAAGTATTTGCATCTCTGCATAGACGGCTTAGTTTTATGGAAAGACCATCAGCTGTGAAATACTTTTTTAAACTGAAATAAGTTTTCTAGCTAACATTTTGATAGTAAAGAATCTAGCTTGTGTTTTGGCACCATTGTGAAAGCTTATAATGAAATCCCTCTAAAGTTATCAAAAACATGTAGACAAAATAACAATATTAAACACAGGAGATATTTTTATTTCATGCACACATTTATGACAACCTGTTAAAGCAGCTTCAGTCGTGACAGACTGCTTTCTAAGCAAACAGAGAGATGACCCCAACAGAAGCTGGCGGCTGTCAATACAGTGGAAAAGTGCCAAATGCAAAAATCACAAACCTTTAGCCTGCCACATACAATAATGATTCTCTCCTGACAAAAACTGCTGACCGGTAAATTATTCATATTCACGCTATGAATAAATAAAATAAACAGGCCCTGCTCTCAGTCTACAAATCTAGAAAGTATTTGCCCATTTAATCATCAAATTTTAACAGAAGCTGCAACACATTGCATAAGCACTCAGGACTCCTGGGACAGTTGCAAACTTGACCAACTGCCAATAAGTGGTTGTGCCTAATTTTCAAGAGCCATTTGCCTCCTATCTGATTCCTTTGCTTCATATCAAGGCCCACAGTATAAAGCCTGTCCCTCTCCCTTGGTCCCTTGATAGTCAACTTGGCTTTGTTGTGTACAGCACACATGCACATCCATTTCTAATTAGCAACAGACAGCATCTACCACGACTTTACAAAATATTTTAGAATAGCTTAGTGATTTTTGTTCATTTTCTACACATACCTAGTGTAGAGAAGTCAATAGTGCCAGCGAACCACCTCTAAATGAATTTAACTCTGCACATGCCTTGCAGCAGTTCCTAATGGTTCTCTTCTCTACATGTAAATGACCTCCTGTCCTGGATCTTTGATTGCAGATCAATGGCTGTTTGCTTTATTTCAACATTCAGCACCGGTGAACCACAACGCCACGGGGGCAAATGTTGAACAGAGAATTTACAGGTTTGCTATCGAGCACTTTGAAACAATAAAGCTGCTAGTGAGCTATTAAACAAACGAGAGAATAAAGTGGCTGCTGCGGACCGAGATTAACACGATAGATACAACGCGGAAGGGTGTAATTATTCTTTACTGACACAAACGTTTAGCCCCCAGAGCGGAACAGTGTTTACCACAAATACCGCCACCACGCTTGACCTAATCATGGGCTGAGATTTACCTGACTGCATTTGAAATGTGTTACAGCTGATTTGTGTGTTAGAGCTGATCTCAGTTTCGAGCAATCAGCATATTGTGTATACTGATTTAGTGCAGCATTTGATTCCAGGCAGTGATATGTGTCCTCTTATTGTTTGATATTTACCATTCAGTGAAACAATTTTTAATAACTTTTATAACGGCATGATACAGATTGGAGATACTGACAGCAATATACAAACGTTGAACATTAATGCATTGCAATGCAATGAGCATTTATGCCTATATTGCCAAATTTTTGGTTAATCTTGATGTGTCAGTATTGACTCATTGTTGCATTCAAAATCACTATCTTTTTTAACAACGTAACTGTTTGCTTGTGTCTTTTGCATTTGGTTTCCACATAACATACAATAACTTGTAAATTATTTTTTTCAGCAACTTCTCATCAGCACATTGTGTGCCATGGTAGAAATTGATCCACATTAGCTGTAACTGTATGCTTTCTTTTGGCGCCAGTTTGAAGGTCCGGTGTGTAGGGTTTAGGGTGATGTATTGGCAGAAATGGAATGTAGTATAATAAGTATGGTGGTGTATGTGTATAATCACCTAAATCTTGCTGTGTTTTCGTTACCTTAGAATGAGCCATTTATATCCACATAGGGAGCAGGACTTCACTTGTACTACAGTGTTGTACAATCACTCTTTATTGTTTTTATTTTTTTAATTATTATTCAAGCACTGAGCATAATAACCAACATGAAATTATCTCAGTGTGTGAACATGCTTGACCACACTTTATTCTAATTTTGATTGCCAGAAGCAATTGTATGGGCATTCCAAATGTCGCGTTGCAGTTGTGGTGGGCAGGAGACAAAGAGGAGAGACATATCTAGTGGATTGCAGTTTCAGAAACACAAGTTTAATGCTCTGCTTTAGTTAGAAAAATAATCACAGGACTCACAAACCACGTAATCATGCATAATGCAAGATAGATGCGTATAATTGCACGGTGAGGGACTCCAAAATGTGTATACATCAACATGCATCCAGACCAGCAGGGACAATAGAGGACAGACTTAGCCATTACTGCCAACTCCTGACTGTAGAAATATGGCAATCTCTATATTGTCCTGCCAATGTATTAAAGCCATGAGCTGCATTCCAGGTCTTGATTATGTGTGCGATTTGTCTGTTTTGTGTGTTTGGTGCGTGCGTGCGTCTATGTGTGTGTGTGTGTATGTGTGTGTGTGTGTGTGTGTGTGTGGTTGTGTGTGCGTGCATGCCTGTGTGTGTGTGTGTGTGTGTGTGTGCGTGCTTCCATCCATATGCCTGACCACTGATCTGCATGCAAGTGAGTGTATGTTGCACATATTGCATGGCTGGCATATGTGTCCACACACTGATGTGTGTGCCAGTTCATGTGTGTTGCATAGGTGAGTTTGCACATGTGTGTGCGCCCCCTGTGTGTATGCATGTGTATGTGTGTGCACTCGCTGGCATGTCAGCTGATGTCCCCAGTAATCCAGCAGTGGGCCTGTTGTGGATTAGTAGCAGGCTCCAGGGGATGGGAATCCCATTCCCGTTTACAGCTCTCCCTGGCAGGAAGAAAGGCAAGGATGCCTTCTCTCTACTGCCTTCACACCGGTTGGAGCCTGAAGGTGTGTGTGTGTGTGTGTGTGTTGGGAAGATGTGTATATATGGATGTTAAATGGAAGCTGGTGAGTGTGTATTATATTTATGATGGGTTTTTTTCCTGTTTTCTATTCTTATGATGGTAGTAACACACTGTGTTGCAACAATAATTTAATGATTGGGTTCCCTGATCTTCTATATTAGATGGAGCATCACCATTTGAAGTTCCCGTGTTGTCAAAAGTCAGATTGTCCTCTCTTTTTTATTATTATTATAAAATCCGTGCTTGTTATATAAATACTGTAAAAGTATCAAAACACTTAATTCACAGAGAAATGCTCCGAGTCCGTATTCAGAAACTGTGCCATCAAGACCTCCAGGAAGTTGTGATGTCACAAATATGCTATACAAAGATAGAAAGTGCCACTACAGTGCAGTTACAGTCAGTCGTTCAGCTGCAGTGACAGTGCAAGGACGCCAAGGGTGAAGATGTGGTACACCCGGAAACTGACCAATCCAGCCAAACTGGGCTTTTTTGTGAGGGCAGTTTAAAGAGACAGGTGCTAAAGGAGCCTTTCAGAGAGTTGATACAGGTATATATTCAGACAGATAGTATGACACAATGAAGTTTTTTTGGAACATTAAAGCATATAACAATTTTCTATTATAAATCCGAACTACAAGTATGAACCTGAAAGTGAGCATAACATGGGACCTTTAAAGCAGAGGACAGCAGTGTTTTTTGGGGCAAGGCTTATGTGCTTTTTTAATCAGTGTGAAATCACTGTGAATAAATGATGTATAAAGAAATTCTAATGCCATTTTTTTTATTATTGGCTATTAGTTAATGTATTTTGAGGCAGAGTGGTTAGGCTCAGTTTCCCCTTGTGAGAAAAAGAAAAAGCTGCCTTACAGTTTGGCCTTGTCTCAGAGATACTCTTTGTAGGAACATGTTGTAGATGTGTGCTGGAATTTCTATCACTTCGTGTGAAGACACACACTTACATGGCAACACACACACACACACACACAGGCCATTACGTTGCAACAACATGAAATTTCATCATGATAGGATTTGTTTTGAAGTCATTCGAACACCATCCAACACAAGAGCTGACCTCTTGAACCTTGAGATACAACCGTACCTTCTCCCCAGTGACAATTTAAATGCCACCTTTCTTCCACCCGGACAGAAAGAGAAAAACATTTTTTTTTTTTTAATGTGTGGCTGGGACTTGCAACTCGATAGCACAACAAAAGAGCTGTGGTGGCAAGTCCCCACGCAGACATTATATGTCAGCATCACCGTCATACTGTTAGCTTGTCCCAACTGTACAAAGCCGTCCTCATTCAGGGCACCTAACCAAGGTCAGCCTGGATTAGCCGCTAGTAACCCTATCAGGTCCAGCACAATGATTACAAAGCCCAGTGACACTGGCTGTCAGCAGACTCTTTCTAGGCAACCCTATCTGTCCGACCCTTGGCTAGAGCCACCGGAGAGGGTTAGTCCATTTCAAATTGTCCCCCCTTTGTGTCTCCCTTTATTTCCCCCCTTTGATTTTCGGTGACTCGTTTGGTTCATCAATCAGCCTGTCTGGATGTGTGTGTGTTTGAAACCTATGCGGCACATAATTCCTATAATTTGTGGATTTTTTTTCTTCGTTTCCCCTTCCACATAGCCTATTCTTTGTACTTGTTACTTCTGAAGCCAACAGCCATCCCACCTAAACCCCGCACCCTCCGCCCTGCAGATGAATCAGTCCTGTAGCCTTATGCTATACACCAAATAATTTGTTCTCGAATGAACATTTGTGGAGTTATATGGTTATCATAGTTGTAAGCCTAATAGTCCTGGTTTCATCATCTTGAACTCACTTTAGCACTTTATGTCTGAGACAGTATTTTGTTTAAAATGTTTGTGGTTTGCACGACAGCACTTGTGAGAGAAGTTTTCCGACCATGAGTTAGGAAACAGGAACACCGTTCTCCTTGTCTTCCCAGTTCAGACAACACGTCAGAATAAAGCAAAATAAAGACTTGTGTTTCACTCCAAGTGCGGTTGTTTCCCTTCATTTTTCAAGAGGAATTACACTTCAAGCCCATCAGTTTACTGCCTCTCTTTCCTCCCCAAGAACTGTTTTCCCAACATCCATGTCAGTTAGCAGCATGTTAAACAAATCAAAACCTAAAGACAGGGCTGCCTTGTGATTTCGGTTTGAAAATAAAAAAAAACTATGATAAACAAGTACAAGAACAACAGCAACAACAGTGCTAGCAGCATAACGTATTCGAGGCAACGAGGCAACCGATGTTCTCCACTTCAGCACATCAGAGGCGTCCCTGCATCAGTTGCCCTAAAGGTACCCGTTTACAAAGTGATAGGGCTTAGGGTTTTTAACTCAGGGCGAGAAGCTGATTTGAAACCCCCTCTGCTGCCAAGCACATGGACGGCTGCTGATTAGAAAAGGGTTGGCAGCAGTGGGCAGATGCCAGGCGGGGAGAGAGATGACGGCCTGTCGCCAGTCTGCCACCCAACCCCTCGCCTCCCCCAGCTGCCCCCTCCCCTACTGACCCCTCCCCCCTTGTACAAAAAAAAGACCAAAGACATTTCTGCGACAAACTGAAATGGGGGAGGAGATGAATTGTAGTAGTGCTTTGTATCAAAATGTGACATTGGAGTGATGACGGATATGCAAAGACGTGTCACGTTTTGTCGGTTTTTATAACCGATTCTCAAGAATTGATTTCTTGTTTTTGGTCACATTAAGTTAACAAAAAGTCTGCCTGGCTAACTAAGTTGCACAATGAAAGATCACAATGCAGTTTTTCTCTTTCCCTCTTCACGCCCACGCACAAACATAAGCACACAAACACACATGCACTGTAGTTTGTTTGGGATGCTGAGCATTCCTTCACCAGCCCACAGAGGATAAAACATTCTGAGCTTTTTCAAAATTCAAGAGAGTAAATAGTCATGTGGTTGGAGCATAATACACACTGTTCTCAAGTGATGCAAAATTGGATCTTTGTCCAGCAAAGATGAGTACAACACTCAGATTAAAGCCATTAGGATGCGTTCAAAGCTACAAGGAGACTAGAAGGCAGAAACTCCTTCTCGAGGTGGAAAAATTCAATCCCCTGTTCTAATAAGTTACAAAACCATGGAGGCAATAGTCACTGTGAACAATAGCCACACTCGGGCTTTAATCATACTGCTATATTCCAGACTGTATTGATTTGACAACAGCTCAATATGACTACATAACTAGTCCATTTCTCTGCTACACCACTGCACTGTTAGTCATGCACCTACAGTCATGCATAGTTAGAGTGATAGACGCACATTAACACTTCTATCCAGCTCCACCCCACATTGCCTCCAAATGTTTGCCTTCAACTGCCACCCACATCGTTAACACATGAAGCCCCAATGCAAGTCATGTAAGTTGATGAAATGCGAAAGGTCCAAGGCAGCCGATCTGCAGAGGTTCAAAAGCGTATGAAAAATCAGAAATCAATATTTATTTAGTCACATGTAATAAACAAAGGGCATGACATCGAAGCTTTATCCTTTAGCTATTCAATTCAACTTCAGGCAATTCACTCGACAAGAAAAAGAGTAAACAGTTACTAATCATCAGCAGGTATAACGCAAGCAACTCTGCCAGTTCGACATTATTCAGTGGTAAATTCTGTTGGGAGGAAATAGATGAAAAATCAATAGCTGCTTCCTTCATTCATGAAGGATGTCATTTTTCATAAATCGACTGATATGGAGTTATCTGTAGTGAGCCGAGGTAGAAAAACTGCTTTTATCCGTTAAGCAATCATTTGTATTTATTATATGATATCAATATGTTACAAGCGTGTCTGTTTTTTTGGGGTTTTTTTTTTTAGCGAGCAAAAGTTAATTAGTTTGAGGAAGCTAAAGTATAAGATGTATTTGCAGGGAGGGCATGCAAACTCTTGAAAATTAAAAAGAAAATTAATTCAGAAATAGCTGATTTGTTTTTAATATTGTGCCTTTAAAACTTAAACGTGTTCAAGAAAAATGCAGTTGCCAACAGATATTCAAGCTCATTTTCTATATTTCATCAGTAAAATGAGCCCAACCATTATGCTGCCGATCAAGAAGTTATTTATAGAACTATATATATGTATTTTCTTTTCCAGTTTTTTTTTAGTTTTTGTTTTTTGTCGATCTTTATAACGCCTTATAGCCGCATCTATACATCACCAGCAGAAGTGTTAACGCCATATTTATACACAGCCTTGAAAGTCACAACAGCTAATTTCTATTAGCCCAAACTGGCAATAAGGTCATGCAGGACGGGGTATCTGTCTGACTCTACATCTTTTTCCTCGTCCACCTCTCTGTCTGTCTGACCTAATGCTTTTCTGTCTCGCTTCATCTGCCTGCCTCACTGTCTCCATACTCTCCATATTGTCTTTATCCGTCTGTCTCTCCGTCTGCCTTGTCTTCCTTCCTGCCTGTCAGTCAATCTCCTCTCTCTCCCATCTCCTATATCTCCATCAGGCTGGGGACTAAAATATCTTAGGAGTTCCAGCCTGTCTGAAACTGAGACCTGGAATGTACTACTGCGGAGTTCAACACACACACACACACACACACACATACACACACACACACAGTTCTACACCTTTACAGGCCGACAGGTGCATTTTCACACTGACTATATGCATATGTGCACACAGGCATTTACATGCACACTCACATATGCACTCACCATTATATACACTTAACACACATACAAGTGAAAAAAGAGGTTTCACAGACCATACACACACACACACACACACACACACAGTGATGGTACAGTAGCTTACTGATGGTTAGCCTATGGTCTGTGTGTAGAGGAGACAGTGCCCCCTGGTGTGGGCCAAACAGTACTCCCAGTCAACCACATCTTGACCCAATCTGTATTAAGAGTACTCATTTACTCTTCTGGGATTGATTAGTCCTGCCTGAAACAAAGAAACCACCTATATCTTCCTGTAAAATACAAGCCATTTCCTGCGTAACAGACAGACTGTCACAAATTATACAGGGTACAATAAATGCTCTGTGTCTCCAAAGGAGATGTAGAATTTGGCATTACAGTGAATAATTTCTCTTAAAGTCCTGCATGTTGACGGCTAACTCACACTATGTGTTTTATCCATGTGATGTGAAGTACACTGTACAAAACACAGTTATTCAATATTACTGCTTTCTCATACAATTTTTTTCTTTATCATGGGCCAAGTTTGTGTCTGTATAATTGTAATACACACACACACACACACACACATAGATATGTTACAATTCCTTCAATCTCAGTCTGTTTTTACAACCACGTCATAGTCATGCATAATGACTGATGTGTGTTTTATAGGCTTATGCATTTGACACGTCATCATACATAATAAATATATTAGATGTAACATTTGTATTTTCAAAGCTTTTTATGCAGTTAATTTTTTGCTCGATATAATTTGTCACTGATGGATTTCTCTGCAAAATCATGATAGCAATTAGAATGTGAAAAAATATTAAACTAATTTTCAAATATTATTTAAATATGGTGTATTTAATTTAGTTGTGTGCTTAAAAATACTGCCTTTTCTTACATAGTACTCCTGACAATACTTTCCTTCATTCTTACTCTTCTATATTATGCTGTGATAACAATATGTGGCATTAGATTTAATATAACACTGTTATGTCTCCTTTAGTCTAAATAAAAAAGGCCCATTGTGACTGTAATTAAGTAAGCATTTGAATAGGGGACATTAAGAGATGTTGTGTATTAATTAACACACACACAGAAAACATTACTATGGGCCTCCTTTTTGTAATGCATGCTTGTATTTAGGCGTTCTCAATAAATTAGTCACTTCTGCTAACAGGCAAGCTGTATTGCACCTATTTAAATTGTGCTGTTGCTGTTTACAACGCTGTCAGACCACACTGCAGTGGAGGAACAAGCACCTGATGGATGAACACATTCATTCGGATGAATACTGATGAGGAAGACTGCTAGGCCACTCTTCTTCCCCAGTAGCTGCCACCTTGACTGCCCGTTCCAAAAAAACCGCTGTCACAGTTTCAGGTTTCCACCATGCTGTGCTGTATCGCTTGTCTCCAACAGAGGTCATAATGCCTGTAATCACAGTAATAAAGGACAAGGCTGTGTCCTGTTTTTCCATGCAGACGAGTCCAAAAAAGCGCACACAATGATACACAGCAGCGTAGACAGGTGAGCGGCCCAAACACACTGGCAAAGTGGGAGAAAAAGTGTCAAACTCGCCTCATACACTTGCGCGCGCACACTTTAGCAGTGCTGGTGTCTGTGCAGAGGAGAGATTGCCCCTCATAAAGCGGCAGTCAGCACCACCAACAGCTTTATTATTCCTGATGAATGTAATTGTAATAATAAGGGATGAGTGTATTTGAGATGCGCTAAGTGGTGGAAATTAAGGAGCCGGGTACGCCTCCCGCAGCGCGCACTGCCTGACGAGCGCGCACACTTATCGGCGCTCGCATACGTTCATGGATGTGTCCGCGTTTGATAGTTGGACTGACGACATAACCAGCTGCAAGTGGAGAGCACTGGCCATTTTATATCCCCCCCCCTCTCCCCCTGTCTCTCTCTCCCTCTCTCTCTTTTTGCTCAGTTGTTATGGGGGTGTGTGTGTGTGTGTGTGTGTGTGTGTGTGTGTGTGTGTGTGTGTGCGCGTGTGCAAGTTTTGATCACCTGTGTCAAAATCAACCTGACCCTTAAAACAATTAAAATAAATAACCCGACGGCACAAAAATGATGTATTTATACAGGCTAAAAGTAACCTTGTATGCTTCTCTTTCTGTCCCTGTTAGACTACTTATGTACTGGCGCTGCAAAAAATATCCATCATAAAAAAAAAAAAATCAATTAATGCGCTTTTGGAGATTTGAAAAGATATAATGGAATTGAGATGTTCAAAATTGCTTTGAACTCTAGTACACATTACCTCACCTGTTTTGTCAATTTCCCTAAGACATATGACAAATACATCAACTGTGGAGAAATTAAATTGCACTGTCAACAGTTACATCTCACCTTGTTGTTTTGTCTGACTGTATTAAGTCAAAACGGTTTTAAAATCCCGCACTAAACTAAACCACTCTTGTTAAAATGGTTATAGTTCCTACTTTTTGCAGTGTGGAGTCTTGGTTTTGTTCCGAGGCTCCATTTCTCTGAGGCAGAAAGGGGGCGGGGATGGGATATTCAGATGAGCCGGAGTGACAGCTCCAGTTTCCCCCAATGCTCTGTGTGTCTGAAACTCCACTGGCTCCTTCCCTCCTAACTCCTCACTTCATAGTGCTGCGTACTAAAAACATCGGACGCTAGGGGATCAAGACGCATGCCACATTGCCTCTATGTGGGCACTTTAACAGATCTTTCGGGGTTTTTTTTCCCAGTAAGGGGGCTGTGGAGGGAGGACTTTTTTATTTTCATTGTCTGATGACTGTTTGCACGGCCGATTATTGAGTTGATTGTTTATTATTTTTTGGCTGTTGTTTCTCGCCGCCGTGCGCGTTTTTTCCTCCCTTTTTTGGAATCGGCGACCTATACCCGGCGCTCACCAATGTCCTATCCTCAGGGTTACCTCTACCAGCCCCCGGGCTCTCTGGCTCTTTATTCGTGTCCGGCTTACGGGGCCTCGGCTCTGGCTGCCCCGCGGAATGAAGACTTGGCGAGGTCGTCCTCTGGCTCAGCCTTCAGTCCTTACCCTGGATCGGCTGCTTTCTCCGCCTCGGCCGGTGCAGGCTTCTCCAGTCCACTGTCATACTCCACGGATCCAACTACGGGATTCCCATCCTACATGGTAAAATATTTCATGTATTCCTGCATAATTCTGTGCGATAAGACTCCACGGCAGGTGAATGTGTCGGCGAAAGTCTGTAAATGTTTAGCTGTCTTTCACTGGGACACAGCGCGATTAAATCGGCCCAGGTTGACTATGTTTTTGTTATGAATCTCTCTTCAGTAAGTGCTGGCGGAACTTTCTTATATGAGTGCACGTTGCTACCATATCTACTGGCCTGCTCGTCGGTTTCTTACTGTAAAATCATTGACCTCTTTGGCTTAAATGGGATTTTTTTTAAGCATGAGCTAGGAATTGTAACGGCTTGACCAACGCTTAACACTCACTGCGCAGCTAATTATGTAAAACAGAACACCAACTAAGATTTTTATTTGAGCCTTTAGCCTCGAAGCAGTTCATTTGTGCGCCATAGAAAATTAATAGAACACAAGCTATTACTCTTTCTTCTCCAGCAGTCATTAAAATCACCAGGGGATGAAGTCGCTGACTTTTTATGCAGAGTTGAATAAACGAAATTTTAACATGAAAAGCATGACTCGCAATGCTAATGTCACAGGGCACTTCAAGCGTTTTAGGAAAGGTGCATATCAAGTGATTTGCTAATGGGATTTGTAATGCTGCAAAGAGGAGATATGTTAACACATTGGTGCTGCCACAACAAAACAAAAAGCAAGCCACTGGAAGAAAATGAGGAAGCTAATAGGTGATTACAGAAAATTGAAATTTCCTTTTTATTATCTTTACGGCTTTATTAACAGGAGCCCTGTTATTAGTTAATCCGATAATGATCTTCACCATTAGTTAACCATTAGTTCGTGCTTTTCTGCGGCCTGCTTTTTACGCACGATGTGTTTACGACCCGTGCGTTTGCAGTGTTTTTAAAAGCTTAATGAACAGGTTGACAAATGATCAAAGTATAAGCTAAAATATTGATCGTTTATTTATAACAATGCACTTGACGTCTTTATTCAAGATCAGATTACTTATAGAAATTCAGGATAAGATGCCAGTGAATTTCTCTCCCTTTTCACCTGTTCTGACAGGATTTCAAAAACAAATACTTAAATGTAGCTAGTAGAATAAAATTGTTTCTCTCGTTTTAATGTGATTTTATTACATACTTGTGCGCTTTAAATGCCCCTTTTATTGTGTTTGCTTAATTACTCACAAGCCTCATTAATGTCACATTTAAAAATAAAAATTGAAAACACATGCATGTTCCTGACTTTTTTCTTTTTTTTCAACTTTTCTCCAGAGCTCTCCATATGACGCGCACACGTCGGGCATGGCCGGGGCATTAAGTTACCACCCATACGGGAGCCCAGGGTACCCCTACCAACTCAACGACCCGGCTTACCGCAAAAACGCCACCAGGGACGCAACGGCCACCCTGAAGGCCTGGCTGCAGGAGCACAGGAAGAACCCGTACCCGACCAAAGGGGAGAAGATCATGCTGGCAATTATCACAAAGATGACCCTGACGCAGGTCTCCACATGGTTCGCCAACGCGAGGCGGAGGCTCAAGAAGGAAAACAAGATGACCTGGGCGCCCAGGAATAAGAGCGAAGACGAGGACGACGAGGACGGGGACGCGGAGAGGAAAGATGTGGAGCGCTCTGAAAAAACGCTGGATAACAGCGAGGCTTCAGCGGAGGATGAAGGTGGGGTATAATCTGGCGACCGAGCCAATGATCCATTTAACAATTCGGGGTAGGCTGGGGGTTAGAGGGAGGGGAGGGGGTGGATGCCTCTTTTATTTACTGATCAAGTTATTTAGTGCAATAATACTCTGGGTAAAAAAAAGAAGAAAAAGAGTAAGAAGAAAAAAGTCCTGGATATAGAAATTATCTGGTTTGAATATATATTTCATTATTATTCTCACAGATCTGGTTTTCGTGTAGCCTGTTGTTTTACTACAGTTTATTGAAGTAACTGTGTTTATTGATACAATTTTTAATATATCATTTTGATATATAGGCCTATTTTTCTCAAATGAAAACGAGTATCTAAGACAAAATTACCTTGTTATGGTGAACGTTTTATTTAATTTAACATGAATAACTGTGGGTCAAAGAGGACACAACACAGCAATCCACGAGTGATCCTTAATAAATTTTAATATTATTCTGCATTTCGTATAGCCTAATTATCTAAGAAAGAAAACAATAATTTCTTTAGCAAATGCTTTTAATGGCATATTATTTAAACTGCTATACATAATTAATATCTTACTTATTCAAGTCTGGTTGGTTGTAAAATTTTAGTGATTGCTTTAAATACACATGGACATATTTGAGTGCGAGATTAATTTTTAAAAAAAATATATTTATAAGAAATTCTGAGTTCATGACTTTGCTTTTATTTTAAAATGCTGATTGTTGATTAATTTTATGGCACAGGCCCTATACTTTAGTGGTCTTTCTTTCTTTCTTTATGTCTTTCTTATATAGTTTTTTTTTGTTGTTTTTAGTTTTTCCTGTGACTATATGTCTTCATATTTTTCTTTTTCTCCTCTTCTAGGTATCAGTTTGCACGTCGACACTCTGACGGACCACTCCTGCTCGGCGGAGTCTGACGGGGAGAAGGTCAGCTGTCGCGTGGGGGAGCTGGGCCCAGACCAGACCGGCGACAAGTGCGACGAGGACGGCGAGGACCAGAACCACGACCCGCGGGCTCCACTCTCACCCAAATCCGTTACATCGTCGCCCCTGACGGGAGTAGAAGCTCCTCTCCTCAGTCATCACCATCACCACCACCACCTCCATCACCTCCACCATCTCCACAGCCAACGCGAGGATTTGGCCCGGAGCCTCGTCAATAGCAACAATATTAATACCAATAAATCGTCCTCATGCCTTGATAGCAGACCTTCATCGGGGGCGCCTCAGAACCCTACAGTCAAGCCCAAATTGTGGTCGCTGGCGGAAATTGCTACCTCGGACCAAAAGCAGCAACATCAGCAACTGGGGCAGCAACCAAATTGCCCCTCCTCCAGCGGTGGCCTCCTCACCCCCCCTACGTCTTCCACCACCTCCCCGGCTGCCAGTTCCCCCTCCCTCTACCCGGCCCCCTCCATCCTTGGAAGACCTATTTATTACACTTCTCCCTTTTATAGCAATTACACAAACTATGGCAACTTCAGCCCCCTGCAGGGCCAAGGGATCCTGCGGTATACTAATTCATCTGGAGTGAGTCTGGCTGCTGCCGCCGCCGCCGCCGCCGCTGCTGCTGCTGCAAACGAGGGTCTGAGCTCCTCTCACCAGGCTCTGGAGGCGAGCACAAACCCCAAACACAGGCCAGACTCTCCCCTCGTTAAAAGTAACCCCAACCAGATTGTTGTTGTCGAGCAGCAGCAGCAACAACAGCATTTCAGAGCCGCAAATTTAGAAGCAAAGAAAGGTACGTAATAAAAAAAAAAAAAAGAAAAAAAAAACACTACGCGGTGAACAAAATGATTTTGAAAATGTATTTAATCTGGTGTTAAATCTCGAGATTGTATTTTTCTTAAACGCGGGAGGTAAACCACTGGAAGTAAAATGAGTTCACTTGTTTGCAATGCAAATCAACTGGTTTTCTTTGTGTCACTTTCATGTGTCATAACAGTGAAACCCTGAGGTGACTGTCCGTTTCCAGAATATTACCACGTTTTTAAAAGCGAGTTTGCATGAGGAACAAGTGACATTATCTGACACGATTGGCAGATTTTTCCACTTGTTTTAGGATGAATACGATTTTAGGACTGCATACGAGACTAAATGATTTATTCAGATGGATATTTTAGTGCCGTCCAAGCAAGCGAAAGTGAATTATGGTCTGTAATTCGTTTTCAGCGCAGTGCATTTTCTGGAAAAATCAATTTATAATTGCTCTCCTGTTTTTTTTTTTTGTTTGTTTTGTTTTGTTTTGTTTGTTTTTTTTTTTTGTTGGTTTGTTTTTAGATAATATGTATATTTTGGTCTCTCGTTGAATCATTAAGTATCGCATTAAAAAGCAATGGGGTGTGATTAGAAAAGCGTTCTGCAAACAAATGTGCAAGACTTAAAGACATTGAAAATAAGTTCATAAGGGACAGGCCTCAAATCAGCCGATCCACGCGCACGCACGCACGCACGCACGCACACACACACACACACACACACATACACACACAGTGGCAGCCTGTGAATCCAATAAGCAGAGAAATGTTGCCATAGCTTTGAGCAGGAATCCTATTTTTAATGTTTCTTCTGACGTGTGTGTGTGTGTGTGTGCGCGCGCGCGCGCGCGCACTCAAACCTTATCGTTCAGTTTAGGATAATTATAATTACACAGGGTCAGCCAAAAGCAAACAAATCAGTTCGTTTGCTCTGTGCATTCATCGTGCAACTTTACATCTTCAAATGTCGCTTAGGTTACTGTGGCGGTCACTTTTCTTGCGCACACTCAAAGCTTTGCCTGCACGCCGCTGGATGCTCGATAGATTTTTTTTCTCTCACCGGTAATTATGCAGTAGGGATTTTAATAAGCACTTGCAGAGTAGAGCTGCTTTTGGGCAGAGGCAGCCTGTGAAAACGCAGTGTTTCCTGCGGTTGTGGAGAGAGTGTATCATTTGATGGTGTGGGATTTTTATTTCCATGGTCTGCAGGTAGGTGTCACAATTGCTTTGACTATAAAGCGAGTAAGGACACCACCTTTTGGCCCCACGTTTTAACCCCCACAACCTTTTACTCCAAACCAGATCTAGTGCCACCATATAGTCGGAATGAAAGCTGCTACCGCTTCCTCAGCACGCAGGCTGAGACACTTTCTACAGTACATGTTTGTCAGATTTTATTATTTCAGTTTTTATTTTGATGCATTGTGGATAATAATTTCATATGCTAGTTTGGAAAAAAAATCTCCCATTATATGTGATTTCCATGTTATTTCTCAGGTTCCTATAGTTTGCTTATTGCCATGGTATATTATTTTATTCTATATTCACGTGTGGAAAACATAATTTGGCCTTTCTGTGAAACTGTGTTTGTAAAAGGAGGTGTCTTTGGGACGCAAAGCAGACGGGACTGAAGTGAACTTGAGGACTTCAAAGTGGAATAGCCTACATTTGATATTTATTTTTTTAAATGATGGCAAAATGATGCCTATAATTTATGCAAGTTGTATTGCAAAAATGGGAAACTGACATCGTCTGTTCGTTTTGTAAATATATATATTATGGACGGTTTTTATTTGAGACACATTTGGGAAAAAGCTACACAATCTTGTTATCAGGAGTACTTTTACTAATTTATATCTTTGAATGTAAATAAAATAAAACGCGCTGGTATAGATGTACCAGCGGGGTATGATATCCATTATTCAAAGGAGAAAATATTAAACTGTTTTCCCAACTATGACATAAATCTTGGGGAGTCATTCTTTTATTTACAACAGACCTGTGTTTAACACTGAGGCATTTTTATGATTTGCTCAGCTCATTGTTCTTTTTATTTTGTCAGTCAAACGCAGATGGGAAATGCTTGATGAATCTCGCTTTTCATAAACATTATGAGTTTTCACAGATTGCACAATCCATTCTTCCTAAATGGACCATCATTTTAGTTTAGGGCCTCATTCTGGCCAGGGGAATCTCCCTCAGCCACATATTCACGACCTTGATTGGGATAAACGACATACTTATTTCATTTTTTTCTCCCCTTTTCCCCTCTCCCCTCGCCCTGCCACACATTTATTTTTCAGTGTGATTAATACAGCCGTGGGACGCATCGGGCATTATGGGCTCCCAGCGGGGCCGTCCCTGGAGCTTTTTAGCCTGGTTCAGGATGGGTCAGCCCTGCCTGCTTCATTACGGCACGGCATTGAGCAATCCATAAAAGTCTATCTAAGCATCTGCCAGCTCCAATGGGCTGTGTGATGGGCCCTAATCGGACAGGCTTTCCTCTGCTTTTCATCATGGCTTGGTTGTTACAGCGGCTGTAGGACACAGCTAATTAAACAATTTAGAAAAAAAAAAGCTTGAGTCTATGGACATTACTATTATTATTATTATCACCATCATCATTATTATTGACACTTTTGCACACAGTTTTTAATGTATTTTTTGTTATTTATTTGAAAATTGCTTTTACAATATTTTGTCACCCACCGCTGTGGCCTTGTACACTGTGAAATACTCAAAGATCAAATATATAATATTCCCATCCTTCTAGAGGAGACCTCCATCATCGCTCCCAGCCAGACTAAAAGCTAATCCTTCATTTTCCAGTTGAATTTGAGCTTGAGTGTTGTCCAAATCTCAAGGGACTCCCTTTCACCTTGCTTTTCCTCCTCCTCCTTCTTCTTCCCCCTCCTTTGCCTCATCCAAGGAAGTAATATTTGGCTGCCACCAGGGATGTAGTGGAGGGTAAACCCAGCCAAACTCAGTTAACCCACCTTTTAGTCCAACAGAAGTCTTTGTTGTCATAAATCCATGGTTTACTTTGCAGTGAATAGTGTCACACAGTCAGAAATTAAATGACAGTAGAGGCTTTTAAGGAGAAAAAAAAAGAAAAGCAAAGATTATATATATTTTTAAACCATTATTGATTTTGTGTTTAAATTGGATGTTTTTCTTTTGATCACCACTGCCTGATATTGTTTTACCTACCTTTTTATTTACCTTTACTTCATTGCCAGCCATATATGCTATAGCCGCTGGCCAGCTTCTTCTTCTTCAGCCCAAACGCTTTCATTAGGGGTTGATTTATTGAAATGCATGCTTTATTCTCAGGTGGGTTCCCCCAGGGACTCAGCACTGTTGTCAAATAGCACCAGAGGCACTCTCCAAAGCACACAGAGGCCCTGCCTCTCTCGCTCTCTCTCACCCGCTGCTGCACCCTCCAAATGTCAACATTTGTTCTCAATAAAAAGAGTTATTGTTTCTGTTAAAAAAAAATTGCTCAGCAACCGGTTGCCTTTGAACACATGAAAAGAAACTTCCACCCCACCTCTTTGTTTGATTGAGAGCAATGGCAGGTGAAAATGGGAGCAAGGCGTCCATTGCACATGACAAACCTCAAGCTGTGAAGCCCAATATGAAACGATTGTGAATTTATGCCACAATTAGTCACATTTGTACAGAGGCGTTTCTTTGCCTTTTGAAGGGCCCGCTGTTTGCCTCCATTCCTTTAACTATTAGCAGAAGAAGCCAGGGCGCCCTTGGCAGTCTAGATATTGATCCTCAAGGGCAAAACAGACAATTTACTGTATTGCAAGTCTACTGTGGGGTATAAGGCCTAGCTAAGCCTGTGCTTTAGAGCGAGGGGACAATTTAAATTTATCTAGATATTCTTTAATTCCACACATTGCATATCAAATACAGTCATAATCCTATCGTATAGCTTACCAAAGAGGGTGTGTTCATCCTCGCTGAGGACTAGTTGTCATTGCAAGCTAAACTGATGGTATCGCAGGGCTCATAGGCTTCATGTGAGTGTAGACTGGAGAGCAAGTGGACTCATTCACCTTATCGTTGATCAAATAAGCAGCTCGTATATGCAGATAATTCATGAGCTCTTTGTATTCTTTATCCTCACATCAACCCTTTTCTCCTCCAAAATGCTCCAGACATTAATCTCTGACGCACACTTGTGTGCTGCTCCAACAGGAAGTTAATGCAGCTAAAGTTTTATTATTGCAGTAGAGATGTTTTGAAAACAGGAATTGTAGTAGTTAATAGGGTGGGATGTAAAGTGAGACCAGTAGGAACTGATGGATTTGCTAAACAAAAAAAAAAAAAAAAAAAAAAAGGCAAAACTTAAAAAAAAAAAAAAACATGACACAGAAATACAACTTGCAGATTGTTTGACAGTCTGTGTGAATAAACTTGCACTTATGTCTCTCATGGGGAGACATAAACTAAAATACTTAGTCCTTTTTTAAATCTTGAAATGCATGGGCAATCCATTGAGAAAAAACTAAATATTTTTTAAGGGCTCTTCTGGGATAAGAACCTCCGAAATGTAAGTTATCTGGTTGAAATTCAAATGTATAAACTTCACTTTGATGGGCATTTTATAAAACCAGTGATAGCAGCAAAAATTCCAATTATTTTTCATAGCACACTTGTACTCCTTTATTAAAGAAAAAGGGAATACGTGTGAGCAAAACAGTATAAAAGCATTTTACCCTTTGATTGAACCTATCTTTAATTCCACCCTTTCTGACGCTCTTATATCTTTCATGCTAAATCCACCATTAAGACCTACCCATAAATACTGCTGATGTTCAGACTTAACCATAAGTAGCACTAATATTCAGGGGGAGAGTGAGAGACGAAAGAGAGCGGCGTACAAATAAGGTACAGGTGTGTTTAATAACACACATCAAAGTGGACGGGGGACTTTAAAAATGAGTCCAGGGTCCTGTCCTCTCGTAAAGGTGTCAGGTGAAATGTTCACTACTCTGGATGATCAAGGGGAGTAAGCTGTGCAGGATTTTTTGACACTCACACATACACACAAAGCTACACGTACACACTGATCCACGCATGTTCTCACTCCCCTAACGTACACACACAGACACACACACTCTCAGACTGAGAGACGCTAATGCTTGTCCACACGACAGTCTAAACAAGGCCATTAGGAGCCCTGACTTCCACTCTTAATTGACAGTTATGTTTAATGCCTGTGGTGAGTAAACACTTCAGAGTAGTGGACTGCACCTTTTGGGCTATAAATCAGACGAAAACTGGAAGAGGCTGCCATGAAAATGCCTGTAAAGGTGAATGTAAAAGGTGAGGTGCAAACCGCAGACAACGTGTGTGTGAGTGTATGTGTATACGTGCATGTGCATTTCAGTGTTTTGTGCACTTAGTGTACTTAAATATGCAAACACATAATACGACATACAGGTGCATTAGCATATATACAAAAGGAAGTCAATGTTGTCCTTGTGGTGTAGTTGGTCTTGTACTGCTGTTATGCAACTGTACAACAAATACAATACAGCATGCTGATACACACCTTCATTTTGAAATGATATAATTTAACATCTTCCATGATTTGCACACACATATAAATATACTACAGTGGTTCTCTCACATCCCAGTAAATCATATGGTTTCTTCATGTCATCAAAAAGGCCACAAAAATAGAAAACAAAAAATTGAAGAATACAAACTAAATTTCAGAGTCAGAGGGTAGATTACGAAACAGTATAAATGACAGAGTGGTGACATAAATTTACAGTAATAACTGGCAGCAGCTTCTCCTGCAAAGTAAGTACCGTTTGTTTGTTTTTTTTGTTTTGTTTTTTACAGTTTCTTTTACAGTGGATTACTAGAAAAAAAGTGCAGTTTATTACTGTATTCCGAAAAATTACAACACAATTCTGGCAAGAGTTTTATCAGTAAACTAATGTATATTTACAGTATGTAATGTGAATCTACAGTATGTATCCTGTATAGGGGTAAAGGCAAAAGCTCACATGCACGCACGCACGCACGCACGCACGCATGCACGCACGCACACATGCACGCACGCACACCTGGACAGAGTAGGCCTGAATAAAAGATACAGATTTCAAACAAGCTGACAGTGAAACTTGAGTTTGAGTTTTATAACATCCATGCTCACTGAACAGATGCAGAATTTACATTAGAAAGTAGAACTATATCTTAATATAATATTATACAATACAAAATATAAAAACTATATCTTTGTACACACATGCACCTGTACATTCATACTCATGCAAACCTTACATAATACACTTACATATAACCATGCATACATGTTACATGCCCAAAAATCAACAATATAACCTGCACACACAAGACAGGTTGGACATTGTTTTATGTTAGTGTAGAGATCTAGTCAACTTTGGTGATGCAATATCAAGAGTACAATGTTTAGCAAAAAATGCTTGTGGGCCGAAAACAATAGGGAATAAAGTTCACTCCAGGCAGTAATAATGTTAAATCATTTAGTTTGAATGACTTACTTTCCTGCCACCTTAAATAAGTAAGTAACTACTGAAATATCCAATTTGAATGTAAAATATATCAGGCATGTAAACAGAAACAAAGAAAAATATTACATTTAGCAACATACTGAAAGTCTTGCATAATACGGAAACTTTCAACATCTATATCACGTGTGTTTTTGTATGATTTATTTATCATCTCAGGTGTGATTTAATCCCAACTGACTGCATACTGTTCTAGTTTTTACCATACCGGCATTTTACTGCATGTGTGTTTGTGTGTGTGAAGGTGTTTATGCGTTCTGTATATCCAGAGTATGTGACTGCTTCTCTACACGCTGTGATATGCATCTTAGTTAAACCTCCACCCTGAATTGCTGTATAACTGTCAGCTTTTAAGATCAGTGAGTCCAACAAGTGGATGAGGCAGACATGAGAAAACGTTGGTTTTCTCTTCCTGTCTGTCTGGAGTGTTTTATAAATGAGCTCAACCTGTCTGCACGGAACCTTTTTTTCCCATCACGTACTCTGCGAGACATATCAGGGAAGTGGTTCATGTTAAATAGTATCTGTCAGACTTGTCGGCTAATTAAATGAAGCTTTGCTTTAAGCGTACACTTTAGTGTCATGACTTTTCACTTGATTCTACGGCTTTCAACCTAAGCTACTTTCACTGAGAAATGGGATAGCGTGCAAATCAAACAGCGTCAAATGTAAATGTATGAAGAAAACCTGCGACCTAAGATGCTCGTTTAATGAAAATAACCCGCAAGACATGCCTGGAGGCACAGATCGAGGCACTATATATTATCTGCCAAAATGTTCATTTTAAGAATACTGTTTAAACATGTTGCATCACTTCAAATTATATCTAATATAATAAATCAAAGGTAGCTGAAGAAGCTCTTGGATGAATTGGGAATAATCTTTAAGGCCAAAGAGCATGCCCAGTTGCTTTGACAACAAGATTTGACCTAAATAACAGAAAATCATTTTTAATGGGATTCCAAGTATTAGAAATGTACTATGTAAAGTTATACGTGAGTCCATTCTGAAATTTTTAGATGAATGATATTTTCAAGACAATCCTATTAAGAACGTGGATGTCAATAGTGGACAATTCTGTAAAACCCCGGATCATCTCAATGCCAGTCTTTTTTCTTTTTCTTTCTTTTCTTTTCTTTTCTTTTCTTTTCTTTTTTTGATATATCAGATTCAAGTGACTGTTGTTTGCAAATAATAGATAAGGAACCATATCAATGATAAAACAATTCTTGGGGAAAAATAAACATTAACCATAAACTTACCGTGGGCTGGAAACGTTTGAAATGCTGTATATTTACAGAATACACTTGTTTTTCCTGGACTGGTTAGCTCCCCTTGTATTACAGTCCTTGTCTCCACTCAGTGCTGATTGTTTGCAGTGGGTCTCCTCCAGTGACCGTCCACATAGTTTTTCCTGTTTAGCCAGATGTAAAAATGTTTCACTTGTTACAGGCATGCGGGCCAACAGGTGATCCCTCACTGCCTTCCCACAACGAAAACATGGCAGTTGGTGGTGGTTTGTGGTGAGTGCTTCACCTCTATGCACTCCGAATGCCAGCCAAGGTGATGTTTGAACAAGGCTAAGGTGTAAGGAATGGCAAGGCAAAACAAGCATAGCAGTTTTCAACAACAAAGCAATTCAAAGTGCTTTAAATCATTAACCTGACCGCAGCAAGACTGTCTCTCAAAACTCACTTACAGGAATATTATTTATGCCATACTTTTCTGGTACTGTTAAATCAAAACCTGAGTTTTTCAGTGACAACTGATCCCTTTGCTTTGACTGCTCAAACCAGAGAAACACAGCGTTCTCATTTATCTCAGGGAGTGTGTCACAAAAAAAGCAAGGTTGTCTGGCAGAACAATCTGGCCCAACTTTCTGTGCAGTGCAGTGTCATCTGGCAACGCCTTGTGTTGGCCAATCAAACAAGTACAAGTAGATTACTTTGTACCATAAAGAACAGCATTCTTCTCTTCTCTCGCCCACTGAGGTTTAAAAGTCACTGCACAGTGTTCTTAGGGTATTAGAGGGATATGTGGCACACAGATAAATACAAAGTAAGTGACAGATTTGGAGGTCTCAGATGCACAGTAGGCTTAAATGTGGCATCATGATTCACAGGTGTCCCACCTGAGTCGCAGGTCACAGTGCTCCTCGATTAGGCCGTGCACATTAATGAAGCATTTTGCTACAACTTTGATTCTTAATCTAAAAAGGGGTATTAAGGACATTAGAATTTGGCAGTCAGTGTACAAGGATGTTATTTGTTAAAAAAAAGTAGCAAGGTTTCCAAGCCATTCATCAAAATGGGGACATAAGACCCGGTACCTACTCGGGCCAACACCCAATCACATACCACTGAGACAATCTTCCAGCCAGATATTATTATGTCAATATGCCATCTAATGTGAGTTATTGTATTTCTGTGTGAAGTAAGCCTGTGCTTTTATTGCCTTTGTTTAATTTATAAGTTGTGGAAGGTCAAACCCAAAGTTCCTTGGTGTGTCTCCATCACAATCTACATGAAACATAATCTTCAAGCCGTCACACACAAGCAAACGTTTCCCCCTCCCTCCTCTTCCTTCTCCAATTGTACTCCTCTTCTGCTCTAAATAGGGTTATTCCCCAAGAGGTGGGGTGGGGGTAAGGAGAACAGGGAGACTGCACTTTGCCAAGCATAACCCTCTCTCTTCTTCTCTCTCTCTTTGCCTTCCTCCATCGCTCTCTCTTTCACTCTCTGAGGACAATCCTCTTTCGACTCCCAACCCACCCAGGAATATTAGTCTTATTGCATTTAATCATTGAATACTAGCACCCAAAAGATTTCAATTCATTAAAGGCACTCAGATATTCAGGCCAGCTGCTTCCTGGCGACTAGCTAAAGACAAGGTGGAGACAGACAGGCTGTGTGTGTGGGTGTGTGTGTGTGTGTGTGTGTGTGTGTGTGTGTGTGTGTGTGTGTGTTCTCTCTCTCTTTCTCTGTGGAGACAGGGCAACCCAATCCTCAGCAATGCCCTGGCTGTGCTCAGCACAATTCGGCGACAGCTATACCTAATCACACTACACAGAGGTGGTTCTGCTTATACTCTGTGATTGTACGTGTGTGTATGTGTGTTCGAGGTGAAGAAATGTGTGTAGAAGGGTGCACTGTCTGTGTACACACAACTGTGCATGCGTGTGTATATAAACACACACACACACACACACACACACACACACAGCTTTGCAAGGCTTTTAAAAGAGAGACTGTTGATCCCTCCACAAGCAAGGGAAGCGGCTTACATCTTTCTGTTACAGAGGATTGGAGGTGCATTCTAATACAATTACGCTGACGGAAAAAAAGTGCTTGTATAGGGGGAAGGAGGTGCCGTAGCAACATCTGCAGCTTGAGGCTGTCCAAAGGGCCCTTCACTGGTGACATAAAGACAAAGAGGGAAATGAATGGAACAAGGGGATTGTTGCGGGCAGCATGGCCGTGGTTTAGAGTGGACACGTAAAATTACATTTTGAGTCCAGGAAAAAACAAATTGGACTTCCTTTCATGTGTTTTGTTATTCATTTTTAGAAAGAAGGCTCCTTTCAACTGAGTAAGGATGTGTGTGAGGCCAGAGTAAGTGTGTGTCCTTGTGTGTCTTTGCATGCACGTTGGTGAAAAAGAATGAGGTCTGTGCTCATCTTGTGTTAGTATGTGTGTGTTTCTACGTGCACTTATGTGTATGCCAGTGCGTGTGTGTGTTATGCAGAATATACTCCACAGACCAGATGGCTGCAGAGTGGCTTAGGAATCAATATTTAAGAGGAAAACATACCAACAATGCATCTGCATGTGTTTGCTGTACCCCTGTGATAAAATATTGACTCTCTGGTTTTTGCAAGAATTATCGGCTGTGGTCAAAAATAGGATCTGTGGCTTACCGGCCTGTCGCTGCTTTGTGGATGCGGTGATGACGGCTACACATTCGTGTCAAATGTGGATGTAGACAGGCAGTGTGGATGTTTGTCATGAAATACTGCCACCAACAGCAGATGTCAAAATGTGTTGCTGGCAGTTGCTGTTACTTCTGTTTGAATGAACAGAAGTGGAGAGAGAGGGAGAGGGAGAGGGAGAGATGCCTGATGACTGTTCTAAAGCTATGTTTATTGTCGAATGCTTAATCCAAAAGTGCTTTTAATATGTCAGGCTAAGCATTGTGCAGCTTTAAAAAAAAAAATCATTCTGATGAGTTATACTGCTTAGGGACTGAAAGCCTACATCCCTCCCTCCTACATCTTAAAATTGTCTAATTTCTTACATTTTAGTCTCAGAAATACTGTGACATGGAAAGGTTGTAAATTAATTTATAAAACACTTTGCAAAACAGATGTTACAAAGTGCTTCATGAGTCAATAACAGCAAATAAATGGAGCAAAAGTAACTTTATAAAATATATCAAAACAATATAGTTGAGAAATAGTAAATATAAATATACAAAAATGTACATGCATACACACAAGTGCATACATACATACACACACACCACACACACACACACACACACACACACACACACACATATATATATATACATACGTGTGTATGTGAGTGTGTTTAAATTTACACATAGAGACACATAATGGTGCATCTTAATATGGGGTAAGGGTATTTAGAAAAGGGTTTTTTTTTTGGTATTTTTTAAAATAGGAATACATCGTTTATATTTTTTAATTTCCGTCAGAAATTTTATATGCATTTACATTTATTAGCAGCAGTTCAGTAACCAGACAATGCATCACTATTGCAGTCACAGCTGCCATGCATGCAACACTACCAGAACACTGTATAAAACATAACTCTTAAATGAGAAACTGCTCATGACCTTTTGACAGTGTTGATTCATCGGTCCCATGTCAAGACACTGAGTTATAGTTAACTTGATAAAAATCTCTACTCAGGCTATTCGGCGATTGACATGCAGCTGTGCAGCAACCAAGTGCCTTTAAAGGGTCAAATTTTGTACGAGATGAGGAAATGAAATGAAAACAGATATGGAGTTGTAGAGGGTTGTAAACTTCCACAGTAGCAGAAGTCCTTTCAATTGGGAAAGTGGCAGGTTGCAAAATAAAGGTCAACGACATGAGTAAGCTGTGTATTTTCCCATCTCAGTCCATCTCCAAGAAACAACATGATATTCAGTTTCATTTGATTGCCATTCTCCTCCACCAACGCACATCTCGAAGACCACAAATGTGACATTCCTCGGAGAATAAACTTTGCGGTTGACAGTATCTCGACTGGAATCCGATCTGGCGGCTCGCCTCGTCTTTGCTAAGAGCAAAACCGCACCGTCTTTTACTTTGAGTCAACAATATCGTATGTGAATGAACGGCACAGCTGATGGGGCTGCAAAGACATATCGTAGATTTCACACTGCACACAGATTGAGTTCTCCCTCTCATGAGAAAGTATGCAGTGAGGACATTTGGTCTATGAGGGTATGACTTATATGATCCATTGAATCACCTCTGAGAGGAGACTAAAAATCAGAAAGAGAAGATCAAATATCAAGGAAACATACACACTGTTATTCAAGTATAGGTGAGTGGAGTGAAGCTAGTGGTTGTTTTTGGATCAGAGTGGTATTTAAAAGAAAATCAATTTCAATATGTTTTTTTATATTCAAAATAGTATTTATGACATACTTTACCTCTGCGTATCACTGTGCTGTTTAAGGCTTAGACTTTGCCAACCTAGTTTGCTATTTATTATTATATTGCAACCTCTCTTATTCATCAGGAAATGTGGAAAAGTTTATAATGCACAGATCTACCCTCAACAGGAAAAAATAATGGACAAATTTGTGAAGAATGGATTACCTAGCCTGGTAACACTATCTTGATCATGTGAGCTCAACATTCTGTTTCTTTCCCTCTGTCAGTCTGGACTTTCTCCTGACCCAAACGATTTCGATCCATCACAGTCTTGTCGGGCCAATCAGCGATCCACTCTGGGGCCAATGTAAGCAGCAAATAGGGACTGCGTTACAGTAGGCAAATAGCACATTTTGAAATATCAGACGAATAATCACTTTACTGATTAACTCTTATTAAGCTTTAAACTGTATCCCTGATGATGCATAAACTCGGTATCAAACTTGGTGTGTGTTAATAATAAAAACATCTAACGTTTTGTAAGAAATTTTTCATTTTATTATTGTTAAAAGATTTGTTTGGCCATGGAAAAGTAGTTTTGTGGTATTTGTACAACCTAATGTGATTTCAGCATTTTATAAATGGATCATTTTTCTCCCAGTAATACTTTCTCCTTACCTGGCTGTATAAAAACTCTACATTACTGTCAAGAACTCTGAAAAATAATGCCTTTTTTTACTTTCATTTACACATTTATACACACACACAGTCCATAATGACTCATTCTCCCTTACGGGTCTTTGGAACAGAGATGTGTGGGAAAGCTTTAATTAAAAGCATGTCAGTGCAACCTCAAGTGAAATGCCCTCACCTGACTTCAATCTCTTTAGCCCATCTTTGTTACTTGGCTGCCAGGTTGATAGTACCACGCTCTCAAGTGTTTACTGTGCCAGATGAAAACAACAGCTCAAACTCAGGCCTGCTTTGTGGTTTGGTGGGGAAGAAACCGCTCCAACAGGCTACTATTTATTTTTCCCAGCAAATGAGGTGTCAGCGGTAATGTTCATAGAAGTTGACCTAGGTGTGATAATTAATGTGTGGGGTATCAGCGCACTTGTGTGTGTTTGTGTAAGAGAGAAAGATGCAGAAGATAAAGCAAGAATTTCAGGAGGAGAAAATAAGACGAATAAAATGAGCGTCCTCTCACAACACACACCCATGGTTTCAGAGCAGCTTGGTTTTTATTGTGTAGTGGTAAATATGGTACGTGATAGAAATACTACGCCTTTCTTCACCGGGTGTCTCCCCAAAGCTTCAGAAGTCTGAAACAGTGTGTAAAAAAAAAAAAAAAAAAGATATTCACTTCAAAGAATTAAAGGTATTTTCAGTCTTGGAATATGGATCTTGTGACACATAACTGACAAGTTATTTGGAAGAATCCATAACATTCAGTAATACGCTGTCTTGTACATTATTAGAACTGCAGAAAATACAGATAAAAGAAACCTGTCAGTTTTGGGTATCATGGCTGAATGGGGAATTTAGTATTTTCATGATGGAACTGTGAAGAAGACAGTCAGACTGGTTTGGAAACAATGCCAAAGTACATGAGTTTCTTCACCAGAAATCTCTCACCACAAATTTTCACTTTTATGTGGCCCAATATAGTGCTAGCACATTATGATAAGTATTGAACATTGGTTGTGCTGATCCTAATCAGCTGACTTTTCAGGTGGCAATCATTATATGTCAGATTTGGCGTTCTGAGGCATTAACATAATTCTACTTATTTGCTGTGGGGGTAATATAGAGTAGTATTTAGTATATTGCACTTTTGAACTTTTAAATTGTTGTATTTAGTAAATTCTTGCATAATATTTGTTTCTTTTCATGGAGACATCTTGTGTCCCCCATGTGGGAGGGTCAGAGAGTGCCTGTCAGCTCTGCTCTGTTTGGCTCAATCTGATTGCCTCAGCCTGAGAGTGGACTGTCCCTTCATCAAGCAGATTAAAATCACCTGAGACATGAACATGTTTGTGCCTTTATATTGTTAGCTCAGTGGTGATTTTAAAATGTCTGACAAAGATCTCTGATCGAAAGGTTGCAAAATTCAAATTTACAGGGAGCTTTTAGTACAACTCTACTCGAGTGTGAGTGTGGATATATCTTTTACCTTAAAACACCAAATCCAAATGGCTTAAAGGAAGAATCGGATATGACCTGTTATCTGTGACTCATTTTATTGTCTGTCTGTACCAGCTAACCCCACTTTTCAGTGCTGATTCCATCATTGTATGTAAGTATACCAGCATTTGTTTAAGACTATGCTTTGCAGTTCGTGCTATTGGACTTGTAATGATGTGACCTGTTGGTGTTTGATTTCACGTGTGCTATATCAAGCTATACATGATGAACCAGTCTGCATGCCTCATTCTGCACTGAGGAAAGTCTGCACTGAAAGAATGTTTGAAAATCCAGACTTCAGTCTGAATCTTTTGCTGTTCTGTGTGCAAGTCATCCTTTGCTAAATTGTGACATTTTTCAGACTTCTGCACAAGAAAAAAAAAAACAAAAAACAAGCATATGGCAGTTTTTTAAGGCGCATGACATCCCATGCCTACTAACATTGGGAGAGACACAAATGAAACTGGGGGTGTGGAGGGTACTCTAGCAGAGCATTTTGAGTTTCAAACAATATTTAGAACAACCGTGTTCTAAATAATGAAAGGGACATGTCCCCATTGTCCTCCAAAAAATATAGACTTATGTAATTTATCTCACTAAATACAAAGAGTGTTATGAATGTAATGTCAAGGTGTGTGGAAATTATACTAATATTAACCTTGTGTCGCTGGGTGGGCCTACTACGGGGAACAAAATCTTCATTATCTGCAAAAATGGCCCTCAAATTAGTGACAAGGAAGAGACAAAATTACCACAAAGAGATTCAAAAGATCTGCGACAAGACACAAAATTATTCAAAATATCTACAAAAACAGGCATAGTCACCACAAAGAGAAACAAAACAACCAAAAGAGGAAAAAGGAATTAACTCAAATTGACACAAAACCATAGAAATATCCATTACCACTACGAAGAGATAAAAAAAAAAAACAAGAGAAAAAGAAGCAAAACTTTTTTGTGTGTGTCTTGCTCCTGTGTAGGAGAGGTGGTTTGACCTTTTACATGTTTGTGTCCAGGAGCCCATTGTCCCAAAATCCACCTATGTGCGTTCCAAAGCCCTGGCTTACTTTTAATGGAACATGTTACAAATTTCACCTTTGTTGCTCTATCTTTACTCTTAATATTTAAACAGAATATTGTAATTTTGAGTCATAATATATTTGTGTGCTGGTCCTTTTCCAAAAAGGAAATGTATCATTTTAAGGCAGAAAGAAAATAAAACTAGCAAGAGCATGATATTTTGTCATGTGAAAGACATAATACACCCAATCAATGTTAAACTTGAAGGACAGGAATATTCAGATTGTACATAATTTGTAGCTATTTGACTGAGCATGCAAAGCCATTATTATTATCATCATATAAGATGATTTACAAAGTTCTAAACTTTTCTACTCCTAACTTTTAAGTCTCAGTCAGCTGTCCTTTCCTATCCTGATTTCATTTGACGATCCTGCATCAACTGTCAAACATCAGGAGAATAATGTGTGCAAAGTAAAGACCTATAAATTCTTGGTGTCCCATCTGGTTTCAGTGCAAACATTTGATGTTCCAAATCCATCCAACTGCCTGACGTGTACGTGGTCTCTCTCCTTTTCGCATTTTAGATGTCAATTCCATTTGTTAACCATGTAGCAAAGAGGATCTGACATAGAAATAACATTGAAATTACACGCTGACTTATTTAAAGCATACATTTGAAGAGCTTTGTGCCAATGAGGGGAGAGCAGAGACCTCTGAACATTAATTAGAGTGGAATGGTGGTCTCTGAGGAACCAGTCCTTTGGTCCCTCTGCCTCCCTGTACAGTCCGAGGCGACTGGGCATGGCTTACAAGATCTGATTAGGTGTAAATTAAAACTTCATTAACCGTCAGTGCCGATTAACAGAGTGGTGGAAGAACGCTTTTGTTTAAATTCATCATATATTGCTACATGGCCCTCTTTGATAATGTTTGCATGTATAATACATGACTGATATTCCTGTACATCCTCGGCTTTGATCATCCAACTCTGCAGTGGTGTTTTTCATTTTGAATATTTATGGCACAGTCACAGAAATGAGGTTAAGAAGGTCAAAGTTCAAACTGAACCCATTGTCTCCCTCTAGATTTAGCATACTTTGACATAGTATATGTTTCAGCTGGAATGCTGGTAACAATTTGAAAACAATGCAATATTTTCTTCTACATAGAAAATAATTCAAAAAATCATTTTATACATTAAACATTATTAAATCTGATCAGGCGACATTCTTCTAAAATAGTATTCTGCATACAAATAATACTTCCTTGTGAGTGTTGGGGAGTAACTAGTTATACATAATTAAAATACAAAATAAATAATAAGTTTACATTTAAGTATCAAAAATGGTGATTACAAAGGGGTTAAATCAAAATATATTCATTGCGCTGCTTTGCAGCTTTTCACCATACAAGAATGCTTTCTTTGGCATGGCCTATTTCTGGACATTTTTCGGCTTAATAACCAAAATTTCTTTTTATAAAAGTAATCAAAAAATGACCAAATGTAATAAATTACATAGCTTTAATAAAGCAATTAACATATGCCAGTTACATCATTTATTACAGTTTTAACAGGTAATTAGTAATTTGTCACTTATTACATTTCAAAAGCAAAAGTAACCTTCTCAACACTGATAACTATACTCTATATTATATTTTTGTCTGTATTATATTGTTGTTTAGTTACTGCATGTTTTCCTATGTGTATCTAACAAAAGATGGTGGTGCTTATTGTTACTAGAGTGTGTGTTGTTTTAACGTATTTCAACATCACTGTCAGCATGATTGTACCTGATGAGGTGCCACCTTGGCCTTTATTATTATCAGCATTATTATGTAATAAAGATGTTTAAGAAAACATTAGGGAGCACACCTCTAAGTGTTAACACTAGCTGCCCCATGCTTTCCACTAAAAATCAGGGACCAGGCCTGTTTCAGGAATAGTTATTTCCATTTTTCTGACTAAAGCCCATGATGTGAGGCTCTGCTGCAGGCCCTGGGAATAGCATGAACGATATCTGTGCTCTTCATTTCTTCACTCAAAAACCATCCAGCCTGAGAGAGCATCCACCCGGCGTCCCAGGTGCCAACCCACCCCCCTTCACCCTTTCTCTGTCTTTCTCTGCTGCCTCTCCACTGTCAATTACCACGTGTGCTTTGCAATGCAGATGGAGCAGGACGCTGTTTAAATCCTCTCCGCTTTTACTTGACACACATGACACACACACACACCCATACATACACAGAGATGCAACCTAGGGAATTAGGTTTTTCCTAAGAATCTGCGGGCTGGGGCAGATAACATAGAGTCCTAGCTACCCAGAAGTGTGTCTGCAGGCATGCATTAAGTAGTGTGTGTGTGTGTGTGTGTGTGTGTGTGTTTGTGTGTGTGTGTGTGTGTGTGTGTGTGTGTGAGAGAGAGAGAAAGAGAGACACTAATCGTTTACCATCCCATTGTCCTCCATCTCTATCTCCTCCTCTTCCTCCTCACAAACATCATCTTTGATGTGATACCCAAACACAGACGCACACATCCAAAGCCTTGGTGGCTTGCCTCACATGCTCAAACATGAACACACAGACACACACACACACACACACACATCATCATCATCAATCTGAAATCATGCAACATTACATTAGCTTCATTATAAGCACCTGAATTAGCATTACCTTAATTCAACCCACAACACCTGCAAGCCACCACCCACCGCAAACACATTCACAGTTGATTGAGGAATGGATCACTCAGTCATTTGGAACATAAATTGTTATAACTCTTTTTTTCTGACATTTGAGGTACCTGCCAACAGGGTTTGGAAATCTTGCAAGTCAGGTTTGAAATACACACAGAAAGTAGAGCATACACTCTCTTGAACACACACGAATACCAGGCACAATACAGCTGTTGTCCCAAAGTTTGCGCCAAAGTCGAGCAAACACCTTTCTTCAAGCAAACCAGCGCTGTGACGTTCCCTCACTATTGATAAAGTGTAAAACTGATACAAATGTGAAATGTACAAATCTGTGTTATTGCTTAAGGTGACTAAATCACGGCTGTACAGATGTTACCCTCTATGATTAACACTCAGAAATACACACCAAAGAGAACTAAAATGAAAAAAAAAAAGAAAAGGTGTTTCTAGTTCACTTTTCTTCCAACCACCTCAGGCCCTTTCAATTAATGGGGGGGTTTAAGCAAGTGCGCACACACATGAACACATCAAAACCTCTGCTTAGGGGTTCTGCTCAATGACAGATAGGTTACAGCCCAGTAAAAATTAATGATGAAGACAAATTGGAGCAGCACCTGGCCAGCGATTTATCAAAGGCCCCGCAGCTGAGATGGTGCTTTTTTTTTTTTTTTTTCGCCTGAGAGGGAATTCAACACATTTCATTGAGAAGTATTTTAAAACCACCACAGAACACTGGCGAGAGAAGAAAGAGAGACACACACGCACAGAAAGAAAAATAAAGAGAGGGAAAGATTTATTGATTTAATTTATTGTAAAATGATTTGATCGAGTTAAGTAATGTAAATTTGAAATGGACCAAAGTGCCATAAAACGCACAGCACCCTCCAATTTTTAAAGGAAATATAATGAAGGACCAAGGTAAATCAAAGTAAAAGCTTTATTTCTACACTGATTCCAACTTTTGAATCTTTTTTAAGCTGGGCTTCAACTACCAGAGTTTTTTGCCATTTTTTCTCTGATTCACCCTTCTAGATGATCAGATGAGGAATCCTGTCTGGGACCTTGGTTGGTGCTGATGTTTGGTCCAGATTGTCTGGTAATGTGAGAGGTTCACAGGTCCAGTCTTTAATCTCCCAACCTGCTCACAGACTCACACTGAGTATTTTCATGAGGACTGTTTTTCTCAAAAAATGTACTCACTGATAAACAGATGTCTTTCTCACAATGTAAGTCAATAGAAAAAAAAAAACCTTTTGGACTCAATGGCATCATGATGGACCAGGAAGTTGTAATTCCCCTGTTTGGCCACTACAAAAATTGACTTCAAATCTCCATTTTGTTTTCATCTGCGTCACGTGAGATCACATGAGAGAGATCATGATAATCTTAGTCTTGCATAGCCAGACTCATGCTGTGCCAGCACTGGAGAAAGGTCTGGCTTAATTCATCATGATTCTGCACTAATGGGTAAAATAAATACTGTGGGTTGTTGTATTTTTTAAAAAAAATTTTTTTTTTTTGGGGGGGGGTGGGGGGGGTGACATGCAGCAAAAGGCCAAGACCAGACTTGAACCTGCAGCCACTGCAACAAGGACCAATCCTCTGTATACGAGGCACCCGCTCTAAGAACAGTGCACCCTGGGTTGTAGTAATTTTAAAGCCCAGAATGCAGCAACGGCTCTCTTGCAAAACTGTGTCGTGAAGGAACTTATTTTGGAGGAATATTTGCATGTGGGGAGGCGAGCCTTGGCATTGCAATGGCTAAAGCGACATAAAACACTCAAAGATGTTCAGTGTGTAGGTTGCTAGCACAGAGGATGTTAAAAATGCTGTGTGGAGACAGGTCTGGCTAAGTGAAAACAGTTTCAAAGAGCAAACGAGGTCTTGGAGCAGAAAGTGTGTTACTATCTGACATAGGCCTCCAATAACAGGCTTATACCCACAGTCTGCGTCCTGTGAGCTAGACTACGATAATCTTAATAATGTCTTGATATGTCTGATGTGCCATTATGTTCAAATGTTTGCGTGTTTGAGATTAACAAGAAGAATATCTGTGGAGTTTCTCTGTATGTGCATGATTCGACACGATTACAAAATTGGATTTTAAACTCCTGTAGTCTGAGACCAGCTTTAGTCACAGAAAGAGAAGCGCAGATGAGCAGGTGGGAGAAACAAGCAGAGACATGACACAGCACTGACTTCTTTTTTCCCCAGTAAAGTTATTAATAAGATTCTTGACCACAATTCATTTTGACAAATCACTACGCAGGGCATCAGGGTAGTTTGACTGTGTCGAACATTGCCTCACACCCAGAGTTTGATAACCTCCCCACCTGCACACGCTCTACCACCAACACTTCTCCTGCAGGATATTTGATGGAAAGATAAGCTCAGATGGCATAGATACTTTTTTTCCCACAGTAAATTTATCTTGAGCAGGGGAAATTCTCAAGGCAATAACAGAGACATGAAAAGGATGTGGGAGGAGCAGTTCCCACACTTCCATCTTGAACCGGCTGTCAATCAGCATCTTCGTGGAGGGGAAGATGAGTGGGGCGAGCTCGAGTGGGGGCTCTTTGAAATCAGAAATGGCCAATTAGTGAACTGTCAGGTGTCGTTTTCTTTTTACCATACTTCTTAAATGATTTTTTTTGATGCCATGTGATCTGCAGCAGATCTGTTTCTGGAGCATTTGAGTGATGTTCAGGATTTTGATGAGGGTCAGGTTATACCTCTCTGAGAGATGGTGGAAGGAAACAAGCCTGACGGTAGGGAGTCTGAAGTTAATTGCACCGTTTTAAACTTACGCTGATGCACTTGAGATGATCACAAACCTGACATCATACACTCAATTTACTGTGATTGCCATCCAAAGTCATTTGAAGGGATCATCCAAAAGCAAGGCCTTAATAAAGCACATAAACAAACAAACAAAGTATAGGTTTCAGAACTGTAAGTAATACATGAGAGAAAGATTGCTGCAATATGTCTAATCTCCATGTGTTTCTTAGATGTGATCATACAAACAATTTCACCCACATTAAGGACTGTTTTTTTCTTTTCTTTTTTTAATTGACTTCAAAACTGTTTCTCTGTCTGCGTGCTGTGTGCTTTTCACAAAGAACTATAGTCTCAGTCTACCTAGTATTTATACGTTCTTATCGGAAACCTCAGGGAGCATATGTCCCTTCATATCTCTCCCAGGGGCCCCAAACTGCAGAGGTGGTATAGTGAGTGAGATCTTTGATTGATGAGTGCAAAGGACCAATATGCTTCCTGACCCTTCAAATACAACTGGGTCAATTGCAAGGCCTGCTCAGAGGGATTTCATACAGAGTTGTGTCACACACTGCAAGAGCATCTTGGATGATACTGCTAATGTTGGAGTCAGATTAATCTACTCTGACTTTACCTCAGGCTACCTATGACTCCGCTACAGTGATTGCCATTGAGAACATATTTGCACCACAGTACTAACAACTAACCTGTCATGCATCCATCCTGCACCAAGCCTCATTGTACCATACATCAGTTAAATAATTGAATCTCTTAATTTCACCATGATCTATTCCCCGCTTTATAGTTAATTATGCGTATGTATTAAAATCAAGGTCACAAACAAAGTAATTAAAACATATTAAATAATACAAACATTAGCACAAATGATCAGTAAATTACAGGCAGAGTTGGGTGAGCGTGGAACCCCCTTAAACAGATCTGTTAGGATTTTATATATTTGTATGTTTATGAATAGATGTGTTTCATTTGTAAAGAACCATGTGCAGTATTAAACATGCATGTTACAATTTGGTTTATTTTACCAGCGTTAGCTTAAAGCTAGTCTGGCTCACAGTGGGTTTAAGCATTGATTGGCCATCTATTTCAGACGTTAACACTAGGGGCGTAAATATAGAGAACCTTAGCAGTGAGTCCTTAAACCTGGATATCTGTTTGCATCACTGCACCTCTGGTTTCTTCCTCTCAAAGTCAGTGGGGTTTTGGTCAGAAACTTAAGAAAGGCAGTTGCTGACAAGTGGCTAAATGAAACTATAGCACATCATCACGCTGAACGGCGCTGAACATGGCTTTAGGCCACAGCCTCGTAGTGGTGGTGACTCAGCCGTAGTGTAGTTTGTAGTAATTTGATAGAGCAGTGATCGAACAGCTGATCGGTTCAGATGTTGACTCATCAGTATGATGTGTCACATCAACTTTTTATTTTTGTTGAATTTCAGATAGGCCTATTTGGAATTTATTTGTCTGTTTGAAGGGTCTTTCTGAAGGAAGGGAAAGAAGGATTAAGGATTAAACAACACAAAGACTTGTTGTCAGTAGCCTGAGTGGGATGTGAGGATTGTTAAAATAACATCTGTACAGATATGAAGTTGCCTGTGGGCTATCTGACTGATCTTACCTGTTTTTTGATTTATTGATGTAGTTTGAGTGTGACAGGTGCGTTCAGCAGATTTATATACAACAGCAAAATTATATAGTGTTAATTTACTTTAGAATTCATGTAAATGAAGGCTCAACCCAGAAACGGAAATCAAAGACCGCCTGCGTAATATTTGAAAAGTTTACATTGTTTATCAATACAAAAATAGACTGTAAACAGACTGATGAAAGGGTCTGATAAGATCTGAATGAATATGAATCCAATCTAACAGAATGTGGGTGCTTCTGTGACTTCCTGCACAGACTGAAGGCTGCTGGGAAAGTCAGAAAACTGTCCACTTGATCGCAGCTTTTTGTCACCGCCTCCTGCTGCGGCCGCCTGCTCTCGTGCGCTGTCCAGGCCAGGCGCAGTTCAACTCAAACGAACCTGTATGTTGTTGCCCAATCTTAAGTTTCTATTTGATCACGTGACACGACGCCAAACTGGCGAAGTGCAGCGCAAATCACACACTAACCAACCGAGGACACCTGGGGAAGCCGAGCGAACAATCGGGCCATTCATACACCAAATGCGGTTGCAAATAAAGACAGGAGAGAAAAGAACAGGAAGAGGAGACTGCAAAGCTCCCTAAATTGGATTATTTTACACAAACCGTTGCCAGCGTCATGGACAAGCCCCCCCCCCCCCCCCGCTGCCCCTCGCTGCTGCCGTAAGTGTGTCAACACACATGCAACAGGTAAGCTAATCTTAGCAGCTAGCTAGATAACATTGGTCAAAATAATTTTAACGTTAGACTATTGTGTTACATGTTGAATTTAAGACAAGGTTTACATGCATTAGTAAGCCAAGCTGCAGGCTACTGGTAAATTAATGTCTGCACCAGGTGGATAGTCAGCCTATGAATTATCATGGAAAGCTAACCGATAGCCCAGTAGATGCTAGCTGTTTCTAGCATAGGATAACCGTTATGTTTACATATTTTCGGTTGCAGGTCTAACCAACCAGAGACAGAGCCATTCAAATTGGTGAGTACAAGTGTCTTTTCAGGGGTCTTTGGGGTATCTGTTGGGCCGCCGTGCCTCTGTTTAAAAGCTTGTTATTATTTGGGAGTCAGGTCGCAGCCCAGCACCTGTTTCATTGATAGTGTACTTTTTAGGGTAGACTGCGCGCGTGCCGCTGTAGTTGGCTCCGTTTCCGGGACATGGTGGTGTTTGTTGATAATTGCAGCTCTCTTTTCTCTCATTTATCTCTGGTCTCTGTTTGTAAGAGGAGTGCGGTTGTTGTGAGTAATTAGGTTGTTGTGCTAAAAATGCCTGAAAAAGTCTGCGGACAGTTAAATGTTCATCTCCTCTGCTGTCAGGTGATTGTTGTCACAGCACTGTCCATACTTCTGATAACTTTCTCTGACCTCTGTGCTTTCCAAATACAATCACCAAGATAACACATTCTCAGTGTAAAATCCAGCACCTGGTTGGTACTTGAGCATTAGGGCCCCTCATAATAGCCTGCACTGGGGCACTTCTTTGCTAACTTATGCCACTGGTTAACATGCTTCCTGCATGCTACAGTTTCCTAAATCCCAATTGCTACATGAAAGTACACCCGCATAGCTAGACCTATCTCTGCTCTTTGTTTTAAACCTGTGTGTGAAACAACAACCTCTGAGCTAGTATCCCACATGCTAAAGTTTCTTTAAATGGTATAGTGACTTTTGCTTTTGAGGGGATTTAGCCATTTTAATGCCAGGGCATGCCTCCCCATGTGCTAATGTGCCACCACCCCGATATTATGTTATATTTTAGACATGTACTGTCACTGCATCCTGGACAATTGTGATTGGTTTAAAGAAATACAGACAACCCAGTGCATTTTTTGCCTAAATGTGGGGTTATGATGGTTTCAGCCAGACCATTATCCAGCGCTGATACAGCACAAGGTAGATCTGGCTATATAAGACTATATAAAGCTAATTGTTATGCAGTCCCCTTGACAGGTCACAAATTAAACAAGCAAACACTGTCAGAACACCACAAAACAGAGTGGCTTGGGACACATAATAAAGAAATCCTGCATTACATTATTGGACAATGTTCTAGCTTCTGCTACTACTTGTAGCATTTGTCAGGCTTGCTTAAACCAGCAGGGAGAAGCATTTTTTAGTAAAGGTAAATACGAATAATCTTTGTAAAGGACGGGTTACTTTGATAGAATAGAGATTATAGTGGACATATACCGAACAATATCTAGAAAATACAAAATCTTTTATATTTATGTGCATTTGTGCATCACTTTCAAAGTTGCAGACACATAGAGACACTAAAAAAGTACACATATGCACACAAGCACACACTAGTACTGGCCATGGAAACTCACAAAGACACAAACACACACTAGCCACACACAGCATGTTACACTTTCCTCCACTACAGTGACTGAACACAGAGTACATCACTAGAGGCAAGGTTACCTTTGTTGTTTTGGCTCTCCTTGCCAGATGCCTTTTGTAGGTGCCTCTCCCTCAAGCACTTTGCGTATGCTGGAATACACACCTCATGCATGCACACAGACACAAACACACACACATGCTGGGACACGCAAGCATGCACTCACTCGCTGATGCACACAGACATATTATCACATGCAGACAAACACACATACACACTCATATGCCACCTCCACCTTGTGACTCCTCAAACACACGCACATGCACACGCAAACGCACACTCAGACTCACTCACAGAAGCCCACGCACAGTAAACCCCCACCACCCCTGGGTGATGAACAACATCTGCTTATCCGTCCCTCCGTCCCTGCCCCTGGCGTGGCTGCTGGCTTCCTCCTGGCTGCACTGCCACAATGTCATCTTGTCTGCCTCTCTGTCAGCCATTACTAAAATGTGTAGTGACAATCAGGCTTTTTTTTTTTTTTTTTCTTACACTGGTCGCTTCCCTCACATCAGCCTGGGACCAGTGTTTCCGACCTGCACGGAGGCCGGATAAAATGATGTGGTGTCATCTTCCTGGGCTGCTGGGAGTATTCCCATGCTTCAGGACAAGACTTAACATGATGGGTCCTACTTTTTTTATTGTGAAAATATAATTGATTACTTGGTATTGGCCTCTTTAGGCCCCACTAGACTGTAGGACATCTGTCCTTATTGTCCAGGGTAATGCCTTCATACCTTTGATATATTTGCCATTTCCCTAAAGAAAAACAAACATTTCCTTTGGCAGTTATTCATCAATAGAACATGTTATGTTTTTTTTGAAGGAATTTGCATTAAATAGGGACTCTACAGAGACAACTTTTGGTTATCTATTGTGTTTAAAAGTCAGTTTCTTGTGTGATGATGATCAATAAATTAGAGGCTATTGAAATCAGCACAATCTGAGTGTTTTTCTGTTGTTTGCACCATACTTGGTGTATATAAAACGGCTTCTCAGCATCCCAGTGTACATATTTGTTGCTAATTTAATAGCAGGAATATGTTGACAACAAGAGGAGCCAATATTGATGTGCACTTAAATCAGTTTCTTGTGTGATGAAAACAGCTGTAGACTGTAAAAATATTGGATGTAGCTACCGTCATGTCACGCACGTCAGCTATGTCACCCATTGGTTTGTGGACTCCTGTTTTGAAGCCTTGAGTGTGACATTTTTGCTGTCACCATCTTGTTCTTTTGAAGCCAGAAGTGACCATAATTTGGCGAGAGGTTAGCACTGACTGAGAAGCTGAGGGCACAAGCAGCACACAGCCTCTCACTCAAAGTAGCCCACCTTTAAGTATGTCTGACTTTAAGCCTTAATAAAACCTAAATGGGTTTGATATATAAAAATTCATCCCTGTACAGTTGTCACGAAGGGCAAAACTACTTATAGAGAGCAAAAATATTTTTTTGAACCAGGCTATGAACTTTTTTATTTCTGCAGTAGTTGGGCATTTTAACATGGGACTCTATGGGGATTGACTTACTTTTGGAGCCAGGCTCAAGTGGCCATTAGAGGAACAGATTTGGCACTTCCTGTGTTGGCTTCAATTTTCAGCCCCAAAGGTTACTACTGGGAGGTAATGTGACTTAGTAACCCTTACATTCTAATTTAGACACATGCAAACATGGCGTGTATCATTTTTATTCATTCTCTCCCAACCTTTTACTGTAATCATAACAATAAAGCGACATGCATATTTAGGGCTTTTGCCTCATCTTCACTAGACAGGAAGACATTCATCACACTTCCACTCACATTCCTCCACACACCTGCATGCACATGTTGTAATACCCTCTGCCTCACCACTTCTGTGTCTGCCCTGGCTCTAAATAAACTACTGTAGCTGCAGGGGGCAGGTCACTGAGGATGTTGCTGTAGAAGCACATTCTCTCTCCCTTGCTCTCTCTCTGTACCTGTCTTGGCCAGTGGGTCTGTTACTTACAGGTCTGCAGGCCTGCAGTCTCTTGACACAGACAGATGACATATTTATTAGCTTGTCAGATCCTCCTCTGCCCTCCCCCTTGTTCACACACACTCTGCTCCTCTCACGCACTCACACACACAAACATGCACAAAGGGGAGAACAATAAAGCTGATATACAGACATGCACTAGAATCCACACACGTATATAAATACGTTTGCTGCTATTTTACTACCATTGTGCTGACTGTACAATCTACACTCTTGACTCGTCGGCACACATTCTTTTTTTTCCCTCTTTTTCATGCGCTTTCTGATTTCTCTTGTTCTGTCTTTATCTCCCTCTCTCTCTCTTATACCTAAGCTAAACAAAACAATTGGCTCCGCTGTTGGCTAATTGGGACGGGCTCCCGTGGCGAGGTGCGGGCAAAGCGCTTGATGAGGCATAAAATGATGATTAATTAATTTACTGCTCAGTTGGTCATCAAACTGAGAGCTTTATGAGACTCCCAGCAGTCAGCCAGCCCAACCTAGTGCAGCGCGCACACACACACACACGGGCATTCACAAAAGCGCAAATATACTATATATGCTTTCACTGCTTTTTGATGCTGCCAGCCATTAACCTGCACACTCACATGCACACACACACACACACACACACACACACACACTCCAGTGCTCCCTGTGGTCAGTGGTATGCATGGACTGAGCAGCCCTGCCTTTGCAATGACCTGTGTTGGAAACTGAGTAGAGCGTGGAAACACAGAGAAGGTCTGTGTTAATAAGTATTTGTTCACTTGTGACCAGGAAATAGGAAAGAATCTGTGACAATGAATCACCATAAATGCCCAAAACCTTGTTATTACTGTAAAATTCATCTGTCATGTTTGGAATCTTGATGCACTATTGCCACACAGTATAAAACTTTTTACCAGTTCTGAAGTCTGACCCTCTCCAAATATATGATGCTGTTGTTTGACTTTTATAATGCTGTCCTTAACATTGGAACCAATATTTATCACTTAATTTAACATGACATGATGAACTGTAAAAATGCTTGCATGCAGTTTTTCAGTTACATAAAGTTTCAGTTCAGCAGTTGTTGGGCACAGAAACGGTGTCTGTAAATAACTGTAGCCTGTGTATCATTTAAAGGACCATTTTGTAGGATCCTGGGGGATCTATTTGCAGAAATGCAATACAATATGAGAAGTATGCTTTCTTTAGTGTATAATTACCTGAAACTAGATTAATCAGCCAATCAAAATTGAAAACACAATAGCTCTAAAGTCATATCATCCCTAAACAATGGGTTTCTTTATGAAAAAGGGAGAAGAAAAGCCTACATTTAATTTTGACTTAAACTGTCCTTGCACATAACTTAGCATCTACAGCAGGCTTAAAGCCCTCTCTGCTTTAAGGATAACAATAGTAAAAAAAAAAAAAAAAGTTATATGTTTTTTTTTTCTTATATGGCAGACACAGTGAAGCAGAGAAAGAGAAGGAGAGAGTAAAACAAAGAAAAGCAAAGCAGCGACAGATTAAACAGAAGTGATAAGCATCAGGGAGAGAAACACCTGGGCTCTCTAACAGGCTGCCGCATCTTCATTCCAGTCTGTTTATTTCAGCTCTGTCAGGGTGATTGATCATCTGATGTACCTGTGCTGCCAATCTCTCTAAAATACTTCTCTGTCTGACTCCTTTTTTTTCTCGTCTTTTCTCACCATCTCCCAACTGATATGCAAATGCGGCGAGGAGAGTCAGAAAGAGGAAAAGGTGCCAAGTCAAATATTTTAAGTAGAGGCATTAGGAGCTCTTTCAACGCATCTCAGGGTTGTACAACAATGATCGTCTCATCATCTTCAAAAGGTTTCTTGTCGGGATTATGCAGCGCGAGTAATATGTGGTGCCGTCGTTGTTAGTTTTGATTGTATAAGACCTCTAGATGTCTTTTATGTCCCTGTGGTATTACGCGTTTGAATAGGGATCATGGAATATTGTCTATTTGGAAGAATTTGCTTTGTCTTTGGCTTAACAGCAAATCATCTCTAAATCAACAAAGGCATTGTTCTGTACTTAGTCTGGGTAATTTAACAAGACAGTTCCTTAAAATCCCACCCAGACAGAAAAGAGTCTAGCTTCATATTTAGTTTGTCCCATGCCAAGACAGCTAAAATGTCCTGGTGCTTTTTTCCTCCAAAACACTGGAGTTCCGATTTCCATATCCAAAAAATAATGTTTGAATACGGTTTTAACACAGTGAGGCAATATGACCAAAACAACTTCTTTTTCTTCTCTCTTTTTTAAGTTTAGGCTTTGTTAACCCTTTGAAACCTGGAGTGCCATCACTTTTCTTGTACTGCTTTCAGATGCATTTCACAAGTATTTAAGCCTGAGCAGCTTGGTCTGATTTCTTTAAAAAAACATGGGAAAAAAGGCAATGAGCAACTTCATGAGAAATACTTCATAAATTCCAAGAAATTAGTAGCTTTAGAAAATGATTTTAAAAAAGGCTAGGGAAAATTCTAGGGAAAAACTGTTTTTCTAATTTTCATAAAAATTATGTTACAGAATTATCATAATTTTAAAGCATTTTTTTTCAAGTCTTGTGTACCTTTTTTTTTGCTTTCTTTTTCTTTTACATTTTTAATCTAATTTAATTTATTTATTTATTAATTACTGATTTTAATGTAATTTTCTTGTACTCTGCCAATTTCTTGCTAATTTTTAGGTCATTTTCTTTTGTTGCTCATTGCCTTATTCCAATGACTAAGAAATCAAGCCAAGTTTCTCAGGTTTCAAAGGGTTAAAGCAATATTTTTCCATATGGGTTTGTTCATGTTGGTTTGATTTGTGCAAATGAAGAGCGACCAAGTTTGCATACTCAGGTAAAAATACACAAGTGAAATAAATAAAACAAAACAACAAAAAAAACTCACTGCAGGGCACAAAGGAGATCTGTGCAATGTTATGCTGCAAATAAATAGTTTATTTCTCCTTTTCTCTTTGCAAGTCAACAGTTTGATCTAAAAAATCTCTCTCATTTCTTGATTTGTGTGAGTGAAATAATTCCACGTGGCTTCTGCATTGATTATCATAGTATTGTTTGAGTTGGTGTCTTGCCTGTCTTTTATTATATGTTTAGCTGGTAGCGTTTTTATATTTAAATGTCCGTTTATTGGACTAATTAGTCCGTTAAATGTTGCTAAACTGGAAATGCCAACTTATTATTTAACAACCCAACCCTATGCTCATACTGTTGGCAGAATCAACCACAACCACAATGTGACAGTTAGGGGCGATTTTATTGGTGACAGAAGCCATTCATGTTAGCAGCCTACAATTATATCCTGTGGTGGCTGATAGAGAAGATAACTATGATTTGTTGAAATAATTGAATGTTTATGTAATGAAAAAGGCACAATCAAGCTAAAAAAAATGAACCAAAGGGAATTTTTAGGTCAAAATATGAATGAATGTCATGGTGTCTGAATGGTAAACCTTGCTTGCTGGTGTGGCATCTCCTGATGAAAGCACTCTGTCAGGTAACAGACAGAGAGAGCTTAAGGCAAGTTACCTGGGAAGACACAAAAAACATTCTCACTTTAACCACCCACATTTGTAACTGCATCAAAATGAAATGCAGCTTAAGGGTGATTCCCATCTCTGACTTTACGTCAAAGAAAACACTGAATATTGCAGAGGAACAGCGTTTCCCTGGGAGAAGGTCTGAATGACTTCATTAAAAATTTGTGAAGCATTTGACTTTATTTATTTCAATATGTATGGATAGTCTAGAGTTAAGTTAGAAGATATATTACTTTAACCCTTTCAAACCTGGATTGACATCAGTTTGTGCTTTTTTGAGACACCTTTCACACGCATTTAAACTTCTGAAACCTGAGAAAATTGCTTTAATTTTTTTCAGGCAGTCAGCAACTTTATTTCCAGAAAATTATATGTTTAATTATTATAGTTACATATTTAAAATTAGGTTACAGAAATTGATATTTAATATAATTATTTCTATTTATTATTTTAATTTATTTTAGGACTTTTTTCAGGTCATTTCCTGTTTTGTTTTGTTGTTTCTTTTTATTCTTGTCTTTTTTCCATCTGCTAATTTTTAGGGTGTTTTGTCACTTTTTACTAATATCTTCATCAATCAAGCCAGTTTGCTCAGATTTCTAACGGTTAATCATGTTTGTAACAGTAGTAGCTGGTGGACCTATTACAATTACCATATTTGAGCCTCTATGACAAAATGTCAACAAAAAATGCACCTAATCAGCCACATTGGTGCCCTACAGCACAATAGGTTGAGGCTTTAAAGTCCTTTCAGTTTTTGGCTTAATGGAATATGTGATTGAATAAGTGATCTCAAAACCTCAGGACTCAGTACCAATGACACCAAGATGCTGGTGTGAACCACAAACAATACAGAGTTAACCTGTTGGCCAGTTACTCTCTTTTCCTCTTGCTCTTCCTCTGTGTGTGTGTGTGACTCCCTCCTTCCTTCACCAAGTCTCATAATTGCTTTAGGACTCTGTGGATCCGTTCCTGAATTCAAAGGTGGGGAGTAATAATTGGATTTGCAGCAAACATGCTGAGCTGTGTTGCTCTCACTGTCCGGTCCTGTCCTCAGGGCTACACACTGCGCTTTATATATATCCGATCCATGCACCTAGAAAAGGGGATATACAGTAGAGCCCCATATAGGATGTATGTGCAGATATGTGTGAAGCTTTAAAGAGGATGAAATTCAAAAGGCCATACTAGGTGGTGAATATAGGGTATGTATATAGGGTGTGTGTGTGTGTGTGTGTGTGTGTGTGCATGTATGTATGCTTTAGATAAACAAAGAATATGGGAGGATACATTTAGCAATTTGATTAAACATAATACACCTTTAACTGCTTTTGTTTTATTGTTTACCACTCTCTCTTCTCTCTCTCTCTCTCCCTCTCTCTCTCTCACTCTCATTAGCTCTGTCTGTCTCTCTATTCAAATAGTTTATCAGTGGACTGACACAGTGTAGAAGATCTAAGGCAGAGCCTTTTAATGAGTGTCTGTGTGTTTGTGTGTGTGAGCGAGATAGACATAGAGCGGGAGAGAGACTTTGTGTGTGTCTGTGTGTGTGTGTGTGTGTGTGTGTGTGTGTGCGTGTGTGCGTGTGTGCGCATCTTTTGGGCCTGACAAGATGTCTGTAGCTGCAGGTGAAGAGTCTTGGCTGAGACCCTGATGCAGTCTCCTTGGCAGGCTTAAGACGGCGTCACATCAAAGCTTAAACCCTGGAGAAATGGGAGTGTGCCTAGTGTGTGTTTATTGTGTGTGTGTGTGTGTGTGTGTGTGTGTGTGTGTGGGTCTGAGTCTGTGTGTTTGGATGTATTTGGGGTAGTGTTGCTAGGCAGTTGTCCACACAGTGAACTACGAACGGGTCAGAAGTTCTGTCTTCTTTTAGCATTTTTAAACTTGATCACCAGCAGATAGTAGTTTAAACATGTAGTTTACACAGCTTATAACTTTTTTTTTTTTTTAAATTAGACAGCGATTCAACAAAATACTGAAGTCTGCAGGAGGTTTTACATCATAGTTTTGTAGAAGTAAAACCATCTTCTGTGACCAGATGACATATTAGTATATTTAGTTTTGAGGTTTTGATCCTCAAAACTAAATATACTAATATATACTTATACTTTGATCTCAGAAATATAAAAGCCATAATGTAAACTGTCTTCTGTAACTTTCTCTCTGGCAAATACACTTTCAGATTTTAGTTAGAGTGACTTCACAAGGCTAACATGCAATAAATCACCAGGCAAATAAAGCCCCTTGCAGGCTGTGCAATCCAGAACAGTTCTGTTAAAATACGACCTTTTTCAAATTTGCTTTTCACTTATTTTTAGGGTTAAAGTTTTCTCAGCAGTATTATTTTGTAAGATGTCTTTAATGTTTTACCTGTCCCGTATATGTGAAAGAGGTGAAAAAAGGGAAATAATAATATTAAAAATGAAATGAAAATACTTTTAACATAATGTAGTCCCATACAACCCCAGCGTGAAGGATTTAGTGGCATCTAGTGGGGAAGATTGCAGATTATACCCACCTGAAACTTCTCCTGTATATCCAGCATGAACAGCCAGTTAGAATTCCGTCAGTGTTCGTTGTTCGGGAGTTGTTGTTTTTTACCAGGAGCCAAATTATATGCACAGGTCTCATCTTCTCCAAAACAAACAGATGTGGTGATTACAACCCAGTAAAAACACTGAATAATGCAGTTTAATGTTACACATCAGTATTTCTCATATGTTGTTTGGCTCATTGAAAATGGGCGGCTTGCCCAGCACCTACTTATGTATTGTCACCTTTTTCTCTGATAATTTAAGATTGAGACATACTAGAGGTTTTGACCAGGAGCCCAGTTATCCGCAGAGATCTCTTTTCCTCCAAAACAAACAGAGCAGTGATTGAAACTGGTACAAACACTAAATAAAACAAAATAAAGCAGTTTAATATTAGAAAAATTTGTCTGACGTGGTTCAGCTCATTGCGCTGGTGCTGCTAACTACGACAGCCAACGGGAAAATGTGAATGGCCCTTTCTAGAACCAGTGTTTGGTTTGTCCATTCTTGGCCATTGTAGAAACATGGCAGTGCAGCATGGTAGACTCTGTGGATTAGGACCTGTGCCCTTATATATATATATATATATATATATATATATATATATATATATATACGTCTCATTCTAAGGCAACAGAAACACAACTATTATTATTTTTAGGGGATTATATACTAAAGAAAACATATTTTATTCAATTATGCTGCTGATATTTTCCCCTACATCCTACGAATGGAGGGCCTCTATGAAGTGACAAAACTATATTTTGAAGAAGGTATTGTGTGGGCATTGCATTGCACAGGTGAACAATTTTTCTGTGTCTAATATTTTGGTCTCACCATGAGGAACAGGATTCGAAACAGTAAAGGTTAGTCTGTTTATTTTGCTTTGGCAAATATACCTGTCATGCGCCAAAGAAGAAGAAATGTTTCTCTGGGGTCAGAGACACATAGCAACAACTCTAAATAAGTCATGCCGAAAAACAAAGAACACAGGTCATTGTGGTCGTTACATGGCCTGTTTATTGGAAATGACAAATGGTCTTTCATGTCTCCTTAACTTCCTCTGCTGTTAGTTCGCATTTGCTCTTGGGCCTTTCAGGTGCCAGTCCGTTCCATTACGGGGCGTCCTACTGGGGCCAAGAGGCTCTGACAGACAAGGAGAAGCATTGTGATGCAGCAGCAACCACCTACAGTAAGAGAGTGTTTAGCTTCAGCCTCTGTCCTGGAGCAAACCTCAGTGGACATCTGTCCATGAAAGATTTAAACAGACGATAGGTCCATCAGAAACTCTTCTTAAGATGTCCTGTTCTGGAACGCAAACACGACAGAATGTGTAGAGAGAACAGCGTCTGAATTACGTTGTGTGCATCTCTTAACCCTCTGCTGTGTCAGAAATGTTTCACCTTGCACAAAGAGCACACACATGCACACACACCACAAACACACATTAAGCCGGACAGGTGAATGAAGAGACTGTACTATAGACCTTGTCAGTTCTGTTCAAATTATACCTGACAGTAAGATACATACGGTGCAGTGTCCAGAGACAAGCCCTTACTCTCTAAAAGAGGCAGCGCAAAGGACATGGCTTTATGTGTCTACAGTCAGCCTCTGCGTTCTCATTTTGATGGGTGCCAACCATGACAGCTGATAGTATTTTTTTCCCATGTAGAAAATGTTTACAGAAATTGGGAATAAATCAATCCATGCTTAAAATGAATAAATAAAAAAACAAATGAATATAATTATTAAAAATATGTATGTATAAATTATGGTTAAACAAAAAAAATACCAGAGCGACCAAAGGAAATTAAGAAAAATGTCTCAATTTAAAACTGAGCATTAAAAAAAAACTATGAAATTGACCAGTGTCATCTATGACAACTGATAGTATTTTTTCCCATGTAGAAAATGTTTACAGAAATTGGGAATAAATCAATCTGCAAATTCAAACCAAACAAACAAAAAAAAGGAAAGAAAATTATTTTTAAAAAAATAGATAAAAAAATTATGATTTAACATGAAAATTAAAGCCCAATGAAAGTAAAAAAGAAACTGGATGTGAAATAATGACTTAATAAACTTATCACAAAATTAAAGTTCCAATGCTGTTTTGGTTCAGGTTGAGTGACGTTGATCTGCTCTCCTGCTAGTTGCCCAGATGACCTCTTAGTTGCCGACAGACGGCAGTAAGCAGAGTCGCCTGAATACCAAATTATTTATAAGCTGCACACCAGCCAACCACCCCCACCCTTGTACTCTAATTTGGCTTCATCAAAGTCTCTGTGTCTTTCTATGTGAGTGAGTGCATACACGCATCTGTGGCTCAAGTGTACATGCTTACTCCTGCTGGTGTTTGCGTGTGTGTGTGTGTGTGTGTGTGTGTGCGTGCGTGCGAGTGTGTGTGTGTGTGTGTGTGTGTGTGTGTTTTAATTCAAGTGGTTTAGCTGCCGTAGATGTTTGATGCAGCAACAATGGTCCACTGAACTTTTGGTCCACTAAATAGTTAATGAGTGATTTGATTAGGACCAAGAGGCCCCACTTATTACTGCAGATGAGATCAGTGTCTGGGTCAAAGACGGAAGAGGATAGCAGAGTGTCTGACAGAGAGACACATTTTCACAACATCTTGAAGCCGGGTCACTCTTGTTGATTTTTCTTGGTATATCTGACTTGGTAAACATTCCTCCACTACTGAAAAAGCATTTCAACGATGTGAAATGCGCAGCATCACGTGCACTTATTGTACTAATTGTATCAGAATGACAATATGAAAGTATGTTGAAAGTTTTAGCAATTCAACATTCTGTCAGAATTTGATTGTAGCACTTTGAAATGGATCAAAGATCATTTTAGGACAGACTGCACAGGTATAGTAGGTATCAATTCACCTGTGCTCACCTGGCACTTTATCCCTACTCCTTTCATTGACTGTAATTGTTATACACACACACACTCACACGCATGCATGTCATCTCAGTCCAGCTATAAGGTAGACTGGGCAGCAGCCACAACAACAAGCACTAATGTCACAGCGTCCTCCTCTCTGCCCCCCACCCCCCTCCACTTAATAATTCAGTGCAAGGTGTCAGACAAAGCTGCCCTGGCTCATACAACCCCTGTAAAAGACACCACTGCTAGCTTCACCGATTTACATCTCAAACCCCCCCACCACCTCCCTTGTCGCAATTAAACATTTGTCTAAGTGTTTAGAGGTGAATGCATGCAGACAAAACAGTAGAGGGAACACTGCTTACTTCACATCCCATCTTTGTTCACTGCAGAGAAACATTTTAAGTTATCTGTCGACCCTTTTCTAAATCCCAAGAAAAATGTTTAGTTTGGACAGTATTTGCAAAACTGTATACCATATTGGAAGCCAACCAGTTAATTAATAGACTTTTTTATTGCAGTTTGAGTGTTCATTATTGCATCTTTAATGCTGTAATATTTCTTGCTTGCAATTTAGCTCTGCAGTCCTACTAATGTTAATAGCTACTTATCACTGCATATGCTGAGCAGACCCACAATGCTCACTGACACCATAAAAACTTTATTATTTACTCCATTAACTAGAGAATTGTGCGGATAAGTCCTACTCTCTGAACAGCTTGTGTCGTGCCTCATTTTTTGTTCCTGTGACTAATGGTGTGAGATTTACTCATGTATAACTTACGCACTTGTCCTTGAGCAGGTAATTAGATCGGGCCTGTGACTCAGAGGTCAATCCAGTTATTGCATTTAGGTTAAAAAAAATAAAATAAATAAAAAGACAGGCAGACAGGCATCATTTGAAACACCCTTTCACTGACTGACTGATGGAAGCATGTTCAGGCAGACTAACATAAAGTCAGAGAGAGACACAGCAGGTCAAACATGAAGACATTTGAGGAGCAGCACACGTGAGCGCATAAAAACACGCGTTGTTAGCTTCGCAAAAACTGGCAGGGGCTATAGACGCACGTTGTTTGGACACACAAATGCACGTACTCTGTAGTCACATCCAGTATAATGTGAGTAAAGGCCTCGCTGCCCTGAATGTAGAAGTGTTGGCTCTTTTTTTGGCACAGTGTTAGAACTTGGCAAGGGCAGAGAACAAGATGCTCAAGTGATGTAGCAGGTGTCTGGAGGAGAGGGAGAGAGGGAGAGAGAGAGAGAGGAGAGAGAGAGAGAGAGAGAGAGAGAGAGAGGGAGAGAGAGAGAGAGAGAGAGAGAGAGAGAGAGAGAGAGAGAGAGAGAGAGAGAGAGAGAGAGAGAGAGAGAGAGAGAGAGAGAGAGAGAGAGGGAGAGAGAGAGAGAGAGAGAGAGAGAGAGGAGGGAGAGAGAGAGAGAGAGAGAGAGAGGGAGAGAGAGAGAGGGAGGGAGAGAGAGAGAGAGGATCAGAGAAAGCAAGACACTGACAGAAAGAAAAACAGCTGTTGTTTCTTGCATGAGTATTTGCATTGCTCCTGTCACATGTCAATCTTTGCTATAGATATACAACTGCCTGTTGGCTTTTCAAAGACTTGTGCATCATCAGTATTTTTCTGTTGTTTTTTTGTTTTAAATACTGTAATAATTAAATGAAAACTTTGAAACTAGTATGAAATTGGGATCTTCAGAGCTTAAAGCATTATTGTGGTTTATTATGTTTTTGGTCATGATTTGTAGCTTTGGCAATCATTTCTATTGGACATGATGAGATCGCACTCAACCAGGCCAATCATTGAACAGTTGGTGCAGTGATGGAAAACAGGAAAACTGTGTACACTCATATACACTGGTGGATGTTTTGCTTTTTGTAAAACTCTATGAACATCTGACTGATCATTTTGTTTGCCATGTCAGACTTCCTTTTGGCAGTGCATTAACTTGAGCTCTTTGACGCATGCATTGCAAACCTGAAATTATAGCCATTACCTGGAGGAGCTGTATGTGAGACTGCAAATGTTTGAATCAGTCTTATAGGACATTAAACTAACTTTATCCTGCCTGTTTAAAGTCTGTGCGATGTCTGAATGAAGCCATGTATACGTGAAGGATAATGTCACTGCCAGCGAGTTGGCGTGTTAATGACGTTTCTATCGTGAGGCTTCTGTGAATCAGCTATAGAGAGCAAAACTGTTTTTTGTACCAGGCTGTGAGCACGTTTAGTTCTTCTGTAAAGTTTGGCATTTTAACATGGGTGTCTGTTGGGATTCACTCTGTTTTGGAGCCAGCCTCAAGTGGCTATTCAAGGAACTGCAGTTTTTGGCACTTCTGCATTGGCTTAATTTTTCAACCTTGGAGGTCACGGCTTGGCTACATATCAGAATATTCAGCCCATTCTCATTCTGAACTTGTAAAATAGTGCTGCTATGTCTGTGCTTTTGGCGTAAGTGTGTGATGCCCAAAAGCACCATCCACGTGCGCATGGAACGCTGCTGGATGATGTCAGCTGAGAATGCGACTGGACCTGCTGTCATGTGTGCATTAAACATGGCAGGACGGTAGCAGGTTGAAACGCTGCCAGTGACAGCGTAATATAAGGAGTGTGAGGGCCCCTATACGGCGGGCAGGAGGGGTGGTGGACGGGTCCCACAAACAACGGACTTTCATGCCCTTGTTGCCAAATCCTAACCATCCGTGCCAGCATGTGTGTTTGTTGACGTTACGGCATTGGTTGCCATGTGCTGTTGTTGCCTGAACAGAACCACCTGCCACATCATTCCACCATGTGCATTTGCTGACATCAGGGTGACGGCATCCCGGAACGTAAAATGCAGACCCAGAGGCAACATGTGACATGTTGGGAAAAGCAAGTGTTGTAATATTAATACTGTAGGCTTGTTAGCAGTTTTACATTAGCATTTAGCTCATAACACTGATGTGTTTATAGCGTCACTGTGCCTTTAGCGTGGCTGCCTACCTCTGAGCAGCATAACCTCAAAATACATATACATGTTTTCTGTCTCCTCCCTTGTGTGGAATGTGACATGGTTTTATAAAAATGACATATGCCACACAAGTAGTGAAATAACACTCAGTTACCACTAATAATCAGCCAGAGACCGCTGAGCTCTGAGTTAAGTAACTTGTGTGTCCAATCGCAGGCATGCGTGCAAGCACACAACCACACTGGCACACTCTCCTCCTCTTTAACTTTCTTCATCCCTGCCTTCACCACTGCATCCTCCTTAGCTCCTAAGCTGCCCCTGTGTAGCTGGTGGGACGTGGGGGACGCAGGGAGCCACCCCTGACAATGATTGATTTGACAAGAGGAAAGTGTTAATGATATTCCCCCTTTGATGGCTGGGGCTACTTCACACACATTTGCATTTCCATTCATCATCCCAGCATTTATCATTATGGGGTGGCTGCCAGATCTAATTACAGTCCTGGGCTAACGGGGGTGACGCGCCTGATATGAGGGCCCCCAGCCCCTTACTCATCTCTATTTCTTTCTGTTTGTCACTTCCCCTCATTCTCTCTTGTTCACTTTAATTTTCCTCATCTCACTCTCCGTCTTTCTGTAATTTGTTATCTTCTCCTCAATCTCTATCTGTTTTCTTTCATAATCTGCAACCCCCTCCCTCTCTGTGTACGGGGGAACATAGGGAAGTATCCAGGCAGGAAGTGCAGCCGTGTAGGACCAAACCCAATTAACTTCACTCTAAATGAAGTCATTTGAGGCTTCTTCATTAGAATTAGCCGAAGAAGAGAGGGAGAAGCTGGCAGGGAAAAAAAATAAATAAGGGATGAGATTCAGTTTCATAACACTGTTCTCGTACGCCTCTCTCTCTTCCTCTCCTGTGGGGTGATTTAAGCAGTGATCCAAGGAGATGACATTAGGAGGTTGGTGATTATCCCCTCATAAGTTTATCAACACTAATTATTCGTGACCAATCACTTGTTGCAAAGAAAGTGTTGGATTTTATTATCATTTATCTAGTTGTGAGTATTTTTTCCCCTTTACTTCTGATCGGTTCATTTCACTATGTTAAAATAAAACCCAACTTATCTCTGTTAATATTTAAAAAAAAAAAAAACAAAACAGCTTTGATCAGTCATCTCCGGTGTTTTTGACTCTTCAAATGTAGAAAAATCTCTTTCCTCCCCTTATAAAGCTTCTCTTGAAAAGTTTTGAGCACATTGTTTATAGCTGTTTGTTCCAGGACAAAGCACGGTACTGTAGTACCACGGGGGAGCTACAGGGTCACGGTTGGACCTCCTATGAACCACTAAGACCTTCTCTCTCTATTTATCATGCGCACAGCATGATCTAGGCAAGCCTGAGAAGAGTCATCCTTCAATGGGCAAGCACAAGCATGCAACACAACAAACCAGACTATCGGCCAAAACTGCTTGACACCACTGTTCAGTCTATGAGAAAATGAAGGTCCTTTGTATAAACAAACGTTAACTCTTTTGGGAGCATTGCCTGAACAAGATGTAGCTTGTTTGCCTCTAAATTAACATAACTGCATTCAACCGTATGTTAAAATAGGAAACAGAGAGAAAGTCGTCATCTGTTTTTCTAGAAAAGTCTATCATGAGTGCAGCAATGTGTCGTTTTTAGGAAGAAACCACTGACACAAGGAATTGAGGTAGAAAGGAATACAGGAGGAAAGTAGACAAGGAAAGTTTAATAGAAGCCAAAATAATAGCAGTTAATAGACACAAGTCCTTGTTGAGCCAAGATGATGCTTAAATCTGATTCAGAGAAAGTGGCAAAGGAGAAGACAGATAGTGTAGGATTAAAGTAGGAAAGAGTTAATACACCAACAAAGAAATTGAGGATAAAAGGAGGATGCTGGAGATAAAGAGCTGCTAAAGGCCCAACAGATCCAGTTTACTCTTTTGACTTAACATTTTGTACTACAAGAAGATAAGTCACGCACACAAAAAAGTTTCCATAAGTCAAAGTTGTTACTTCCCTGAAACTAGTTATGCACTTATCAGGTTTTTTAAGATGCATAAGTCAATGATATAAAAGATACAAGCCATTTAATCAGAATTTTCTTCAGATAAAGAAATGAGGGGTGGGTGCGGGTGGAAACTGGAGACCTTTAGTGAGTCAACCCATGCTGGACAAATTACCAAAAGACCCAGCAAGAAAGATAACGATAGCATGAATCGAGGCAAAGCCCGGGCTTGGAGGAAATGAAAGGTGCCCTGTACACAGATAACCATCGTGTCGACTTACACAGCAAATTACTGGGCTGGCTGTTATAACTGGCATTAGACGCTCTGTCGTTAGATGTGACATGGTTGGGGGGAGGGGAGGAACAAAAGTCATGTTCTGAAAAACAACTTCAACCAAGTTGTTTCCTTTTGCTGTTTGGCCGTCTTAGCAGACGGGCCTCTGCGATAAGGAGCTGGTAACCTGAGCGTCAGATAATGTCAGACAAGGGTGTGCACAAACACACACACATGCAAACGTGTACACACATGCAGCTGCCATATGTTTCAGGAAGCCATGGACCCTTCAAGATGAGAGGGGCTTCTGAATTATTGATCAGTGATTAGCAAATGCAATAGAAATGTTACCCTTGATGTTGGCTGGCTGAGCAGTGTGTGTGCGTTTGTGTGTGTGACTACTCTCCTACCATTCGGTTAGCCCCTTAAAAGTGCATGTTCACAACTTTCCATTAACATTGATGTTCATTTTTATATACATACATATATTTACTCAAGTGTTTGTGTGTGTGTGTGTGTGTGTGTGTGCGCGCGTGCGTGCGTGTGCGTCTGTCTGTGCATGTGTGTGTGTGCGTGTGTGTCACAAGAGGCTACAAAGAGAGTCACCACTGCATTTGAAGGGGGATCTAATTCATTATTAAGTCAGGGACAAAACAGGCAGTATGGGAGGCGGGTAACAGTAGGTGATTTCAGGCCTGTATTGATTACTGGCAACACCAGGAGCCAAGTGTAGTGTGACGGGTTGAACAAAACCTGCAGCGCACACAAACACACTCACATACACACACACATAAATAGGCCATAGCTGTAGAATGGCCATTGTCATTGCCTTTGAAGCATATTGTCCCGGCTGTAGTGACGCTCTTTCACTGAGGTGAGTCATTTGGCTGAGGAGGGTGGCAGGTTACCTCAGTCAGGAAGTCTGACTGGATGGCTATAGCTAATGCGACGCAGTGTTATTGTTTGTGGTGGAGTAACTGATTGGAGCCTATTGTTGGTGACAGGTGAGTGGAAGAGGAGAGGACCTGCAATTGCTGGCTTTCTGACAGTTAGCTGAAAAAGGTGCAAGTGTCTTTTCAAATGTAGAAAACATCACAACGATAAACAGTGGAAGACGCATTGATTGGACCTGACTCATGGACTACACACTGTCCACAAAAAAGCAAATGAGGTTACCCCAAAAAGTTAAATCTACACTGCTTTATTGTCAGAAGTGCTTTAACAAAAGCACACACATTAGGAAGTGAACGTATTTATCCGACACATTACTTAATCATGTAGTTTATTATTATTATGGTTGTAATTATTTTTATTATATATTTTTTTATTATCTGTAAGTGATTCCCTCCTTGATTTGCATGTGGCTCTGTGTGTGTGTGTGAAGCATGCGTAAGTTCATATTGTAAAGTGAATATAACCAAACAGTTGGTCAGATTTTCTATTGGTTGATCAAGAGAAACTTAATCAGCAACAGTTTTGATTGTCTGTTTCTTGTTTAAGTAATTTTTTAAAACACAAATACCAAAACACCCCAAAACTTCTTGCTTTTACAATGTGAATATTTTCTGCTTTGTTTAATCTTCTATGGTAGTAGACCAAATATATATGGGTTTTTGATTGTCGATTACACCAACCCCATAATTATTATTTTTTTTTATCAATCAGTTAATCAAGAAAATAACAAGCGGATTATTCAGTTGTGGAAATAACTTTTCATAGCCCCTAACATAACCTTAAATAAATGAAATGAACCATCAATTGTTCATTTCTTCAGTTCAATGGGAGCAACCTGGCTAAATTAAAGGGTAAATAAATAAATAAAACCCTCCAGTGATTACTTTCAGTGTGTCATTCAACTCAACCAAAAATCTGCCCTAAACTGGATTATAACCCATATATCTGCCTCCCTATCAGGGACAGTTGTATGGTATTTGTGTCTTTTTGGAAGACGTAGTAGACTTTAATAAAATTTGATCAGCGCATTTAAAGTCAAATTGAATCATATCCGTAAGTGGATAGGGGTTGACATATGTTTCAGTATCTCCCGTAGAGTGATACATTATTCTGTGGCCAGTATAAAAACATAATGAAATATAAATATCCATTAATCCTCACATTTCATCCAGTCAGTCACCACACAGCCCGGCTCAGCCTCAGCCTGCTGTTAACACGGTGTGATGTCCGTGTGTATTTTGCATTAGCAGAAGCAGTTGTGTGTGTTATGTGTGCAGTGCGCCTGTGCTCGCCATGTGCGTGTGTGTGCGTCTGGTTTCCTGGCCATGAGAGAGCAGTTCACACTGTGAAAGAGTCATCTTTATTATAATCTGCCAGAAGTAGTGGCAGCTTGGGAGAGGAACTGCCACAGCTAGGTAATCGAAAGCCGCTAGGCTGGGACGACAAGGGGCACTTGTGAGACGTACCAGCACAAGCCATATGGCATACTGGCTTGGCAAAACTGGCAACTATCCTCTCTATATCCAAACATTTAAAAAAAAAAAAAAAAAAAAAAAAAAACGCCACAGGAGAATTTTCCATCATACTGTAGATTTTCTAATCTTTGTTTTCTTGTTGTAATCCTTACACCTTAAAGATATTATCTCAACCTTGACCGTAAATGGCAAAGCATGCACACGATCCCAAGTGTTATTTAAGGACGCAGTTTACTGTAAATAAACACAAAAGAGGAAGAAAATTATATGAAACTTGATCACATTAGTAATACTGACTCTCATTTGACCCCAGCGTATTTGCTGTAAACACAAGGGGAATACAAACCAAAATAAATATTAGCATAATGCTGGGGGGCAAGAGAGTGCTTTTCCCATAGAGTGATTAAAATATGAGAACAGAACACAACACAATGTGAAGTCCCACGGCACGACGGCAGTTAGCGCAGAAAAGCTAATTTCATGATAAATTAAAGAACGCGGTGGTTTCTCTCATGAGATAGCATTCCCTTGTATTTGTTTTATGAAAAGGAGTAAAATTAGCCTTATCATATATTATCTTAAACATAATTAATAAAACATTAATTTCCTGGTGAATTCTGTATTATTTTTTTCTTTCTTTTTCTTCGCTGTAGGTTCAAGTCTCTTAAGGCATGATTTGCATATTCACCAAACACAAAAGAACAATAACTTGTGATTGTAATGAAGGTTTACACACTAAGAGTACAATGAGAACGACGCTGGAGAGGCAAGTTACTGCATATACTTCCATTTTAAGGCTTAGTAATATTTATTATATTAAAGTATAAAATCACTGTACCAAATATACCTTTATTTATCCTGTATTGAGTTATTCAATTATAAGACCCATAAAATGACCTATTATTCTAGCAGTTAGCGATTTTTGAATACATATATTCATATTTCAGCAACTAAATCTGATTCATCACTGAGTACTTGGCGATGTAGACATCTCTTATTAATCCCTCGCTATTTTATGAATTATGGCTGCTCTGCATTCTGTGCTTAACTGACTCCCTCTACCTACCAGGGTAGAAATGCAGTGAATAAAAATGGAGTCAATAGATCATGGAGGATACTTAACTGCAGACAGGCGTGATTATGAGGTGCGGGAATGTGCCACAAACTTACTCCGGGCCAATATGTATTGCTTACGCTTATAATAAATGTTATCTTTCTGAGGAGAAAAAAGCTGTCAAGTTGATGAAAGACACAGATGAGCATCTATATGGCTGACCAACCATGCATAGATATGCACAAATGCAGTTTTCAGCGAGGAAGGGAAGCAGAGGGGGGAATATGCTGCTATATCACCCCTTTCAATGAGCATGAGTAATTGTTTTAACTTGTTTGGGTCTTGATTCTCTTAGTAGGGTTTTAGGAAAGAACAAAGCAGGTGGAGAAATCTAACAAATTACCAGTAAAAACAACAAAAGCATGAACATTTTAATAGCTAAAGTGAGATTATATTTTCTACCTTAAATCCTTGTGATTGACCTGAGGTGTATCTGTGTTTTTTTCTCTTCCTTATCCTTTAAATACATGCTGGCCTTCAGTTCCCATGTGACCCTGTAAAGAATAAAATGGGTTTGAAATATGAATGGGTTTTTGTAAGAGGAAGTGGTTGCACCCCATGGCCCAGTTTGCTCTGATATTAAAAAAATGAATAAACTCTCAACCTTTCTTTAGAATCGTCACATGTCCTGTAGCTCCCTAAATAATGTGCAACTTGATCTCTGTGGGCTTTATGGGAATTATAGGTCTTCTACATGTCTCCTATGTAAGATGGCGGATACTGTAACCATGCCTAGCCAAGTCATGCAATCCTATTTTGTCCTTTAAATGTTATAATGACAGTGCTTAGACAACAACAAGACATCCTCTGCCTCTCCCTGCTCCATTACCTTGGACCTGGATCTTAGCTAGGGGTGTTAGAAGCTGTACTAGTTGTTTGTAATGAATATGTCTACTTTGCCCGACGTATCAAATGGCAGCGTTAACATGACGTAGAGAAAACACGAGACGGTCTGGAAACTAAACCCTGTGTCGGAATATCACCGTTGTCCTTCTCTCTCCTCACCTGGCTTAAAGGATCATTCATGTAACCTCTCATGACTAATAGGAATTAGCCGTCCTTCTCGTCTCAAACATCACAGTGGAAAGAAGTGAAAGAGAGAAAGAGAGGCCTGATGCTGGATCTGGATTCAATCATCCCGGACTCTGTGGTAAAGGAGTACCCAAAATGTGAGATGTTTCAAAAGTGAAAGCAGGTCGTTTGTGTCAGAAAGAATTATTCAGGAATGGTTTTGTACAAGAGACTTGACAAAGAACAAAGCCAAGCAGTGTACAAGATGTTGTTTTGTGGAAGTGTAGTGTAAAATCGGGTGGAAGACTGAGTCTAGATTGGTGCAGAGAGGGTTGTTGGCTGGAATTGCTTGAGGAAATGCCTCAGGATAAAAAAGGCTAGACTTACTGGTTAGTTCTTCTTTACACTGTGAATGATTTTAGGCTGGTTTGACTTGAAAACGTAAGTGCTCCTGCTACCTCAAAAATGTGAGTTAACTGAACTTAAGTATAAAAATAGTTGAAAGTCATATTTCAGAAATATAAAACCAATTAAGTTGACTGAATCTGAGAAAACAAGCTTTAAAAGCTTAAGATATTGGTGACCTTTAATTAAAAGTGCATGATGGGTAGAGACTAAATTTTATTCAATTTTCTTTTTCTGCAACAATTGTACCTTCAAGAATGGTTCATAACATTTTCAGGCGAGGGGGTTTCATTATGAAACAGGCTACATTTTATTAAAGCAACAAGAAATACAACAAATATGTTTTTTTTGTGTGTGGGTAGGGGGTTATGTAAAGTAATGTTAACTCATTGTTAACATTATGTTTATCATTGCTTTTATTTAGGATGATCATGATCCCTTTCAGGGCGGCTCTGGTTATTATATTAAGAAAAACTATGGCTTACCTAAACACGTATTATCAAACAAAGCAAGTTTATATTGCCTCTGTCTTCTTCAAAGTTTGAAACAGAGGTGTCTCAGCAGAGTTTTAACTCTCAACAGTGCATGCTAAGAAGTCTGCTCATATTCTGATCATGAATTTTTAGAAACTTCAATCAAAAAAATGGAGTCAACTTACAGTAGTTAAGTCATTCAACCCTGTTTATAAATATAAAAACTAGAAATTTTGAGTTGACAACTTTAGATTAATAAAAGAAGAAAATATCAGTTGATTTCAATGATGATGATGTTGATGATGTTGTTTTATGTAATGTTTTTATGTAATGTTTTACAGTGATTGGTAAAGATAATAAGTGGGCTATGGATAAATTATAAATAGGTGACGGTTTCATTAGACAGAGGATTTCAGAAATACTTACTGCTAGATGTATTTATGCTAATTATCTTTTTTTCTTTCTTACTTTTTTTCTAAGTGATGAGCACTGACCGCAGAGGCGGTATAAACTAATGGCTGATGAGTAACCCAGAATTAGATGGAACCTCTGAAACATAATCACGGGAACGTGAAGCCATGCACTTAATTAAATTAACTCTGATCCTCGTTTACCTTGACCATAGCATGTTAATATTAAAGAATATATCATTAATTAACATAGGTCATATGCATACTATATTATTATGCCGCAGGGCATGATAGGAGTCCCATGATGATGAATTAAGGCAGTTTCCCTATCTCTCTAGGCAGCCAAGTGTGAAGTAGGAAAGGTTTGTGTGTGCCTGCAGGAGCCATTTAGTCCATTAACAAAATGATCACATGACTGAAGAAAGAATCATGCGGTGATTGTTTGCTTAACCAGTACTATAGCAACATGTCATTTGAAACATTGTTTCTCAGGCTTTTATATTTAATTTGTTGAGGGAAGCCTTAATAAAGCCAGCGTAAACTTATTCAAATACCTCAAGTTTGATCTGAAATATGATCACCCACAGCCTTATGGTGGGAAGTGACCAAGATGTTTTTGTAATACAATCTAACCAACCAACATAATATCCCAATGATGAAAAAGTTGCAAATGCTGGAGGAAGTTCTGCTATATCCATAAATCCATAAATAAACTGGCATGGCCTGTTTGCCTCCTGAATATGCTACAAGCACTGTAACAAGGGACTCCCTGTCCTGTTCTCTGGTACTCAGGCCCCAGGCCAGCCCTAGAGGAGCCCTGCTTCCAACATCAGGAGATAAATACATCGTTCCCTGTAGTATTACTTCTGCCTGAATACAGAACAATACAAAATGGTCTGGACTCCAGTGATGAAAGTAACTTTTAAGGACAAGTCAAAACTTAAAAATGCAGCCCTCCTACAATGCACACAAAATTGACTTTGAACCTCTTAAGATGTCTGTAACAACATGCAATTATACTTAAAATACAATCAAGACAGATATGGCTTACTATAATATAATGCATATAAATTATCCGTGTATATTAGTACACTTAACACTTCAGTAACCAGCAGCTGGATTATATTTCATGACTTATAAGTAAAAATAGTGTTGATGCATTTATTAGTAGATGGCTCTGATTCTTCAAAACACGAATACAAGGCTGATGTCAAATGTCAAACACATGTTTATGTCACTAAAACAAAAATATTTCTCAGCTCACGAGAAGACTTTACTTTTTTCCGACTTCTACGATCCATACTGCAGCCGACGAACAACATAGTTATTTTCCATGGAGTGAATGTTTGTTTGGAAAAAAAGCCTCAATCCTGCTGAAACAATTTATAGAGTCGACCAAAGTAATTAACCACCAAACTTTGTTTTTGAAGCTTAATGATGCATTGATGTATCACCCAAATACAATTTTATCACAATCTCTTCATAATTCTGTTTATTTCGGTTCTAAAAGCAGCTGCTCCAATAATTCCTTTACCCAGATAAACTCAGTGAAGAGCATAACACGTCCCGATGGAACCACTTTCCTTTGCCTTCTCCTTAATTTGAACTGAAAGGAAGAGTGTGTGTTGTCTTTGTATTTGCACCCATCCTGCATCGCAAGTATTTGCATTTTTGTAACAACAAAGCCTGTCGATGTCAGATCATTCATTGCTGAATGTTGTTTGCCGATGTAATGAACATGCCTCTGAAGTTCTGAAATAAGAATCAAATTCCCATTTAGGGAGAGTCTAATTTAACTCATAGAGAGCGGTTGTATGTAGATTGTTAGGCTGGCCTCAAAGAGCATGTGTGTCAGCCTGATCTGATTGTGTACAGCTTCTGCTGTGATATTTGGTCATGGACCAGAGCAAGAATGTTCTTTTGTTCTGTAGGAAGCTTGCATTCATACAGTATTTAAAAAACAACAACAGATATTTAATGCATTTGTAATTTATGTAAAAAAAAAAAAATAAATAAATAAAGGAAAAAAAATTTAAAGGATGTTTAAAGGACCTTTTAGGGAACCGTTTACTGTTCTATAGTAATCGGATATTCTCTTTAAATATATAATTGCTTTCACAGGGGTTTGAATCCAGCCGTTGAGGTAGAAGAACAGTCTGGTGTGTGCTTGGAAATGATAATGAGATATAAACCCAAATTCCTATTTATATGGTTTTGCTTGAATATGATTTCTTTAAATCCCCCAAATTGGGGGTGGAGGACACTATAGCAGCATTTGGAAATGAGACACTTAAGCTCTCAAAAATCAAAATGTCTCTGTAGGGATGTTTAGCATTTGCGCTCTGTATCAAATCCAATTACCACATTGAAAATGGAATATATATAGTATTATAAGACGGAGGAGGAATTGAAAGAAGAGACTGGCAGAAGAGGAGGAAGAGCATCACTTCAAGAGTCACCACCATCCCTTTCAGACAGGTGAGTTTCCTCATTTTTGTAAGACTTTTCTCTCCATTAAGACATCACAAATCAACCTGTGTGTTTTCTAAAATGATAGAAAGACTGGGAAAAATCTGTGGTGACAATTTAAGGTTAGCTAGGGTTGTAATTGAATTAGTATTCACTCTGTTCTACTCTATTCACTCTTATGGATGCTGAAATTGACCTGGTATCAAATTCTATCTTAACTTCCATAAGGAGAGAATGATTTACTTGTGTGTGCATATGTGTGTTTGTATGCAAGCAAACAGATCTATTCAAGCACAACTGTGTGTCTATGTAGGTGTGTATGTGTGTGTGATGGTTCCACAACTAAATTGAAGTCCCTCACAACTCATCGAACAGGCTTTGTGAAATCGGAAAAAGTTGATTGATTTTTAAGCGCACCTTCTTTAAGATTTGTTACTCAGCTGCCATCGTTGGCATCAGTTTCCTATTTACAAAAGGAAGCAAAAATATTCACTACCGAGTGTGACCATATACCTTAAAATGAGTTTCCTCCCTCATTCTGTCAGTCAGGTGGCTCCACTCGTCTGGCTGGATAATTTCAATTACAGCTTTCCAAACATCGTGCTTGTGTTGGTCTGATTGAAGGCGGCAGCTGCTCAGATTGATAGAGTTTGGCTCGAAAGTCAGAGAGAAACATGCTTACGTGAATTTTAGGAAGAGGTGTAAATAATTAAAACACATTGAAATGTGTTAATTCCATTGGTTTCTAAAGAGTCCACGATCAGTTTAATAGTTGCCACTTACATAAATCTTCGATATGTTTTAAACCTCTTTGACTTCACCTAGTTTTTCAGTAGACTGTTAGCACCCCACAGTTCACACCCAATCAATCTAAATAATAATCTGAGATGACTCATGTTGGCTGATTGCCTGGCCACATTTTTCTCATTTCTTACAGATGTGTGAAAGAAACAAGTGCTCAGTTTTTGTAGAGCACACCTATACTTTAACCAGCCTCTTTATCTCAATAATGGAGATAGTTCCCCTGAAATCACAAAGCATAAATAACACACGAGTCCCAAAACCATGGAAATATATATTACTTATACCCCACAGTTTATAAGACCAATCTCCCACTGATGTTCACGGTGTGATCTGCGCCTCAGACAAGAGTCTCCACTACTGTACATACCATAGAAGTCCTTAATAAGTCTGTCTGAGCCAATCCTGATAAAGACGTATCCTTTATATTCCCCCCTTTTCCCATTTATTCCCTCAGCAGCTGGAGAGGAAAATGCTATAAACCACAAGCAAATGCACCAATTGCATTTCGAAAGTGATAAATATTTCAGAGGTGCTGAGAACATATTTAAACTACATTCAAGACTTCCCCCTCTTGTGAGATTATGATCCTCCTCTCACCTTTTAGAGATAATCAATGACTCTTGTTATCCCCCTCGCTACAGCCTTCTTTGGTGTTGAAAATGAAGTGAGAGAGAGAGTGTGTGTGTGTGTGTGTGTGTGTGTGTGTGTGTGTGTGTGATAATGAATGCCCAAGATGTGGCACGCTGTGAACACCATTAATCTACATGTTCTGGAAATATAACCAATTGTCAGACAGACGCTCACAGATATTCCATCACCTATGCAATTGGCTTTTACCAAGCTCTACAATTCATTTGCAGTGTAATTCGCCAATGAAACTGTATTCTGAGTGCTCTATTGATTGTGAAATAGCTTAATCTTTTCATAGACAAAGAGATGCATACCACCCATTTCAACTCAGAAACATTACCGCCTTCTCATTTGAAATATTGCCACTCTCATGTGTGTTTTCACCTCTGGTGCTTCATTTTATTCTATTTTGGTAGTATATATAGTTGAAAAGAATCAGTAATTGTACAGCAGTGTGTGCTAGTAAAATATCTGTCAAAGAAGCATTGTAAAAACCCAAGGAACATTTAATGTGCCATTTCCTTCCAAGGTCCAGTGTGTAAGATTAAGGGGCATTCAAGAGCTTATAGGGTGAGGACTGCAGATGACAACCAGCTGATATTTTCTGGTTAGTGTTCATTGTTTAGAAGACTTTCACCAGGAGCCAAATTATCCGCAGTGGTCTCTTCCTTACCAAAACAAGCAGATGTTGTGATTTAAATGTGTAAAAACGCTGAAATTTTTTTTAAAAATAAAAATCCAACACTGCTTGTCACAGAGTGGCTGCTATCTATGATGACCCACGTAAAGTGCAAGTAGCCCGATCTAGAGCCAGTGTTTGGTTTATCTGGGCTACTGCAGAAATATGGCGGTGCAACGTGGCAATCTCTTGAGGAGAACCCACTCATTCGATATCGAGAACGCAAAAACTATTATTTTCAGGTGATTATACACTATATTATATTTTATAATATTGTCATTCTGTCATATCCTACACACTGGACCTTTAAAAGAAGATGGGGATCAATAATTACAAATCAAATAATTTGAAAATTTCCCTTACAGAAATCTTTTTTTTATTTAAACATTTGTGTATAAAACTAGGCCAAAATCAAATGTATTTTTTGTCTTATATTTCCAAATTTGAATTGAACTCCTGTCATAAAAGATCCTAAGCTGATACATTTTTGATTTGGGTCATTACATTCATGACAAAGTGTGAACTGATGATGTTGGATGTGGGTCACTCTCAACTGGTTATTAGACTATGCTTAATAATTGTATCTCTTCATGTTTAAAAGTGAGACAGATCTGTTATATCTTTTTATTCAAACATGTGAACAGACATGTGAATAGATCTAGGCTAATATAATTGTATAACTGCCCATTACAATATACAGTATATATATTTAAACAGGAGAACTCCCATTATTTGGCCTCGGTCTTTCTCCCTTTCTTTCTCTTTTAATCTCTCCCTTTACTTCAATCTCCCCTTGCTTTATTCACTCTACCCTCTTCTCTCACATCCCCACCTCCTCCCACCTCTCGCTCTGTCACCCTGCCTACAGTATGTGCGGATCATTAGCTCCTTTTCTCCATTATCTGCAGCCATCTAGTGTTGGCTTTGCGCCCTAGAAATTATGCTGCCTCTCTGCGAGCTTTCATTCCTTCACAGTACAGACACGGAAGCAGCTGTGTTCAATGTCAATTTAAAAGGAGGTTGATAATGAAAGTTGGGGTTAATTTAAGAGTGATAAGTAATTTTCACAATGAATGCTGGTCGTTTGCAATGCAGGCGACACTGCAAGTTCTCAAAAGGTTTTAAAAGGGTGTATAAAGACAGCAGGATCAGACAGGAAACAATGCGCACAATGCTCTCCAGCACTGAAAGTTATGAAAATGTCATGTTAAACATTATTTCGAAACAAAGTGTCTGTCTGTGTGCATGCAAAAGGTCAGAGAGGACAAGAGCAAGAGGCAGAAAGTCAGTCAGACAAACCTGACAGACTGAGAGCTTAACCTGACAGTGAACGCAAACATTACACTCTCTGATATTTGTGCTGTTCTCTTTCCAGCTGGGACAGACAGTCAGTAATAACTGCAAACACCTGGGCAGCCTCCAGGCTCTACACCCCAGCCCCTGGGGCTCTTCACCTGGGACAGGAGGCCCTACGTAGCTTCCCTTACTGCTGGAGAGCCGCCTGGAGCAGGCAGATTATCACACGTCACCCAGGAGGGACATGAGGCCTGGAATTCTGTCAAATGCTTTTACATTAATCATCAGGACAGAGTGACAGTGCGGTTAGAATACAGATACATATCACCAAAGTACCACAAAACCCTCCCACAGTATCAAAAAGTCAACTTTTCCAAAGTTACAGTGAAAATAAGGTAACCTTTATTATTTATCCCTTAATTTTTCAATAATTCCTGTATCCTTCTGCAGAACATGATGTGATATACCAAACTACAAAAAAAAAAACTTCTACAGCTTTTGAGAGTGTGCAAACAGCTATGTAGAAGAATCAACTGTTGATCAACTTTCCATTCACGTTACAAATAAAAATTTAACAACAATAAAAAAAAAATGATGTGTGTACCTTTGTGTGTTTTAACCACAAATGTCAACAACTGAGTGGCTTTGGGATGCCTCTGCTCAGGGAACTGCTGGCATGTTTGTGTGCAGCGAAGATTCAAGGCAAACGAAGTTGACAGTGGAGATGCATTCCTCCTTAACAGCAAAGATAAAGAAAAGATCAATAGCACTTTGTAGCCGGCCGTACCTTTGCTTTTAGCGTTTCATACTTCTGTGAGAGTCACTTTTGACACATTTCCTCAGGTGTCTGTGTTGGAAGAGAAGATTGAAAAAAAAAACATTTTACTGTCGAGATCATACAGACAAGAATGAACCAGATGCAGGAGATATCTGATCAGTTTCAGCTGATAAATGCAAATTTAAAATGATGCATTTTAAAGAAAAAGCTTTTGATTTAATTGCAAAGTTAACATAGCGGCAAGCGGCAGTCATAGCTCCAATTCATGAATATGCTGCTTGTGAATATTTTTGGCCAAATGAAGGTAGCAGAAAATCAAAATGAACACACATATTTGGGATATAACTCATGCACATAGAAAATCCTCCACCAACTAGATTGCCTGTATTGACACAAGGCATTCAGTGCCAAATGAAAAACTAATTAAATGAAAACATGTGCTAAGCTCAGTGGTGTATGGGCTTCTACTGTACACACAGGGCTCTGTTAGACATTTGTAACCTAATTCTGTTATGTTTCAATTACCAGACGCACCTTTGGAGTCCATAGGAAGGTTAAGCAAACATGACGTAGTATATACTAAAGCTGTAGGTGCACACTTTTCCAGCCTAAATGCTCCTATCTGCCTATTTAATTAAGTTAAGCCCAGACTTATGGTAAATATGAGCTGGGGCTTGTTTATGAGGGAGCTGGTAATTTGGGTTGTGGCCTCCAAAGCTTTCAGGTCACCAAGAAGTCATTTTCACTAAAAGTCTACTTCATTACAGTTTTACACCCTCACATCACTGGCTATATAACCTTATTATCAGAGCTGTAAATGTCAACTTTGCTTAAATGTCCTATTGTACAAACCAGTACGGAGACTAATTTATTGTTCAGTGAATATTGTGTAAGAAGTGAGTGAAAGTAATTAGGTTTATCAGATTTAGTTGTGAAAAAGAGAGCTAAAATCAAAGGAAAATGTACATATGTTAAAAGACATGAAGTCATTAGTAAACTGTGCATGATCAGTACAGCTAGTTGAAGTGTGATTGACACTGTGCAATCTTAAGTTGAAGTCTTTCCTGAACAATTCATCTTGTGGTTGGAGCTGAAGAATGCCAGCTGTGCAGCAGCAACACAACCTGAGTAATATTTAATCTTTGCTTGCCTAACTCCTGCTCAGGTGTGCCTGCCTAAAAATTTCCAAATGCATAGCCATAGGCAAACTATGCAGTCTTGAAACATTGTTATTGCATTGAATAATTGATGATATGTCTAGCTAAGGCTGTGAGCCCCCCATCTATTTAATGTTTGGATAGCCTTCAAACCCTTTAACAGGAAAAAGGAAATGAGGGACCACCAACGTTTCATGACATGGTGTTGTGGGTGAAAGATATCAAAGATAGACAGAGACCATAGCTTCCAGACATGACGTACTACTGCATGCGTGCAAGCTTATTAGACTTTTATGAGTTGTTAGATTGTTCCAAAATAACACCAATTAGTAGCACAATATGTGTAAGAGAAACACATTTTCCAAGAAAAGCAACATTTCTGTCTCTCTTGTGAGTTTATACTGACACTAACAATACTGAGCAATTAGCCAGTGTGCTGTTAGCAAGCAGATTCTTTCAGCGCAGAGCTAAAATGAATAGAAGAGGCATTTTAATTTAAAATACACCTGGAGAACTATAATTTCGCTGAGCATCCAAAAGAGCTGTAGCTGCTCGGTATCAGTCAACATGAAATGTCAGGCATTAAAGTGCATGTCTGCAATATGAACATTATCAAATAGCACCATAAAAATGTCGATTTAGGCATACTGAAGGAAATTACTTTGATATAATATCTCAATATCCATTCTGTGAAGTCTAATTCTTTGCTCTGTGCTTTCCTGCCACCGCAGAGCTTGTGTTTCCCCGCATCCTGAGCTAGAGGGGGGAGATAAATGTGATTTAAATTAATAGCCGCTACTAAATAACTCCTCGGCTGGTAAACGATGCATTCATCAGATACAGACAGCCAATATCCTGTGATTCATGGCACTCCTTACCACGTGAAGGATGCCAACAAAAATTGTTATTACTTTTTAATAAAGTGTACCAGTCACTAATCCTCTCATTTATCAGTGGAAGGCAATTGGTATGGAGCGAGCTGGTGTGAAACGGTGTGCCTGGCTGCTCTGATGAAGAGGAATGGGAATAGCATTGTAGAGTGAAGACGTGGTTAATGTAGAGGGGCGACTTTATAATGCAACCTTCAATACTTCAGCACTCAGAAGACGCGTGATGGTCAGACACAAAATCAGTATCACTGAATACTTACTAGAATGGTCATTGTAGAGCGTAACACTGGTGCTGGTGCTGCAGCTACATGTAGAATCATGCAGTGGGTTGTCAGATGTTGCGACTGCAGAGTGATAATTCATAATGAAGTTTACAGTTTACAGGTTATAGGAATTCTGTGACACGTGGCTTGGTAGGGGAAAATGATTTTTGCCATGCCTGATATGGCTTTTTTTTTTATTACATAGAAGTTTTACATTTTCATGAAATCAAACCCCCTTTTTTTTCAGCAACAGCCTTTCAGTGTGTTTGCGTTTTGGACTGACCTCTCTGTATAGAAGTTTTCATTGTTAGTGGCAGGGTCCGCCATTTCCTGGATTCAAATTGCCCTCACATGCACAAGGAATCAGTCACATCAACCTCAATGTTCACTCTCCTACAGTGGTAAAGACCAGTCATTGACATGGTTGCACGGTAAACAGATATACCAGTTGCTCTTATATTCTATTTCTGATAAAGTAGCCGCTAGTAGCTTTAAGTGGTTGCTGTCATATTAAATCCATCTGCTATCGCCACAAGTGACCAAAGTTATTGTCAAATCAACCGGGACTGCAATCTTAAGGACTATTTTTCTTCTATCTAAGCCAGTCATCTCAATGAACCATTCCTTTACCGAGCAATAAAAGAAGAAACAGTGGTTCTTATTTCAATATTCTGATTAACCCAGGCAGCAATAGACTGTTCCATCTTTTATGTTTAGGCAAACGTCTCTTTAGCCCAAGTTTTTCTGGTACCGGGTGCTTTTCTCTGTTTCATTTTCCACTGTGGATAGTATCCCCTTAGTGTAGGTGTTAAGTCTCTGCTGATCACCATAGCAATGTAGTGTGAAACTGCTGTGACATCATCTTCATGCAGTGCTTGCTGAATCCTTTCCTTAGCAACCAAACAGTGACATGATGGCTCTTTGTCAATTTTATGGCGTAATGTATGTAGTGTAGTACAGTGTAGTTTGGCAGGCTGCCATTTTCAAAAAAAATGGATGGCATGGGTTGCTATTGATGGTATTTTTAACGATTGAAAAATAGCAAGTTTTTGCAAGCTGTCCCATGTCACGCAGGTGACGATTGTCTCTGACTAATCAGTGATCTGTAGTGTTTTAACGCCACCTTCAAGTAATGTTTCAGATAGCTTGGAACCTTGACTGAAGGGGTACATTAAAAAACACCACTTATTGTCCACAACTTTTGCAAATGAAAAAACAAAAAGGAGGGAATTTAACTGAGTTGAGCCGTGGTGTACCATACAGTGAAAACGCAGCATAGGAAAAGATTATTTTCTCTGAACTCTGCATATCTTCTGCCTTCTTTTGGAGATCCTTGTCCTCAGGCTTATTGTATTTCCATTTGCCTTAAAATTGTGACATACTGTATATATGTACGTTATAATTTTTTGCATTGATCCGTGATCTTTTTTCTTGAATTTATATCCTGCCATCAGGCATTTGAATGCGTTTTAAGTCGAACATGCTGACCATGAGGTAAAACTGATGTCTTTTTCATAGCACCATTGTTTCCCAGGATTATGTCCACTGTGTACACAGCATAAAGTGAAAGCACCACCCACTACCTCAGGATAAAGCCATCACTGTGAGGTACAGTGATTAAAGACTGTGTCTCGACCTTGTATCCTTGACTGAGATAAACCCTCCAAAATTCCTAAAACAAACAAGCCACAGCTCTGTTAATTTAGCCTCCCAGCAAAAGCGTTGAGGCTGTTGAAGCGGCCGTGGATGATTCCCCTTGTGTATGGGCCAATGTTAAGCCTCGAGAACAGGTAACAGTCAATCCATTAACCTTAGCTTTTAGCGGCTGCTTCATGTCACTACCTCTGAGTCTTGTGCACACATACAAATGTGCACACACTGCCACGTGGACACAAAGACATACACACACATGCACCATCCCCCGCCTTGATACATTTTTTTAATAGTTGCTAGGCAAAGACTTGAAAAGGTCAGTGCAGCTCCTCTTGACATTGACTCTGCCATTGTAATAATAAGCTCTTTTCCCTTTCTTTCCTCTAACATCAACAATACCCTATCACTGAGCCTGAAGCCATCCATCCACCTCCCATATGTTGGCTGGCTATGGACACACACACACACACACACACACACACACACACACACACACACACACACACACACACACACTTTTATATACCTACATGCAAAGGAACATACGCATGCAATCACATACACATGAGAAGGGGAACAAAGAGTAGAAGCACAAAAATGGATACACACACACACACACACACACACACACACACACACACACACACACACACACACACGCACACACACACACACACACCCCGCCTAAGTGGGTGTCAGCAGCCATCTTCAGCTAGGTAATATGAAAGGGCTTCCAAAGGCAGGGGTCATGTTAAATTGTAACGCAAATGTTATTCCTCAATTATCCTTCTGGGGGAAATGTCAACTGCTTCAGGGGGAATCGGACTGGGCTGAAAGGGTGTGTGTGTGTCTCCATGTGTGCGCTGCCTCAGGACGAAGAGTCAAGCAAGTATTCACACTTCGACTGCCCACTTCTCATTCCCTCACCTCCACACTGCAGACACACCTCTAGCATATCTGCTACTTACTAAATTAGTTGTTACTATGCATTATAAGGAAGTCCATTTTCCTTGTGACAAACTAATTAAAATTCTATATAGTTAATAAAATGTACAAACTTTAAATGTCTGTCTTACTGCTGAATTAACATAAAGTAGGGGAAGTGTATCCCTCCCTGCTGCTTATGGACATATTTAAACACAGCAATGAGAACCAGGTCAGCATTTCTTGCTTAGTTATTTTCAGAAGAATCCCCCATCCCATGAATTCTTGTGGCGGCTGCCCAGTTGGGACCTGGGGAGTTTCTCAAGTGAATTTAATGAAAAACTCTGCTGTGATTGGCAGCTGAATGCCTAAGCTAACAAAGGCTTGCCTCAATGAGGGGTCAGAAGTGAAAATAGCATTGGCCTTTGCCAGTGGCCTCCCCTGCCTGGCTCACTGGATATTACAAGTTACCAAATTTATATTTGCAATAACAAATTGACTCCAATTGGTCTAAGTGGGGATCAGGACCTGGCTGGAAATTTGCAGCGCCACTAGGAAATCGGTTTGTGGACCTTTGTGGAAACAAGGGGTCATTGACTGAAGCCTGAGGGGACAAGAGGACAGGAGAGAGGACTGAGAGAAATGCTCACACACACACACGCACACACACACGAGCTTGTATCTGTGCACACATGAACGTCAGTTACACACCGTTTTTGTTTTACAAACACAAGGACACACATGCATGCAAATGACACAGAGAAGTAAATTCATGCCATCAGTACAAGCTTTCCAAACATGTATTTTATCAACAGTCATGACTTAAAGTGAACAGTTGACAAAATCTCTTTTATACTCTCCATCAAATGACCAAATAAATGTAATAATAGTCTTTTAATAAAAAGCTAATGCTATCAGAATACACACAGCTGAATCCACAAAGAAACCTAATCAAAATGCCTTGAATAGGACTCAAGAGTCATAATTGGAAGAACGGTGTTCCCTATAACATTTTGTAACTAATAGCTGGATAATAGTAATTATGATCGACCTACTGGCTGCGACCAGACTTCAGTCAGGGACTGATTGTTCTCAGCCTTTATCCTATCCTCTCTCTTTTATTCTAGTCTTTCACATCATTTCTCTTATCACTCTCTTCTATTGTAAGCACTGTTGGTTCGTCCCCATGGCTACGGCCGATGGTATCGTGTTATCAATGTAATAAAACTAAAGTGCCGGGCAGGAAATTGAAAGTGTATTCGTACAGGAAATAACAGTGCTCCGTCATAATCTACAGTCGAAAACATGTGTTCATCCACGTATTGTCTCCTTATCTGATGGTGGAGGAAATGTTGTGGTCAGCCATCTTTTTTCCTTCTTCTATTTTTCTGTTCCATTGTTTTACTTTATTGGCACGTTATGACCAATCAGGGCTTATTATGACAGTCACAGGGAGATTGTCCCGTCGTACATCTGTTGTTAAATACTGTCAAACACTGTCAGATGCACACTGTTTTGGAAAAGATAAAAAATGTAGGCGTAATATAAGCAAGCTTACCATTGAAATTATGTGATTCATGTAATTTAAGTGTGAAAGTCAAACAACTTTTTGTCTAAGTCATACTAAAGCTCCACTTCAGTACAAGGTGAGGCTTTAAGATTGTTAGATCACTCTTTAGAAACCCTCTGAAAACTGTTGAAACCATAACAACTGATAAATTAATTTGACATTGTAATTCATCTAACTATCTTTTAAACACAACACCGACGAGAGTACTTAAACAAAAACAACAAAAAGAGCATTAAATTCCCTAAAGTATGTCTGTCTTTTGCTGATTACCACTTGAACTGTAACAGTGTCATACAATAAAATAATAAATTTCACTATATTTTAAATAATAAAAATAATTCTCATATTTTAATAAAAGGCTTTAAAGATTAAAGTGTCTTTTTGTCCTGCTTCTATGGACAGAGATGACCTCTCAGTACATGTTTCTGATCTGTTGTGTTCCTCCATATAACTGGCAGAGATAGAGAGAGAGAGAGAGAGAGAGAGCGAGAGAGAGGTAGCTGACACAAGGCCGCCCTCTGTCTGAAGCATTAGAAAACGCCCTCTACTGTACATGCTGTATTTGGATAGCTTTCAGACTCTGTGTGCTTGTGTGCCACATCCATAATTTCAGTGAGTGGGTGGGCTGCCATTGGCACAGAAGGCGATCCCGAGTTGATGAGCCTATAATCACTAATATGATTTACTAATGAATATAAAGTTAATCAGGGACCAAGAAACAAAGCCAGAGGATGCTTTGACACTCCCACTTTGCAACACATTGGAAAGAGTGTTTGCCAGACAGTCACTTGCATTATGGATTGGAAGAAACAACACCCCCTTACCACCACTATAAAAAAAAGTTAAATTCATAGTGAAAACTGATGTATAAAAAGAACTAAAGACATAAAAAGATGTACAGAAGAAAAAAAAAGCTGAAAACATTGTTCTTGAAATGTGACACAAAATCACATTTATATGCTCTTTGCTCTTTTTTCTTCCATATATTGCACCATCTACATTGCTATCAAATTAATCACTTCCCTCTGTCCTCTCTCTTTCAGCGGTGACATGCCGGCTCTCTAATTGGCTGACGTGGTACAGTGGTAGTTGTAAGCAGCTCGGCACAGAAACATATAGCAAAACGTCTCATTTGCATTAAATTAATTAAAGGCCACTCTCTGAGCTATATTTAAACTGAGATTGACTGGAGCAACATGTATGATTTTCTTCCTCTAACACATATTCTCCACATAATTCCCTTTCTCATTCTCTGTTGCTCACACATTGTCTCTCTGTCCTCTCTCTCAATCGCGTGTGTGTGTGTGTGTGTGTGTGTGTGTGTGTGTGTGTGTGTGTGTGTGTGTGTCGGCCCAAGGCGCAGCTCTACCCCTCTTAGTTCTAATTGATGTAAATGGAAAGAGTGGAGAAGGCTTGGCGAGGGCTGACCTTGTTATATCAGGGGCAGCTCACCCCAATTAATCACAAGATCCTTGCCCAGATGCTTCAAGCTAATAAACAGCACTCCGAATCAAAAAGTCCCCGCAGTTGTACAGCCACTCCAATGATTGTGCTACCTGCTCAAGATTAAAGCCCACTGTGAATAGAGAGAGGGCAAGTAGCACTTTTAACAATGCACGGTGCAAGACGACTTAGTTAAAGGCAGATGAGAAGCCTATGGAGCCGACCCTTGTCTTTTCTTCCCCTTTTTTTTTTTTTTTTTAACCATTTAAGCATTTTACTGCAAATTGCATGTCAAATTAGCCTTGCAGTGAAATACCCTTAATGATTTCCTCTTTTCTTGTGTAAATAGTCATTTTCCATCCATTCCTTACCCTGTAATACTTACTGGGGATTTTAGGGATTATGGGAACGAAATTATTTCACACATTTTAAAAGGATTATTTGAACAATGTGGGACATGTCAGTCTCCTCTACGACACACAATGGCCTCTCTGTGATTTTACCATTTGAAAACACAACCACAGCACAGACAATTGAACTGAATAGCGCACACAAACATTAGGGACTACAGTGTGTTCATATCATAATTACACTCAATATGGCATGTCCTGTCGTGACATTTAAAAGAAGGCAACAATGTGGCATTAAGTTGTGGAAACACACAAATCTTTTTATATGTACAGTGTGTGTGTGTGTGTGCACACGTGTGTGTGTGTGGGTGCAGCCTTGCTTTAGTAATTTCTGTGAATATTTTAAAGGTTAATATCTGTGATTGCTGCCTGCCATAGCAGCTGCTGTTTGGGGCATATGATAATAGAGAAATCCTATATTTTGTGGCTCCTCACACTGAAGGATGCCATTTTGTCTTCATGTCTTCTTGTCTCTCTTTAAACTGACACTTAACTTAAGGAACGCAGGCCAAATCTGGCTCCCAGTAGAGTGCCGTGTGGCTGCCCAACCATTTTCCAATCCACAATAAAAATAAAGTCTTCTAAATTGGGAATTGTTTTTAGCATAGTAAAAAGTGCTAGTGGAGGATACACTAGACAGAGGTCCATCTAAGCCTGTGATGTCCTAAAATCCTAGAAACATCCTAAAGTCCTAGAAATGTCCTAAAATCCCCCCAAAAAACCATCCTAAAAGCATAAAAATGTCATAAAATACTTAACGCATCCTAAAGTCCCTGAATTGTGCCTAAACTAGAAATGTCCTAAAATCCTCGAAACATCCTAAAATCCTAGTAATTTCCTAAAAATCCTACTAATATCGTTAAATTCTAGAAATATCCTAAATCCTAGAAACCTACTAAAATCCTGAAAATGTCCCAAAATTGTAGAAATGTGCTAAATTCCCAGATATGTCCTAATATCCTAGTAATGTCCTAAAAATCCTAGTAAAATGTTTAAATTCTAGAAATATCCTAAATCCTAGAAACCTACTAAAAGACTGAAATTGTCCTAAAATTGTAGAAATGTCCTAAATTCTCAGACATGTACTAAATTCCCAGAAGTGTCCTTAAATCCTAGTAATGTCCTAAAACTCCTAGAAATATCTTTAATTGTATAAACCTATAAAATCCTGGAAATGTAATAAAATCAGAGAAATGTCCTAAAATCCTAGAACCATGTATGGGACTGCTGCGACTGCCCCCTGACCTTAGGGTCGGGGTTAGGGTTATTGTCTCTGTTTCATTGGTGTTTTTTGTGAATCATCTTCATTCATGACAGAAATTGATTGCACTGTCTGAGGGAGTGGGCCCTCGTGGCTTCCACAGCTGGACCCCTTACAGCACAGTGCAGAGGTGTCCTGTCCTACCTGCCGGGGTATCATTGGCTTACATTATGAAAAAAGAGAGGGAGAGACAAAATATTAAGTACTGCAGAGACAGGTCGAGACAGAGAAATATACAGTAGGTAAGGGCAGAGAGTAAGAGCAAGAGGGAATGTAGACAAGGGATTGTAGGTAATATGAAAGCAGATGGGAAGTGAAAGAGAGAGTCAACATCCTGGCCAGCATCCCAGGATACACCAGCTGTTGCTGTAACTTCACCCCACACGCCTACTTTCTCCCCTCCACCCCATTCTTTTTTTCACTGCCTCTTTTTTTTCTAACTCTTTAGGCCAGGAGAAGTGAGAGTTGGTGACAAGCTCCTTCTTTTAAGTATCGGGTGATATCACATCACAACGGCAGGAGTCCTGCAGCACATTTAACAGAGTATTTTTTTACATATAATCGGTTGCTGCCACTAACGCTGTCCTTTGCAGTGACATTTTAGAAAGGCAGCGCTATGACAGGATTAACAAATTGGTGATAAAGGCCGACTCTGTTGTAGAGCTCAGCCTTGACAAGCTGGAGGCACCGCCAGAGTGGACGCAACACATTATAGCAAGCTGATGAAGCTCCAGCAGCCTTACGCTCTACCTCACCCCCTGCTCTTTGTGTCCATACTCACCAAACTACACAGTGCTTTGTTTCCAAAAACCTGGTTCCTGAGACAAGGTGATTAGCCTGAATTAGGGCACCTCTGCCACCCAAAGGAACAGTCTGAGCACAGTGCATCTTTTTTTTTTAGAAAAATTTAGTCCATTGCTGATTTGCACACTACATATTTGATGAATCCAAATGTATTGCATCAGTAAACCCTCCCTTATTTTAACATACCAATATACAGTGATACACAATAGAGCCCCCCTTTATTTGAATACTCAATTAATTTTTAAATTTTTTTTACAACACACAAATGATTTGTTGTTTATACATATTTTTTATTCATAAGCTCCATTTGCTTAAATTCTTACATTTATTGTGCTTGTTTTGATGTGTCTCATTAGTATTAAATTTGCAGGCCAATGTTTTCCACCACAATAATTTAAATTTTCATGTAATTATATGTATATCATTATATGTTTTATATGTTTTTACACAATGTTATGGTCTTTTGTGTGTATTTCTACTTTTGTGACTAACACAATCTTAGAAGGCTCTATGTGACCAGCATAATGAAATAGAATGTGCAGTTATTTATATGAACAAAAAGAGACTGTTTAATTAAACTACAGCTCAGTAAAGCTGATATTTCTGATAAAAATAATCTCTATTTAAAGGGCACTTTTTAAAGACCGTTAAAAAGTGATCACAAGGCAGAAAAAAACAAATTCATATATAAAATCAACAGGTTTTAAAAGAAAGCAGATTAAGACAAAATAATTCAGTGTATTAGAAACAACAAAATAAAAGACAGTTCTCAGGAAATTAGGACTCAAGTAGAGGCTCTCTTTGTTTTAAGGAGGGACTTAAAGACATTACTGACTTGGCCAAACATTTAGAGAAAAAAAAATCTTGCTAATTGAAAACAATCAAAAACAATCATGTTATTTTAACCTCACACCATGTGATCATCTCTCGAATCTACCAATCTGAATAAAATGGAAGAGAATTAAACTCTTAATGCTAAAAACATATCACTGCTCTCCCATCTCACAGGTTCATAGATCTTTTTATATCCGATAGGGTTAGGGTTGACACTTATTAAATAGCAAAAATATACTTACTGCTGAAAAGAAATGCTTGTTAATTGATTGTCTAACATCTGATTACTTTATTCACCATCTTGAGGACAAAATTTTGACTGGCTTTGATCATTTACCTCCGACATTTCCTGTATACAATGAAAAAGAAACAAACACAGAGGAGCAAAAGAAAAGCAAGTAGCTAAACATAAGGAAACCAAAGAAGCAGTTGCAAAATTAATGAACAGCCATAAACAAAGTGGATCACAAAGCATTTGCAGGGCAAAATTGTGTTTATGTGCGTGAGGACAGGTGGAGGTGTGTACTAAGGGTCTGTGCCTGCAACAGACAGTGACGTGTGTGCACCACCTTCCTGTTTTCCTCTCTCTCTCTCTCTCTCTCTCTCTCCCCCCCCTCTCTCCTCTGTGTCTCACATCAAAGTCTGAGGCCTGTTGGCTTGACTTACACCTCATCCAATTAGTCAGCAGTATCTCAGCGACCCTGAAGAATAGCCGACTCTTTTCGAGGCTCCACCGTCACTTGATCCCAGGTAACACAATACCCAGGGCGGTGGACACACGCACATATAAACACACGCATACACAAACACCTGATACCTGGGGCTCATGGTGTAACGATAAAATGAGGCAGGGAAAGGGAGTGGGCGCAGACGTCAACAGCATTAGCGAAACAAAAAAAAAAAAAAGCAGGCGAGGCGGGGGGAGAAGGCGTAGGACAGAGCCAGGTACAAAACTGATGGCTCACAATACAGCGGACATTGTTACAAAATGAATTTGTCACCCTATTGTCTGTAACAAAAGACCTAATTGAAGCCGTGCCTCCTGTCCCTTGTCTGTTGCTCTTTTTTTGGCATGTTAAGTATGCTGTAAGATATGCTGATTCTCACTTGGCCTGAATTATTTAGGTGGGCAAGAAGCCGCAACTGAACAAGTAGGAACAAAACAGCGGAGGACGTGCTGTGCGGACCGCACAGGTGTGTGTCCACAGGTGAGGTGGGGATGTGTAACATGTTGAACGCGGTTTTGTAACAATACTTAGCAGCCATTAAACGGTCAGAATAAAGCTCTAAAATGTCCTCATTTCACAGAAGGAAATACTGCATGCTGTCTGCCAAAGGGCACATAATCCATGGATGGGTAAATAGTTCCCACATTGTAAAACCCACATCAAATTTAAAGTTTTTTCCCCCCATTTTTAACATCATTGCGGCCCTCTCTTCAGCTACCATGACACAGCATTATCAAGCTTGCAAGGACATCTCGCTTCCCTGTACCGCATGTCTGGAATCCAATTACTAGGCAGCAATTTATGCTGTGTGAGGATGCATTACTATTTCAATATTGAGATGTCAAATTACACACAGGGCCTCTAATGCACTCTGGCAATCATAGCCTACTGCTCAGACTGCCGGCAACAAAACTGTCAGAGGACCTTGTCACAGGGGAAGGGGAATCTGATTCGCTCACATTCGCTCGTTTTTTTTGACCATGACTTCCTTCAGTTATTCAGTGCCATTGTGTTCCCCTCTCCTTTTCGTCTCTCTATCTCTCTGGTGTTCCTCAGAGGGGTTTCATTGCCCAGAGCTCCATGGCAGGGCGATTGATGAGGAGGCCTCAATTCTCTGACAGTTGACATTTACCAGGAGACTCTCCTTGGCATGCCCACGTTGTTGGCTTCACCGCAAACAAACAGACAACCAGACAGCTGGAAATGCCTCTGAAAAGAAAGGACAAAATTGCCTCCCTTAATAACATTATACACCTTCTAAATACCTTATAAACACCATCTTAGAACGAGATCATTTTTTCTTAGATTTTAATAATTGCTTTTCTCATAAACGTATTACAGAATTACAGAAAGGCAAAGGAGGTCATATGAATGTTTCTATTATAAAGTTTTTGACAGAATAAGTTTGTACGGAAGGTAAAGGAGGTCATAAAGGGTTTTTTTCTTAAACACCAACCTAAAACAAGATCTTTTTTTTTTTTTTTTCATTTAAATGAATGTCTTTATTCTAAACTTTTGTATAGAATCAAGTTGTCCAAGAGCCAAAACAGGACATTGTGTTTTAGATTTTGTTAAATCTGGAAATGGCTTTTTTGTGATCTTAATGTAATTCAAACAAAGCTTTTAAGCGTTTTCGTCATGGAATATTATGTTTAGTTTATGGTCAGATCACAAAAAAAAACTAATAACATTTTTCATAGTTGTACTTTTATGTAGTCATCTTTTTTTTTTGCTCACTGTAACATGTGAAACATGTCATCCACATTTGTCCGCTGTCAGAGTTGTCTGCTACTTTCTGTAGCATTCTTCTTCTCTGTCTGTGTGACACTGAAGGTCTCAGCGGTGGTCCTCCGGTACAAAAGCTGACGTGAGGACAGTTTACTCGGAGGAAGGCTCACCCCGTGAACACAAAACAGAGATGCTTTCTGACATCTTGTGAAGTTGTCTCCATCCCTGTGTATACCTTTGGGGAGGGCGAGCGGGTGGGGAGCGGCAGCAGCAGCACTGAGGCCATCAGGGCCCTCTATACTTGCCAGGCACTGAATTTTTAATGTGCAAGGCCCCCACAAATGCATGGGCAGCATGGTGTTGTCACCTCGGCATATTTTATCACTGATCAAACATTAGTCGGCAGCTGTTGTAAACTTGTAGCTGTCTCGGTAGCAGTGGCGGTGACAGGCTCCGACACACTGCTGAGAGACTGAGGCCCAGCTGGCTGCTTTACTTACTTACACTCCGGCTTTGTGTTAAAATAAATAAATAAAGGACTGTGTCCTCCACGTCGAGAAGTGGGCTCTCTCTGTCTTTCGTTCATTCCCTCATTTGTTCATAACTTCTTCCTCTTCGCCTGCACTCTTTTGCTTGTACTTTTCTGTTGTTTTCACACTCATTCCTCCTCCCTCCTTTCTCTCTTTCTCTGTCTTGTCTTATAATTTCCCTAACTGCATGTTTTGTGTCGTCGCGGTGTTCGTAGAGACACACATTGTGCATCTTGCAACGGCTACCTGAGGCTGACAAAAAAAGTGAATAGTACGAGTAACAAACATGGTACCTCTGGAGTCTTTGCGGAGCTCAGAAGGAGAAGGCTTGAGGAAGACATTTTGACAGCGTGATGAGAGAAGGTGGGAACAAATTGTGACACTACAAATACTCAGTGTGTTTTATTGGTGCAGCTCGCTCTCAGTAGAGTTTGAAATGTGATTTTTTTTGAAGGCATGAGGGACTGGGATGGCTTCCTGATATCCCACCATCTGTTCTAGTCTATACTGGTTGTATTGTCATAAAAAAATAATACATTTAGCTTTGCTTGAAGTGAAACAGAGTTAAAGAAATGTAAGCAAATAAACAATGTTGAGTTCATATGACCAATATGGAAATGCTATTGCTCAGCCACTGTAACAATATTCTACACAAAAATAATTAAACTACACATTCTGAGATGTTTTTCTTTCATTCATTTATAAAAGTGACACTAGCTTCAAATTGTAAAAAAAAAAACCCTGTAAATTATGAGTGTTAGTGTTGTTTCTTGTGCTTCCATGTGGACATATTGTTAGATGCATGTTTTTGCAGGGTAAAACATAATTCCAGGCAAAGATATCAATATTTTATGGTTTCATTTATTATGTAAATTCCTCAACTGAATATTTCAGTAATTGGTTAGGACATGAGACCCCCCCCTCCCCCTTCTCCCTTGCTCCATGTGTCTCTTTTGCACAAAGGCAGTGGTTGGACAGCTCACTGGTGGGAATTACCTTTTGGCTGGCACTAAATAATTTTTATTTCTAATTTATTTCATGACAACAGGCACACGCAAAGGGAGAGTCCCCTCGGCCAGCCAAGTGCCTTGTTGGCAATGATTGATTACCCAATATCTAATTAGCTGAGATCCAATCACTTATTATGCAGAGTGTGGGACAAACAAACTTGAGTCAACTGTCAGCCGATTGATTGATGACACTACCAATCCCGCTTTTGTTTGCTCAAATGTCCCGATGCTTGTTACAACCACCAAAGCTCACTCGGACAATGCAGTCTGTCACTCTGATAGTGAGTCGCCGGCCTCCCGTCTTTCTTACCAACGGAAACACTCATTTTCAGTGTCTGTGTGCGTGTGTGTGGTTGTGTGTGTGATGAAAACATATCTGTGTGTGTGTGTTTGTGTGTGTGTGTGTGTGAAAATATATTGTTGAAGACAGAGCGAGATTTGTCAGGTTGTTGGCCCTATTAAAGGCAGGTCTCCTCTCCTCACCCCGCGGGCAAGTTGGTTTTTAACAGAGGGTGAGCCATATCATGATTAAAAACAAAACAATGATGAATGAAACTGAAGGGACATTGTTCATCACAATGCTTTGCTCCTTTACACGTGAACTTTTCAGACTTTTTCCACTATTTTTAAGCCTAAAATTTAATTTCATTTTGTTAAGATATAAAGAAACAGTTTTAAAAAATTGCAGACCAGGCTGATTTATAAAGGGAAATGAGTTGTCTTAGGTTTTAAAAAACCACTTGGCAAAAATAAGTTCCTTATAAGCACAACCTTTGAGACTTGAGGGAGCAACTGTCAAACAAATAAAAAGATGAAGCAAAAGTATTTCATTCACAGTGCAGAAAAATGTTCAATCAACATCACGAGATGTATCCAACTATGGGAACATATGTGTTTGTTTGATGTGCAGTCAGTGTGCACATTATGCAGCCCCTTTACATTATTTAACTTCATATGTGGTTTATCATTGGATGTGCACTGCAAAAGTAACTTAAAAAAAGTTAGCAATTCACAAACAAATGTGCAGACAAATATACAGTTCTTGATGTTTTAGATTAGAAGATTCTGAATTGTTATTGTCGTTATCTCAGAGTTCATGCATCCCTTTAGCAATAGTCTGTGGTCATTTAAAAAGATTTTATAACTTGTAATGTGTTAATATACATAGGACTCAACACCTTTTTCTGCTAATTCTGCCCTCTACAAATACCACTGCAGCACAAAAGCAGCAAGAAGTTCTGAAAGTTTTATAATGTGCCGAAAAATTGAAGTAATACCGACAGATTGGATGCATCCTGCTGCTTTGTTGGAGGAACCAATGACACTTGTTGCCATACAGTAGATTCCAAAGACATCCGCCGCATCTTAGACAATGTAATTTAACCCTATATAAATCCATCAGGCTGTCTGAAAAAAATGCATTTTACAATAATTCCCATGTCTTCATACATGCTTGGTCATGCCTCTCGGCATCCCATAGCAGCACACAGGTAACCCATAAGTGTCAATCATTGACACACAGCTAAAATACATTGTTACATGTGGTTAACATTGTCATGGCTGGGTTTAGGCAACAAAACTACTTGGTTAGATTTAGAAAAAAGATCATGTTTTGGGTTAAAATAAGGACATTTTTTATGTAATGCCACGTGACGTTAATACATCATCTGAGTGGCATCACTGTGCGATGCCTGTATATAAAATGCAAAACGTAACATTACAACAAGACGCTGACTTTTGGCTCCACTTGAGACACAAACTTCATTTTGCTAAATAAAAGTCTAGTTTTATCTGACTCATCAGCCTCACCTCCGTCTCTCTGGACCCTCTCGCTCTTTACACAACGTCAGTTACTCTCAGTGTCAAGGATTGCCACAGTTGGTTTGGAATTAGTTGAAAGCCCTCTGTGTCTCATGAAGATGTTAAAGAGTTCTTTTAGTGTCGATATCACATACCAAGAGGGATGTCAAAGCGCCTGTATTTGATAACCTTGGAATGAGAACGGTTTGCTTGAGAAACATTTTGGAGATATGTTCTCATCAGACAGCTATAATGTGCTCTTGTTTACATCCTGTTTACATTGTTAACATTTGTATTAACATTATATTCAATCTTAAACATGTCATTGGTCAGTGAGATCACATTGTACACATTTACTATCGTCAACCTGTTACTATGCCATGCTTTTACAATGGATGTCTACAAATAATATCCAATACTGCATTGAAAAAACTGGCACTTTAAATAGTGTAAATGTGGAACCGTTCAGTTTTTTGCAGTGATATCCAAGATTGAATCTCAACAGTCTCCATGTCACACAGCCATGTTTTTTGGGTTCTTTATTGTGTCTACACACAATTTATTACATTTGTATTTGATTCAACATTCTTCTTTCCTTTGAACAGCAAACAGCAGAGCGAAATGACAATTTGACATCATTAAAAATGCATAGCGACTCAGGGGCCTCAGAGGCTTCCATTAGTAAATAGGGTCGAAAACTCACTCAAATGTGCACACACGCACACGCACACACACACACACAGGGTTTGAGGGGGACGTTATCCAAAGCTGACATGTTCAAGGTTCAAGGATGAGGGCCTCTGAGATCCAGCTGTAATTTATTGTGAGATATTCAGCATCTGATCTCAGTGACAGTAGCCTCTGGCTTCGTTCATAAGAGCTAAAACGTCTCTCTTCTAACCCTGGGTGTGTGTATGGGGGCATGCATGATTGCAAGTGTGTGCACATTTTTTTTGTGTCTGTGTGTGTGTGTGTGTGCGCGTGTGTGTGCGTAAAGGTCGTACAGAGAGACAGCGAGGGTTGAATTCTCTGACATACATCAAACAACTGAAGACAGATGCCTGGACAGTATTAATCAAAACTTTCCCATTTCCTAAAGAATTAATCATTAAATAATTAATCTGGCAGCTACAGGCAGCAGTTAAAGGGGGCTTGTGCCTTCCTGCTGGTTAGAATTAGTCCTTGTCGAGAGGCTAGATTGATATATTTATTATTTATCAGATTAATCATGGCTAGAGACATTAGGATCCACTGTTGAGATCATACCAGCTACAGCGTGAGATGGGGTGAGAGAGAGAAGGCAGGGCCAAATGAAAGAAAGCAAGAGAGAGGCAGGTGGCAGCTGTGTGTGGTGATTACAGTGCAAGGTGGTCAAGGGTACACTAGAGGGCCTGGACACACACATGCACATCAACACAATTTAAAGAGGGTGGTGGTGGGCAGGGTGTGTGCGTGTGTAGCCCCGAGCACTTCTTGTTTCCAAAGCGAGGGCGGCAGAGGGGGGGGGGGGTGTCATTGATCCAATAGCTTCACAGAGGTCAGGGCAGGTCCTGGTGAATACCCCTGAGGGTGTGGCGACTGACCATCTCATATCAAAACAGTATCTGTCTCTTTCACTCTCTCATTACCCCCCCATAACAATCTTGAGCAGATTTTCTTTTTTCTTTTTTCTTTTCTTTGTTTTTTCTCTTTCTTGCAGAATTTGAGTCGAGCATGTGAATTTTTCACTCTTGTAGTTTATGGGTCTCACTAAATTTCCTCGGAAAGAACATTGACCTATACACTGTAGTGCATACTGTATGTAGTACAGTCAAATGTCTCATTCCTGAAGTGATTTTAGTTTAATATAATTATTTAATTATTTATTTTAAGCTTTTTCTCCAGTATGCTAGATTTTGGTTTAGTTCAGAAACTATGGAAAAGAAAAGAATTAAGGCTTTAGGTCTCATTTCAACATTGGGGAATGGGACACGTGAAATGGAAAGTTTGGGGGTCCTCTACCAGAATATTGTGAGGGTCACACACTAATTTCCTGCACTTTGGTCTATTTTTAGGCTCCAATTTGTGGCTTTTTGCCTCAATTTATGATGTAAATGTTAATTTTGTCCAAATAAAATTCTTGTGCTTCTTTCATTTTTTTATTGGATGGGATTTGCCCTCTGCATCCCCCCATTCTATTGCATATACTTTACTGCATATGACTCTTCCAAAACTTCTCACAGAGAAAAGGAAAATGCAATTTACTTATATAAAGCTGTAAGCATTTTTATCTAAGCACATGTTGTCAGCAAAAAGTCAGTGTTTATAGGAAACTAAAAAAAGTTATTGGTAGACATATTTCACAATTGTTGTGACATGGAACTTCTTTCTGATTATGAACGTTGTGCAGCAACGCTAAGGTTCCTATGCACATTTCCTTTTGCAGAGATATTTTTTTTCACACTGACAAACTTGACTCATTTGTGACAAAACAGTTTTGTCTTACTGATAAAAAATGCTGCAATTGAAGTGCAATGATATCCGCTTACAGAGAGAGCTTGGAATTATTTTCTGTCCTCCAAACCATTACTCTATCCCCAGTGACAAGTGTATCTCTTGTACATTATTATACAATAACTTCACATTATGATAAGTGCCCAGTGGTTAAAGAAAATAATTTTCTGGTCATGTTATTGAAGCCCTGCAGTAGCGCTTAACCTCCGACATCAAGCTGTAAGTCTCATGCCGACACCACAATGGCTAGACTCAGTAAACCTCTTAATAACCTCTGGGTAACGTTAGCCTTGTTGTGCTTACAGTAAGCCCTGTCACTATGTGTGTATGACTCTGTTTCAGGCACAGAGCTCTGGTTCTGTAGCAGTAGTCTTAAGATAAAGAGAGAAAGTGCTAGAGAGAAATGTATTCGGTGAATCAATACATTGCATGTAGCTCTATAATGAATGTACAATTAAATAGGCGAGTTAAATTTAGGGTAGGCTAAAGTCATGGTGATTTGACAATATTGCAAGGTCATGCAGTATTCACAGGAATTGGCATGAATTTGCATTAATTGTTGTGATCGCAACATCGTAACATCCCGGAGGGACTGTGAAGTGCTATTCATCAATCATCAATTGTTTTGTTGTGAGTTGCTGAGTGTCCGAGATATTAGCAGTAGAGGTGTCTGCTTTCTCTTGAATATAATGGAATTAGATGGCACTCGGCCTGTGGTGTCCAATGCTCCAAAAATTTTAATTTAATAAACAGCAGCAATTTATCTGTCCAGAAATCATTTCCCAGTTATTCAAAATAACTCACATACCTTGTTGTAAGCAGTTTCTTCTTATGTATTAGACTTTTTTTTTTCTACCAAACGACACTCAGCAACTGATGGCAGCGCAGAAAGAAACATATATCTTGCACAAGCTCACCTAGCACTGCTGAGCTAGCTAATGTTACTACTCAGCCGAGGAGGATGCCAATAATGTTTGCACCATATGCTGTCATGAGCACCAGATGATACGTTAGGCGGGTGTAGTTCGGTGGAAAAAAGTTCCTGCATGAAACTGGTCGCAAAAAGGTCTGTTTTGATTATTCTCAGTAACCAGGTAATGACTTCTCAAAACAACATAGCTGTTGAGTTTTTTTGCACTATGGGCACCAAAAGCTGAGTGCCATCTAGTTCCATTTAATTAGAAAGAAGGCAGACATCTCTACAGCCAATATGTTCGACACTCGGCAGCTCACACCAAAACAATCCAGATTGATAAACAGAACTACAGGTAAGAGAAAAAATATGCATTTTTGATTTTGGGGTGATCTGTCTCTTAAAGCCGAACTCTCCAATAATCAAGCTAAGCTTCTAATTTTGCTGCAGGACTCCCGCGCCCCTCATGTCGTACCACACTTCCACAGTGGATGTATTTTGAACTGTTCAGCACAGAAAGCAGCTGTACTTGCCACAACGTGTTAATTGAAGCATAGAGAGTGAAATTACTATTCCACCCCATTCACCTTTCATCTCCTCTCCTTCTTCTCTTATCTCACAAATGGATCTGGCCAGCAAATTTAGAGGAGTAATTGTACATCACAACACAGATACTGTGATGAGAAGTGAGAGGGGGCGCTCCCCGAACTGTGCCCGGCTTGTACTCCTTCATCGACACAATCAAAAACGGGTTCATGTCAGTGTGAAAAACCCATTTGTGTTCAAAAACAAAACACATCCCCGACTAATAATGGGCTAAATCACTCAGTTATCACCAGCCATGCAAAGCAAGACCTCATCAAGAGGGCTGCAAGACCCTGGTCTCCTCTCTCTATTGGAAAGGAGAGCGGATGAGAACGAGGGGGGCGGCGATGGAGGGAGGAATAAAAGGTAGGAACTCAAAAAACGATACCCCTTTTGTGGCGAGGAAGAATCCATTTTGCGAGATGATTTGGCTTCAAATCTGCAGGGACTAACCCTTGACATGAAGTCATATTGTGTTGGAGTTTTAGCCCTAAATTCATACATCAATTATTTACTGTCAACGCCGTTTGTATAAGTGTAGGAAATTACAAGGGATGGGTATTTTCTCTCAGGCAGAAAGAATGTGATACAGCGGATACACCCCACCTAATGTGCCGAACCCAGTGTCCATGCAGCGTCCGAGGGCAGAATTATTTATGCATTAGAAAACAGTGTGCTGGGGCAAAAGGAGAAAGAAATAGGCAGACACATTATTTTAAACCTTTCATAACATGCATCAATATTTCAGCAGAAATAAATAAAGGATGGTGGGCTTGTTTGGAGGACAGCTGTAGCTCGCTCCGCTTGGCTAGCTTGGAGCAGGGGCTCTTGGGATGCCACGCATACCAGCCCCCAGTAAAACCCCTCCATCTCTTTTTAATCATCCACTTAGAACGGGGTGACTGGAGGAGCTGTCAAGGTGAGCTCCGTCGACGGCGGAGGATGGATATATTGTGAGACAGAAAGGAAAAGAGGAGGGAGGAGACACTTTGTGTTTTGGAGGCAAACAAAAAAAAAAAACATGTTGCTTTGTTCAGCTATGTCTGTTGCTTCAGTTTGAACTATGAGTCAATTTCTTTCAGTTGTGATGCTGTAGTTAACAAAGCCACCTGTCTGCACTGTAACTAGGGAAAAAGTCACCCCGAAGAACAGGAAGGTCACTGAAACGCTCTGATTGTAATTAATTGTTGCTGATGGGAGTGAAACCGAAATGCAAAGTGAAAGAGAGAGAGCCCTCTGAGTGACTTTTGCAGGCAGTAAGTACAGTAATCTTGATTCAGAGCAGAACAAGAGCTGCCGGCTGTGACTGCAGAAATACCTTTTGCATCCAATTACATTGTGTCTTGATTACTTTAACGCTGATGCATGTTCCACAACTCACCTCTTGACAATTTTAAAGGCTTCGCCAACTCAGTGTCCCTGTTTTTGTTTATCAAGTTTGTAATTACTACCAAGTAATGTGTCGCTAACTCATTACATAACGGTGTGGGAAAAAAATTCTTGTAGAGTAAAGGAAAACATTGGTGAGTTAATAGTCAAATTGATTACAGTGCCATGTCTACCGTTTCTCTTTGCAACACAATCATTCTGTCCTTTGATTTGTTCCCCCTGCATTTGGAAAAATCAATTCTCCCAGGACTGAGAGAGGGAGGAAGAGAGAGAGAGCTTCTGTTGCAGGACAAGGTGTAATGTGTTCTATTACAATCCCAATTGAGCCAGCAGGATGCTAAATTAAAGCTCATTTAAACGGTCCACCGCAGAGTGAATTCAAACCCAGACTCCACGGCTGTTAGCCTGTGTGTGTGTGTGTGTGTGTGTGTGTGTGTGTGTCTGTGTGTTTGTGTGTGTGTGTGCATGCGAGCATGAGTGTGTACGTGTGCGTGCACACATCAGACAGAGTTTGCCTCCCCCTGCCCTCCTCACATGCATGTGCCCGCATGGGGAGTCCTATAAGACTGTGGGAATGCAAGGCTTTTTTTTTCACGCTGACATCTTTTAAAGGTCAAAACTCTGTGAGGAAATGTAGAGGAAGGACAGCTAACATGAGCTGGAGTCTGTCCTGTTTGTTTGACAGCTCTGTGCATTGGTTAGCTTCCGCAGGAAAGAGGAGTTTTGCCAGGAGAGATGCATTTACATCATCGATTAGGCCCAAGTACCGCTGTAAATATCAAGTAACAAGACAAGGGAGAGAATGTGACATTGCTCTTGCGATTTTACTGCATCTGTTACCTCAGTGGAGTAAATGTAGCTTTTATGTTTTCCACTACTTGATCGTTAGTTAGAGTGAAGTTACAGCATAAATAGGGATGACACAATAGGAACAGAAAATCGTTTGTCCTTGAATTGATACCAGTGATCTTAGCAAACTCATAGATGTTTATTTTCATTATTTTAGTTTTACCAGTATCTGAGGGATGTTGCCAGAAGTAAAATGCATAGGTCCTTGGTGCCACATATGTGCAAACAGTTCCAAATCCACTTGTTTGCTCCCTGTCATGGTGAAGTAGTTAAGGGTTAAACCCCTAAAACATTTTTAACTTCTACATGGGGATGTTAGCATGCATTTGGCTCATGTTAATGCTGCACTAATCTACACCAGCCCCAGGGGTGTTTAGTGTGACTGTGGTCCCCTCATCTTGTACAGACAAAAGAAGTTTTTTTTCCAACCATTGGTGTCTGAGAGTGAGGCCTCCATTGCAGTTTGTCTGAGCAGCTCTTTCCATCTTTAAAAAAAAAAAACCTTACCACTCTCCCACAAGCCAATTGGATCACCTCTGCTTATCACAGGCAGAGGCAAGTCTTCTCTGAATATAAAACATTTGTACTACTGCCCTCTAGGGATTCAGTAAAGGCACCGAATCTCATCCCCCCAACAACAAATGTTATCAAGGACCTTCTTCTGTGTCTGCTTTCTCTAGGGGTGCCACAATACACAGACTATCTGTAAGGCCCGACACCGCAGTGTAGAGACAGGATGTACTTTGAGGGAAATAAGATGAGACCAGGAGACGTACTCTGAGTGTTTGCATGTGCGTGTGTGTTTATTTTTGACAAGTTAACACGTGTAGACTGATGCCCACTTGAGAATTATAGCTGCTGCCAACGGACAGATACTACATTGGCATTTACCAGCGTTACATTTATTGCTAGAGTGCAGTGCAACAAGAAGTGATGTCATTGGAACTGATATGTGCCAAAAGCTAAAATTTAGAAGGTAACTTTTGAAGGCATTTTAGAGACATAGGTTATGCCAGAAATGTAGTATTTAAAGGATCTCTATATGATACTCAAAACATTAACATAACAGCAACAAACAATTTGCTATGTAAAGATATTGTGGAGTAATGGCGTCCTGAACAGAGAATGAAATAAAGCTGCCTCCATGTGTGTTGTAATCCGAGCTTCTCTGTTTTTTTTTTTTGTCTGTGCATATTAGTGCACGTGAGTCCCTATGTTTGTAAATCCCACTGGCTAATTAACCGCAGTTATTCTGCACTGTGCTCATTCGGCATTTATCATAGATATTGGGATTGTTGTTCCCTACTACTGCGACACCCCTAGTAAACACCACTAGCTCTGTCAGCACTGTTGCTGTTCTTAGCACTGTTAGTGCTGTTAGCAACATCAGCTGCTAGCCACGAGCGCAGCCACCTTTATGTTGAGAGCCATGTGGAGACAATATCCAAAACATACAACTACTTAGTCCCTTATATGTGGTGCCTTTGCCCATATGCATAGAACCATTTACTGCCCCTGTCGTATTGCTGCTGATCTTGTCCTTTGGGTAAGGGTAAGGAGCTCAATGTTTTTCCAATTTGTGGACATCTATGTCTGTTGTTCTTCTGCTTTGAGTTAGCTGCTAAGTGCTATTAGTTGCTTTTTAAATCTCCCATGATGGTGGTGACGCCATTTCGACACTGTTACTACCTCCTTTGCTGGCTTAAAGACAAGACAACTCTGACCCCTCATTTTACATTCCTACCTTTTATACAGAATGGCGAGGCAGCATAATGGAACCATATTCCCACCCTCGACTGAACATTCAAATGGTCTTTAGTTGATACAATGATATAAGTCAATTTAATTAAAAAAATGCATTTAGATATGAAGTAGAAGAAAGGAAAACTTCAACATGAATACAGGTTTGACTAAAAAATATGCCCCATTCATTGGTGACTCAGCTCTTTCAGTAGTGCTTGGCATTGCATCACAGCTCTATCAGGCTGTGCTGAGGAGAATGGATGGATGATTTCTTCCCTCCTGGACACCTTAGGAGAATAAAAGGTGCCAGTTTGAGTCTCTTACATCTTTACACCCTCCTCCCGTGCTGCTCTCCTCCTCACAATAAACTGTCCCCTTTTTATGCGTTTTTAGTTCACCCACTTATAATCTGGATGAGATAGCTCCCTCTCCATAGCTGTGAGCGGTATAACTCTTCCCTGCCTTGCTTTATCTCCATGTTCCTACAAGCCAGCTTGAATGGGGAAACCATTATCTCTGGACTCACAAAGGAGCCAGACGTCCACATTCAAGATGTTCTATACATGATATATTGATCAATTCGCAGAGACTAATAGCATTGTAATGAATGGAGAAGGGGACAGAGTTAATGTCTCCAGGGTTCACGCAAACTGCAAACTGCAAATGAAGCACTCAGTGACACAAAAGGTCTGGTCCGGTGAATTATAATTAGACCCGGCCTCAATAAAAGTCAAGGGGTTGTTGCTCAGCCCTCTACTTAATTTACTACCAACTCCGATGACAGCCTAAAGAAAAGGCTGTGGTTCGTTGAGGGTAAGATGTTTGAGTCATTTAGAGTGTTGATATAATGGAGGCAACCTTTGAGAGCCGCATTAAGCTTTTATGGTGAACGGTAGGCCAATATTTTAAGATCACTCACATAAGAGTGCTCAAGGAGTTGTTACTCACGGTTGAGCTTTATTGTTGAGTAAAGCCCAGCTAATAAATTATTGTGAAATTAACCAATTTCAGAGGCAGCCAGTGTTTTCTCTGTTCCTAGGGGCTTAAGGGAAAGAACACAGAGAAGCTTGAGGAGTGGAGAGAAGAAAAAAAAAGGAAGAGAAGTGCCAAAAACAAGATTAGCCTTTCAAACCCTTCGAAGTGGTGCTGCTTTCAAGCGAGTAACTGACTATGCTGGAAACCATATCTTATACACATGTTTGCACTGAAAAGCGGTTTGCCGAACAAAGCTAGTTTAAAAAAACGAACAAACAAACAAAAAAAAAAAACACCTCTAAACCATTTTATTAACCTATTCCCTGAGATAGAGAAGAAAAGAGAGGAGAATAGGCCAAACAAAGGCTTTCACTTTTTATACTGTAAGAAATGCCTTTTTCTGTGAATCTAAAAGACCAGGAAAAAAGATGCAGCTTCAGCCCCCCGAAAACAGGTTAATTTTACTAAAACATAAAAAAGTACACTTTTTATGTTTAAAGATTGAGTCCCAGATGCAATATGTTGATGATGGTGCATGCACAAAAACAAAGATAAAACATTAAACGAGGAGATAGAAAAGAAGATCATAGCATAACAAACAGTGATGCTCTGATAGCATTATTGCTTTCCTGATACTAATTCCAATACCTCATCCTGCATATCAGCCGAACCATATACCAATTAGATACCATTGCATTTAAAAAATAATAATAACAAAAAAAACTGAAACCTTGCTTACAGTAAACATTGCCTTTCCAGTCTAAATGTTCTATTTCTCTAGTTGCCATTGGCTGCACAGTGCAACTTTCTGTGCATGCTTCTATTTTAAATCGGCGAAGAACGGACTTCTGAGAAAACTGCTGTTTTATCCAGGTGTAGAACTACTTTTAACCTCACGACTAAGCATCAGCGCTTAGACTAGTGTACTTGCCGTTGCCTGATCCACTATTTTAAGCAATATCATTATGGTGACATTTCTGACACCAGTATTGGAACAACTTTAATAACAAATAATAAACAAAAACAACAATAGTAAAAAAAAACCATGATGAATATGACCATTTTAATCATATATACTCACACAAAAGTTGAGCAGTAATAAGCAAGCACTGTAATTTGCACTAGCTGGCAACACATCTGGTAGTGATGCATTACTGTGCCTATCATTTGTTTTGTTCATATCAGTAAAATGGCGTGCACAGTGGATACAACCCCAGGGATATATATTTCTGACAATTGCAGCAGATAGGAAAACCCACATTAGGCCATATGTAACTGCTGTGTCAGCCACACAGTCAAGTACCTTTTTTCAACAGCAGCCAACTCCTTTTAATCTTCTCCTCTTCTTTATGAATAATGCTAAGTATATTACTCACTGACAACAATGCCTCTCCCCTCAATTTATGTTCCAGGAACCTCACAGCACGAGAGACAATTTGTATCTTTCTATGCAGGCTCTCAGCTATATGTTTAGAGGCAGGTGGGGCGGGGGGTCTGTAGGCATCTGATATGCTTGGGTTTAGTAGGTAAGACAATGGGGGCCTCCGGAGTAATGTGCGATTTTCTTCTTTTCAGAGGCCCCTGGAGTAATGTTGTGCAATTTTCCTTTTCCTTTATGGAAACCACTCGAGGCAAAGCCCACCTACAGCTCGATGTGCGAACACGCCTCTTTTTTCTAATCCGCTGCCATTCATTGGCAGAGAGAACTAACAAAGATGACTTTTGACAACCCGAGAAATCAAACCGCAGCTGTCAGAGCTTTTCTTGAAGAAAAAACATAGAAGGGAAAAGGAGGCAGCCTACACAGTCAGCTCTCTTCACACTTACCCTCTTTACTTAGCCAACACTTACACACAGACACACCCACGTGCACACACACACACACACACACACACACACACACACGCACACACACACACACACACACACACCGAATGATTCCTAGAAGCCGCGTCCTTCCCTGCCTCTCCTTCTGCTGCTCAACAAGAACTTTTGCTGACACTTCCCTCAGAAAAGAGGGCGAAAAAAAAGGACAGCGGGGAGAAAGAGTAAAGAGAGAGAGAGATGGAGGGAGGGGGGTTGAGTTAGGACGAAAGGGGGAGAAAAAGCAGCTAAAAGGATTAAATAGAGAATTAGCTCACGTTTCAGAGGGTTCACTTTGCTGATCTGGTGAGCATTTCAGTCAGAGAACCTCTATCCATCCCTTCACTCTCCCTCCCTCCCACAATCCATCCCTCCCTCCGCTCCTCCACTCTATTTTCCTGTCTCAATAGGTTGGTAGAATTAGCGAGACTCTTGGCAGTCACTCCGGGTGTCACTTCATGGGTTCACTAAGGGCACCGCTGCTCCTTTTCCTCTGGCTCGGGGTCGGGGAGACGATGAAATCTCTGCGCGGTTCAAGCGGAACAATGGCTGCCCTGCAAAAAACGTCTTGCTTGGGGGTGGTGGCTTGTGAAAAACTATGTTGTTCTGGGGCCCCATGCTCCTTGAATAGATTTGTTAAAGCCCCTATGGTTGGTTTATGCTAAACAGAGCACAGGCATGAGGGAGAGGCCAACGCAAGCCCAAGCCAGAACATCACTACTTTGTGAGCACCACGTCCACCCCCACCATGCAGCGCACACTTTGATGCTTTTTTTTTTTTTTTTTGGGAGATGCCCACTGAAATCCAAATCTCTCTCCCCCTCTCTTCTCTTTCCTCTGCACTCCCTCCATCCTCCTCCTTCAGTTCCCTCGCTTCCCCTTTTCTTCTATTTCTGCCATGCAAAGATAATCAGGTTTATGTAAAGTATGTGTGCTCTTTTGACAGTCGGCGATACCTCATTAATTCAATCACACCAAGCACCATTGTTCCCAAAGTGTTTGAAATGCGTACCGGGGAAGGGGGCCTTTTTTAATCCTGTCAATCAATGTTAACATTTTTCGAGCTGTTGCCATGGCTGGGGCCAGAGTTCATGAAAACAGAGAATATGAGCCAACAAAACAAGAATAAAGACTTATTTGAGATTGGTCTTTTTAAAAGGACATCTACCATGCACAAAAACACGAGAAGCAAATGTAGACAAGTTTGGACACTATAGCGTGGCTGAGAGGGGGTGAGAGAAAAGAGCATTTGGAAACCAAACAGGAACTATAAAACCTTGACCCGGGAGGGCTCTGGGAAAAACCTGATGAATCGCTCTCCGGAAGGACGATGGTTTTTCTCCCCCTGCGCGTCCTCCAATAGCACAATGACTAATACATTTCAACACATGACTCTAAGGGTTCCACGCTGTTGTAATGCCCTGCTGGAATGCTGGTACTACACCATGGAAAAATGATAACTCAGTGGCTTTTTTGGGTAGAATAGCATGCTATATATGTATACTGTTAGGTTTTTCCTTTTTATCAATCAAATGTTAGATACACTAGATAATGAAAACCATGCTTTTTAACTTAATCTCCTTTGTCACCAAAAATGATAATCTATGTAAATATTACGTAATCGGAATATACAAACAAGTTTCACAGCTCTTAAAATGGACAGGAATGAAGTAGAGATTATTCATGAATAAATACACTGGAATTATCTTAAAGTAGACACATGCAGCAGAAACGGTCACATATTCACACACGTTGACACACAAGCACATACACACATTTTACAACAGAGACTAATAGTCGTGTCTGCCCTCTAGTTGTCAGTGACACTACTGTATATCCCACAGCACACAAGTGAGTTCACACTGCCCACTCTAACACTGTTGTGCCTTCCAACAATGCCAGTAAAATATTGAATTTAATATAAATTTATTTGGTTACATTAAAAGCAGTTATGCCTGTCTGCTTAGTATTATGGATCCACATACATGTCTTAAAAAAAAAACATTATTTGATTATTTGCATATTTATTTATTTGGGGCTTTTGAGTGACCCAATTTAGATGTTTTTCTTGTTATTTTTGTTAGTGCCATTCTTGCTTATTGTTGAGATGCAAAACATGCCTGATATTATGAGGACCAGGCCATGAAGTATTGTTTAACCCTTTGAATTGTGGGCAAATTGACCTGATTTCTTTTGTAAACATGGGGAAAAAAAGAAAGAAATGTACTGCTAATTGAAGAAACAGGTTGATTTGAAAACTTCTTTTAAAATTGCTAGGGAAAAAAAAAGTCAAAAAACTATATTTATAAGTATCATAATTATGTATGTAAAATTTTAGTACATTTTTATGATAAAATGCTTATTTTTAAGCACTTTTTGTATTAATTTCCAAGTTCTTTAAAAAAAAAAAAAAACACTTTATTTTTCTTGGTGTTTTATTATTTAGGTAATTTTCTTGTAGGCTACTTTTTCCAAATTTTTGGGGTCAAGTTTTTGAAAAAAATCAAGCCAATTTGCTCAGGTTTCAAAGGGTTATTCGCAGTGGGTTTCAGTGCGAGATAACATTTGCTCAATTCAGATAGAAATCTGGTTCAAATATGACTGAAAAACAACAAATGAAATGACAAACAACAGAACTTTATAAAGTTAACAGATCAGCAGCTGTGTGGCCCCATCCAGGGTTTAGAGTCAGCACCTTGTTTTTTCTGAAAAAACAGATTGAAATGAATAACACACACTTCATCATTTGCAATTAAAAGTATCCCCACAGCCCACACTGATTCATTTTTTTATGCACTCGTACGTAGACACTTAATTGTAGTTTTGTCATACTTTTTAAGTAAAGAATTCAAACTGAAGTCAGACACACAGGTCAAACATACATTCAGAAAATATTATCAAGTTTTCCTCACACTGGTCTCATCAGATCTGTACAGACATGCAGCTAATCATTGAAATAACACAAAATCATGTCAGGGTGGAAAGTTCTAGTGTCGGGGAGATCCCGATCCCTTCTTCTCTGTCCATTTACAACCTAATCTGTTGTGAGAATGTGAAAAAGTAGAGTGAGAAGGAGGCAGATTAAGCCATTGAAGCGCCGGGGGTGCTTCCTACGCATCACTGATTCCTTTCAGGCCAATTTAAACACTGTTTGTTTATTAGTGTCTTACGCATGGCATTAGCGGCCTAGCTTATCTCGGCACACACACAGAGGGGCACAATACGGCACTGTTCAAAGCCCAGATATGACCGTGTGTGTGTGTGTGTGTGTGTGGAAGCTCAGTTGTTCACGGCACTGCTCTGACCTTGTTTAAGTAGTGAAAGACCATGTGAGACACGAATTATTGGACACCGATGCTCTTATGCTTTGTGTAAACATGCTCAACACAGCCGCTTGCTACACAGCCTCTGTGGCACTGACAAAAGACTTAAAGGTGCGCAGAGGAGATTTGGTTTTAAACTAATCTCTCTTCACTGTTTACCATATATGCATGGGCATATCAGCTGCTGCTGCCATTGTTTGAGAAATACCTATGGTTGCTCTATCTGATAATGGCCAGTGTAATCCCTTTTTCTCTTTTTGACCCCCAGCAACCCACTCCTCTTTTTTTTTCTCACTCCGTCTCTACTTTGCCACCTGTCTACTTTTCTGCTTCTTTCCCTTTTTATTTTTCATTCCATGTGAGACCTCCTCTTTACGTTTCTCTCTGTCTCTTTTATTTTGTGCATTTTGTGGTCTATGAACACTGGCGCCTTCATCTAATAGCACAGGCAAAGTATATTCTATATTACTGGTAGAAAAGAAGAATATTCATTTTTAAAGTGTAGTTTTACCTGTGAACTTTACGAAAAACATGTTTGCTCTGCTCAAAAATGGCCAGTGCAAGGCTGTGTCGTGTGTAAAATAATAATACCATGTTTGAGATAACTCAAGAAAACTGCTGCATAAAATTACCGGGAGCATACACAGACATATAAACATACTGCTGATCCCATTGTTAATTAAACTGTAAAAAAAAAAAAATGTCTCCGACATGTCCTTATCTGGCAGTGAGAGAATTTTCCTTCCTCTGACGTATGATTAAGCTTGTTGCCATGTGAGAGAAACACAGTGAGAGAGGGAGAGAGATACCAGGCTACTATTTTGCTGTTGCTTGTTATGCTTTTTGTCTTTCTTTTGTTGTTAGTCCAACTAAATTTTAGTTATAAGTGGTCTTTTAGTAGGATGTGAATCTAGATCTGTTGTGAGTGTATGTGCGGCCGTGTGTGTGTGTGTGTGTGTGTGTGTGTGTGTGTGTGTGTGTGTGTCTTAAGTTTGCTGCATGCATTAAACCAGTTCCGCATTCAAACATTTATGTTACTCTTTATAACTGATATAAGAGTGATTCCTTTCAGTAATGTCCAATCACATCAGATCAGGCGAGTTTTGGCCTCAATTTTGCATTTTTTTGCAAAGTTGTACCTTGATGTGCGTTCAAATTTGGTATAAAAAAAGTATGTGCAAAAGTCAAAAGTACAACTTTACATAAAAGTTTTCTTTTCATTATTTGGGAGCAGTATTTGTGTTTTTCACCCTATGTCAAAGACACATAAATTGCTCTTGTATTTGTGGTAAAAAGTAGTTTTCACAAGCATTGGTGAAAGCAGCTTCCTTCCACAAGTACCAGGACTGCACTGCCAGCTGTGTCTGTGAGGACACAACCTTAGCTGCACTTGCACAAGCAGGTTTTTTTGGAGCCACAAAATAACCAAACAGGCAGTGCAGCCAAATGTGCATGCTTATTATGACAACAGCGTCGGGTTTATAAGAGGCCTATGTGACAACAGGTTTTTTGTAGTCTTTATATACAGCACTTAAAAGTGAAGGATGCTTTTAGTAACCTCACAATTCCATATGCTTTCTTATTCTACCACTGAAGGAAAGTAAAACTTTGTCCAGTATTTACAGCACATTTTTTACTCAGAGGGCAGCTGGTGAGCTGAGCTTACAGGATCATTTTCGGCACAGCTACCTATCAGCACTTTCCGACATAACTTCACAATAGCATGCCACCATGTTTTTGTATGAAGGATCACAATTTCATAGGTTTGGAAGCAAATGATTGGTAGCCTACTTATACAACCAACAGCTGATCTCTTGTACCTTTAAAGTAAGTTTGCATTTTCTAATGCATTTTATCACAAGAGCTACAGAACTTTGATGTAATTAAAGATGATGTACCCACTGTAATGACTTAGCTAGCACAGCACAGTTTGGAGTCTCTGCAAGCTGATTTTCATGCCGACTAAACGACAGCTACTTTCATGCATTATGTAAACCACATTGAATTGCTTTTGTGTGTGAAATGCGCTATATAAATAAATTGAGGAAGACAAATATTAGTTTGAATTGTATTCTAATTTGGGGACAATGCTAGTAACATAAACACAGACAGAAACACACTGAACAAAATACAAAAGAAACAGACATATTTATGTCTGAGACATAAATGAGAAATGTCATTTTTTCATGCAGATTTTCACTTTGAGAAATTAATACATTCACAAGCCAGCACTATCAGCGCATCAGAGATGGATTTGTGTGTGTGTGTGTGTGTGTGTGTGTGGGGGGGGGGGGGGGGTCTGGGTGTGTGGGTGTGTGTGAGTGTAACTGTAGGTCACAATTTAAGAAAAGGGGGAGAAAAAGGAGTAACTGACATTGTAAATCTTCGAAAAAGCATTGATTTTCAAGGCTTGAGTCTCTTTCCTTTTTGCTTTATAATACAGCAGGTTTTCTCAAGCACATGCACATGAATTATTGAATGAAAGTGATGCAGTACACAATCAAAAACATTATAAAAAACACAATAACCTATGCATTGAAGACATTTTAGAGTATCTTTCTAATGCAACAATAAATATAGAAAATATCAAAATTACACGCGCCTTGAAAGCACACTGATGCATAAAGCAGTATGATACAGCTTATCTTTCAAACGCAATAATCTAAACTACTCAGTATGTCTAAATATCATTTCATCTGTTGACAAAAAAAGAAACAAATCAAACGGCATAAAACCATTTCCACGGAGTGTAATGATATTACTGAACTGCTCCCAGTCAAAGTTTTCTATTTTGTGTTTTATATGCGATTAATCTTCAGGGCAGAAATATAGGGAATACACTGCATGTAACACACATGTCGAAAGCAATCTCTGCCGCAGAATCTGAGACATCTTCATTGTGTGAGTGAAGACAACATCCATCAACGTTGCATGAAAATAATTTGCCAGCTTTATTCAATCTACATACGTCTTTGCTCCCCCCGTCTTTGCTCTACCTCCAAAACTCACTGAGATGAGACGCCATGAGATTGTTATCTTGCCTCGCCTTTGTATGAAAATCAAATTGGGAATTGCTTTTTTCCTTGATTCACTTCCATGCAAACAAAGAAGTTGTTTTCTTATTTTCATGTAAATGTCTTTTTTATAGGAGGCGACAAGTGTAATCAATCTTCCTCAAGACAAGGTAGGAGGGCCTGCCGAGGGGGGATTATTGGTGCTTAGTAGCCCGGGGATCATAAAACAAGGAAATTGAAAGTGATATTTAATTGACACTGCCATTTCCACTGCACGGCGAAGTCTCGTCCCCCCATCGCCACGTCTCTCCCACATGCCAGGCCATCTCGCTTGCCGCAGGTGAAGGGAGGGGAGGCAAAGAACTCGCCGAAGCAAATTTCTTTTCAAACCCTCCACTAGAACCCGGAGAGCAAGCTGTCAATCTCAGAGCACAGCGCTGTGAAAAAGACAAGGAGGGTAAAGTTTTACGTTGAGAAAAATAGGTTTCAAAATGTCACCTCATCGGCGTGGTGCACCATACTCTAGTGAAGTGGAACATGGTCAATATTGTGTATCTTTCTGAATAAATAACATATCTGTTTTATGTGGCTTTGGCTGCACAGACAATAACAAAGAATCTCATTGCATATATGGTAAATGTAATACATCAGCATCTACAAATTAGGGTTTAAAAAAACACAAGGGAGTGTACCATGCTTTTAAATACATATGCACTGCTTTTTTTTAATGTAATGCGATGCTAAATTCCTCTAAATCCCTTCCCACCCTCTCTGAAATGGTACTCTCTACATGTCTGTCACTTCCCACCACCAATTTCAGCAATTAACACCACATAAATTAATCAGCCTTCATTCAATTATAACTCAGACGGTCTCTGGTCTCGCGCAGCAATAAAAGAAGGAGACAGAGTTGAGCAGAATTACTGCCTGAGATACTGACTCTGAAATGGAAAGTGACACTGTCTAATTGGAGTAACCTAATGAGATCAGAGGGTGTCTATGTCCAGAGACTTGTAGTAGAATAGGCACCGGTTTGCCTCTTTGACCCCTTAATGGCGGCTTATGACCTGACCTGTGGACTTGCTAGAGGTGCCCTGTGTCAGCTTACTTCATGATAGATTTGGTCATTAAACAAAGTCACCAAGACGGAATAAAAATGTGATTGAGACAGTTTCAAAAAGATCCCAGTAGTGATTTTGTATGTTTAAATTGCTGAGTTTTATCTGCTTTTGCTGTAGTTTTTTTCAGTTTACAGGGATGAAATGCATCTCTGTTCAGGTGTCAGCTTGTCCATCTGCAAATTTTTATTAAAATCACTGTAATTATTTACACTTTTTTTTATTAGTTTTTTATTTTTTTTTTTTATTAATTATATTTATTGTACATGTGAATGTACCGTTGCTTAACCACAAGTCATGTAAATGTAGTCAGAGTCAAAGTTTCTGTCTTTAAGTGTAGCCAACTCTTCAATGGAAAGTAGCTAAGGCCTTCTTGAAAAGTCCCTAGATGTTGCTAAATGATATCACATCCTAAACTGCATAGTTGTGACTCCATAACAATTTACATAAATACAATATATATATATTTTAAAAAAGTTCAGTCAAGCTACCTAATCATTTTTTTAATCTATAGGCTATTGTGTAGACTTTGCAGCATCACAAGATGTACAGTAATAATCTTATTTATATGATAATTTGCCCTCTGTGTGATAAATGATCAACAATGCCAAAAAGTGCCATAATGTACAATAATGAAACCCTTTCTTAAAGCTTAAAATTATTAATTGATATTTCCCTGCGATGTCTCATTTGAATTAATTTCCCCAATATCATTAAGATGGCAAAATATGCATCCTAAGTCTGTGTTTATTATGCATCTAATCTCACATGACCTCTTTTCAGCCAATCATGTTTGGCGTGGGCTTTGATGAACGTGACTCAAGAGCACAAATGTCAACTTTCACACTAAGGGCTGCTGTGTTAAACTCAAGATGTTTTGGACTTACAAGTAATATTGAGCTTTGTCTGGAGTTAAGCTATATCAGTTTTAATTATTATGATTGGAATTAGCTATAGCATCATTTAGTCGTGTAATAATTAACTGAATTGCCAGGATGTTAGTTTATCAAAATCCATATTATTCTATTACAACAAGGACAAAGCAATTTCAAGTTTTAGCTTTAGCTGAGGCTAGCCGTGGCTATTACACCAGCTAGCCTCCTGTGCTTTAGATGTCTAGTTGTATGTCATTATTGCTACGTTCAAATGGAACTCGTGAGCTTGTGTTAATAACGTGATAAGTTGTGAACATGAATCTGTGAATTTGGAGCTCTCAGAAAATGTTCCCTCAGTTCTCATGTGTTGTGAATACAGCAACAGGAGGGCGTTCATATGGACTCTTCTTGTGAACACAGTTAACAGGACTCTGTTTAAATACAGCGTTTGTGATACAGGATGTTGTATGTGTAACAGGAGGTGCAGAGAATATTAAGCCAAAGGATGGTGTCCGCAGTTAAAGTTTGGTTGTTTTTTTAACTCTGTTACTGCAAATTTAAAATGTGTCTAGACATTTCTATGGTGCAGTATTTTTATATAAGGACAGATCGCAGTCTATAACTGAATTTTGACCAAATATGTTTTTGCTTTGTATGGTAGTTTTAATGAAAAACAATGTTTTATTTTTTCCCTTTTGCATTGTCTCTGCTCATTATGCAAGATGGTTTTACATGTAGTAACACGTACAACATGGTTGTTTTCGTACCATCACTTATTCCACTGCAGCAGCGGCAGCTATCTGCCCAGCCTGTCTGTCTGACAAGACGTATTTAAAGAGCTGGCGGCTGACCTACAGAGGCTTTAGGCAGGCTTTGGGGACAGGCAGCAATTGGTGTCAAAGAGAGGCCAAATGGCGATGATTTATAGCCAGGAAGATTTGACTGGCGAGAAGCTGCTGCTGCCACAATTACCTTTACTGCTAAACTCACACACTGACTGCATGTTATTCCATCGGCTGCTGCCACAGCCACTGCCTTGTACACACACTGACAAATGAAAACACAGACACACACAGACACACACACACACACACACACACAGCTTTCTCTTTTTTAATATAAGTGCTGTTCATGTTTGAGTGGTCGGGCCTCTGTGTCTTTGGCCTGCCTTGTCCACTTAAAAGGGCATTAATCAATGGCTACTTTATAAATCAGGAGGTCCTTGCAGGCTCAAAGCGATTATGAGGTCAGGCCTCTGCAGAAGTACTTAACCAATTCCCAAACCCACCCGGACTTGATATATTTTGCTTCCTCGCGGCCAGGCGATTCATCATCATTCTCCCACTGAGGCGTAATGGAACAGGCAGGGAGGGAGGACCTAATGTTAAGGAAAGGTAAAGGAGATGGGAGGAAGGCAATAGGGGGAGGAAAGGGAAATGATCAGGGAATTAAGTGCTTCATTCCCTACCCTCTCTCCCACCATTGTCTCTCTATTCTTCTTCTCCCTCTTTCACTCAGTCCTCAGCTCATTCTCTCTCTCTCTCCCTCTCTGCTCAAGTCCCTGGACACTTTGAGGGCACTTAACGCCAGGCAGGCCCATTCATCCCAGCCTACCAACTCCCCCAAATTATTTCAGACAAAGCTGAGATAAATGTCTGGAGGATGTATTTACTGCTCTGAATGTGGGAGCTCTGCGGGCCTTTGGGAAAGACAGCATTTTTGGCCTGTCTGGTTTGACAGAAGCGGGAAAGAAAGGATATAGAATCTGCTTGGAAGAACAGCTGGCAAGAAAGAGGAAGAGAAGAGAAAAACAGAGGGAGAGACATCGCAAGAGGCAAGAAGGGTTGAGACTCGCAAAAGCAGGGAGACAGAAAAGAGGTCAGCAGACGGGAGAGAGCGTGGAGTGTGAGGAAGATGAACAAAGATTTCACAAATTGCAAATGAAGTGACAGAGAAAGACAGAATTATAGACAGCAAGAGACAGAAAAAAGAGACCAAGGAGGCATGAGCCCTTGACTACAGGGCCGCAGGCTAATGCCCTCAGGGTAGTCTTTCCTTATGAACACTGCCAGCACAAAATGGAGCCCAATAAGTCAAGCTAAAAGGGCACGAGAAGTCTGGTCCAGAGTGAGGAAAAATGGACAAACGTTCCAACGCTATTTTCTACCGATGGGTTTTTATGTGCATTTCGAAGTATCGCATGAGATAAGCAAATGACAGAATTTGATAAAACTTCCTCAGATGTGCTAAAAAAGGTTTTGCCATTTCTTGAGGTGGATTTCACCTTTGTCGAAAAGAGTTGATGCCCTAATGAGATATGGAACGCCTTTAAAGAATAAGACATAACATGCCCTCTGAAGCAGCTAACGAATGAGTCCTACAACCTGAAAATGAGTTCGCATTTCAGCACTCCCAGTTCCCTCATCACAAAGACAATGGGGTTTTTTTGTGTGTTTTTGGTTAAATGCCCAAACTAGGGTCTGTGGTTAGGACAAGCTTTAGCTCAGACTTTTACATATTTTTCTATGACAAAATACAAAAGTAATACGAATCATCATGCTAAACATGGCTTCACAGCGTTGTTTGTTTATAGCCTAACCATAGTTTTTCACTCCTGGCATTTGCATTTAGGCTTCAAAAATTCATAAAAGTGTTGTTAATTTGTGAGGGTGATTTTTTTTGTTGTTGTTGCAATAATGCAAAATCAAATGGAAAAATCCATTAGGCTTTTTGACAAGCGAACAAGTGGGACAATAACTTCTGTGGCAGGCTACAGATGAACATCACCCCTGAAGCACTCTGATTGAAAGAACAATTAAAATATGCCTAACTGACACAAAATTAAGGAAAAAAAAGACTCTCCATCTTTTTGTCTAGTAGATGGTTAGATGGCCAAGGCAACGTGTTTGGTTTCTCGTTCACAAACTTTACTTCTTCTACTCTGTTTACATGTGTGGCAATCCCACTAACTCCAGATGAAACTATGCTCAGCATAGTGTAATTTTGTTTTGCTCCAAACTAGTTGGTGGTAATTTGCATAGTTCCCATTTTATTTTGTTATATTTCGAAAGCTTAATCAAAATGTATTCGATAATTGAATAGAAACACGACTACTGTATATGGTTAGGTGGACAAAACACTTTCCTTTCCTTTCCTTTCATGTGTCTTTTGAGCTGAACTAATTGGCAGTATTCACGGCTTACAGTAGGAGACATAAACTGATTTGCTTTTTTATTCTTGAAAAACTCACAGTGAGTCACCCCAGAAGAGGAAAAAATTCTGTCATTGCTCAGTCAGTTAAATAAATTGAGTAAGACAACATCCTGTCAGTACTGCTTCATCTAGAAACAAATCTAATAGACGCCTATGCGCCGCACCTTCGGTTACCTGTATAATGTCTAATTTAGCGACAAACAATGTCAGCCCGAGGAGAAGCGCTGGAGTCATTTTTATTTGAAAACAAAGGAGGGATGGTGGGTCAAAAGGAAAGGGGGGCAAATAAGTACCGAAAGTAGCAAGAAAAGAAGGCTGAGAGTAATGACGGAGGGGAGGAGAAAGGAAGAACATGAAGAAGGAAACAGGAAAGGAAGCGCTTCTGTTTCACCACTTTTGTTCTTTGATAGAGCAGGAGAGGCGCCGGACATAAAGTGGAGAAGACAGTTTCCATTACCCCTGGCACCCACCAGAGAATAATTTGCTGAGGCTGGGTAAATTGTGATTTAAGAAGTGTAATGACGTGTAATAATTTTCTGTCACTGTTGTCAGTTAGTAGACAAGGCAGGTCTCCTCAGTTGGGGGAGGACTGGAGAGACAGAAAAACAAGAAGTTGGATGCAATCCAAACAAATGAGAGGAGACATATTGTGTAATGTGGGAAGCGGCAACTACAATCAAATCAGTTAGTGGTGTATCAAAGCAATAGTAAATGCTGTAGGAGAATAGCATGTTTACAGAAGTAAACATAAATCAGAATGTATTGTATCACACCTTTGGTTTCCATTTTCATGAATTGTCTCAGAGAGAGGAGGTCAAGGTCCCTAGTGACTGCATCAGTAAGCAGTTAAAAGGGTTTCAAAAAATGGAAATGACCCTCATTAAAAATAACTGTGCCACTTAATGTGGCTAACTTTCTCTATTTATTCCCCCAAAATAAACCTTTCAGCTATACTCTGCATTTTATTGTACTTTTATTAATAAGGTAGTATAGAGTTGCCACTTGTGTTTAAAGAGGTTTATGTGCATCATACACATATGAATTACATGTTTGTGGTCACGCAGATAAGTTTACCATAATAATTTCCTTATTTGTTTTTCACTTGTCTTGTGTTTCTGATATTTAAATCTAATCTCTGATATGTAAATCTTTTTTGTAAAATGTAACTTATTTTTTGCTAATTTTGAGCCGTATCTTGTTAAATGCTTATTGCCTTCTCCCCATATTTTTTTTCAAAAAATCACCAATTTGCTCAGGTTTCACAGGGTTAGACAAGTCAAGCGAAATTACTGTTTGACTGTTGTGCTTTTTTTGTTTTGTATTTCCATGATTCAGCAAGCAAAAGCGTACCATATATATATATATATATATATTGCACCTTTCCGTTTTCTTCAAATTGACTAAGACAGGATGTCCCCAGAATTTGAACCTTTATCATCCCAGCGCCCAACCCAACCTATGGGCATTCAACAAAGGACTTTTATCTTTGACATATGTAATTTATGAAAAATAAAGCACCAGCCTCACTGTTATTAATGCCTCATCACAAGCTCCAATAGAGCAGGGAGTCGTGGGCTTTGAGTGATTATGTTATCACTTTAAGTGTATGTTTTGCATAGACGTGCACAGGTTTTTGAAGAAGGAGACTCAGAAGAAAGGGAAGGCATACTTTGCAAATGTAAAACAGTATGTTGCAATAGATGCGCATACATGGATTAAATACATAAATTAAAATACAAGCAAGCAAACCATATTTCAAATAAAAGTTTTGATATTTACAGATACTATGCATTATTTTCCATTTTTCTTAAAGGCTTAGGGAAACTATCATAGTTGACATTAATATATGAAAGTAAATTTTAAAAAAAAAGGATGAGGCAAATTATTTGAAATGGAAATACGGGGAGGGGGAGTCCGTTTCAATTATTCAATTCAGTTTATCACTGAGAACATGTGGTGCAGTATAATAATGTCACCAACAATCAGTGTAATGCAAATTGTATGCCTCATCTTTTTCTGCTTTTTGGTGGACTGCATGTAACTACTAACAGTTACTATCAAACCTTCATTAACACATTGCAAGGCATGAAAAAAGAAAAACATATTGTGTCTTTATTTTTTCAGCTAAGCAGATAACTGCATTGGGCATACATGTGTTTATCACAGTAATATCTCTATTACAAGTCCCTCGCTTAACAGGAATGCATAATGTATCCATGTAGAACACAAAATGCCATAAATCAAAATGAAAATGAAATGGATTGCAATGCAACGCGGTGACTAAGCAGCGGTGACAAGACTAATTCAACATCTTTTATGGTCAAAGGCTTGAGTTTCTGCTATTTGGTATTACACATTTACTAAATTACAAGAACATGCCCTGCCCCCTTTTGTCTTACTCCATCCTCTCTATAATGTCTTCTTCCCTCTCTATCTCTCTCGGTCTCTCCGTCTTGCTTCCGAAACTAAAGTTGTTTGATCATAAATTGTTGAAGTGCAATGACTTGTCTCCTCCACTTTCACTCAGTGGTCCTAGTAGTAGCAAGAGCAGATTAAAAAGTCTGCCACACTACCCAACCGGTCTCAGCATACCATTAGCATATATATGAGATTTGAGACATTTTCTAATATTCTCCAGCAGGACTCATCTGTCATGGCTTGGTGATGAATTATAAAATGCTTGTTTGGGTGTGAGGGAGCTGCAAAAGTGGCAGTGTGACTCCCCTCCTTCTCCATACTTCTATAACCTTTGCTATGCCTGTGTTTTTTAAAAAAGGAGGGGGAGAAAATCACAATTCAATAAAAGAGGGAGTTTTATGCATGTTATTTCCTGTGCCATTAGTCAATATGTGAGGGAACCGGTAACAACTCCTGTGCAGTAACTTAGTTACAGGGGAATTAAACAGAGACAGCAGGAGGACATTGGACTGCCTAAACCTGGATCTTCTTTCTGTTCAAACCAGCAATCTACAGAAAGAAATCAAAGGAAGCAGTCAACAACACGTAAACACGTGTCAAATATTGGGGATTATAGAGGGTATCGGATGCTTACAAGTTATTCTTAATTGAAAGTACCACGCAACTAAAGAATAAAATATTACAGTATTTTTTTTCTCTGCTTCAGTCATTTCCCGGCATGAGAAGTCACACCCAAATTGAGATGAAAACAAGCCAAAATAAAACCAACAAGACTAGGGCCCCCCTCCTGGATCTAGGCATGGCAGGGGAGCTCATATATAGACAAGTGCCCGGTGGTTGGGCCTGTACCCATGGGAACTGGTCATCCTCAGCCAGAATGAGCAGAATGGACCACCACCATGTGGGCTCACCACCTGTTAGTTAAGGTGTAGGCGTCTGGTGCATATGGGATGGCAGGCAAAGGTGAGCTGAGCCTTGGCTGTGAAAACTGGCTCTTGGATATTCTATCTCTCTTCTTTTTTGGGGTAGCCCATCACGAGATGGAGTTTTCTCAGGAGACTAAGAGTGTTACTCCATAGCCCTATTGGCACAGGACTAGTACTACCTGGGGACCTAGTAACTTGTAAAAATTGCAGTGATCATCTTTGAACTCAATCCAGTGCAAATCTGCCATGTCCCTACTTTGTCAAGTAAAAATTGCACCACAAATCCCCTGCCATATTTTGTCAAACACATAGGTCACATGATAATATTTGTCCCCTGCCAATCGGCATCTTAGTGATTTAGGGTTATAGCCTACTGTAATTGTTACGCGGAGCTTTGACATCATAACCAGGAGATCATTTCAGGAAATTTGAGGCATAGCTTTGAGAAATAGCCGACAAACTTTGCTTGTCCTGTGCAAATGTGCAGTATCACACAAGGTTCCTACAAGTCCTGTACAGATAGGGCTTATGTTGGTCATTCTCAAATACCAGACCACATCCTGATACTATCAGTCATTGGCACAGCCACTTTTTATTGGCTGGCTCTCTCCCAAGAACAAGAGGGGCAGACCCCTCCCTTCAACACAGGCTCTCATTGACTATTGTAGGCTGTGGACAGCACAGGGAAGCCCCAATTGGGTCAAGTGAGTTATGAATCAAAAGGTTTGAGCGCAGCGGCCATTTTGGTGCAGGGCTTCAGCAGTACATTTACATGTACTGGGAGTTATTGTAGACAATATGCAGGGGGATTACAACATCTGAAATAATGCAATGGCAGTCCATAGCAAGTTATGATGTAATAATGTGTTGGGACTGAAGTTTTACTGAATTTAGTTTGTCCAGACCCTCGTTTTCCAAACCTCTCCTCAAGTACCACTTGTCCTGCATGTTTTAGATCTCTCAACACAGCTGAGTAATTTATGAACTTGTTTTGGACTCCTGAAGCTGCTTGATAACAAACTGATGATTTAATGCGGCTGTGCTACAGCAGGGGGGGATCTAAAGCATGCAAGACAAGTAGTACTTGAGAAACTGTACTGAAACTGTAAACTTTTCTGAATGTATCCGGACCGTTTTTTTCTGCAATATAATTAATCTGTAGATTTAAATGAGGCTTCTTTGGTGAGTTGTAACTGTTGTTGGTGGTCTTGAAGAGGTGTTGATTGTACCTGCTGTGGTGGTTGTATTTTGAGGTGGTTTGTATCAGTAGTTTCTGAATCACAAGAATCTCTCTAACAGTATGTGTTATCAGTAATCACCTAAAAACAATGTTGTTGTTGTTTTTTTTTTTTTGTTTTTTTTTTACATATTATAATTGTTAACCCAACAATATGCTCTGTACAATTCCAACACCCAAAAGATTGAGAACCCGTGAGGATTTCAGGAAGACTCAGTTGAGGGTGTCAATAACAACCATCAAATAACTCAAGAATGGGATGCAGGGTTTATCCCAGGGCTAATCTCAGCATGGGAAGACCATAGAGTGCTGATATTGATGAGGGATGTTGCCAGTCAGTGAAAGAAACACTATGAGGAATTTCTGAACTTTACCAACATGTCCTTAGTGGAAGAGACAAAGTCGGACAACTAAGGGTATCCTTGCCAATCTTTCTGGGAGAGCTCAGTAGTCAGGGGTAGTCAAAAAGCTCCACTGAGGCAAGTAGTATGTATGATATTAACAGTGAAACATTTGCCTCCCTACAAAGTGAGAGGGTTGCTAGTACTGCTGATGCCAATACAAACTGACAATCAATGAAGTTTCAGTTCATTGTTTTTGTTTGCTGATCCATTTGGTTGATGTCCAAGCAGCACTCAGTGACTTTACCCTTTACATAACCACGGTGCTTTCTCAACAATTGTTGAAAAAAGTTAAAAACTTAAGTTTGCTGCTTACTACAAAATGGTATAAAGTTAGAGTTATGAAGCCAGAAAGACCAACCCGTTTCTATTTAGTATGTTTTCTAACATTGCTAAGTAGACACTTGTGATGCATTCAAATCACCGTTTTTCAACCAAAATACTGTTGAACTTGTGTGTTCTGTCTATCATTATTTTGTTTAGGGGATTAAGGATTTATTTACAACTCTACAGTTTTACAACAGCCGTAAGCACAACACGAGATATTCGGATACCTTAAAATGTCAACATAAGGCTTTATTACTTAATTATTGTGATGCTCATTGCCTTTATTAGAGCACTGGTTCAAAAATTTGCAAGACTGTGTATGTGCTGATCAGTTTTGATCAGTACATACTTGCTTTAAAAAGCAAAACTATGTTTACCTAAAATATCCAGTGCATTCACTATAGTTTATTACATACATAAAAAAAAAATAGTCAACAAGTTCAATTACAGCTTACACTATAGCACGTATAATTTACCTCAGAGAGAGTTTAGCCACCACATCTCATGGTGTGACAGGGGAGGTGTAATACTTTATAAAGCTTTATATTCCAACTCCTTGCAAATATCCCATGTGTTAATTAAATGAGCAAAAAGTGCAGTGGCCTGTGTCCTAAATTAATTGCTTTCTATTAGATTACATTACTGTAGATAGACCAAGCCATATTATTAACATTGTTGTACATTCTCCTACATTCAATTTCCTTGAACATTATTGTTGAGAGAAATCACTCTCTCTTTCTCGTGCTGTCTCTCTCTTCCCTTCTTCTCAAGATTGCTCCAAATTTCTGTCATGGTGCATTCTGCTGAGTTAATTAAAGGGGGCTAAAGTGCAGTGGCCTGTATCCTATTGCCATCAAATCCATAACTTAGAGAGAAAACATTTACATTAACTTGCCATTAATACCGCCTATGCCGACTTTTCAATTCCCGCTAAGTATGATCTTACACAATAATTGCTGTTGCCTGTGAGACAAAAAGGCGAGGAGGTCCATGAAGGGGACAAGAAAAATTTGATGCTACTGTTAATTAAATGAATAAAAGTGCACCAGGCTGTGTCTTGGAAAACAGCTTCGAGTAATAAAAATATAGCCAACAATCTCTCCCCTCTCCTTCCTTTCAATTCAGTTTTGAATGCTATTACACAAGGTAATGGAGTTTGGGAATGGGAACTTCTTGATAGCTGTCAGAAAGAAAGAGGGAGCGAGAGAGCGGGCTGCGAACGCCTTGTATTTCTTTCTTTTTTTTAAATAAAACAACTAAGCTCAGCAGTCTGTATCCTATCTCAGCTATTGGATTGGATTATTTTACATTTTGATTGAAATGATGTCCGCACCAGATAAAAGCACAGACCCCAGCTGTTGTAATTGAATCAGGGTGGAGTTGTTTATTCGGTTGATCTACAGCGGTGATTTGCTTGTCCTAACACCCAATGCATAAAAGATCCACTCTTGTTTAACACACTGCTGATTAGATCTGTTTAAAATGGCGAAACAAGAGGCGTCCGTGTCCAGAGATGGGCAGGCATAAAGATAATACATATAACGGCATCGGGGGAAGGGGGGGGGGGATGGAGAGCAGCAGAGGAGAGAAAGGAGGATACAAAGGGGCCCCACGCTCCCTGGCTCTCTTGATGGTGTTGGCGTGTGTGTGCACAAGTGTCTGGGTGCTCGAGATGCACCATCTGCTTAACTTTCCATGTGTGACCAAAACTTTCAATAAATAAATTTCACATGGCAAGAATGCCAGATGCACAGGGGGCCTTGAATAACATTTAAATAACATCTAATAGGAAGTAAGAGTAAGCGTTCTCATCCCCTACAACAGGACACCTCTGAGAATTTCAAACAGCCTTTGTGCCGTTGTATAGTAGTAAGGCTAATGTAGGCCATACTATAGACAGAGGAAAAACTAACACATTGTTTCTGGTTATTTGTTCAAGTTCACTTAATCCAAATAAACGCATTACAAACATGAAATTAGAGCCAAATCCTCAGTGTCACATACCACTATGTCGATGTAATATTATGCTGCATTAGTTCATTCACATGATTTAGTGAACCTTATTTATGAGGACTTACTAAATGTATGCCATACAATGGATGGCTGATCATCAAATAATGACTCTTATCACTGTGGCAAAGGATGCACATCCATCATGCTGAGAAAAAGGTGAAGTACGCCCCAGTGCGCAATGCATGCTGATTTCAATATCGCTCCTTGAGGGACCACATATGAAAACATAATCTGCTTAGATTGTGATGCCCCTCGTACTACAATAACTGTGTCAAGGGCACAGGCAAAGTCTCAAATATGTTTACATTTTTTGCATGTCAAATATGTGATAAGAGGCCCTCTTTTAGGTAAATATCAATATCACATCAGTACAAGCATAGTTTCATTTTACCTCTGGGATGATCCTTGTTGAGTTTAATATGATAGTGTTCAGAAAATAACGTAAAATAATAATATGTATGTGTATGTCACATTTATTGAAAAAACAATGTATCAGCACTGAACAGCCACTATAAACTACAGTGAGATAACTTCATATGGTGTTATCATAAAATCCCCTTGCATATATTAAATGTGTAATCTTCATATAAACTGGTCAGGTTTGGCATAAAGCATAAAAGTGCAAACAGGATACGTATCAACAGTGAACTTTACTTGGGACACAAAACACTGTGTAATCTTTGACATTTACTGACATTCAGATTAGGCCAACATTTGTCAGAAAGCCTAACCTTTGTCCTTCCTTGTCTGTATATCATCTGCATATTAAACCTTTTTGTCTGATTCTATCATATTAACCTCCCCCAAAAACAGCTTTTGTTAAAAGACGCAGATCATGTGTTTAATAACTTCTCATGTTTCAGACGCTATTTGGTCACCCCGCTTTAATCGATCATCTCTATTAACTACCATATCTCGCGCTCCGCCAGCCGTGACCCCCTGGACAGCTGAGCTCAGATTTTATCGCAGCATGCATGCCATGTTTTACTTTCCCTGACACCCCTGTGTTGCTTTACACCTCTCTCTGCTGTCTGCTCATGTGGCGTTATAAGCATCCTGTTGTCTTGTAGCTGTTTTATCGGGCTGCTGCGGTTGCTCATTGTGGCCCTTCTGTGGTAACCTGAATAACCTGAGACTTCTCAGGCGCCTGAACTCCTCACAGATAGCTGAAAACAGAGGCACTTTTATCACTTTAAAATGACCTCTGTAATATATACTGTGTTTGCCAATGTCAATAATGTGTTCGTAATGAGAAAAATATACCTCACACCTATGTAAATACAGAATCAAATAAAAGGAAAAGAAATGCATTGGACTTGGACTTGAGATGGACTTTTATTTTGACAAAATTAAAGACATTTCCATCAGAAATAGATGGAGAAAAGAAAAAAAAATATACATTTATCTTTGGTGGACTCATATCCTAAGTCGTACTTAAGAACAGTATTTGACTAAATGTACTTTCAACCATTGCAGTCTATTATTATTATTGTTATTTTTATTAATATTTTTATTAATATTAATAATAATAATAATAAATAATAAAAGTATTTATTCAATAATTTAAAAACATAAACTCTCAGAGGCTAAACAGTCTCATTCCTAAACTGAGACTGGTCGGCAGCAGCAGCTGCTAAAGTTCAGGTGAGGTAAACCTGCCGAGACGAGCCTGCTGTAGCTGTAGTTAAGAGTAGTGTGATTCTTTGTGTGGAGGCTTGTGGGATTAGAGTATTGAAAGAAATGGTCTATAAAAACAATTTATGTCACTAGCTACAGAAAAAAAAAATACTTTTTATAGTTTTATTTGTTTAATACAGGTAGCTTTTGAAATGTTGAAATAGCAGAATATTGACATATAGGCTTATTTTTCTCTCATCTTTGCAGTCTAGTTTACTTGACTGAAAACTGGCGTGTGATTTACATCAAAAACTTAGTTTGGCATTTACATGTAATCAAAACTTCAAAATAAATGTTCATACGTGATCCAAGTATTTATTATTCTTGTACATCATATGATGCAGAAATAATACAAAACATCAGAACAAAAACATTTTTAAATCACAGACTTAATGAGGGTTTTTTTTCTTTCTTTTTTAATGTCGCATATCTGTATATGGCTTCGTGAAATACATGTCTTTGCTGTGCTAAAATAATTTGTAGACTACCTTGTTGCAATTCTTACAAGCATTGTGCGATCACAGTCTATATCAGTGCACATACTCACACTGCTGGTGTCATGCCAGACATATTTACATCTGTCCACATAAGAAAGAGTGAGAGTGAGAAAGGATGAAACAGTGATGTTCTCAGCTCGACACACCAGCAGCTGACCTTTTCTCTCACTGTTGGTATCAAGCCTTCAAACGTAAAATACACACACACACACACGCACACACATACACACTTGAAAAAAAAAAAGCAATAATGCGGAAATGTTAACTGCTTACAATTAAAAATGTGATTTATGTTCCGTGCAGCTGTTAAATGACACTGCGGCCCAACGATATCGATTTCCATATCATTAGCATAATAGTTTTATTGTGGTATAATTACTAAATAAAAAGGCTCCTACCTGGCAAACCTTACTGCGTATCAGAGACTCTTAAACGAGCAAAATGTTGCCTCACACAAGTAACATGGGTCAATTGCAGCCGGGGATAGTCGGGGGTAATGATTAGATCATTAAAATTTAGTCTATGCTTCACAGAGCATAGAGAAAATTAACTTCCCCCCACCAAGCTCATTTTTCTGCTGAACATGAAATAATGATTTTCTGCCAGTATAATTACAAAGCTAACATCTGATAGAGTCAGCATCCAGGGGGGATTATCACATGCATGAGTATTAGACCTCATTACCAGCTTGACTGCAAAATTATTACATCTTGTAATTGGATGGCGAGATTTATACACAGATTGGGCCAGGGTTCCTCGGTAAGATTGTAATTACAGGCTTCGCTGGTTCGCTACTTATCACACTGCGTGCAGGAGGGAGGAGGGCCGAAAAACAAGCGGAGAAGAGGGGAAGGAAGGACCGTTTCATTAAGCAGGGCTACCCTATCAATGGCAAAATGGCGACGCGGCCAGGCTGCTGAGCGGACGGCTGGGGCGAGTGGGTAACATCTTCCCTCTCCTTCTCTATTTATGAGGCCAAACAGTGGAGGTGTTTGCAGAGGGAGGGGAGCGTGGGGGGCGGGGGGGGGGCATTTATTATTACCAGGGTTCCTCTCCCTGACAAATGGGATTTCATTTATTTAACCTCTGCTGATCTATTCCAGTGAAACGTATAAACAAGCCATCCGTTTTTTTACGACCGCCGCAGAGTCAACGCCTCAATTATCTAAAGGCTAACTGAGTGTTAAAGTGAGCCATCTGCCAGTGGGAAGCCCATTGATTTAATTTGCCTTGTGGTTTTACCCCCGATGCAACCGGGGCCCCCACTTTGTGCCTATAGAAAAAGAGGCGACAGATACACATATCCCTCATTGAACTTGAGTTCAAAGAGAGTGGTCATGGGGTGTTTGTGTGTCTGTGTGTGTGTGTGTGTGTGTGTGTGTGTGTGTGTGTGTGTGTGTGTGTGTGTGTGTGTGTGTGTGTGCAGTTGTTGCCATGTCACCACGCACTCCGCTGTTCCTCCTCACTGCATATGTACTTCCACTACACCTCAGACATTTCTGTGAAATACAAGTGCTGAGGAGAGATGGAGTGAGAGAGAAAGAGGGGATAAGGGGAATCAATATCTGGGCTTAAATTTGACGAGGACGATGGGCCCAATGCCAATGGATGGGGGACATCATCTTTGTTCTCCTGTAGCCAGCTAATCTCTGCCTGCATGCCGAAAACTATTGACACAGTATGTGTGTGTGTCTGTGTTTGTGTGTGTGCACTTGTCTGCAATGAGTTTGTAACCTCTGTGTTGTCCATGCATATATTTCCCCAGTACCTGATTGAAAGGTATGTGAGTGGCATCTGTAAGCATGCATCTTGTGTGTGTGTGTGTGTGTGTGTGTGTGTGTGTGTGTTTGCATCCTGGAGGGCTCCTTTGCAGCTAATTTTATAGTCGGCCCCACACACTAATCAGTGTGCTAGCAGTAATGGAGTTGTTATTGGAGTCCATTACAAAGACCCAGGTTGGATCAATGCTGGTATCAGTGGTCACAGATGCAGCTGGTTCAACCTATAAAGACACAGACATCCAGAGAGAAATGTGTGTGTGTGTGTGTGTGTGTGTGTGTGTGTGTGTGTGTGTGTGTGTGTGTGTGTGTGTGTGTGTGTGTAAATACTTGCTCAGTATGTGCTCAGTGGTTTGTACCAAGAGGTCTTTAAATGATACAGCTTATATATTTTTCAGTTTAAGGAGAGGAAGAAGTCTAAATATTCTTTTAGAAATTAATTTATCAGACTCTAATGTTTTGACTATTCACATCAATGACTGTTTCCAAAGATGGATGACATGAGAGCCCTCCCAAAATAAAGCCAAAACATTTCAGTAGCCCCCTGGTGGCTGGGTGCAGTGTAGGTCATAAAACTCACCCCCTCCATGTCCCTGTAAGGGCCAAGAAAAAAAAAATTCAAAGACGATGTCAAATAATTTTTTCCAAAAGATGGTTTCTTTCATTTAAGGTAGCTCTTATCAAGCTGATGTTCATTCAAGTGTTTTTCTGATAAGTTTGGTTTTAAATCATTATTTGATGCTATAAAAAGAGGGGTGTGATGTCATGATTGACAGCTGTGTGCGTTAGTCGATGTGTTCAAGATCAGCGGCACTGCTCGTGCTGCTTCCCGATCCCTGTAGACTCTGGCACCAAATGACATCCGAGCATAAGATGGCAGCGCCCGTAAATTTTGTCTCCTGTTTTGTACAGTGAGAGGAAGTGGAGGAGCTCTATGGTCCACATCTGTGCCTGCTGTGAAGTCATTTTGTTAAATGCTAGAAAAGCTGCAGTAATCTTGTTAAGACGATAACAAAATTTATTCAAAACTAGGGTTTTCACAAGAATTCTTTTTGGGTTGGAGCTGTTGGAGATGTGCAGTGTTACATGCTGAAAAAATGTATTTTTTTTCGTGGCTACCAAATTCAGCCAGTAATCACCTGCTGCTAGTGCTGTGAGTGTTACTGGCAAGCAGATGAGAGAAAATCCCTTCAAGTGACACTCAATCCCTCACTGAGCAACAGCTAAAGAACACACTTACTCTAGTAGATGGCAAACGTGTGTATTTACTCACGTGCACCTTCATGCACACACTCACTGGACACAGATTAAAAGTGCATGTTCTTAAATGACTGCTTCGTTGCATTTATTATGTATAATTAAATCACTTTTCAAATAGTCTTAAATCTGCATCCAGAAGGTAAATCTACAAATTACAGTGTTAATGATGCTATTTGAAACCATATTTAGTTACTCTCCGTGCTTAGATGTCTTTGCAAGCACGACTTTCTTCTCCTCTTTTCAGCGTTTCCTCCATCTCCCTCTATCGTTTACACTGGTATCTATCCCCAGCCCACCCCTCTACAGTGCCTCAATCATTCATCCTCCGTCTCCCCCTCCTTCTTGCCCTAATTCTTCCTTATATTTTTCTTTTTTCTCCCTATATCACGTATTCTTTTCTATTTTTTCTCCATCCTTCAGTCCCTCTCCCCACCCCTTCTCTCCCTCCTGCCTGCTCTCCATCTCTGTCTCCCCAGAGTCACTCATATGGTATTTAAGTGGAATGGGGCCCATTAACCCTGCCAGCTTGTGTCTCTTCTCTCCTCCATTGATCAGAATGCACACTGGAGAGATATTTTATTACTGCTGGTTGTGGAGGACTGACGCAGCCGTTTAAGCAACTCTTCATTTTTAGTCATGATGGAGCAGGATCATCTGTGTGTGTGTGTGTGTGTGTGTGTGTGTGCGTGTGCAAGTGAATATAGGACTGCACACAGACTGAAAGGAGAGTTACTCCCCAGGGAGCTATCAGAGAGAATTATATGTGCATTTAGGCTTGCGGGAAATGGCTGCTGTTTTCTTTTGTCTTTGTTTATTAGTTTGTGTCATGATTTATTGTGTCAATCAATTTCAAGTGTTACTTAAACTTACAGATGCTTGATGTTTCTACCGCAATGCATCGTTTTCTCTCCCTGATATGAAGTGCTTTGTATTTAATGTTTATGCTCGTATAATAAATTACCGTGCCCAGCCATAGGAATTCCATCCGAAAGCCAACATTGATTATGTTTTGGTTTTTTTCTGCCTGTGAAAGAGAGAGTTAGCTCTGACGATTTTGTTGCTTACTAATGTGCAGAGTGGAGCAGCTATTTTCAGCTTGGACTCACATCACGTAAAAAAGTGATTATGAGGGTGAATAAGTATTTAAATGTTCATACAAACTTGTTGAAACATACATCTGAATCCAGTTCTGTGATATCTATTCGTTTTTCCCTCATTTCCTTATTTATTTTAATATTCCTTATTTTACATTCACATTGTAAGCAAGCATACAGTTGGATTCCAGTTTATTTAGTACGGGTATTTAATTCACTCTCATTGATTCAAATGAAGTGGTCAATATATATAAGTATTTTGCAGAATTTCAGTCATACATTTGCTACATGCCTCTGCATGCTTTAATACAGTGTCTCGATCTACTACTTTTTACAGTTGTCTGTGATCTCTAACTGATATTACATCTCCACATCCAGAGCAATCACTTATCGCCATTCTTAAGCCCTTTTACTTCTGCTCAAAAAATCCACTACTACCTGCTTACATCTGGCTTTTTTATTTAATGGGAAAGTGTACAATCAGCATTCACTCCCGGTACGAAAGACTCTTCAGTAGTCATAGGCATTTACTGGCCTTAGCTCCGATTGGTAGCGATAGAAATACAACACCCTGGTGGAGGCCTTAATTTTAGCCCGTCCAAGAAGCGCTCAAACATTGTCCCCGAATTTAATCTGCACTGAGTTTAAAGGAGAGCCTTAATTAGTGAGAGATAAAAGAAAGAAGTAACTGCAACATTTTCACTGGCCTCCATGCTGCTTTCTACTGTTTACTGTTTTCTGTATTACTGTTGTCCAGCCTGTCTGTGGGGTTGAATGTGACACACCAGTTAGAACTAATATAAACTATTGTACTTTTTGTGATTCATAATAAATGGTCACAGCAGTACCAGAGGGAGGAACTGGCAACAGCAGAGACAGATAAATGAAAGGTGAGCAGAAAAGACGTCAGGAAAAGCTCTCCAGGTAAATGTCAAGGGGGCTTAAATCCAACCGCTCATAACTCTGCATAGATAAGATTCATCTGGCTCTTCATAACAGTCCCATAGCTCACAGGGCCTTTCCTGTGCTATGATATGGGGTACTTCACCTCACTGCTGCTTTCCTTTTCTATCACGGTTCCTCCATACCCTGTAGGCAGGATTGCAAGGCTGAAGAGTGGATGAGTCATGGAATAATTCTGGGTGGAAGTGCCGTTCAATTATTAGCTGCTCCCGAGTAATAGCTCTTCTCCCAGTAATATTCAGCATGTGCTCAAATGCTGAAGGCCTGCTAATAGAAATATGGCAAAGAGGGGTCATCCAAGGATATGTTACTTCAAGTCACTCAAGATCAACACAAAAAGATTTGTTCATAGGTGGAAAAAAATCTGAGCTAATTTATCATTATTGTTGTGAATAATAATATAATAATAACAACAACAACAACAATAATAATAATAATAAATAATAATAATAATAATAGAAGAAGAAGCATAACAACAATATATTAAAAGTGAATTTAAAAAGATTGTGATGTATTAGCTTTCATCTACACAGTTCTCATTCCCAGGTCGTCAAATACAGACACGGATGCACTGGGCTAACCCCAATGTAAACCCACCCCATCCACGGCACTGATGCTCAGAGGTACTGATGCAGTATGAAGAGTGAGAAAGTCCACATTAGAGTGGGAGGGAACTTGGATTGGTCAAACAAAACGGGACTTTTGCATCAATCAAAACTCGATTTCCACTGAAGAGACACAGTTTGTGTCATTGTCATTGTTGTTGTAATGTTAACGTCACATAATTTGTGTAGTCATTGTGCACTGACGTTACATAACAAAAGTTGTTTTTTGGGGTTTTTTTTACCCAAAACATGAACTTTTTTTCTAGACCATACCAAGCATTTTTTTTTGTCCAAACCTAACTATGACCATATCAGAAAATTGACTATGTGTAACGATGTGTTTGAGCTGCATGTGACAAAGCACTGATATCTGACGTACAGGGAATGCCCTGTGACTGATCATTTTTAAGCCCTTGGAACTTATAGCTTGTTTGCAAAGGGCAATATGAACTGCAATGTCAGTGTGAACTAATGTGGTTACATCATTGTTGTTGCAAAATTTCAAACATAGGTAAAACACCGGCCACGGCCACCCAAAATATGCTGCAGATGCAGAGAGGTAGAATTTATGGCTGAGTTAAGACTGCTCTTCCTCCAGGTGCACAGAAATCAAAACACAGAGCGGAAAACAGTTTTTGAGTTTGAAATGGCCCAGGAACGAAAATGTAACTCTTTCTTTCAAAATAGAAAAGTTAATGAATAGTGAACTTTGTTGTTAATTCAAATGGCATTGCGTTGAATATGCTGAAAACATAACTTTAGGTTAAACATTCAGTTTGAGTTTCTGTTGCGTCATATAACCTGTTATTTTTATTCACTGCCAGTTTTCTTTAGAATTGAAGGCCATGGTGGCTGCACATACTTTATTTTATTTTTATTTTTTATACATTCTTCTATGACAGCTACTGAGATTGAAAGTGGGTTTGCAGAACTGTGAGTCACTTTGGGGACGGGAACAAATGAGGAGATAATGAAAGAAGTGAGCCTGGGGAGAAAACCAAAACACAGTCAATGAGTTTGTTCTAATTTCTCCTTAGCTCAGCAGTTCCTGGCATGCGAGTTTGACTTGATTCAACATGAGGATAAATGTCAAAATGCAGGGATTTTTACTGTAATAAGCACAAGTGCACACAGAGGCATGCACATGAATAGAAACGCATACTGCGCAGGTAAGCTGGAGTACACACACACACACACACACTCAGACTCTTTTTAAGCACTTAAGCCTTTATTACTTGCTGAGATACCAAAGAATTGTATCAAGTTCGAAAGCAGAAAAAATACTTAACAGAAAACATACCTCTCATATACTCTCATGAAAACTGATAGTATGATTCTGAATATCCAATGTAATAACCTGCAGCTCAACATAATAGATTTTACTGCACAACACTGTACTGTGTGCCCAGTTGTACTTCATTGTAATGTGCCTTGTATGGCACCGGTCCAAAGTGAGATCTCAATCATTCACACAGAACAGTTTTATTGTTATTGTTGCTGACATCTACATGTTGACACATTGTCAGCAGGAAAAGAGAGAGAGAGAAAGAGAAAAGAGAGAGAGAGAGAGAGAGGACTTTGGCAGCTCTATTGCGTGTGGAAAAAAAAAAATCAACTGGACGTGGAGTCGGCTCAGCACAAGGAACTGGCCAATTATTTCTGAAATGGCAGGGGAGTTTTTGAAATGTGAGAATGTTTCCCTGGATATATATCGCAGACAGCGAATAAATGACAAGCACATAAACAAGACATTCGAGTGATGACTTTTTCCCCTTCCTTTTCCTTTCACACACACACACACACACACCTATACAGTGAACAGAATCGTGTTTCTGATATCAAAATTATTGACTCAAAAGCTCTGACTGCACAGTAAGAGCATTCAGCTTGTGTGTGTGCGTGTGTGTGTGTGTGTGTGTGTGTGTGTGTGTGTGTGTGTGTGTGTGCGTGCGCATGTGTGTGCACGTGTGTGCAGGTGCATTCACGCCTAAGCCTCTGCGTGTGTTTCGGCGTGTTTGGTTGTGTGTCCACACATTCCGTTCACTTGAAGCAGCAATTCAAAGGTTGGCTTGTGTATCATAAACCTGTGCTGTTTGACATTTGATTAAATAGCATTACTGCCAATCAGCAGAGCAAGATGCTGAGCGTCGGGTCACACAGGTTGTGGATTCTTTCCTTACTGTCGACAGGCAGCACATTATAAGCCTGAATATAAATGTTTACACGTCTGTGTCTGCAGTTTATGTCCACAATCAACTGGTTATACATGATACAGTGTGTCACAACCAGCACATTTCAGAGTTAGAGGGTACTTTGCCTAACAGCTTGGACCTCTTTGCGTTATTTTTTTTTCATTTCCCCTGAAAAACCAGAGCTGCAGTCTGCTCTCCTCTTAGCAAAGTAAGCTTTGTTTATACCCACGCGAGACGCCGTTGCACAGGTCTGAATAGATGGCACGTGAGTTCCGAGCATGCACAGAGGCGTTTATGCTCAATGTGTTGAAATGCCAGGGAGCATACAAACAAAATGTTCTGAGGATAAGCAAGAAGTCAACAAGTGTTAGCGAAAGATTGTTACCGAAAAAGTAGGCTGCAGTAGTAACACAGATAAACTGCCAGGCATTGCATTTGTCTACTGTAATTATTGTTGTTTCTTACCTCAAAGTAAACTATTTTATAATTTGTTTTCCCCACCCACTGGGTTGCTACACTTTTCATGACCTTTTTTTTTTTTAGCTTTTACAGAGATCTCTCATTTTCTCCCACACCCTGTTGCAAAAAAAAACTCTTCTTTCTCCAGTGTGGTGGCTATTTCTTCCCAAAAATTTAAGGAAACAGTATTGCTTGCAGTGGGTGCCTTTTAGAAAAACTTTGAGGTGCATGACCAAATGCTATAACAACTTTTGGAGCTTTCAAGCTGGACAACAAAGGGTGATTACATTATTTTATGGCTTGGAACCCTGCACAGGGGATACTTCGACATGCATTACTTTGTGCATGCATTACACTTTAGTCTCCCAGGCGGGGAGTAAAGCAAAGGGGCCATGGGGTGCGCTAGCTGGATATCTTAACTCATTAAGGTTCTCTCATAGCTTGTCTCATTTATTGTCTTTTAACAGAGAGAGCACTGCAAGGAGGGGCAACCTTTGGTCTATAATGCACACTGAGTTATGTTATCAAGACACGCAATACATATGAAGATGCTGTCAGAACATATGGAGTGAAAGCATCCTGTTATTTAATATACATTTGACAAGATAAGCATTATTACACAGGCTTTTACCTTCTCAAATGACTGTTTATCCGGTGTCTAACTTTCAGAATCCTTGGCCAACTGTTCCAGAAATGCATGATCCTACTTTCCCTTTAACTATTGACAGTTTGATCAAAACACTAGAGTCAGGTATCAGACCCCCCCCCTACAAACAGCAGTATTTATTTGTTTTCGGATCGAGCTTCTTCCACAATAAAAGGTTGAACTGTGACCCCTTTCTCCATTAATCAATGTAGAGATGAATGAATAAGTGGGATATGTGGCAGCTGGCCTTCCAACATGCTGTCTACAACTGTCCAAACCACTTCACAGTCATTTGCCAAGGAGAGGCCTATAGATCAGCCAAATGGAGTTTGAAACCTAAAGAGTGACCAGGGGATTGGGGAGAAGAGGAGTGAGATGACAGTGTCACAATCTGCTACTGGTGTGGGGGGTCTCACTGAGGAGAGGGAGGAGGGGAGAAAGAAGGGTACTGGGGTATTGTAGAGAGGAGATGTGTTACAAGTAATCAGACAAGTAATCAGATACTGGATGATCTGTTGTCGTTGGTGGTCCGGGGAGGCCAACATGCAAAGATGGACAGGGTGACAGAAACGACATTTTGGAGAGGCGCGAGCAGGGGAAGGATATGATGGTGATGAGAAATTTATAAAAGTGAGAGGACAATAACAGAAAGCTTTAAAAGAGATCAATGTGATGGTTAGATTCTGTTCACTTTGATGTATCTGACTTACAAATATGATTTGACACGATCACTCATCAGGATCTTGTGCCAACAGCACGAGATACAGAGTAGTCAAATTCTGTGTGTGTGTGTGTGTGTGTGGTGAAAATTTAAGAAAAAAATACATATTCCATTTATGGCATTTCCTATTAGCCACGTGAAGTTTACTAAATAGCTACAAATGGCACTGTTGCCTCACAAAAAGAAGGTTTTTGGTAAAATCAGTATATGGAGAGAGCAATGGACAGAGAAAGTGAAGAGAGGGATGGAGCAGACAGAGGAGAGGGTGTAACAGTTCGCTCCACTCCCTCCATTATTGATTATGATCTGAGCCCACCAGAGGCACCAGATGTCAACCAGGCAGTTTAAGTTTCCACTTGCCTGTTTAAAGCTGCCAAAACTCATCTCCCTCTATTATCTGCTCTGTAATTTCCCTTCCCCTTTGCTACAAAATCTCAGATATTGTTTTTGTAATGAACATTGTGTTTCCTTAAAGGACCAGCCCATTTGCACTGAACTCAACAAAGTAGGGAGGCTTTTGAGAGACGTATTTTACAAAGAAAGGTCAAAAATCAAAGCAGCAGACTTTGAGTTATCTGGACTTGTAGTCCCTCGGATAGGTCAAGCTCCACATTGCCCTTAATCCAGCCCAGTAGTATCTGTCTTTCAGCCTTCTCTTCTAGATTTACTTCAATACAACTTATTTTCATTAGCTAATATGTGAGATGACCTTGATGGTGTCGCAAGGGTTCATTTCCTAACATTATACAAGTGTTTACAGTGGCTGAGTTCTGTTGCCCATGATGAGTAACTGAATCATGTATTAGGACTGCAGACTGCAACCATCTAACCTCTCAGATGTGCCAAGCATGAACTCCTGCTCATGATTCCTTCAGTGTTTATTGTTCAAAAGGTTTTTATCGGGAGTCAAATTACCTGCAGAGTTCTTCTCTTCACAAGGTGATTCAAACAGTCAAAAGCACTGAATAAAGAAGTTGTACATTACAAATCAGTGCTTCTCCAATGTTGTTTGGCATGTTGCAGATATGCCACTATAGTCCAGCACCGCTATAGTGTGCTCAACTTTTTTCTCTATTAGCCTTAGATCCAGACATTCAGGAGGTTTTTTTAACTGAGAGCAGAATTATCTGCAGAGGTTTTTTTCTCTCCAAAACAACTGAACCTGGTGATATAGACTAGTAAAAACACTGAATTAAGCTTTTTCACATAAAAAAATCAGTGTTTTTCCAATACTGTTTGGCTTGTCATGGAGGGGCTCCTAACTTCATTCACTGAAACACAAATGTGAATGTTATTTGTCCTGGATTATAGAATCATGGCGGTGTAGACACACTGGACCTTTAAAATCAGCAGATTGTCCCTCAAATGACTGTTAACCACTCTCCACACTCTGCATATTTACAGTATTATTTATATTTGTGTCCCTTTATCTATCACCCACCACTGTTTCCAATGACCAAATTGATTTAGAGCCAGTGACTTTTGGGATACAGTGATACTGAACACATCATAACTGACAGTGAGGTTTGGAAGAAAATATTTTGTGTGTGTGGATGTGCACTCTTTATACACTTCTAAATGTTAGTTTTTGTTTGAAAGCGTGTGTGTGTGTGTGTGTGTGTGTGTGTGTGTGTGTGTGTGTGTGTGTGTGTCCTCTTTGTATTTTGCAGCATCTCTCGGACACATCAGGAGTGTCCCGGTGACCTGATCCTGAACAAATGAAATTGTAACGTTTTGGATGGGAAACAAGAGCAGCCACATAATTCTGAAGAGAAAAATCAATTCAACACCAAAACACAGGTCCCCCCATCTACACTGTATCTCCACTATAGTCGTTTTTAAATCATTGTCCCAGTGTGTGTTTTTTGCTGTTACTTTAGTTTGCTGTAAATACATCTGTTTCAGTATCAGTATCTCTCCTTCATTCCATTCTGGTGATGGAAAATCATCTAGAACTATGCAATCGGTTACACAATAAAGATGGTGATTCTGACTATTCGTGTGAAATTGAGCAAGATAATCAGGGTCCAAAGTCCAAAGAAAAAGTTTCACTTGACCTCTTCTGATTTCTTATGTTGCACAATATCTTCCCCATCTCACTTTCTGTTCTGGCACTGAATATGCCATTGAACTTTAACGGATCGTGCAGAATAGTGCTGTATGAATGTAGCCACTGTAAAAGAGGAAATGTGATTTACCTCTTTACTTTTTAGAAAACAATTAGACTCTGAATACTAGCACAGTGTACTGTAAATCACAGTATCATCTAAACACACACACACACACAAAACCACAGCCATGCAGTTAATCAAGAGAAGAAGATTATTCTCAAACTTCACCTCACTCTTCTTCTTCTCTGTCACTCTATTGATTTCCTGACAGACAAATGAGAGGGGAGCATGCGACCTATTAAAGACCAGTGTCTGGTGTCTTAAAGGTTAACTAATCAACAGTAATGGAAAAGAGTCAGACACTTTTACCTCATCACACACACATACACATACACACACACAAATATATTTGCATCATGGTACATTTTTCATATAATAATGAATCACTCCCCAGTGTGTATCTTTAGGTTTATAATCAGCCCCAGTAAAATATGAAAACCACCTTTCCCCTGCTTTAAATCTGCAGAACCACATGTAGGCTGGATGGAAGTGAGGAAAACAATGTGAATGTGTGCACGTGTCTGCGGATCTATTTGTACGACTGCATATGCTAGTGTATGTATGTGTGTTGCATCGGACGCTTAAGTGGTATTAAATCACATTTAGTTTTGCATGGTGCAGATGTGATGTCCAGGCCCGTGTTTAAATGTCGCAGCATTGATAAGGTGTGACTGGGCCCAGTCAACTGTTAAGCTTTTGATGTCGCATTATAGACTGTTTAGTTCTGCGTTAATGGGCTGCTGCACAGGAGAATGTTACATTTACATCAGTCAATGTACACCTCAATAGAACATGGAGGACATATATATATATATATATATATATATATATATATATATATTACGATAGATTTATTGTAGGCTGTATTTATGTCGTTATAAAACCTCTGTTGGATAAAATATTTACAACAGGTAATACATATCCTGTTAAGAATCACATTGGATAATCCTGCTGCAGTATTTAATACTGTATCTGATGTTCTCTGTCATGATCTACTGTCCACTGTGCTCCACGCCTGTGATCTTTACTGTAAGCTTGTGTCTGTTTTTTTTTGGTTTTTTTGCTGGGCTTCTGCAGCACAGCCACATTGATGCATATGGCACATTTTTTCCTGATCTTGAGCAGCACAGTTGCAATACTTCAAGAAACCAGGAGGTGGCAGCTCTTAGACTGTTTCCACAAGCTCCTGACCCCGCTGCTGGGGAAGCTTACACCATCAGCTGTAACACACTAACTTCACTGTTTTGAAATTAAAACAAAATAAAAATATTAATAACATTTAAGGAAAGGAGGCTTAAGATATAAAATCAATTATAGATTTTTTTTCAATGTATTACTTTGCCAACTTGCATTCATTTTTTTTTCTAAAAAAGCTTAACTATAAAAAGTGTCAATTAATCGCTTTATTTAAACATTTTAAATGTAATTAATTCCGCCATTTCCAACATTTTATGCTGTATTATCAGTGCAAACAAAATGTAATGATAGAATTTGTCCAATCTCAACTCAGATTCTCCCCTAACATCCTTTTCTAAGTGATCGACCTGACTTTCAAACCTCCTCACAAGCGCCAGCATCATCATATTCTGAAATGTTCTGCAGTGACCGACTCGCGGGCAAATAAAGGAACAATCAGCCATCACCGCGTCCGTATAACTGTTTTAGTTACATTAGGAATTGAGAACGTTCCCAGGGGGTGTTTTGTGTCCATTTAGTCCCCCCTTCTTCCACTCTGAGAGGTCACACACCCACACGGCCAGTTTACATTTCCTCTGTCACAAAAGCAATACACTGCAATTTCCCTGGACGAAATACCCCCTCTGGTCACTACCAACAGAATGACCTTTTCTTTCTGTCTCCCTCGCTTCTGTTTCTCTCTCCCCCATGTGATTTAAACACTGACAATCCATCTTCAAATAAATATACACACTTATGTGTTTTTTGTTTTTTGTTTTGTAACGCCCATAATCCCATCTATCCATACAGGAATGGAGGATAATCCTCCTGAAAGAAACAACAGAGGGGTTAGAAAGAGAAGCAGGAGTGTGCATCTAGAAAGCAAAACAGGAGGAATTCATCGCTGACTTGCAGCAGCAGCAGCAGCGTGGATGGGCAACAGGAGATATTCCCCCATGACTTCACCCTCTCCTTTCTACACTTCTCCTCCCACCTTTTCAACCCTTTTTCCTCTATCTTCCCCTGGGTGCCTCCTTGCCTTTCCATAACCCCCCCCCCCCCCCCCCCACTCCCCCTCCCCCTCTTTTTTCACTCCAATCTACCACTTCTTTTCCCTCTCTCCTCTCCTCTTTGCTTCACTTTCCTCACCATCTCCCCTCAACCTCTCCCTCTTTTGCTCCACTCTGTCCCTCTGTAGCCCTCTTGTCATTTCTTTAGTTTTTCGGCACTTTTGCCTTCCTTCGCTCTCTTCCCTCTTCTGTGTCTAGTGGCCGTTTCTTTCTTTTCTCTTTTTTCCAGTCTGTCCTTTTTCTCCTCCCTCACTCCCTCCGTCCATCACCCCCGGCCCCCACCCTGCTCCTCCACCCACAGCCACCACACACACACACACACACACACACACACACACACACACAGCCCTGTTCCCTCTCTTACCCTCTCTCAGGCTAACACAGAGTCTTTCCAGCCCACTGCCTCTCCTGTTCAAATGTAACAATGCTCAGCGTGATTTGATGATGGCCTCAGTTCACTGGCCTGTGTGTGTGTGTGTGTGTGTGTGTGTGTGTGTGTGTGTGTGTGTGTGTGTGTGTGTGTGTGTGTGCCCACTGTATGTGTGTGTTTATTCAATTCATATCTCCAGACCCCTCCATTGTAGAAATGTATGTTATCTGTGTGTGAATTACACTATTATGCTGATAAACAATACACTTAATTTAGCAATTTTACCCAATTTAAAGACATTATTTGTCTTTGTTTCTCTATTTGTTGTCATGCTCTTTTAAGTTTCTCTCCTTATTTTTCTCAGTATGTTTGTTTCGCAGCCTTTTAGTTATCTGTATCCTCTATCTCTTTATATAATGCATAATTATGTCTTAATGTATTGAAACATTTTCTGTCTTTCTTTCAATGCACTTACTGTAAGGCATTTTATTTTAACTGCTCTTAGTTTCTTTCTTCCTTTATATGTACGAAAGTGCTGCATACATTTATCCATCCACCACATAGCCCTCACATCTATATGTGTAACCATATTGTGTAATGTAGTTTCATTTACTTTAATTTCTGTTTTTCTTAATGTGTGTGTCTTTGTTTTTGGGTATATGTGTGTGTGTGTGTGTGTGTGTGTGTGTGTGTGTGTGTGTGTGTGTGTGTGTGTGTGTATGTGCACACATATATGTCTGCACAGACGTGTGTGTGTAAACAGTGCAATGCATGTCATCACCCGTAATCCACCACAATTCAATCCAATGTTGAATAAACACAAATCAGCTACAACAAACTCCTAGTAACTTTAGTGACTTGCACAGCAGAGACAGAAAGTAAACTTTGATAACAGCATTGCATGTGTGTGGGCATGTATGTGTGTGAGTGTGTGTGTGTGTGTGTGTGTGTGTGTGTGTGTGTGTGTGTGTGCGCGCGCAGGTGTTGGCTCTCTTTTCTATGCAAGTGCAGGCATTAAAACACATCAGGAGGCGGGGGGATATTGACTAGGCTGTGTCTCCCTCACACTCGTGTTTGGTCGGCAGGCAATCTACCAACCGTCAATCACGGGGAGGCGACCCAAGTTGGGGAACCATCAAACTGCCTGACTTCTGGTGTCAGTGCTGAGGGGGATCTATTTCAGCGTGACACGCCATCAGCTGCAAATCTAAAGAGGGCTCTATTGTCAGAGCGGGGAGAAACACACAAGGATACACATATTCATGAATGAGCACCGATACGTGCACACACATGCATGCGCTGTGCACTCATCCACGTTTTTTATTTCAGCCTGATGGAATATTTACATCTCATCAACTAAATCCATTCTTATTTAATTTCCTCTGTAAATAATGTCACGCATTGTAATAGTGGAGTGAGTTTCTATAGAGAATCTATTTTCTCAATTTTTCTTTCATCACTTGTCCATTTCTATTTAATTTTCGTAAGTGCCACACCCCAACATTATATCATTTTCATTTTGTTTTACATATATTTTTTATTATATAAAATGAATGTGTTACCTACTGTAATAAAGAATGTTAATCTATAAGGTGGATTCAAAATAAAACATCCTTCCTCTGTGTTCTTGGGTTTGAATGCGACGATAATAAAGCATTGATGCCCTCCGGGGGCTTATGATCATTTGAAATCGATTGATAGAAAATTACTTTTCCACCGGTAATAAAGCGTCACACTTTGGCTAACCTTTGAACTCCTGCCACTGTTGCCTGTGGCTCTTCGATGACCGTGAATGGTACAGTTCAATGTGACGTTCAGACACATGTAAGTCTCATGCTTTGATTACAATTAAAAGGTCGCTTTCTAATTTACCGATTCAAAGCTCATGGGAGTAAATGCAGTTGTTAATAAGAAAATAAGGAAAGGCATTTGTTTATAATGAAAAAAAGGGGTGTTAAGTATGAGTTGTTATTTTTTTAAATCTGATTTACATGAAAATGCATTAAAACACACAGTTTTGTAGAAGGAACACATTTATCGGTATTAACTCTCTTCATAGTCATGAGTTATTAACTACCTTTAACACCGCTACCTCATATGAATTCTTTAAGAGCTACTACTCTTCAGCCCATATGCCGAAGTCATTTGGATACTTAAACACTGCTCTCAAATTACTAATGCCATGTCTTGTTAGCATAAAGTATTACTTAAGCCAAGCATATTGATCCTAATTTAAATGTACAACTATATGCATATTGATTATCTGAAAACCATTATCACAACGATTGAAGGGGCGAGGCGTACCTTATTGTTAATTATTTCTTAAGATAGTAGGATGGGGCCTACAGTGAAGTGCTTCAGCTTAATAACTATGAAAGAAGAAGGAGAGATAAATGCATGTTGTTTATGATGCATGAAGCGGTGTGTGCTTAGAAAGTCCTTGCGGGTGATTTGTCATTTGTGGTTTGTACATACGAGGAGAGAGCTAGAGGGAGAGGCTGCATTCCTAAGTTACAGAAAAGCAACACACCAAAGTATCGTGGACCACCAGCATTGTAAAGTCTCTCCAATGAGGCCAAAAAGTGATTCACAGCTGTCATCAATCCCAGCCTTATCTCTGAAAACACATCTCTTCTTTGCTTTAAAGTCACCAACATTGTGGATTGAAAAGCATGAAAAATTAGGATGCTGTAAATATATCGTGCAATATTTTCATTGTACGAAAAAAGGTAGCATGGTGCATGCTGGATACCGCAGCAAATGAGCAATCCTCTATCAGGAGTGAATGTTGACAGAATGAGACATTGTACTTTTGAGCCATGAAATTACAGGCTGGTAAGCCCAAGGCAGTCGCCAGGTGTGACTGATGCAATCGGGGCCTGCTTGGACAAACGCAGCAGCACACACCAACATTCCTACTTGTCAATCATGTTATAGATCTCCAGGATGTAACTCATCACAAGCACCAAAGATGAATGTTGAAGTTAATTGATACATTGATGTATATGTGCACAGTTACCTCCCAGTTTTAAGTTATTTAGAAAATGTACTTCATATAAGCACGTGCCTCAAACCAAATAAATGACAGAAAGTTGCAGAAAGGTACATGTAATAGTCACATAACTATTTTGTTTGTTACTAGTAGTGGAATGCAATTAAGTGCATTTACTCGAGTTCAATTTTGAGGTACTTGAGCTTAAGTATTTCCATTTTGCACTACTTTATATTTTCCTCCAAAATGCAGTAGAGTACACATATATACTTTTACCCCATTATTTGACAGCTTTAGTTAGTAGTTTGCAGATTGCAAAATATTAACATATATCAGCTAATAAAATATGATGTATTATTTAGGTTAAGCTACCCGGCAGTATATAACATAATTAAAAATGATCCCCACTAATACAGTAATAAACTGATAATATAATAATATAACATATATGATACTGAAATGGGCCATTCCGCATAATGACTTTGAGGCTTTTACTTGGGTACAGTTTTGAATGCAGGACTTTTACTTGCAACATAGTATTTTTACAGCCTAGTATTTCTATTTTTACTTAGGAAAAAGATCTGAATACTTTTTCTCCCATAGTTCATTACTGGCACCATTTAAATTCATGACAGTCACAACTATTATCAATACTTTCCCTTTACTCGATTGATTTTTTTCTCCTGCTGCACTGTTTGTCCTCACCAATAGATTCACTACAGACACACAACTGGGAACTTCTGTAATGGCTGAGACTGTGATCCTTTTGGGTGCACACTCACTGGTTTGGCCTTTTATCTAGTCTTGTGTACTTGTATTGGCTTGGGCACTGTGCTACACTGATAATTGCAGGGGGAAGTTGATGAAGTGAATTATAAATAGCGTAACAGCCAAAGAAAAGATAAAAACAGAATCTGTTTTCTTTACCTTACATCTAATAATCTCATTGATGAGAGCAGATCTGGAATTCACAAATTTGATTTCCACTAATTGCAACTTAAGTCCTCTGAGCAAGTCCTGTGCTGGAACAGGGGGTGGTCTCAGTGGAGAAGTAACTGTGCTGTCCTATACTGTACTGTGACAATTACACTGAATCAAAGCAGCTGTGTGGGGGCCTTTAAACTCTCCCGCCCTGGTTCCCATACTTGTCCTCAGGGCACCAAGATTTATGTCTCTGTCCTGCCAGTGAAGCGCTGTGGCCCTCACTTACAACACTCTGTCTCCTCCTGTGCAGCGGATGCTTGTGGGTCTGTATGAGAATGAATGTACATGGGTAAATGAGTGCTTGTAACACTGCTGGGGGTCCCATATTGGGACAATTAAACTTTTCAATTGGCTAACGCTGACCTCTAAGGTCTAACTAACAATGTACAACCCTCTTCTGTTGGGATTTTTTACTCCCTGGTCTGAAAACTCATGGAAATTTTCAAAAGAAAACGAATCAGTTTGTTTCCTTCAAAGTCGATGCATGCACATGGGTATGACCAAAGCTAGTCAGTCTTGATGATTAAAGTTATTATCTGTGTTTCAGCACTTTATGCTTCAAGAATGTGCTTTTGATGTCATACACATGGTGAAAATTACAAATTATTATAACTAGAAATGTTCCATATGTAGCACAAAGATGGAGACTGTCCTCCTCAAAAAAATCATCCCCATAGATCATTTGTTCAAGCAGCTTATTATAGCTCATATTTACGCTTATTGTATGGCAGCAACCTCTAGTAGCCAAAGTAATTAGAGCATACAAAGTGACAAACTCCCATAGGGAGGAGTTTGGAGATGATGGGTGGATCAGTCAAATCCTTCTGAATCGGCTTTTTACGTTTAGTGTGTACTGCTGTTGCTGTAACAAAGTGCATACCATTGCATGAGGTATGCAAGATGGAGAACAAAATTTAAAATAAAAAAAAAAAAAGATTTGGATCGCAGCAAATCTTAATGTCATCACTTGACATTACCATGGAAAACACCATTTGCTGAGCTCACCAGAGGCGGAGGTCAACCTCGGGAGCTCTGCTGTTACCTTGCAGTGTATGTAGTTTAAACTGTGTTGTTAAATGTTGTTATTTATTGATTGATCATAGTCATCATGGCTCGTCTCATCTATCTGAGGCTCAGTTGATGTGACGTATCCTCCATTGAGCAGAGGATAGTATGTAACAGTAGAGGGTAGTATTTGAGGCATACCAAAAACTTTTCTGGCATACTAGATAGCATGGTGATATTGGTATTTGAATGCACCAAAAAACAGTCAACATTGAGTTATTTTAACTTATGTATGTACGTAAACCTATGTATTAATGGTACGACGTGTAGGATTGACCGGGATATGTTGGCAGAAGTGGAATATGATATTCATAGCTATGTTTTCACTCGTGCATTATCACCTGAAAATAACAATCGTGTTTTTCTTACTGTAGAATGAGCTGATTATAGTATTTACACACACAGCAGGTCTTTTCCCACTCAGTCCACCATGTGTTTTTTTCCAGAGTTGCCCAGTTCCGAAACACGTTACCACATGTTCATGTTGGCAACTGCAGTTGTCTTACATCTGCTACCTCATCACTAGATGCCGCTAAACCCAACACGCTAGACCTTTATCTTACATTATGTACTTGACTAACGGGATGTACTTCACATATACATAACTTACCCAAATCATGCTCTTTTCCTAAACCTAACCTAGTAGTTCATTAACCACATGTTTAAAACTGCAAGTTAACACTCATATATGTAATTTCTGTGTTGCTCTCTTACCACTTGAAGGGACACAAATTTAGGAAACACTCCTGTGGGTTGTTTTGGCTTTTCTGATCATGTGTGGATTAAAATCAATTTAAGTGCATAACAGAAAAAAGGGAAAAAATGACATTGTTTGAGTTAGGTGTTGTATGACAATTCCCACCCAAACTTGGCTATTGTCCTCTTCAAAAGACAGGAAAACAGTGACTACTGTAGTGTGTTCTCCAAACGCCAGCAACAATTAGAGTCATCTCCTCTCTGAGCCTCTGTGACACTCTCCTGATGGTGATAATATGCAGTCCTCATAAATATGATGGGCTCTTAAAGGACCCACAGGACGCTGCTTAAATCCATCTGAAATATGCATAACGTAACCCCCCTTCGTCTTAAAGAGAGAAGTGAGATCAGCGAGTCATGTCCTATATAGTATTGTGCCACTCGCTCATTTAGGCTCACATACAGCGTCGGATCTGATGTACATCAAGTATGATTGAAGAAGTCCTTTATTCCTAATGTCCAAATATGAAAAAGAACAATATGAACAATCTGAAACGTTGTCATTATAGCAAACTAATTCATGCTCAAAAAACTTTTATTCCAAGTGAACCACCATTTAACAAGATAATACATCAATGAACTAGCGAGAATATAGCTCAACATCAATGTGTGATAACAGAGCTCATTGTAAACTGACATTTAGTAAACATTCAAATGAGAATAAAAATAGATATACAGTATGTCCATCAATAAAATGATCAATCTTGTTTGTAAATAAGTTGCATAAATACTAACGTACAAAAAAATCAGCTAACCACTCATCTACAATATCTTCAATAACGGGCAAGGGAATAAAGTTACTGTGCTCATCAAAGCAGAAGGAAGGCAATCACATAGATCCCAAGCTATCGAGGAACAGAGCGGAGAGGGAAAATATCGAGCTTTAAACGGCAGCTTTTAAAAGGTAAATGGAGTCAAAATGCTTCAGCCAATAAATTTGCCCCAAGAGACGAGAGGGAATGCGTAGCGGGCAGAATAATACATGTGGGCGAGGGGGTAATGAATTGGAAGGGATGCAGAAAATGTGCAGTGCTGAGCATGGACCTTTGAAATGGATGGGGAGTTTTTAGAAAAAACCACTCAGATGCCCTCTGAAGCATCTGCTTCCAAGAGAGACGACTGTCCTCCAGCTGATTCTGATATTAGGACTCTCTGTATATCCAGTGGATATCGTCATGTTTGATATGTTTATTAGTTTATGCCACTATTCAGCAAGTATTGTTGGGCTAAACATTTCTGCATGTTACAGCCATCTGTCCCACGGAGGGAGCTTCGTGTTGTGCTCAGGGCTCTCTCATTTGAACCCCTTTTAAGCCAGTATTGTCTTGGTTCTAATGATTGCAAAGTGAGTCAAGGAATCGTTTTCTCTGCCAGTTTCCATGAAGTTTCTGTTCAATTAGAAGGACTAAAGTGATGCTTCATTTTTACATGTAATTAAGAACCTCAAATGTTCTGCTTGAAGTTGTGGATGATGCAGATTAATATGTGCTTCCCTTTTCCATCCTGCTTGGAAAACATACGGAAAACTGAATTTTTTTCCTCCCATGTATGCTCTGGCTTTATAGCTTCTTTGTGATTCTCACAGCAGCTGTTCCTCTCCTACAATGTGTGACAATGTCAAGCCCTTGTAACAGTGACTCACTCCTTGACAGCATTTCAAAGCGTGTGAGTTGGGATGCTATTGCAGCACACTCCACCAGGAGCGCTTTGCTTAAAAGGCCGTGCTCAGTAGCATGTTGTTCTCCAACTTGTTTATTTGCCTCTTGCTAGATATCACCAGATCTTGCAATGGTGAGATGCCTTCTTGGTTCAAGCATGTTGAACACTTGCAAGAATTTCGAACCGTTTTTGGTCAATTCCTGTGTTTTCCTCTCCTGACCGTTCTAGACAACCAGGTTTTTGCCAGCGATGCCCACACTGCGATGACACAGAGCTGTTTGAAAATCAGCAAAGTTTTCCTTTAACTAACCATGTCGCTATTTTTCAAGCTATCACATTGACCTTCAGTGGCTGAACTGCCGCTCGCCAGGGCAGGGAGTGAGGCAGAGTGTCCACGGGGTACATCCATGTGTGCACTAGCTAGCTGACAGTAGTCGCTTTCAATCACACTGGCTAGCAGTAGGCTGGCAACCTATTATCAGGCCTCGGTGCCCGGTAAGTCATTTGTCATGTGGAAATGGGCACGGTTTCACATCTGGCATAGCGTGTGTTCTGAGGCTTAGGCCTGCTTCTGTTTGCATGCTGATGTATGCTGAGGATCTAATGGACACTGTCTACCTTGTACACAGAAAACCTAACAAGAATTTGTTTGGAGACTCCCTTCTTCATCAACTATAACCGCTGTTGTGCTAAGCCAGCCGAGTATTATAATATGTCGCCGGACGCAGTAGATGCCTGGACGCAACCTGTCATGTTCGTATGAAACGTGGCAGGACAGCATCAGGTTGACATGCTGCTGGTAATGACATAATAATATACATAATAATATACATACATAATAAGGAGTGAGAGAGTGCCTAGAGGGCAGCCCGGAGGGGAGGTGGATGGATCGAAGAAATCCAGACTTTGACGCTGGGGTCCAGTGTTCGCTTCCTGTTTGAATGTGTTGTTTGTCTCTACCCGTGTGTCTCCTTCCTTAACCCTAACCACCTGTGACTTTGTCGCCTAACCATCTGTGCCAGCATGTGCAATTGTTAACGTCCCGGCATTGGTTCATATGCTGTTGCAGCACGTGCAGCATCATCCCACCACGTCCTTGGGATGAGAACGTGTGAGTGAATGTGTGAGTAGGCAGGGGGTGTGGAGAGTCGCTGAATGTTTTGTGTTAAACATCAGGTTATATGAATTGTGGCTCATCCCTTGCCATCCTCACTGCGTGAGTGTGCTATAGCCTTATTTTCACTGTATAACTACATCAGCAAAATTTCTCTGAAATCAGGATGTATTTAGCATAGAATACATTGAAAATATTTTTTTAAAATGATATTGAAGTGAATGCATTATTTTAACAGAGCTGTAATGACTATCCCATTTGTCCGGAAGTAGGGGTTTTCTGTCCATACCGCCACATAAATTTTTATACGATATAATGAGGAATATGGACCATCTTTCTCTCCTTGTCTCCCTCTGCTGAGGAAAGATGCCATGTCCTAAAATTTCATGGAGTGTGCAGGTCTGACAAGTTTGTAGCGTATGGTATTCTCTCTTGAGGCCCTCTGAACTTCTCTCTCAGTCTCTGATGAAATATTTAGCATTACAATAGCAGCCTCTTTAAGGGAGGAGGGTGTCACTGACTTGGATCTATTGTTGTGTTTCTGCGCTGTTACTGTGTGTTTTTGTCACTTGGTGATATTTGGAATAATTGTTGTCAAGGTCATTTTGTTATCATGAATGCCTCTTGTTGTCATCGCTGTGTGACTATCAGATTGGCAAGATTCAACACCAGTGTGCCTTTGGATATTTCCATGGCACGGAAATATAAGCAACACTGCGAGTCTCCAAGAAGCAGAAGACACGCAGGCTCGAGTGGAAGATGTGTAAAAATCTTGCTCTCAGCTGCAAATATGTAAAGGTTGTTGTTGTAATGACAATTTTTTGACCAAAAAAAATCTGTTTACAGCGTGGATTTCCTTGGCAGAATACAATCCAAAAGTCACTTTGGGAATTAAACTCAGCTTTTATTTCTTTTCTCTTTTTTTATTGTTTTCATCGGGAGTGTTGAAAAATAGATGGAATTGGGAACAGTGCAAGGTGTTGTATTCAATATATGGGCTTTCATGTGATAAATTGAACGTTATTCATATATGAGTGCACACTGTTTTTTGGTTATTCTGGAGAGAAGTTGCTTCTCGCTGCCCAGGGACACTTTTCCTTTTAACTGAGAAGCCGTTCAGGAGCGGTTTAGGAGAGGAGGGGGTTGGGGAATCTCTACAGACCTCGGTACAATTACTGTGCCTTCCCCTCTCCTTCCGCACCACTTCTGGCCACGCTCTCGCCGCGCCGCTGGGAATAGAAAGGCCCAGCTATCTGGCAGAAGATTTGGTCAGTCAGGCATCAAATGCAGGGCCCTCTTCTCACACTCTGTGCCGGGGGTGGGCACGCCGGGGGACCTGCATTGTGCATTTTCACACACTTCTCTCAGAGGGGCCGCAGGAATCCTTAGCCTTCGGAAGGAAAAGTGGGTAGAGAGAGAGAAAGCGAGAGAGGCAGAGGAACACAGATGGAGGGAGAGTGATGGGGTGAACGAGAGAAAGAGATGGAGCGAGAGTGAGAAAGACTGAGGGAGAGAGACGGGAGTAAAATAGGTCCAGAGGCGAGACAAAAAAGCATCAAGGCTGCGGGCGACCTCAAGGAGACAAACAACAGCTCATCGGACACTGGAAGGGTTCTCTCTCTTTCTGTCTGGTTTCTGTCTGCCCGTCTGCCCCACCTCACCACCACCTCACCACCACCTCTGTCTGTCTCTGAAAGGTAGAAAAGGTTTTATACAGAGGTTTGGAGAGTTGACCCTTTGTGGGTGTGTGACAGAAATGGCCACGGGCTATAGGGCTCAGGGTCAGGGTGGAAGCAGGGAAATGTATTTCTATTCATGGTTTCAGGACACTATACTTGTTCAAAGACTATTGTCACACAAGCATTTTTTTATTTATTTATTTTTTTTTTTTATTTGGGAAAGGGAAGGTGTATAGGAAAGGCGTAAACCCCCCGAGCAACAAATCTCTATCACCAAGCCAGGAGACCCTCTCATTTCCCTCAGCTATCTCCACAGAAAATGTGATTGTTTCTCAGATCAGCTTAAACTTTTTTTGACACACAGGGTGAAAGGCCAACACATATTATTTGTCTGTGAGCACTGGGGCAAAAAAGAACAGCAGAAGCGATGGAGTAGTTTGTGGAGCATATAAAAATGCCTAATGTCACATCATGCATATTTCTGAAAATGTGACATTGTCCTTAGCCCCCCACAAATACACCACAACAGCTGATTGAAACGCACTAATGCCTACTGTGGGCAGAAACCTCCAGTGTCCGCAGTAATTTTGGCAGGAGCAAAGGAGGAAGTCAGGTAACGACAAAGTCCGTAAAGTAGTGGTTGAAGCGGATGGATGGGTCAAACTAAAAGTTAATGTTGATTAATATCAACTTGTACGTAAGGTCACATTACATACTCAACATCATCAACACAGCTTAATGTATTTAACACATAACTTAGTTAACTTACATGACACATACTTATTGTAACTCAAACCATGGTTCTTTTCATAAACTTAACCTAACCAGCAGTGGCACTCATTTAGGGAATATTCCTGTTGGTTGTATGAGAGGGTTGGAACCAGCTACCTATGTTGTTTTATGGCTCGGAGGACTTGTCAGCAAAAAATATGTCCAAATTGCTTTTCACAGGTTATTTTTCGATTTTCTTCTTTTTTTTAATTTTTTTTTTTTTTTCTGTGTGTGGAAGAAAGTTAAAATTAAAGAAGTACTTTGACTGACAGGACAAGACTCATTCGTGCACCAGTCTTTAAATGGCAGTTTATCTGCAAACTTCCAACAAGGCTATATCACATTTCAGCTGTCTTCCCAGTGTTGCTTCTGCAGACCTGTGTGCGAAAGAATGTCCTCCTTTATCATTTTGGTAAAAAACACATGTTGAGAGTATTGTATACCCTAATGAAGGCAGTTAATGATAAGGGAATGCTGTGACACCTTGTCCAACCTGCTGTGTAAGTGTGTGTTTGTAAGTGGGGGTGGGGGTGAGGGTGGTCAGTAATGTGGAGATAGGTCTGGCAACACAAGACATGGGGTTGGTCTGTGTTTGTGGTGGAAGAGGGAATGATGAGTCCTAAAATGAATTAATATAACACAGATATACTGCACCTTCCAGTTGTCCATTATCAAACAATGCAGTGTTACTGTAATTATTGTGTCATTTGTTGCAAACATCAATTTCTCTGTATAAAGTTTTATATAATATGCTTTCTGAGAAGTTTACGAGCCAGTGCAAGGTAAATTGTGGATGTAATTGTAAGGGGTTTTTTTTGTTTTTTGTTAGTTTTAACAAAATTCAGACTGTGAAGGCTTTTAATACATTTGATTTTAACTGTCCAAAATATGTCCATCCTGAAGCGTTCACATAGATTTGACACAGCTGCCCCACATCTTCCACTATAATTTAATTCCTTGCCGTTTATGTTATCCACAGTGATTATCAGATTTCCACAACAATTTGGCCCTTCACATCCCAACTGAAGGTAATATTGCTTTTCTTCATTGCCTCAAAAAGTTGTCCTTGTATCATGGCAATAAAAAAACAGCCTCGGTATCATTCACACTGGATAAATCTCCGCTACTAACATGCACATCTTTAAAGGGATTATAAAGTCAAACGAAAGACCCCTCTTCTTGAGGCGTAGGTGTATGAATATTATTATTGTTGTGCATCTCTGTGAAAAAGGGAGAGAGACTTCCCAGCCATCTTTATTGCAGTGTTAAGGCCCAGGTAATGCCTCAGAATAATGCATGATAAGGCAAACATAGGCACTCCTTTCAAAATATTCAAATGTGATCGGCGGAGTGGAAAATAAAGGAACGTGGATGGGTGGAATGACTTCCCTCTTCTCCATACTCCTTCATAATATTCATATCACCGCTCATTTTCTCTTTTACTTTGTTTCTCAAAGTGACCCTGACACAGGAGCAGCGCACAATCTCATGTTTTAAGGGAACTAATGTTTTTAATGAATGAGATATAAGTACTGTTGAAATTGTATTTTCCACAGCCATTTTTATCTGCTTGTGACCAGTTGTAACCACAGCTTGGTTAGACTCGCCAACTGTGGCGTGCATTGATATTGATATCGGGGAGTTTTCTTTTAGTCGATGTAAGGGTCTACGGACAGAGGGATGTCGTATTTTGTGAAGCCTGCTAAGGCAAGTTGTGATTTTTGATAATGGGCTTTAGAAATAAAATTGACTTGACTTGACAATACTTGACTTGATATAGAACATGTTTGGTTATTTACCCCAAAGATTTGATCAAACTTGTGATCAGGCAGTGAGTGAAGAGTGAAGTTTCATCTCATGTTAGTCACGTTGCTCTGACCCCTGGACTGTTTGTGCTGTGTGCAGTTTATTCACTCCAGTTTACCAACCACACTGGTGGCGAATTTGCGTTTCCAAGGACCGCGAAGGAATGACCTACCCTACTCTGCCTCTCTCAGCCTCTGATTTTCTTACCCTGACACTCTTACCATCACTAATCTCACTCCTCTTGCCTAAACCTAACCAATCTAACCAACAAATGCAACAAGTACTATCCTATCATAGTAAAGGAAGGGCGGGTCATTCGCTTCTCCTAGGATTTGGAAATTCGCATGCAGGTGTCAGCTGCAACATTTGCGTGCTTGCGAGGTGTGCTCTGACTGTGTGTTTTCTCTGTATGGCTTTGTGTGTTTTTAGAAGAACTCATCAGAAACTGCAATTCTCTTTGTTAATTTATCTTCCTACAGTTTCTCTGTTTGGTTATTAAGTAACATTTTATCTAAGTAGACCCGGAAAATCACAATATTTTTCTAAAAAGTTGGAACATGCTGAACTTATGTGGATGCATCTACACAGCCTGTTCTCATGACCAGGTCATCAAATACAGACACTTTGTCATGCTCCTGGGTGTGTGGTAGTAACAGCAAAGGCACACTTAAGCATGAATATGAGATGCACCTGGCATCCAGTTTACTCCAATGTAAACAAATCCATGTACTCAATTGACATTGAGTACAACTGATGCAGTATAAAGAGTGAGAAAGTCAGTGTTTTAATCTAATGTTATGCATTTTATTTACTCACGGCCCATCATTTTAATGTGATATCAACTATGCAATTGACCTACTTTTGTTGCACACTGATGTTACTACACTGTATAACAAACATACCTGTTTGAACCTAAAACATGATATTTTTTTCAAAACCTAACCAAGTAGTTTTGTTGCCTGAACCTAACCATGACTGTTTCACAACATTAATCAAGTGTTACAGTGTGTTTCAGAGTAGTCAGAGGAGCTGTGAGTAAAAGCAGATAGGTGTACACCTCAGTTTGCACCGCCTAAAAGAGCAGGCCAAAATTTTGTAGGCACCCATGCCTTTCCATTGAATTTCTATGCAGCTGTAACACATCTTTAAAATTCTTGCGTTCTGTCTAAATGCAGTGGGTTCATCCGTGTGTGTGGGGTTGAAATATGATTGAAATGGAAACATGTAAACCTAAAATTGTATCCACCACAAGTGCTGTTTTTTTTAAAAATATATTTTTATGCTTCATTAATAATGACGAAAGTGCTCATTCACTATTCCATCATTCATTTTCATTTTGCGGGGACTTTCCTCAAATGACCTTTAGGTTGCATGTAATGGACTTTACCCCTTACCATATTTAAATTTTGCCCAATAACCTTTAGATTGGCATTATGCGCTGGGAGCAGTATACAGAATTTAGGAGTAAGTTTTGGTGCAGATGCTCAGACATAATAAAAGGCAAGGGGCCAGAGGTCATGGGTAGAATGGAGTCCACCATGCATCAGAGACACTTGGCAGGTTATGAACCATTGCATTGCTTTCAGTTTTGGTGTCGAAGCTCATACAAGTCACACCAAGTTTAACCCTTTGAAACCTGTGCAAATTGGCTTGACTTTTAAAAACATGGGAAGAAGGCAATGAGCAATAACTGAAGATATGTCCCTTTTTGCTAGAAAACAGTAAAAAGTACAAGACAATTACCTGAAATTTGTAAAATAAATAAATAAATATTTCAAAAGATAAAAAAAACCTTGAAAAGTGCTTAAAAGATAGAATAATTCTGTGACATAATTTTAAATATGTAATGATGACCATTGTAAATATAGTTTTCCTGTAGCTTTGTTCCAGAGACATTTTTCACTAGGTTTTATAAAAATATAATTTTCAAAATCTGCTAATTTCACCCAGTTTGTGAAACATCTCTTACCAAGTTCCTCATTGTCCTTTTTGTGATGTCGCTCCAGGTTACAAAGGGTAAACACTGCTATTCCTGAGTGTCTGGCAGTGTTATCCTGCTCTGACTCTTTATTGTAGTTTTAAGAGTATAGATACAGCAATCGTACATCATGGGAATTTTCCCACATACTGTATACAGTGTGTGTTCTTTTCACGGACTGAATTCCCAGTCGAAGGCTAAAGTAAACAGTTTTTCTTTGAAAAAGCAGAGAAGTACTTAAACTAAAGGGAATAAAGTATTGAATTATGAAGTACAAAGTTCTTTATGTGGCCCAAATCGCATTTCAGCAAGCACAGCGAAGACAACAGAATAAAGAAGAAAGCCAGAATTAGACTGCCGGGAGAGAGCAGCCCACTCAGTAAGATCTTAATGCAGCGATTAAAGTCAGGGAATGGTTGAAAAACCATGTCATGCCCATAGCTGCCACAGTTACTCCTGCATTACCTGCCTGCTTTTCATGCAGAACTGCAAAAATGAGGGGCACAAAAAGCAACTGCATGTTAAATAGGTATTAAAATTGTATAGTTTTAATACCTCCAGGTAGAGGAAAATATTCAAATGCATCCATTCTCTCTTGTTCTGGTTTTGAGTGATTGAAGGAACTTGTGATTGGGTTTCCACATTGTGCTCCCATCTGCACATGCCAGCCCTTATCTGCCTTGATATTAACATGGCTCTTTCATTAGAATCCAGCCCATTTTCTGGTTTATGGGTAAAATAAGATGCAGAATGAGACAATAAAGTGCATTTGTGTTTTAGTGGATGCATTATGAATAAATAATTGTAAGTGCCTGCCTAGGCCTGCGTCTTCAGGAAGATAATCACTGCCTATAACACATCCTCTACCCCTTAACGCAGCTACGCTCAATGTACTAGTTCTATTATGTAGGTGAATATTGAAAGAGGATCATGACTTTATAATATCCATGTGCACCAGGAGCAGAAACAAATGGAAAGATGGTGGAAGGAGATGGAAACAGGTCATTTCTGGTCATTCTTGCTGTTATTTCGAGACAAAGAGAAGGAGGGAGTGAGCAGAGAAAAGATACATTTATTTTTTTTCAAGGTATAAAGGCAGCAAGGCAGAGACAGCAAGGGACTCGAGTTACAACCATGTCTTAACATTACTTTCAGAGCTTATTTTCAAGGCTGGATTTGGAGTTTGCTCCAACTCACTCAAGTACTTGTCCACGACACATTACGGTGAGATCCTGTCAGATACACAAGTATGGAGAAAGTAAGCTAAAATCCCTTCTACTACTGAGTCATCCTGTAGGGAAGCATCACGTATCTGACGCCCAGGCTGTGCATTGCAGATCTCTGTTTTAACCCTTTGAAACCTGGATCAGCATCACTATAGCGTGGGCTGCATTCAGATGCCTATCACAAGTATTTAAACCTTTGAAATCTAATGAAATTGGTGTTAGTTGTTAAAAAAAAAAAAAAAAACATGGGGAAAAGAGAACTACAATGACCAACCTCAAAATAAATGTCCTGCAAATTGCAAGATATGTGTACATTTTTAATTTTTTTTGAAAGCAAGGGAAAATATGCTGCATTTTCAATAATCATAATTTGTGTGTGCGTGTTTATTTTAAGTAATTTTCTAGTGCTTTTAACATTTTTTTTTTGCTAATTACTGGGTCATTTCTCCTTACGTTGCTCATTGCCTTCTTGCCATGTTTTTTTTTTTTTTTTTAAATCAATCTAATTTGCCCATGTTTCAAATGGTAAATAGCAAATTGTTGTGACTGGTTTGCATGAAAACTGGTATATTTATGCAGTGATATCACATGAGACACTCTTTCAAGCCATGTTATAACTGCACCCCGGGCTGGTACAACAGTCTGTATATTAATCTAAAACAAAATGTTCCTTGCAAATTTCAGATGGGGAAAATGTATTCAATAACTGGTTGCTGCGCATGGCTGCAGCTGGGTTGGCTGCACTGGTGGTGGTCGCAGGTGTCGGGGGATTCGAGGGAGTCAGTGGTCTGGTCTGGGGTCTGTCATGACAGAGAGAGCAGCCACCTGGCCCCTGTGTGTTTGTGTGTGTGTGTGCATCACTGCGATCAGTGTCATTCTGGTGTCTGACATGACGGGTCTGGCGTTGGTGACACATGCAGGCGCACACACGCACACACACACACAAACACAGGACAGGACACATTCAGGCAGAAAGGTGATTGACAAGTCTCTTTGTTTGGCCGGCCAGCCTGTTTGCATTTTTCTTTCTAAAGGCGAACAGGGAAGAGAAGACTATATTGTAACCAGATACATAAAAATTACAATTTTATCTGGAACGCACACATGTTCCTCTAGATTAAGGTTAGCTCATGCACATACAAGTTGTTTTGTCAATTGTACTTGTGAAAAACCTACAGAAAAACAGTTTGAGATTCTCAAGTGTAATTTTGTCTGTAACAGGCCCTGGTACACCTCTTCTGTTTCATTTACATTTGGATCAGACTCAAAAGTGGCTTCTAATTTATAGCTACTGTATTATTTCAGAGAGGTTTGTAGTAAAATTGAAAAACAGCTTATGTCAGCAATGTTTCCATATGCTTCCGAAGATCAGCAAAATAAAAATGAGTTTAAGAAAAGAGCTTGGTTGGTAGATTTGTCCTTGTGATAAGATAACTTTTGTCCGCTGCCTCAATTATCTGCAACCTGTTATAGTTTTATATAATGCAGAGAAAAAAGGATGAAGTCTGAAAGAATTCATGGGATGGGATGATTTACCGACATAGTATTAAGGAAAGAAGGGATGGCAGTACAGCTTCCTGCAAGAATGTGTTTCAGCAGCTGGAACAAAGGGACACCTGGTAAAGCATTAAGGGCAGTTGTTATTGTTATTGTATTTTAAATGGACTTGAAAAAAACTCATATATTACATTAGAACACGAGCAAACTTATGAGGCACACTAATTTAACACAGAAATCCAATGTTGTGTGAAAGCAATAGTTTCATTAAAGATTGTGTCATGGACTTTGGCCTTCTGGCCCACCATAAAGAAACAGTTCAAAAAATTTGCTATACAGTCAAATAATACAAGATACATTTTTAATAGTGAATTTAGTTCAGCCCTGTTACAAACACATGTTGCTGACATTACTCTTATTCTCCACTCACAATCGCTCCACTGATTTGTCCCGTCTTTTGCAGGTTCCTGTTAATATGCTGTGTCTCAGTGCTTCCGAAAAGAGAAAAAAACCCACCAGACAACCAGCAACGCTGTACTGGGGTATGTTATGTTTTTTATTTGATTCAAAGGTGAATAATGAGACAGTGGGCCCTCGGGCACAGATATGCAAAAGGAAACAGGACTTTGGTGTTTTTTTCTCTTTTATTGTTGTTTTGCATCTTTTCGTCATCTTTTTGTGGTTTTTGTCTCTTCCAGGCTATTTTGTGTATTTTTTGTTGCAATTGTTTGTAGTCATTTTGTCTCTACCTGGTTGGTACATAAATGTTGGTAATTTGAGTGACATTTTGCCAGTGAAGGTCAGGGGGCCCTGACACCTTAGGCCCCTGGGCCTTTGCCTTGTAGGCCCGTTCAGTAATCCATCCATGATTTTGATTACTTATGTATTTATTTTAGAGGTTTGTGGCAGTCTGCTATTACTTTAGTGTGACATTGGTTTGTTTAGTAAGCACATTTCCTTTGCTTGTCATTTGGGGGGCAGAGCAGCCCATCTACTGTATTTTGCTTGGACTAGGCCCTAAAACTCTCTTGTCTTATTTTATGAATTTACTTTTAATTATACAATGTGTTTTTTCTTTTTTTTTCTTAATTTGGACAACCACTGGACATTTATTTCAATATAGCATGGTATGTCCTTTTCCTGCCAGTGTTACACTTTCTTACATGCTATGTTAGTATATGAAATATTGTCACGCGCCAAAGTTTGCACTTCGCTCTGAATGTGTGATTTGTGACTACACTGAATAAAACAATGAGTAAATGAAGGGAGACCTCCGTAGCTCACCTGGTAGAGCAGACATACACAGAGGCTATGTCCTCATCGCAGCAGCTGTGGGCTCGATTTGTGTGGCCCTTTGCTGCATGTCATCCCCCCTCTCTTTCTACCCGTTTCACGCTTAAACTATCCTATAAAATAAAGGCAAAAAGCCAAAAAATAATCTTAAAAAATGATCATAAAAAAAATGAAAAAATAATGGACAAATTTTGAAAAACAATCGTTGCGCAAGATAAATCAGATTACAAATCAAATGTTTTTAAAAAATCAAGTGAAATCATATAAAATAGTTAGACTGACAGTAAAATAAATGCGCTTCCAATTAAATCCACAATAAAAATAACTACCTTGTATAAATTGTCATTTACTATATTTTTATGCTCTTAAAAGGAAATAATCCCTTAGACTAAGCATTGAAATCACAGGAATGACCACAGAGGAGCAGGTGCAAATGCCAATGTTACAAGACGTTTGATTGTTTTCACCCATATCCTGGACCGTGTAATGGGCAGACATACATGCTGAGTCCAAGAACACAACCAGTGAACAAGGGCCCAACACTAAGATTTACAAGACACGTCGGGTTCACATTTTTGGGGCTTAGGAGCCTACATACGGTATTTCAGTGTTTCAGTCCCTGGCCAGTTGCTAAGGGAACACCTGCAGATAGCTAGTTAACTAAGTGCAGCGAAGATGCTCCCGTTGTGGTGATCAATTATGGATGAGCCGAGAGAACTTTGACATGTTAAACCACTTAGAGAGGCTGGAGAGGAAGAGCAGCGAGAGAGAGACAGGAGTGAGAGGAAGATGAAGAAAGAGAAGCTAGGGTTGACTCATCTCAGACATATTATGGTGGTATTGTTAAAAACTAGAAGGTCCATTTTCATTGGGTTTCATCGCCATTGCTGCACACTCTGCTCGGGATAATACATGAGGGATAATGGATATGCTATCATCGAAGGTGCTGATGCTGCGGGATTTGCATAATGCATTTGGATGTCCACCTTCATAATGTGTTAAATGCAGTGTGCATTAAATCTTCTCTACCTGCTGCATGTTGTCTGAGTGAATAAAAAATTGCCATGAAAAGGTGTTGGACATAGATAGAAATATGCTAAATGAAATAAATGAAGATTCATACACTATTCTTTACTTTCTTTTTAAATGCTTTAGATCACATTCCATAAAATAATGTAGTGGCAAATGTTACCAATGACACATGGTACTAACTAGCTGGCATATAAGTCATTTGTAATTAGTTTGAGGATGCAAAGCTTGCCAAACTTGTCTCATACTATATTGCATATGAAGTCAGTCCCTTATTAAAGGTGTCCTTTTGAGTTTTCTTGTATGCAAAAAAAAAATTGTGTTTACATTCACTGTTACCTCGTAAAACATTTGCAAAGCAGATTTTTGAAGTATTTTATCGGTGCATAGCAGCATATCTGTAAGTTACTGCCACCTGTAGATTAGCGACAGGACTGTGTATTGGACAACGTAAACAAAATAATTTGCTCCAACGGCTCCGTAGTTTGGTGACCAACAAGGGCAAAATGTGTGACAGTTGCCCAAAACATTTCCATTCGTAGAATCATCCTGCAGCTTCAGAAATGATGCCAATTCAAAGAAACATACTGACATAACACATACCAAAATCCAAAACATATACAGTGGAAGTGTGCTGCACATGGAATAAAAACAAAAAAATACTGCTGTAATAGCCAAAACAAATACAGTAAACGTTCTGCAACTACAGAAATGTTGCAAAGACACAAACATATGAACAAATGCATCAAAAAAATGCTGCATATCCAGTCAACACAAAGGCAGTTCTCCAGACTTCTAGGGAGAGTGCTTAGAAAAACAGCTTGATCTTTCTTTCTTTTTTTTTAACTTTAACAGCTTGATTTTCAACCCAGTAGAGCAAGAGACCAGACGAGGGAGTGTGTTTGCTTTTGAAGGTGAAAGAAAAGTTGCATAAAGGGGTGACAATTGTCCCTAGTCTCTTGCTTAGATCGGTTGCTCTTTTATAGTATTGTAAGGACTAAGGCCAAATGTAACAAAGAAAATTGGCATTTTTATGCCGCCTCTTTATTGTACTTTTCTTCACGCTTAAAAAAGAAATACACCCCCTCGTCTGGTCTTTCGCTCTACCAGATTGAAAATCAAGCAGTTCTACTTAGTGCTCCATCTAAATGCCATGAGAACGTCCATTGTGTTGACTGGATATGCACCGTTTTTTGTTTCATTTGTTTGTGTTTTTTTGAGTCTGCTTCATTTCTGTATTTGAAGTGTGTGTGCCGTTAATGCATTTGTTTTGGCTTTCTGCAACACTTTTTTTTTCTTTTTCATTTGCACCACGTCTGCTGTTTTATTTGTTTCAGATTTTGTAATTGTTTTTAAACGGGCATCGTTCCTGAAGCTGCAGCGTGCTCTCTTGGAAATGTTTTGAGGATTGTAATGCATTTGCCCTTGTTGGCCACCATACTGTAACGCACATGACAAAAACTTAAATTGTATAACATATGACCGGACACATAAACTTGTCTGCATTCTACCTTAATATCTATTTTGGTGTTCAGATTGATCTGACATTATAACTACAGTACTTTCACCAGAATTTGATTAGTGAATAGTGAATATTTTATAATCACAGCTATATAAAACTTCTGGTGTATTGCTTTGTTCCCTAGCAGCATTAATGATCTACACAATACTAATACAATTTTATTATGTATGTTTCCATATGCAAAATTAATTATAAGTATAGCAGAATTTTAAAACACTGAGGATAATACCATTATAATGTTACTCCATTTGTCCATTTGTCTTAAACGTAAAGTCAGTACAGTGGTAAGGATTGAGCCATAGACTGAACAAGCTAACATTAAAGGAAGTCATTTTAAAAGCCACTTCAGCTGGTAAAGATACCAAATGTTGACTAGTTTGCACAATCCACCAAATAAACGTATTTATTACCGCCTGGCAACATCGAGCACATCTTCAGCAACAACAACAAAAGTCACCATTTTTATGCAGAGTGCCTGAAGCAGACCAGCCGACTATCCGACTCATGCAAAAACCATTAGGGCTTTAAGGCCAAAAGAGAAGAGAAAAAAAATCATTGTGCTGTTCAAGAGAAGAAATAAGAAATACATTGAGAAGATCGTTGGAGATCAATATTCCATTTGGACTCACAGACTAGACTAGACAACAAATAGGCTAATGTTTTGCTGGATAAGCATTGTGTGTGTCTGTGTGTGTGTGTGTGTGTGTGTGTGTGTGGGTGTGCATGCGTCCGTAAGAATGCTCGGACATTATTTCTGTGACTGCAGAAAGAGAGACATGGTAGCTATTGGAAAGCCTGGGAGCTGCTCGGGGCTTCATGTCACAGAGCGAGTCGGCCTGTGCATCTGTCTTCAACTATTGAGGTCATCTTGGGTTTCTCTGTTGTTGACTCAGAAAACAGTGCATGAGACAGTGGACCATAAGACATCAGAGCACCAGAGCATTATTCTTATACAGGGTGAAACACAATAGAAGAGGAGAGAGTGGAGCCAATATTTCATGAACTTAGAGCAAAAAAAAGATACAGGGCAGAAATCGATTATGAGTTCACAATTCGATTAAACCCTCACTTTTTAATAAATGTCGCACAGAAGAGATGTGAGGGTTAAAAACAGAGATGAGATACAAAGAGATACAAAGCAGAGCATTTTGAAGAAGTCAATAAACTGACTTCCTCTTTCACCTGATGCTAACCTACATTGGGGAGTTTGAACACAGCAGAAGTCAACATCAAAACTGTCACTGAACCACACTTGATTGAGGCAAATTCCCTGTTTCTGTGCTCACTCAACCCCCAGTATACACAATTTACTCATATATGCGTGTGATCTTAAGACAGTCTGAATCTGTGCAAAAAAAACTCTTTAGAAGGCAAAAATTTTGCTCGGGCAAAGTGAAATAATGCTGAGAGTGAAGTTATACTCTTGAAGCTTGGTTGTAGGAGTTGATTGGTGAACACATAATGACACAATTGTATATACAACAAGTCATCCACTGAAGAGCAACTCTCCACTTACTTCTTATTAAAAGACAGAAAATTGCACAAAAATCCACAATAGAATCCACAGTTATTAAGTGTTTTAACAGTTCAAAATAAATGCTGAAGTATGAGGGCGTAGGTTTTGTTTCAACATTGGGAGTGGGGGACATATGAAACAGGAGGTTTGGGGCTCCTCTTCTACAAAATTTTGAGTATCAAAAACGCTTAAATTCCTTCATTCTGGTGAATTTTTTAATGCACCACTTTGTGCCATTTCTGCATTAATTAACGGTGTAAGCATCTCAAATTTTGTCAAAATAAAGTCTTCTGCTACTTTAATGTTTTTATTGAGGGGGACAAATGCACATATTATAAATATTCGTGAGTCCCCCTGAAATCTACACCTATGTTGAAGTATCAAGATTATAATTGTGATGTAATGTCTGAAATGCTGGGTGCTGTCAGCATCCTTAAATCATTGACCGTGGTTGATTCATAATTGGCTTATGTTCACAAACAATGTAGTATAGGAGTAAGATGAACAGATGAGACATTAAAAAAAGGGGTTGAACTCAATTGATAGGAAGGTATTTTTCCATGTAGATTCAGATTATGTTGTTGAAGAGATGGGCAGACTACTTACTCACTATACAGTCTCAAATTAAAACATAGCTCAACATAGCCCGTGTGATTTATTTAAACCTAAGTGACTGCATTGTGTTTGATGGCAGGATTACTTCAGACAACCTCAGGTGTACAGTAAGTGCCTTTAACTATGCTGTGTGCCATAATGCATACAGCCATTGTTGTTCAAGTTGTGTAATTTTTTGAAGAAGCCCAATAAAGACAGTTGTTCAACATGAAACACAAAAAAAACAACATTTAACATCACTGTCATGAAAGATTTGGCTTCATTGACACAGGTCACCTTTGTTTTGTAGCCTGTCTCACTTTAAACTCAGCTGACTAAAGTGTGGTGAAAAGGAGGTGTTTAACTCTCCTCACTTCACCTCTCTCTTACAATCTCTCTCTCTCTGTATTGTAAACTGCCTCACACACACACACACACACACACACACACACACACAAGCACACTCCGGCACTCCCCTCCTTGTGGCTCATTAATCAAAGACAGATTATCAGGAAAGTGACACCTTCATGATTACAACGTTTCTGGGGAACTTTTTAATATGAGTTTAGTTGGAAAGGAGATGCAAATTAGCAGTCTTACTTCAAAGTGCAACACAGTTATTATTCAGATTACTACAGTTTGATGCCATAAGGCAACAACTGAAACTTTTATATAAAACTAAACTGAACTAAAAAGCATGAAACCTTAAGAATGTTACAGACTTGCACATACAAAAAAAGGTCCATATTGTGGTACAGTTGTAATTGCCCCATTAGTTTGCCTAATTTAAGTGAAGCAGTTGATTTATGCCACTCATCAATATGAGGGATGCTGCTACACTGGATCACCGCTGAACAGGGCTACCTGTTCTAATCTATACAGTAAAAAATCCCCCACTAATCTAGATAACTAATAACTGTTAATGATAATAATTATTTTATAATAATTTGCTGCTTGTGACTTTTTTTAATTTAAAAAAGGAGAAGAAAAAAAAGAAAATCAGGTCATAGTCCCTTTGGCCTCAACTGGAATAGCATCTTATTCCCCACTTGCTCCACTTTAAACAGCAGAGCATCCATGCTTCGCCACATCTGCCCAAGAAAAAAAAGAAGATTCTGTTTTAATCTTTAAACGCTAAACAAGCATGAACTCCTGCCGTCGCCTTCATTTTCCGTCTAAAAGCATATACTAGTGCGCCTAAATATTTTATTACAGGCGCCCGATAACACTGGGTAACGCACTGGATAATGAAAAGGTATACACCGAGGGGAGGAGGGAGGGCAAGTGGGCAGTATAGTTTAGTGGAGTGTCTATCAGATTTTTTACAGTGTTTCCAGTCTGATTCTGTACATGCAGAAGAGTGGAGGTCCATGCAGAGGGCCATAAAGAACTGTGTGGCCCTGACTGGAAGAATACATGCCAGTTCAGTGACTCTCTCTCTCTCCCTCTCTCTCTCTGTGTGTGTGTGTGTGTGTGTGTGTGTGTCAGGTGCGCTCCCACCACCCCCAAAATCAACGTGTCAACACTTTGTCCTCCGTCCACTGGGTGTGATGTTGAAGATAAATTGGGTTCCGCCCTGCCTTAATGCACTACGTGTCACATTAACCCCAATGAATTCAAAAAAGAAAAAGTCCAAATTAATAAGACAAAATGGAGCGCTCTCTCTCTCTCTCTCTCTCTCTCTCTCTCTCTGTGTGTGTGTGTGTGTGTGTCGCGAGGTGTGAGTGAGTGTATGGTTGAGCGCCTCAGACGGGTTGTTAATGTTAAGGTGGCATTAGAGTTAATGCAAATTAAAAAGCGCTGGCTGATCCCTTATGACCCCCCCTGCTCGCAGCGTTAATGCGGCCATTTGCTTGGAGGTACTAACCCCCTATAATTCAATTTGTCAAAATGAATGAGAGGACAGACATCTCATAGGCTACAGCCCTCCCACATCCCCAAAATACAACAGGAGGAGATGCAAAAGAAAAAAAAAAGGCAAGACAAAAGTTACCAAACCGAAGCCTCTCCGTCTTTGTGGCTGTTTATTACTTCTTTCATCTGTAAATGAAAGCGAGCAATTATTGCAAAGGAGCCGGTATCATATTATTATGTTGGCCCCGGTCCCCTAGATAGTCATCAATCACTCTCAATCGACCTGTCACCGGCAGGCAGAGATCCAGCTGGAGAGGAGAGAGGGAGGAGGAGGAGGAGGAGGAGGAGGGGGAGGGAGTACATCATCATTAATTTGAGGAGTGACCCCCGGGGCTATCCACATGTCTCAACCCGGGATTCTCCAAGCAAGGCTGCGCGCACCGGCACCGGCGCGCTATGGCGAGGAAGTTTGAGGCTTTTTTGGGTTAACTTCCGATTTTACCAAAGGAAAGACAGAAAGAAAGAAAGATAGATAGGTAGATAGATAGATAGATAGATAGATAGATAAAGTTTTATAACAATTGAAAAATGTCTCACGGGGATTTACACAAACTTTCATTCAAACTACATCCCGTTAAACACTTTTTTGGAGACGTGTTGGGGTAATAAAGGGACTCATCGCTCCATGTGAAATATGAAACCAAGATACGAGCTATTAAAAGTTGGTTATTATATAAAAAAGAAATGTGATTGTTTATATTTTAAATGCATTTACTCTTTTGGATCCATTTGCTCATTATAGTGACTGCGGTTTGTCTTCAATTTGTCTTTATCTTTTCACTAAATAAGAAAAAAATTCTTTACTAATGAATTTAAAATCAATTAGTTCCCCATGCGATTAGCATCAGTGCGGAGGAATGATAAGAATGTGCTTAATTAGGCCTAATGCATTTAAACTGATACATACGTTTGCATATTCAAGACACTGATTGGCTTAATTGATTGATTGGGGACTGCGAATTAATCTCCTGGACATGTCTTTTAAAAAGAAAAAAATCTCCTCCCTCCCCTGATCCCTCTCTCAATCTTGTTGGATTGTTCTTTCTTTTCTTTTTTTTTGGTCGTCATCCTGAGAAAGAAAATGCATATTAAAGTTACAGTCTGGTCATTTTTAGAGTGGGAAACTTCTGACGTCAGAGTCACCGCTGTTTAAAACAACCTGCCTCTGCTGCTGACGTCTTTTATACTACTTTTTTATAAGGCAAAAATATGTATCTGACAACAAAGTGATTATTCCAGGCAAAGAAAGACAAATTCATTCATTCATTTATTACTGGTATACTTTGAAAAAGGGAGACCTATAGGATTTTTTTTTTCATTGAAAGGCGTTTGAGTGGGGGGCATTTTCCACAAATTAAACATGCTACTCTGCTTCGCCCTATAAGCATCCTAGGAGCCTGTGCTTACCAATCAATTGGTACAGTCAAACAGAGCTGCAGCCTGCGTTAGAGTGGAGACCTTCAGTCTCGCTTTATTTCTGGATATTGGGGGACCTCTCTACCATGTCATATCCACAATTTGGATATCCCTACTCGTCTGCTCCACAAGTAAGTTCACCTGACTACCTTTGTTCAGTCGATCGGGTGTTTGGCTTTCGATATTGCAGGGATTGATTATCTCATCGATTTAAGCGTGATCCTTTTACGCATTTTGGCCAGGAATCAGGGAAGCTGTCACAGAGCTTTCGCGTATCGGAAAGGTATTGCGTTACAGCCAGTGATACCTGTGTTCCTGCAGCGATAGAAAAAAAAGAGGTAAGAAGAGGGAAATCAAAAACCAGCGAGACTGCCGACCTCCCGTTCACTGATTTCTGCGAGATAATAGCAGCTCTGTAATGTCAACCATATGTTTATCTGCGCTGGAACACACATGCCAACTTGTTCTGCACACGCTGTGTGTGTTTTGCGCCGTAACCCAGCTGCTGTTTTGTTTTGGCTTTGAGCCATAAAAAATCATTTGGGCATTACTTTGGGTTATTACTGTGCGTTGTTGGGAAAACATGTAGCTGGTTGTAACGCGTGTTACGTTTGGATCAAAGCTAACAGACGGCTCGTTTTGGACACGTTTTACGCGCACATTACCACAATAATAGATCGTCATCAAATACCAGTTTTTGCAAGTCATGTGTTGTGTTTTGGTTTTTATACATTGAAATTCAAAGGGGAAAAGTGCAAATAGAGGCGAGTGCACTTAGGGTTTTCCGAGGAAGCACTTTTTTTAAATTATTTTTTTTTTATTTGCCAAAAACTTAAAAATCATGCTTAGTAATGCAATCAAAAACAGAACTGGAAACAGCTAAAATCGTGTTTATTTCACTGAGTCGATTTTATTTCATATGTTAAAAGATAAAAGTTACAAACTAACTTTGAGATCAGAGTGCTCATTATAAACATTATATTTTGTTTATACTCAGAATCAAATGAAGCAAATAACTTTTTTTGAAAGATAAATTCCCTCTCTGTCTCCCCCCCAGTTCCTGATGACAACCAACTCTCTGACCACTTGCTGCGAGTCCACCGGCAGATCCATAGCCGACTCCGGAGTAGCGGCGTCCGGGCAGACCCCAGTCTACTGTCCCGTGTACGAGAGCCGGCTGCTGGCCACCGCGAGGCATGAACTGAGCTCAGCCGCCGCGCTGGGCGTGTACGGGAGTCCCTACACCGGCAGTCAAGGCTATGGGAATTACGTTACATACGGCACGGACGCCTCGGCTTTCTACTCGCTGGTAAGCTCCTTCATCTGATCCCTCATGGCATTGATTAATGGAGCTGCAGGGTGCAGAGCCTTGAGCCAGGCGCACCTATTTTGTTATGCTCTACAGCACGAAATACCTGCCTTTTGCTCTACGTGATTTCTCTCCATGTCATCATTCAAACCGAGTTTAGTTTAGTAATTGAAAAATACTTCTCAGGAAGGTTAGATATTCTCCCTTTTATCATTTCCGAGTTTTCAGTGAGGCTGTCATATTTATGGAACAAGGCAGAAACAAGTTCAGGTATTCCATTAATACTGAGACAAGCTTTGCGCTGTAAACGAGTTTATTTTACAAGCAGGCTACCTTTGAAGATTCTGTATTTTAAAAAAAATAAATAAATAAAAATGAATAAATAAATTATTTAAAATGAATTCTCATATGTTTTCATAACAGACCTTGTGGACCTATAATGTTCAAGGGTGTTGTTTGTTCAAGTTGCCTTTTTTTTGTAGAATTGTTGTAAGAGGAATACTCATAGTAGTTACATGCTTTTGTAAGTGATGATTTGTTCTATAATAAATAGTCCTTATTTTGCTTGACACCCTCCTGGAACCTACCTTAAAATGTATTTGCTCAGATCTCTGCAGAGAACAAACCAATAAATGTTCTGCTTTTTAATGTTTTTCTGAATGTTTAATTTTAAAAACTTATTTTGAAAGTCCTAGTTTACAGAGTTTTGCATCCAACAAATAATGTATCATTGTTGTATAGTTCATATAGTTTTTCTGCGTTTCACTTTGCAGTATATTTCAACATTTAATGAATCATAACACTCTTCAATAGCCCAAATGAAGTACATAATCAAGCAGCTTATAAAAACAACCGATATAAATGTATTTGTTTTTCAGCATCAGGTGAGTAATTTAATGCACCATAATTGATTTGAGATTTGTGTCGCTCTTTTAAACTCTTGTTTTTGTGTATGATTGCAGGGCACATTCGATACTAAAGATGCCACAGCTTCTGCGCATGCGGGAATCACCCAGGCAACAGCCTACTATCCTTATGATCCTACCCTGGGACAGTATCAGTATGACAGGTATGTTGTTTCTATGATTATGTGACTTCTGTTGATTGTTTGAAATGTAACAAGCTTGATTATCAATGCAAACTTCGGACCTGTTAATGGAATACATGCATGTGATCTAATAACATGTGGTGCAAGATGGAAAAGTGATGTGTCCAGTCAGAACTTTTAGTTGCGCTGTGTAAGTCCACTGTCACGCGGGTTCAAACAGCTTTAAGCAACTAAAATGGGATGTGATCAAAATTTAGGCAAACTCTCATAGTATTGTGCACTAGTGTTTTCCCAGCGTTAAATCAATCATCCCCGAGAGGTCAAGGCCATTCTCATCACGTCTACCAACACTGGGTCATCACCTTCATCTCATGACACATTTCTTTCCTGATGGGGTGATGTGCCTCTAAAGACTCGTGCCCCTTTCAGAAAAGACATGAAGGCCTCTGCAGCATTGTGAAGAGCACGCCTGCCATATTGAAAGGTCTTTCCAATAATTACATGACATCCAAATTAAGTCTGTGATCTGGTGAAAATGTAGCTTGTGAATGATACTTGTGATCAGCATGATTTTTGAACAGAGCCAGCAGCTTTAAAGAAGCCAGCACTAACAGGCATGCAAAAAATATAGTGTTGTGTGTTAACTGGCTGGCAAAGTGTCATATTGATTTGCTCTATGGCAAAATAAGAGTTCACAAGAGTCTTTTACCAATCACTCTAAATTAAGAATGAAGTGCAAAAGCTGTCAGCAGGAATGCACAAGAGCAAAAACAGCAGAAAGGCCTAAAAGTCAAAACGGAATTAGTGGCACTCTGAGAAAACAAGCAGGCCTACAGCAGTACCACTCTGTCTGTGTCCCGCCTTTTACCTGAGGGCTCATCATTACACTCAATAAAGCAATTTTACAGTCTATTTTATCTGTGAGGGAAACATCAGCGGGTATGGAAAGGTGCAGCGCTCCTCTTCTCTTGATTCCCTCAGCAGTGCTTGACCTGCGCTTAGCTATACGGAGCAATAAAGGCCTCATAAAAGCCTCCCCTGAGAGGACTTTTACAGCTCACTGCTGACTGAAAATCAACACTGTGCATTTTAAATTGAGGTCTATGGTGGATATTTGTGTGTAGGAAAGGAGTCGTGTCACACACTAAGGGTGGTTTTAATAGGTAATGCATTGATAATGGAAAATACATATGCATAGTCCAAACATTTTTATGTGGTTGAATAATTTGCATGTTTTATGTTAGTATCATCATATTACAATATCATCTATTTAACATCAGTTTAGGTGCTGCAAAGGAATATTAGGGGGGTGTCAAGGAATTTATCTGATCTCTGTACTGCACATGGTCCTCCAATGCTTGTGTAAAATTTTATAAAACTATGTTGACAATGTTCATTTGACTGTATGGTGCATTTTAAGGGAGTCGATTACTCCTTACCCGCCCCTCCCTGTACTTTCTAAATGCTGTCTCTTATGTGACATGTGTTTATGATGTCTCCTTTAAATGATCAGACCTTAACACAGTTATAGGGGCACATGGGTTTATGAGTGGGACTGTCAGGCTTATAAAGCACATTATGCATAATTTCAATATTCCAAGAAGCAGATGGCGCTGTCATGCTTTCTAGAAACAAAACTGCCAGGGCAACACATTAGAAAATGTAATGCAACAAGCATCACATATTCTATTTACCCTCTCATTACCATTGTGCTTGTGCCCTTCTCATTAACAGATATGGTTCCATGGATGGGGGAACAAGGCGGAAGAACGCCACGCGCGAGACGACCAGCACGCTGAAGGCCTGGCTGCAGGAGCACAGGAAGAACCCGTACCCGACCAAAGGGGAGAAGATCATGCTGGCCATCATCACCAAAATGACCCTGACGCAGGTCTCCACCTGGTTTGCCAATGCCAGGAGGAGGCTCAAGAAGGAGAACAAGATGACATGGCCGCCCAGAAACAAGGGCTCAGAGGAGAAGAGATATGATGAGGATGAAGATGGGTCTCAGGAGGAGCAGATAAAGAGCGAGAACAACGAGGATGGTTAGTGTTACTATGCGTTGTTCCTCTGCTGAAAGAAAGATAAACTATAAAGCTCTATGCTGAGTTGTTTTGCAGGATATTGCAGGTCGCTTCTGTCTCAAAAGCATGTTAGAAAACTGTTTTCATGGCATCTTCTCTTAAAAATGTATTGTCTTGGGATAAGTATCACAAGAATAGAAAAGTTTTGTTCAGCTGTTTCTTACCTTAACTCATTTGGAGGGATTGGGATTTGTCAAAAATAATTACAGTGGTTTGCACTGCAGGCACAATAATTAATCATGATCATAATGTATAGAGTCCACTTTTACCATATTAAAACTTGAATCTGCTCTATTTTCTTTTTCATCCAACAAATGATAAACTTGGGGTGATGTTATCACGTGTTTTCTTTCCTTCAAAAATGTCAATCAGGAAAAAAAGGATTCATTTTAATAATCACTGTAAGGCAACCCTATCAGTCTTACATCTTATGTTATGTTTAATACTTAATTTTAACAATTTAAGTATGATATTGTTATTGTTTTTAAAAAGTGCATCATACTGATAATAAGAAACAAAGGGCAAAGGGGCCTTGTAATATGTACAGTGAAACATTTTATTTTTGTAATTTGCACTATTCTTAAACCTATGTATTTTTTGTCATTTTAAAAATGAAAGAGCAGCAACAGTTTTGTGTACAGGCATGCAGTTTCACTCTGATCACTATAACAAGCTTAAGCAACAGAATTCCATTAGACAGGCCTCAGGCAGTCAAAGTGTTTTTTTAAAATGCTGTTTTTCCAACTTTAACTTTTAAAAGCTGATTTTGACATGATATTTTTTATAGGACTATGTCAAAAAAGTAAATCAATACATTAGACTACCTGAACTATAAACATCATGTCGGCTGAGACTCGATTTATGATAAAAACCGATTAGATATTTATTTAGCATAATGAAGATGTAAACAATATTCCTTAATTAAGTCAATTAGCTGCATTTTTACAAGTGTGGGTGATCTTCAATACTTGATTTTAGAGTGGTTATTCAGGATGCCATCATCAGATCTGAGGCCACCTCGCATGACACATCATCTTTCAGTGACATGTCTGCCGTCTCCTCTCTACTTTCTTTCTCTCAGAGACCAGAAGTCGGCCTGATAAGGACCTCCAGTTAAGCGACTTGGACGATTTCGACACACTGGAGTCTGAGAGCTCGGAGTGTGAGCTGAAGCATCGGTACCACATGAACACACACATGACAACGACGGGCGACTGCCCCGCCGAGCACCTCATCAAGGACTCGTCTCTGAAAATCTCCATCCCTGTTTCTCTGGGAGGGGAGCAGGACTTGAGCAAAAGTTGTCTCAAAACGAACCCGGAGGATTTCCAGCCGGACAGCAGACAGCAGCCAAAAGCGTGTTATAACCAGCAGCAGCAGCAGGGGCACCAGATATTAGACGGCAAACCTCGCATCTGGTCTTTGGCCCAAACTGCGACGTCCCTGAACCAGACTGAGTACCCGTCCTGTATGCTGAGGTGCCAGCCGCCGCCCCCCTCTCTCACCCCGTCCCCCGCCGCTACCTCACCCGTGACCGGCCTGGACAACAGGCAGGACTCGCCGGTCACGACCCTGAGAAACTGGGTGGACGGGGTTTTCCACGACCCCTTGTTCAGGCACAGCACTTTGAGCCAGGCTCTGACCAACACCACCGTCTCTTGGACCACGAACACCAAAGGCGCCATTCTGGAGGCTGAGAGGAGCGCGGCGGCCTTGCAGCAGCACCAAGACTCCTCCAAAGACAGTGCCACGAGTTTCCCAAAAAGTATCAACAAACTTTTCTGCTCCTAACAAAACCAAATTTTATTGCAAAAAGAGAGAAACTCTTTGTGACTGACTTAAAGTCGGGTGGAAAGCCTATTTTGTCTCCATGATGCCCTCATTCTGTTTTATTCGTTTTTTTAATTAAAAAAATGATAGCTATGCTGTTACATTGGCGTTTCACAAGTGAAATATCCGGATCGGTTTGGCTTATATGATTTTTACGCACGCACAGAAATGTATAACTTAAAGTTTACATCTTGGAGAAAAAAAAATAGGCCTGAGGTTTACATGATTTTTATTTTTATTGTTTCTTTACTATGCGCATGCAAATGTAATTGAATATTATTTAGGTCTCAGCAGTTGGGTATCACTATTTAAAAAAAAGTCTCACAAATGCACAGCTCTCGTAGGAAGTGGATGAGAGCGTCTAAACTTTGTTCACTGAAAATAAAAGCAGTCGGTTTCTGATGTTGGGTTGAGTCGCTGTCCATGGTGCTGACACACAGGGGGCTGATTTTGCATGTTATTTATTTTCATGTAAAACTCCGTCCACTCCTGTATAGCTATACAACACATGGGGTCTGCTGCACGGCTGTGCGGAGAGGACCTTTTTTAATGCAAACTTCTGATAAATAAAGCAGCTTTATCATTTCAATTCATTCTTAACCCATTAAAACAGGCGCAATCGAACATCTCCCACCATGTGTTATTTTTCAGGAAAAAAAACATCCACTCTCATTTAGTGACAGCGAGAAAATGAGGCAGCTCAACCCTCAAGACAGAACAATATCAGTATCTAAGATCTGCCTCATTAATTCCCTCTAAACAGGCTGTAATTGGGATGTTCGCAGTCATATTTCATGTCAGCCTATTGATTTCCCCTCTCCGCTCTCTGATAATATTATCGAAACATCTCAACAGCGTCCATGATGCAGCTGTCAAAAGGGTAAGTTATTCGCCATACGTCCATTAATAGGTTCAAAAACGAGAGGGCCCCTGCGAAATAATTTGAAGTGAAGAGTTTTCGTTTTGACACTAACCCCTCAATTTCCTCGAGACGCGGGGCCCCAATTGCAGAAAAAAACAGCTTGGATGCTGATTCCCTCCTCTGGAAAAGTGAAAGGGCTTTAGGAGGGGAGGCACTCACGTCGTCTAAAAGTGAAAAGGGCAAAGGAACTCGAATTAGTTGTTGTAGATAAAAGGGCAAAAAGAAAGGAGTCAAGGGTACTTGACAGTAATGGCGAAAGTGGAGCTCTCGGGGGACTCTGTCTGTCCTGCGAGAGAGGGGGGAGAAAGGGGGGGGGCAGCTTCGGTGATGAATTTTAATGGGAAAAGCACAAACGACTGAGATCGCCCCCCTCATGGTAGAAAGTGCAATAGTGGACAAAAGGGATTTTCTATAAATCGGAGTCAGGACGTGTGTTTTTATTTGCTTTACCTCGGAAAACCTTGCCTGCAGCTTAAAGCAAAGTTGACCGCGAAATAAATTGGAGCAGGCAATGGATATCTGACAGGTGCACGCGGAGTTAATAGCTTCTTATTTCTACAGAGGGATATTTTTATTATCATATTCCTTAATCTAGGCATGTTTATGAGCCTACATGCAAAACTGTGCGTTTAATTTTTCAAAGCCACCGATAGAAAAATTAGGCCAGAGTTAAAGGCCCCACAGATAAAACAATATAGCCTCGACATTTTAATTAATTTAGCACGAAGACAGATTTTATTAGAGCTCCGAACCAAAGTGGCTTTGTATTAGAGAGAAAGAGACACGAAGTAAGACAGAGGAGAGAGAGAAGGGGGAGGCAGATCCAGGGAGAGAGTGTGTAGAGGCAGAGAGAGAAAGAGAGAGAGAGAAGCGAGCTATAACTAAATCATTCAGCCGTGGCAAATACGAACACACAGAGGGAGCGAGATGGTAAATTAACAGGGGCTTTTTACATAGAGACCAAATAAAACTGTAATCAGCGACGCGTTACTTTTCATTAAGCGGGTTTGACAGCAGCATATTCAGCCACTCCGGCGCAGGAGCAGGAGCAGGAGCAGGAGCAGGGGTCCGGGCTGAAATAAACTGCTCTCAAACCGAGAGTCATAAGATAATTCCTTAAGCTCCATTAACAACTCTTAGCCGCAGGAAATGGGCTCCCCCTGAAAACATCTCCAAATCTAAAAGCTTTATCGACCTGGCAAACCTCAGCTGATGGCTTCTTTTTTTTTCACCCCCCCCCTCTACCTCACTCTCTCTCTCTCCCTTTTTCTCACTCTCTGCCTCCCTCTCTCACCCCCTCCCTTTCCCCCGTTTTTTTTCAACTTAAGGGACAGAAACGTCCAACTGAGGTAATAGACTTTGACACAACACATTAAATGGGAAATGAGAAAAGGGAGAAGAAAGGGCACTCTTAAACGCCTTTTAAACGTTACCAATTAGAGGTTTAAAACTTGAATAAGATGTAGGCCTTTGGCATATGCCTGACTGATGGGACATTTAACTGAATACCTTCCCCGCTTGGTAAAAGCATCACGTAAGTGAGCAGCAGTGTGTAGTGGAGCTGAGTCAAGGGATTCATAGGAAAGCTTATCTCACTTTCTTAAAAAAAAAAGTCCACCAGTCCTGTGCAACATGATTGTATCGAGATAAGTTGTTTTTTTTTTTTTTAAGTAGGTCAAATGACATCCTAAAAGTTATGGAACGCATTCTTAACTTCCTTGCCTTTTTTTTTTTTTTTTTTTAAACAAGCATCCTGTCAAACACACCTGCTGTAAGGCCCACAAAAGCTGACTGAAACACAGAACAATCAGCACTGAGCTTCCCCAGAGAGAGGGTGAGAAAGAGAGTCTGGGGTCAGGTTAATACCACTGTGACCCTGAGCCATAAATATATTTACACATCATTACACATCAACATACACACAAACACACACACACACACACACACACACACACACACAGAATGACACCCAAACGCTTGCCTCACACACACGCATTAGGCTTAATTGAATATTTAATCTATTCATTGACTAACATTAATATGGTGAGAATAGCAGTAATGTGATCAAAGCTTAAATGGAAATATGAAGCATGACCTCACACAGAGAGCAGTGGAGAGAGACCACACACACACACACACGCACACACACACACACACACACACAAACACACACGCGCACACACACACACACAAACAGAAGGCACAAGGCTGTTATGGCCTGAATGCCCCTTTCAAGAATCAATGGAATGGCCTTTTATTCCAATTAAAATAAAGCACATTATTATCAGAAAATACAAATTCACAGCTACAATAAATAACAGCCTTTAGGTATGTTGTCTTTTTTTTCCAGAGGATTAAATTACATCTAAATGTCAGCTGATGTGAATGCTTGGCATAGCTGATCTTAGCAAATGAATATATTGATATAAAACAGAATAATACACTATTGGTAGAGTGAATTTTAGTAGAGTTCATAGGACAGAAGACCAAAGCAGAGCAGTAAATGTGTCAAATTTGGATTTTGTGGCTTTATTAACGCCAACAGGATGTTCTTCCATAGCTGTCAAGCATGAGATGTAGAATATATACCTCTCTTTTTTAAAAATCTGAAGTGCCTCCTCCTATTCTTCCTCCAACTGCTCAGAGATACGGCCTATGTGTGTGTATGTGTGTGTATGTGTGTATTTGAGGCTGTGTTCAAAGCATGCTGCCAAAAAAGACATGTCCAGGATTTGCCTTTAGGCCCCAGTGACTGGCCCCTATCAGGCCTCTATCATCGCCTCCCTACAGTCGTTCCTCAGGTCAAGAGGTTTTAGCCTGAGGGGCATCGCCTTTCACCATCTCAGCCGTCTCAGTCTGACTGAACTTTGAGTGTGTATGTTATAGTGTGTATGTTTGAGTGTGTATGTTATAGATAGAAAAATGCTATGCACAGTAAGCGCTGTTTTTCACATTTTAAACTTGTACTCTCACAGATAAAAACACAATAAAATCTTATAAAAATGTTCTTTACAAAGTCTAACAACAGTCTCACAAAAATAGTCAGTTACAATTGTTTGGCTTACTTGGCTGTGCTTACCAGTGCTGTAGTCACCCAAAAAAGTCCTGGATTGTGATCTAACACCCTCTTAAGGTTAGAGGAAAGGCCAAGAGGGTCTAATCATGGGTCATCACAGCACACTTCAACTCTGTCAGACAGAGTTAAGCTCAACACAAGATAACTGAGGTTCTATAAGCCGGCGTCTTAGTAGGCCCCTGTCTGGTAATTATGCGGCTGAATTAGTTGTTTAAAAAAAAAAAAAATAGAGCATGATATAATTTCAGTTCCAAGTTCATGATACATCTAATATTACCAACAAGTCATCCAATCATTATGACCTCATAGGTCGTTTGTTCCTATTCTCTAAGCATTTCCCAAAATAGCATCACTATCAGTGTCATGCGAGACAGAATAGGTCATGTTTGACTGTTAGTGGTTGTACTTTAAAACATGTGGTGGCTAACGTTGTTAAACACAAAAAATACTTTGACGGGTTTAGGTAACAAAACTGTTTGGTTGGGTTTAGAAAAAGATCATTCCTTGGGTTAAAATAAATAAATTTGTCACTACTTATGAAAGGTAACATGACATACGACACATACATCATGAGACATACGTACTATGTTATATTGTTAAAATAACTGAATGTTGACTTTTGGTTACCCACATGACACAAACAGATCCTAGGAGAGAGTCCTGTGTTTAAGATGATGACCTGACCTTCAGTGCATTGGAAATGCTCGCCTTATGCCAAAAAGTTTCCACTTAGTTTCCGGGTTTACTTCCGCTGTGTGCGGCCTATTGAATATATGCAGCAGTGTTTTCTCTCACTGGTCCTGCCAGCCAATCCCAGGTCGGTTCATAGACTTAAAATCATAATGACATCACTGATTTTTAAAAATTTTTCCTGGCTCTATTTTTAGAAAAAATATAGAACCACCATTCATCAAAAATTATAATAGAGTCATAAACATTGGCGGAAGTAACTAATTGCATTTACGGTACTCACGTTACTGTAAAAAAGTATTTTTTGTGTACATGTACTTTTTTGAAAAATCTGTAATTTCACTTGTACTTGAGTGATTTTTATTAGAAGTCTTGCACTTTGCTACATTTCAACTTGCTTCTGTTACTGAGTAGCCTAAAAGCAATTAAGTGTGTGAAAATGCAACAAAAGAAATGCAATAAATCAGCAGCTGTGCAGGACAACAGACCAACAGAGAGGAGACAGTCTGCACTCTGCTGTCACTCTGTAAGTGAAGCTATATGTTGTGAGGGAAAACGGGTGATGGGGTGCAGCACGGCAGTGGCACCGGAAGTGGAACATCGGGTCTTTTAGTGAAGATTACAAAAGTACAACAATGCAGTGAAATTAAGTTTACCTCCCCATGTTGTATGGTTAGCATTACTGTACTTTGGCATAGTTTAAAAAAGGTCGCATCAACCTTAATTAATGACTCACATAAGTGTTACACCCGCTGAGCCAGAGCCTGTTGGCTGTGCACGCCAGTGACAAAATCAAACACACCTAACATACGTTGTTACGTCACGCAGGTGCGGACGTGTTAGCCGCTAACAAGCTAAAGTGCTCGCGCGGATCCCCTCGCGGTTACTTTTGCGTTCACTGGGAAACTTTTACCTTCCGTGAGGTGTGTGAGGACTTTCTGTACTCTTTGACAACAATTCCTGATGTGACTGCATTCAGCTCGACGTGTTGGAAAACTTTGAGGAGCACAGTGGGACACAGACACTGAGTGGACTGGTTACAGTGGGACAGAGACGCTAATGGACGAATTTGCCTTGAGAACGAACCAGACGTTAAAGACGAAAATGAGGAGTTCGCGGTGCACACAGCTCACAGAGAAACATTCATACAGGTAAGTAGGCCTACAACAACTCCAGATGATAATGTCAACAACTGTGTAGCCAGGTGCATCTGTGCAGGTGCTGCCTTGCTGTAACATGCGTTTGTTTTGCCGCTGCGCAGCGTCATGTTTAGACACCTTTTTGTTGTCTGGCTCGGTGATGCTTTCACTCTGCTGTTGATTATATAAGCAGGGTCAGGTTATTGAATTTGTGAAGCATGATATTGCTTTTTGCACCCACTGTTGGTGCTCACTTTTAATTTAGGCTTTTGCTGGTCATTTTTGTCTATGTTTTGTCTCCTTTTTTAGTGAACTCTAATGATGCTTAACTGGTTGATTAGTACAGGCTGCAGGGTGCCCTCTACAGAAATGTAATTTAGCCTGTTGGTGCTGGTTCGTGTTGCTTTTTCTGCTAGTGTGAAAACAGACATTCAGTGTGATTTCTTTTGTTACCTACCTACCATAATTAGTTCCCAGAGTTCATTTTAACTGACCTACTTTTTGATTTTATTTTGGCGAAATACATTTTTACACAATCACTTTGACTTGTACTTGACTAAAATGTCTTTAAAATAGGCCTATCAGTACATGTAGGCTACTTGAGTACAATATTTTAGTAGGATATGTTTCCACCTCTTGGCATAATTGACCCTGTCTGCATTTCAAGGTGTCCCGTCTACAGTTTTACAGTTTGCTTTTTGGGCTGAGGGTTTTTTTTTTTTTTTTTTTTACTGAAATAGTGGCCACTGGGAAAAATTGGGCGCAACACTGAGCAGCATTCCTGGGGGCCTGAGTTGCACCCAAACTACCTGTTAGGTTCAGAAAAAAAGATCATGACTTGGGGTTAAAAAAAAAGGTCTGTCTGTTACTAACGTAATGCAGTGTAATGTAATGTAACCTATGTCATGACATACTATGTTAAGTTGTTAAAATAACTCAAAGACAGGACCCAGTGGCCAGCTGGGTGAAAGTCCTGAGTTTTTAGACTCACCTTTTGCCTGACACAGACTTCCTTGCTCTTTATAGTATGTCTGCTGACTTCCTGCTGTGTTATAGTTATAAATACTACAGCCACTGGAGGTTGCCACCTAAAAGTAACATAAATATTGGTTTTAATAAGCTGCTTGTAAAAACATCCTATGTGGTGATATTTTGGAAGAGGACAGTCTCAGAGACATTACAGTAGTAGCACTCACATTTGTAAAACAGAGGATGTTGAGGCAGCTTGGAGGAAGCAGGTAATCAGCAAGTAATCAAAGGTCAACAACAAGGTTTTTCCATATGTTTGAAGCAGTAATGCAGAGTCAAAGCTTGTTTCTCTAAGAGTTATTTGTGGATCAGATGTAAGTCTATGGTAGTAATGCAATGGCAGCTTGTAATCAGAATGTTTGCTGTGATTACATTGTAAAGAGCAGCATCTGTGAAATTTAACTAAAATCTATGGTTATGTAAGCCAGCTGTGCTCGAGAAAGATGCACTGTAGATATGCTTCCACACAAACAGAGAAAAAGAGAAGAAAATGAGTTGGACATTGTTTTTTTCATCTACAGTACTGCTAAAGCCATGTAGAAGTAATTGCTAAAGGTCAAAAGAGACTGTGTTTTACCAACACATTTGTGTTTATCATTCAGGACAGATCAATACAATATTGTTGTTTTAAAGAACAAAAGCCAGGGGAGACTTAACACTGACCTTTGCTTCCATTTTCCATTGTGTTCGCGAGGTCCAACAAAACATACAAATGAGGCCCGCAGGTTTCTCTGGAAGTAAAAGGTTTCTTAAAGTGCAGGGTGGGTGTTTAGCTGTGGAAGGTATTGGATATTTTTTGGTACAATAAATCTTTAAAAAAATCACTTTGTATTGGAGAAATTTGATGCAGAATGTTTTTCTTTGTGCTGGGCTGTCGTTGTTCCAGACTCTCAAAAAAGCTGAGGTACCCATCGATTAGGAAGTCTGTAGGAAGCTAATTGTCAACCTGATGATTCATTTGCAGTGCAGCCATCACTGTTCACCTGTGCCACTATTTTGATTTGATAGCAATATTCAATTTGTTTTGCGTTGCATTAGCAATTTTTTTGTGACATAATTGGATGTTCTTTCTTTACTGAAAATTTGTACAGACATCACAGTGCTCTTTGCAACCAGGTCTCATAAAAATTTGGATTGTATCTAAATTGTAGCAGCAAGTATGTTTTGAAAGAAACTGAATGGTTATTGGATAATGTCTCTTATCAACATAATTGGGAAACCATTAAATGAACATAATGCTAAGGTGTAAAAATATCCAGTCATGGCAACTACAGTGTGGTAAATTCTTTTTGGTTTATTTTTAAGTCTAAATAACTCACGGCACATATTTAGACCTGTATTATATGATGATCTTTGACTACTTGGGGGCTGCGGACCCAAATTGGGAAACAATATTTATATATCATCACTGTTTAAGTTGACATGGCAAACTTATTAGCAAACAGTTGCTTATTTATACATCTAGCAGACGATCAACATTCATTTTAAGTTGTGTTTTTGGTCAACTTGCAAATGTAAGTCCAATATCAACTTTCTTTTAGCTTTGTTTTCGGTCTCTACCGACTTATTGTGGAAATATCTGTCTCTGTAGCTTCTAAATGCTCTGCTATGTCCACCAGCTAGTCGCTTAGCAATGACATGAGACCCTTGAGAGAAAACCAGAGTGGTTAAGGAGCTAATCAATTATTGGAAACTCGAGATAAAGCTCCATAAAACTGAGGGGAGCTGCAGATTCATGTGATAATCCTCTATAGATTCATCACAACAAGCCACTCCTTATTGCTTTCACATCATCATCTCATACATTGCAATCATAAAAATATTTATTATTGCAGCTTTCAGGTTGTCAGGTTCAGGTCTTTCCATAACCTGCCTGTAGTACATAAATTTAGTCCTTAAAAAAAGGAAAAGAAAAAAAAAAAGAAAAGTCCAAGGAACATGATCCAGGCAGTAGTATTTTCTTACAAAATGTAATTGTGAAGAAAATGGTTTCATCTTCCAGGAATAAAACCAGAATCAACTCAATGTAATTATAAAATAACCCCACAAAGTCACACTTAGTATTGCTACAATACCAGGTCTGTTTACTGGGTAGGAAATGCATGATTCTGCAGACTGTTGCTATTTGCCATCAGCTATAACAGTTTAGCTATGAGGTTTTTGTTATTAATCGCTGGTCTGATCATGTGCTCTGATGCAAATGATTTTGCTCAGTGGTGGCAGTGGTTAAACGGTTTGCTCTGATGCAAGTAGAAATGAGATGCAGTCAACTTTTATGTTTCAGCACAACTGTTCTAGTAAAACAAACAACTGTAACCCAAGCTCTTCTTGATTGTCAACAGCATTATGGGTAAGTGCATAATGGCACTGTGCTTTTTAATTGTTTGCTTATGAACACATTAACAGTTTAGCCCAGTATCCAAGAAATTGCATTCATAGTGAATGATTCTTCACATCAGCCTGTCTTGAACCATAACCCAGCATTTTAGTTGCAGAACCTCAACCACAATCTTTATGGAACCTTCACTGTACTGTAGCTGCTGTGTGCGGAGTTGCAGGAAGGTGGAAAAACATTGTCATTTTGTTTTTCACAAGAAATAGATCACATAGATGCTGAAAGTAATTGAGGGTTTTGCCAAATCATCAGAGATCGATGTTCTTGTCTGGTGATTCCGTTGCAGCTCAACAGATAATGTTTCCATGAAGCAACTGAAAAAAAAAGGTTTTTGCATTTTAATTCTTTTCATGGTTTACTGTCTTACAATGCTGTGTGTTGTTAGTCTGTTTGCCAATTAGTTTTCCAGTTAATTATCAGCGGTCTTTTATCTGTCTAGTTTGCATATGAAGGGTTTTTCCCTTTTAAGTGCTGCTGTGACCTTTGCAGTCTCATTATAGGGAAAAGTTTCTTCATTGGCACTTCCATTATCTGAAAATGGTGCGTTGGTGTCCTGTGACTCTGAAATGCAGAAATCATTGTTTTCAATGAAGAATGTTAACAGTTCTATGAAAGTATTTGAGAAACAACTTTCCAGTTCTGCCATATGGCTTAAGTACGGCCAAGTCTCTATAAAGTATATACACTCCCACAGTTTTTCTTTTGCAGTAAGCATCTCCCATCAAGCCTTTGCTGCATGTCTTTGTGGTCGTATCCACATCGCCAGCAGATGCACATCAACACTAGTTTTGCTTTAGTGCTGTATTTGCAAAGCACATGCACAGTATTACTGGACATAAAACCATTTGATTCAAAATTGTCAAAGATGAAGGAGACTTTGCTTTGTACTATGAGCTTGAAAAACAGCTGAAGTGTTGTTGTCAAGCATGTAAACTAGTGCTGCTCATGCACAAGCTGTATAAAAAAATAACCATTTTATAGTTAAAATGCCACAGTTTCCCCTAGATTACTTTTCAGCAGGAACCTCAATGTTATAAAGTGTGTGAACACTTCAGGGTGTTTTGCAGCAGTGAGAATGGAGGCAGAGAGGTTCCAAAATAGCAGCACTAACAAGTCCCGCAGAGAGAGAAAAAGAGACACCTTTGCGGGCCCATTGCTCCTGGGCTACAACATGTAGTGTGACGACTCAGTAACTCCAACAGGTCGACTTTAGACTATTTGGAGAGTTTTGAGAGACAGCCTGACCAACTGTGAGGATGTGCTCTGACGCGCTAGGTGAATCTCCGTCTGCCATGCGTCTCAATCAAGCCTAATGTCCGCTTCCTGGCCTCTCTGTCTTCTCTGTCTTAACTCTTCTCTCTCCTTCTGCTCAGCTTTTCTTTCCATCTCTCCTCTCCTCAGGTGGAGGGTGTGGGATTCATTTTCCCTCCAAATTATGATGAGTCAGCCAAGCGATGTGCTCGCCACCTTTTTTTCAGAAATAACTGTTTGACTCAACCTACAAGCTGTACTTTCTCTTGACAATCCAGAGGGAGAAGGGAGAGACAGCTTCTTTGTTCACAGGCTTGTAGCTGCACTGGACTGGTTGTGACTGAGTTTACAGTGTCCACAGGCTGTCAGGCTAACTGGGACTTTACGACGGACAAGGCTCTTGGTTTGCCATTCAGTGGAATATTTTGCAGGCGTTCCCAATTTCTGTTTTTGCACTCTATTTGACAGGTGACATTTACCCACTTCAGTATTACTTCAGCGTCAAAATGCATGAATTTCAATCTCTGTTTTATATGAATACTGCAAACACTAATATCTTTGACAAAGTCTTATGCAGGGCTTTTTTTCTGGTCAGACGTTCTGTATGTGTCATTGTTAGTGGTCATGGTACACTATTCGGCAGTTACTCTGTTGCACACAAAACAATATCATAGTGGTAGCTAAGTGCTAAAACTAAAGCTCAGGGGTCTCACTTTCTTGCACAGAAAAACTCCATTTAAGAGATGACTTCCTAAAAGAACTTACTTACTGGAATTTGTAAAAAAACGTAATATATTTAGGAATAAGTGCATTAAATAAAGGCATGGTTTCTATATTTGAGAGAGAGGTAGTCTATTATTATCGTAAGAAATACATTATATGCAGTATATCTCTGTAGAGCAGTCTTATCAGTAATTTGATTATATTCTCCAGGATTATTAACTTGGTGAATTGTTCTGATCTTACAGCAGCAAAACAACCAGAAAATCATTCTGTATATTCAGTACCAAAGAAAAGAGCCACACGTGATTTTTCTTAGCTCCATGGTGGCTTGTTATATGGAAGACAAGGTGTTTTTTTCTGGGTTTTTTTTGCAGGCAATGTTGGACAAAACCCAAGCTTAGGACATGATATCTCATATATAGGAGATAATATATTTTACTTAAGGAGATATTTTTTGCAACATACAAGATATTGTGTCATTAAGTATGTAAAAGGAAATATCTCTTCTATGTATGAGATATTTTCTCTAACATATAAGATAATATTTCCTATGCAGGACTCAATATCTTTTTGTCTAATATTGTCTGCAGCTGTTTTTCACCTTGACTCTCAGGGCCTCTATAGATTTTTCTCATGAACGATGGGACAGACAAGTATTTGATTCACTTCACATTAAATGCTAGAGAATTTTAATATTTAAAATTTACTCCCCTGTACCAGCAACTGAAGAAAAATGTCATCACTTGGAGATCAGTTTGTAGCTTTTAGAAATTTTGGTTGCTAAAAGAAGTAAACATTTCTGACTTTTAAGTAAGCTCACAGTTTTAAGGAAAACATCAGTAAAACCAAAAAGTAAGAAGTCTGCATTGGAAGTCAGTTTTTTCCTGGGTCTGGTGCTGAGGTTCGTCCCTGCATAAGCAGTGTGCGGGACTGGTACAGCGGCTGCGGCTGACTGACCTGCCTGCTCATTAAGGCACTAGCGAGCCCATTTGGCCTGCTCCTGTAATGGGAGCCTGTACTGTGTCAGAAACACTTATTTGCTCCACAGCCATCACAGAACATTAACATTCACGACAGCTCGTCACATGAGGGGGGGCAAGGGGGGGTCAGAAGGGTGTCTGAGAGGGTTTGCTCACTGCCCCAGCCCAGTCACACACACACATGTACACACACACACACACACACACACACACACACACACACACACACACACACAGGGCCTTTAGGCTTTTAACATGCACAAACAAAAGATATGCATTTCGTACATGCACATACACAAACATAACACACTTCAAGACACACATCCACAGCGTATACACACTATTAGATAATATATATGAACACTTGCATGCATGCACACACACATATGCACTTACACATTTTAATTCTCTTAACACACCCTTTCAGAGATCACATGCTCTCTCTCTCACACACATACACACACACGTGCACTTCAAAACCCCGCGTTCTCTCACACACTCTAGGAAACATGCAATCAGCCCTCTATGGAAAGGTCACATTTGCAATGCAGGTGACTCAAGCAGAAGGCAGCAGGTAATTGGCTGACGGGACGGGGAGCGCTAATACCTCGTCTCCGAAAGATAATGTGATGGATGGGAAATGCTTGGCATTGGGGTAATTAGATGTGTTTGGAGGAGACTAGAGCAGGCCAGGGCCTCCACTTATGGTGAGTGGAAGTAAAGAGGGAGGAAGGGGGGGCATTCAAAGAGAGAGCTGTAAGGTTGAGAAGCAAGGGTCACGCCAGTCCTCCACTAAATTTAAGAAATCAGGAGACAGAAATAGAGAGAGGAAGATAACGTAAGCTTAAACATTGTGCAAGTGAGATTTAAGAGAATAAAGTCATTGCTGCCTCACCTTGGAGCCAAGGATCAGCTGGAAATAGATTTTAACACCACAACAGCGGACATTATGGCTCAGTTTAACATGTTGCACTGTAGATCAAACAAGTGTTGTAGTGGCTTCTCTGTGCAAGTTAACAACCAGGAAAACAGAATAATATAACTGTAAAAGACTGAAGCAGAAAACAGCCTCTTTTAGCTCAGTCTTTACCAACTGGTTAGGAAATATCTGTACTTTTTACTTTTAATTAAAGGTCCAGTGTGTAGTGTTTAGTGACATCTAGTGGAATAAATGATATATAACAATCATAACTATGTTTTCATGAGTTTATAGTCACCTGGAAATAAGAATTGTTGTGGTTTTGTTACTTTTGAATGAGCCGTCCATATCCACATATGGAGTGGGTCCCCTCCCAACAAACAAAACTCTGGCTTTATGGGCTGTTTGCATTTTTGCGTCAGCACCCATAGTTCTCTCTACATGCTCTCCTACACCGGACTTACAGCTTACTTAGCTTTGCACATACATGAACTTATAAATATGTGAGGAACAAGGGGGAGATTGTATGACAACATGCTGTTTAATGTATGCACCGTGATGTGGCGTATTACATTAAAAAATATGGTCATTTGGAGACTCTACAGTGGATAGCGCATATGTAGGTGAAATTTTCAGTGCAAACGGTAGAAAAACACACTCACGGGAAAGAGTGCAGAGAGAAAGGCTGCATGAGAAAGGAGGGAAAAGATGAGTGCAAAGTGTTCTAATTGAAGTGGGCCAGCTGTGGCGGGGTGAAACCCTTTAAGACACATGCATTATTTACATAGTGTGTGTGTGTGTGTGTGTGTGTGTGTGTGTGTGTGTGTGTGTGTGTGTGTGTCTGTGTGAGACACCCTGTCTGCATCGCACCTCCTTTGGAGAGGGAATATATTCTATCACAGGGCATCCAAGTGGAAACAAAGACTCAGCCATTCTCCATATAGACTGCATACACAGTCGGAGAGAGGAGGTTTGGAACGGAAATATTGTCATTGACACTGTTCATTAGTAGGGCTGCAGAGGAAGGGATTACTTGTCTTCTGATATTTCAAGTGGGAAGTGAGTCAGTTAGAGATACAAAAAAGGGAAAATCTGCAAGGTCCTTCTATACTGTAAAATTTGACAAGTTCCTTTTACTTAAAAAAAAATCTAGGAAACCAGAAGCCTTGAAAAATGTATGTAAATGTAACCATTAATCTTAATTCATGTTTACTTTTTATCTTATTGTTACATTTACTGGAAGTGTAGTTATATTTACTTAATTTTGTGAAGTTGTTGCAACTTAAAAATGACAAGTTTGATTAAATCAGTTTGAGCAACTTCAGTAAACCAAGCATACTGTGCTATATATCTGTAGACTGCTGGCTGCAAACTAGTCAATCATATTTAAATATTCTGAAACAAACCCTAATAAAACAGAACTCACAGATCTCCTAACTTAATCATTGGCAGAATGCTTTGTCATGATCATGTTAAGTCAGACTAACTTGGTTTACTGATATTGCTAACACTTAGACAGAACAAGGCAATTTCACTTGTCATTTTCAAAATTAAGTAAATACAGCTATATTTCAAGTAAACTTAACACTTAGATATACAGTAAACATGAATTAAGATTAACAGTTATATTAACTGTATATATTATATTTACTCCTCTCCTCTCCTCTCTTCTCCTCTCCTCTCCTCTCCTCTCAGCAGGGTTGTTGTCGCTTTGTGTAAATAAGATTAGTAGGTTGTATTTTCTCAGGTCTCTGCATTGAAACAGTAAGCCTGGCTGTGTATATAATTAGAGAGAGATTATGGCAAGGCCACTGCCAACATCCAGGGCCAACTGACATTTTGTTGTGTGCATGTGTGTATGTGAGTGTGAACTGGCTGCAGTTGTTGTGCAGTGGCCTCTCCATAATCTCTGTGTAATTGTGAGCATGTGTGTCTGTCTGCGTGTGTGTACAGGACCACAGGTGATGTTTGAAGTGTAGCAGAGCCAGGACCTCGGAAAACCAAAGTGCCGACAATATAGCGTCTCTGGAAAGGTGTACAATATAAAGTTTTATGTGGGCAGTAATTTACCACATGATAAGAGTTGTAGAATGTAATATAAACACAATGTATGGCATAAAATAAAGGATTATTAGGGGTCCTATCTCTCAATAGAAATGTATTAATTTGCTTGTCAGTGCCTGCCCTTTGTTACTCCAGGCTTCAACTCACAGTGTAAACATGCACCCCTGTGAACTTGGCAGATGTCTGCAGCCAGTATCTATCCTCCCGATGGCCCGAGTGTTTGACTTTGGCGCCATCAATATCCTGTTTATTCAGTCTGCATAGGAATAATCACTTCAGTAAATGTGTGATATTTTGCAGGATTTATAGGTTTGTAGGTCAGGACTGTTTTCAAATTTCGAACCATATTACCACACTCAGTGTCAGAAATGTGGGAAAGATAGACAGCAGAAAAATGGGGAATGGAGAATGATAGAAAATATATTTTTTTAACAATATATCACTGCATTTTATTGGCATGTATGATGTATGTATTTGTTTCCTTTTTAAGTCACTATAGTCTTTCACTTTTATTGTCTTTTCTTTGTTTTTTAAAAGAATTTAAGAGTCATACATACAGAATTTGTGTAAATGATCATGTCTGTGGTCAAAGGACAAATAAATACAAAACTATATACAGCAATATTTCTATGAATATATTATAAATATAAGTGGACACAAAATATTGAAATTATTAAAAATAATAACTTTAAATAAATAAAAAAATATATGTATTACCAAAACCTTGACAAAAATCAATGACAAAATCAATTGCTTTTTCAGTCCATTATAGTTAGCCACAATAAAAATGATTGAAGTGGAATGAGGATTTGTCTTATCTATCGTATTTTGCTTTTTTTTTTGGCATGTCACCCATGGGTTAAATTCCAAAAGGAAGAATTATGAAATTTAAAACTTTTTTTTTTCATAAAACACTCCACAAACAGCATATATTCCGAGACAATGCCTCTCTCTTCCCCCTTGTTTTCTATCTGCTTCCCATCACTACATGTTGCCTGAAAGTTACTAAATAATAGAAGAATTATGGGTATTTTATTCAGCCATTTTTCACGCACAGTTTCACACAAATTTGCGCTCAGAGCGCTTTTCTAACTGACTGAAGAATCTTGCCTCCTAATAGACGCCTAACAGCTCCCCACTCTCACCTCTTGCAATTAGTTTTCATTGAATGCTATTGATTTTTACCCCCTTTCAATTACATACACAAAAGTCAACCACATAGATGTTTGTAGTCATTAGGAGCTACTCTTTGTGTCTTCTCCAATACTAATTATGTCTGGCTGCTGGTGTTTGTTGTCCTCGCTTGGATGAAGGGAAAAAAATAAAAACTCCAAGAGGAAAAAAAAATAGAATCACTACATGCACCAGTGGACATCTGGGGTCCTGTCGTGTGTGTGTATGTGAGTGAGTGTCTGAGCGCATGGCTATCCTGCCACCGTGAAGCCTATGGAGAATAAACCTAATAAAATAAATATGACTTGGATAAAGAAAAAAGTCGAAAGCGTTTGTCCCCTGACACGTCTCTCTCAGAGTGTGTAATGTATTGTGTTTTCTGTGTGGCCTGGCGTTTCTCCTGCATTGTTAAAGGAATGTTCCCAGAAATGTCTTTGTTGTATTTAATTTTAAGTAAATCCTGACAATAAATGGCTATTTCCTTTGAACAGAATAGAGGATTTATAGTGAAATCTGTTTGAAGATGAAACAAGATGGGTAAAGAAAAGAAAAGGAAATAATATTTGATACTACAATACAGACGGCATATATTTTGGTGATTTAACAAATTAATCTGTTGAAATGTATCCTTTTAGGATGAAGTAGGGGAGGCTTTAATTTTTGTATTTGGGAATTTTGATGATCTAAATGTTACTGTAAGACAGTTACATGAAAGTAGGTCCGCACATGCAGTCATTTTACATTTTGCCCGAACTGTACTCTGTGAATATTTCATGTCCACCGCAGCCTTGCTCATGAGGTGAAAATGTTACAGATTAGAGAGTGAAAGGTTGCACAGGTCTCTGTGTTTGAACTAACCACTGTCCTATATTTACACATCCTCTAAACAGGAATGCCATGCATATGTACAGAACAGATTTGGCTAGCGTCTCTGAGTTGAATCATTATGCCCTTTCCTCTGCATGGCAGCAGTTCAATGATAGCTCTGAGCTGAGAGAGGGGATGGGTATATAATTATATTATATTTTGTAGTCCTCAGTCTTTCATTCAAGGGAATCAACATTTCTTAATATGTTGTCTCACAAAACAATATCAAAACTTGAGGTAGTTGAAGGTCTTAGAGGAAATGTTGTGTAATGGCCTGATCATTTTTTTAAATGAACACATTTTTCTGCAAAATCATCCCACTCTTATGGAATCACCTCAATCTGTAGATAAACTTGTGAGTTAGCCTGCTTTGGTGAACTCTGACATGCACATTTTACATGCAAATTTGCATTATTGACCTGTAGCTATCTTGAAAGTGCTGAAATTTTAGGGACTGTAGAGTCCAAACTGGAGCAAGATACCACACTTTATTCAGATATTATTTGTAACAGAGAGAGTACTGGTGTAACACTGGCTCCTACAGACAGTGCTGTTGCATTATGGGGTGTTTTAGCCTAGGTTAATAAGCTAGCAAGTGTCATCAACTCAGTTTAATGATGTGTCGTTTAGAGTTAGTCAGGAATTAGCCCAGCCTAACCTACAGGCGTTTCTGAAAGCTTGTGTGACTTCTTTTGCTGCCACAAAGAACAGAAATCTATGACTAGTAAAAACAAGTTCAAGAAATTGTTTGTCCCCCAAATGATCATTTGTATGTCAGTTGCTCACCCTGTGTTTATGTTGATTTCGTGAAGAAAACTTTGTTTTTCTGCTGTGCCTCCACGGTGAATAAAGCATCCAAAAATGGGAAAACATTATTTATGAATTAAAGGAATAGGAGCCTTCAATCTATAACAGCAAAACTTGATCAAAACAACCATTCCCAGACCGTCAAATTGCGGCGCTTTGTCGTGCCCCTCAGCATGTGATAACATGCCCAGGGTGCAGTGTTAAGGCAAGATTGACTATTGGTTTTAAATGAGCTGCTGTCTCCTGGGTAAAAGTCTTGGTTTGGTTGACCCATCCACCTGTGGCTTCCTCCCACCCCATCCTGACTTCCTCACTCTTTACTCTGCATCAGCTGCTCTCAGGCATCAATGAATGGGATTTTACTGGAGGTAGTTGAAAGCCAGGTGCCACGAGTAGATGGCCTCAATAATCACCATACTATTTGAAACACTTCTGCATAAACAGTCCAAGTGCACTATGCATTCATGCGTTAGACTGTCCAATGTCCAATAGTGGACTGTGAGGTAGACAGTTAAGATAATTAACCCAGGGATAAATTATTAACGAATAGTGGTGAGTGACGTTAATGATAATTTAGCTGGCAATAAGCAGTTCATACTGATTGAGCACGTTGTATGTATTGTATTTAGGTAATTAGTCCGTAATTTCGAACACAAGCTAGGATTCATACTGTGTGTTACAAACTAAACTTTTGATGGCTTCTGCATGTTTTGGTGTTGATTGATATTTCTGAAAGACAGTAAATAAAGCAGTGTGTATGGAGTTATGGGTCATCATGGGTAATAGGCCTAAGAGCACTATGCCATATTACCTTACTGCTCTGTGTGCCTTACAAATTGCCCCTTGGGGATGAATAAAGTGTTTTTGAATTTGAATTGAATTTGAATATTTGAGCCACACAGAAAGCTTTATTTGCGCCTTTCTTTCAGACACTTTGACTTCAGTTCTTTGTTACAACCAAAGGTTCACATTTAGTGACTGTTTCCTTCGACAGTTAATTAGATTAGCTTGTTTGACAGCTGCACGGATGTATCTCAGGTAGAGGTCTAATATATCAACTCTAAAAAGGATTCATGAGAAAACTCTTATCCATTGGATCAAAGTCAGAGCAATCCTCTAATTATGACGAGGCTCAGACTGGCTGTATCTCTCTCTCTTCTCCCTCCTGCTCCCCTTGATCTCTCCGTCGTTGACTCTGCCATCTATCACAAAGTGTTCCTTTGATAATTACATGCCAAAGTGACTTAAAACTCCCCCGCTAGGTGTAAGGCATTACAGCCTGAATGACATGCCAACTCACCTTAAGGACTTTTTAACAAGGTAAGTCAGGAGCATGCCACGCAGTCACTCACTCTTTTGCACAATCATTCGGCAACACCTAATTACAGTCTTTCATAATCCTCCGACTTGTTATTTTGACTAAACAAGTTCACAGTGAAAGCCACTGTGGCAGACTGCCATCTCTCTCTTTCTCGCTCGCTCTCTATCGCTTTGCTTCCCTTTGTGTGTGTATGTGCGCGCGTGTGTGTGTGCGTGCGTGTGTGTGTGCGTGGAAACATGCAGGCAGAGAGTAAGGTGGAGACAGTCTGCCACTCAGTGAAACAGATAATTAACTGATGTACAGTGGAGTGAAGATTTATTTATTTATTTTAACAGATTCAGTGGGCAGGGAGGATCCTGCCTTTGTGTTTGTCAGCCGATGGAAATGAGACTTCAGGAGAGAGGGGCAGAGAGGAAATAGAATGTTGATGGGCCAAATACCAAGCCACAAAGTCTCTAGTGAGTTCTTCCATGAGGCACCCTGTGTGTGTCTGTGTGTGTGTGTGGGGGGGCAAAACCCCAGAACAAGCCAGCAGAGCCTGAACGTTTGGCACTTGCAGTTCATGTGTTAAATGTGGGCATGGTTGTCAGCGTGTATAGAGGTGTGTTGAACTTGCTTAGCATGTCCCACGGACACCTGCACACTTTGTATACTTTTACACAGCATGTCTGGGTTAGGGAAGCCTCACACACTGTATGAGAGCAGACTGGGTTGGAGGTTGGTTGTGGCTGTGTATTTGAGAGACTGTGCTTGATCACAGTGGCGTGGTTTCTTTATGAATGTTTCTTTTTTGCTGGTTAAAAAGTCAATAAAAACGCCACATCAAACACAAAAGAAAATAGACAAACTTTCTGCTTCAGGAAGTCAATATCACTTTTTTTGCGCCCATTGCAGTTGAAATGAATAAACTAAAACAGACAATAACAAACACATTCATGGCCTTGTTAGATAATGTGTTTTATAGCAGTTTATTTTTTCAGGACGTAATCAGACAGGTGAGTAGTGCTGACAGGAGTTTCCATTGAAGAGTCAGAAATGAATATGGACTACATTACACCCTAAAGCTAGAGCTGCTGTCAAGACATAAATTCCAGGCCGTAACTTACTTTGTAGAAAAAATGCTTTAATCCCCCAGTTAGAATATAAAAAATAAGGTAGGTATATATGGATATCCTTGTTCAGAGGCAGTGATTTTTCCATTAATATGTTCTCTACATTTTACTGCCAATACCTTTGTGCATTTATTCAATTAAAACATGAACGATTTACTTAAAGTTGTTTATGATGTTTCCTGCCTTTACTTGTGGGCATCGTGCTTACTACCCACTTAACACTGACCGTTACTGTTGGGTTTTGTGGTATGAAACAGGTGCAGTACTTCAATAGACTTTCTTTAAAAAACTGCCTAAAAACTTGAGGTATGTTCCTTGTAGCAAGTTTAACCACATGAAGTGAGTCTTAAGTGCTCTGCAAAGTGTTTGGGGTTAGTTTGAGGTTACGCTTTAAGTGCTTAGGCTCCTTTACAATTTACACACTCTCTCATGTGTGCAAAAGCCAGGATCTGAAACCGCATGCAGAAATGTACCTCTCCATACATCACAGTGGCAGCTTTAATAACATTTCAGAGCATATTTAGACATCAACAGTGCACCGGGTTAAACTTGACTGAGGGTTTTAAAAAAGGACAAACTTTTTTTATTTTTTCTTAGAAAATCCTATCATGCAGACCTTTCAATGAGAAATACAAGGCCTTTCTAGAGAAAAAGTGTGGAGCAAAATACTCTATATGGGACAGAGAGAGGTTTTACAATGAACCAATCTGTTTTGAGTAGTATGTAAAGCAACAGTGACCTCTATGGTTTGAAAAGTGAACTACAGAATTGGAGAAGAACATGAAGTTTGATGACTTGAATTTAAGCCAGCAATAGGTTTCAGGGCCAGTCAAAATGTCAGAATTGTCACACTTTTTTCTCTTAACAACTTCTTTAATTAGCTAATGTGAAAAGTTTATATCTGCTTTATATCAAGATCCAAAACACAAGGGAAAATTTCCATGCAAAAGTGGTATTAACTTAGCAGTGGCAAGTTATCTTAAGGACCAGAACAGATATTTCTGTCGAAATTTGCCCGAATGGTTAAGCGTTATTGGTGTGTGTGTTTATATGTATGTAGAGGGAACCTGCATGCAATGTACAGAATGTGTCTCTTTGTCTGTCAGTCTTGTCTGTCCATCTCTGTGTCGATCATCGTGTGTGTGTGTGTGTGTGTGTGTGTGTGTGTGTGTGTGTGTGTGTGTGTGTGTGTGTGTGAGAGAGAGAGAGAGTCTGACTGTCAGACTGTCTGTCTGTCACCACTGATACTAGCAGTTTGCTGGAGGGGAAACATTCAGATATTTCTGCTTGACCGTACAGCTGCCCAGCCAGAGACAGCCTCTTTTCCTGCTTGGCCCCTCTGTGGACTGCTGTGTGTGTGTCTGTGTGAGCGTGTGTCTGTTTATGTGTGCGTATAAGTCAGACAAAGCAAGACAATGTGTGGCCAGTTGGACAGTGATTTTGGAATCTGTTTCACCCTCAGGTGACTGTCAAGCTGTCAGAAAAGCAGGTTTGTTCCAGCTCGAGATGTACCTCACCATGTTTATATTTGCAGTTATTTTCCCCTTTGAGTGCTAACATCTTGTTGACAACGCAGTACACAGAGAGGCTGGACAGGTAAATAAGTCACACAACTCTTCAGATCTGCAGGAGAATTTCAAGAAGCAGAATAAGAAAACAGGAAAAATGTGATGTTGGAGTTTTTATGTTATTTATGGCTGAAGAAATATGTACTGCTTATTTGTGGTTATTTTTAGGGTCACGCGACTATTTGAATTCTTAGTATAGACCAGTTTTGAAGCGGCAAAATGCAACTTGATTGGCTCAGAATAAAATTAACTGTTTTAAATAACTCAACAGTAAGAAAAAGTTTGTTTTTTTTAAATAAAGGAAAACAGACAAACATTGGCCAGGAATGTTTTTCCTTCTTAACAGCAGTTAAAGACAAAAACAATCTAAAGCTGTATTAAGGCTGCATTTACTACTGCTTTGTATGATTGGTTGTACAAAGTAGTTATGCATTGCCCCTGAAAACCATTAGAGTGATTTCAGCAAAAGTTCACATTTTAATCCAGTGCAGTGTGCTCAGATTGAAGCATGAGACCAAACCACACAGCAGCTGTATAAGCGTTATATCTGAACCATCCATGTGGTTTATCACTCTACAGATAATAATGAGCCTCTTAGTTTATCGTCGTACACAAGACAATCTATTCCGCTCATTGTCTCCTCTCCCTGGGTGAGTGCGCCCTGCTAATCATTCCCCTGATCCCTCCAGCAACAAGGACAAAGTGAGAAAAGGCCCTCTTTCCTCGCAACACCTGATTACCTATTATGCAGTCATAACTATACGGTCTCTTTCATCCGACAAAACGGCAAACAACAATGACTGAACACAACATGTTGGCATAAAAAAAAGCAACAAAGAGTTTGGTTGAACAACAATCCGAAAATGTCCATTTTTTTTTATGATCCAGGATCGTAATGAATGAAAGCATGTGAGATTAGTTTTGGGTTTTGTTCAAGCCTGTTATCAAAGAGGAACAACAATGGTGGCGAACGATGGAACAGGCTTGTGTGAAACAGAAAGTTTTTGTTTTTCAATTTTCAAAGCGTTCCCTGCGAGTCGCTGGGGGAAACAATCGCCCTGACACAGGTCCATTGTTTCTGGGAGGGTATAAATACAACAGGCCTAATGTGTCTGTTGTTTGCAGTTTCTGGCTCTCAGCGCTCGTCACTTCCCAGAAGATAGGTGATCAAAGATAGAGACAACAGGATGCCAGAGAGATATCACAGAGAATGTGAGGATTTACATCTGCACTTCTCATAAAACCAGAAGCTCCTACAATGGAGCTCTGATGGGCTCGGGAGGACTGAGCAGCACTGTTTGTGTGTCTGCATGCGCGTGTGTGTGTGCGCGCGTGCGCGTGTGGCGTGTGCAATGGATTTCCAGCTCCAAATCAGTCTCCTGTTATTATCCACTGTGTGAGAAACACCTATGGGAACCTCAAAAGAAAAGGCAATATCAACAATTTCACACAATGGACCAAATAGCAGAATTATGCTTTCCAAAACCTCTGTCTTGCATGGAAACAGATGCATGTGCACAATCCTACATAAGCACAAACTTGCACACAGCCAGATGCAGGCACATGCACATATCACAGAGCGCGGAGGGGATTACAATATTTCTCCCCTCAGCCAGATTAGACAAGATCAAATTATTTCCCTTCTCTGATGCCAGTTTTCTGCTGTCTAATGCCGGCTTTTCAAACAACACAAGGTTTATTGTGGGCAGCGCATAATGCAGCAGATTTCAAATTCCTGTCAAATGCGGTGTGACAGAATACAGTAGCTCTTCTCGTATTCAGCAGGAGGAGGCCCACGCAGGCCACTTACACTGGCTGCAGCTAAGCTGTTTATGTCCCCCATTCAGCAGTTACACAGGCCAGCGAGTGTAAACACAACAGTATCTTTTTAATTGTGCTGTTTCAAGCCTCGCTTCTCTGTCGAATTAGAGAGCGGACCACTCTCTGTCTCTCCCCTAGTCTGGCAGATTAGGGGCCTCGCTGTAAGGAAATGCCGGGGTGGCTCGGTTTGGGTTGTCACCGAATCAGCTTAAACTTTGCTCAGCAAGCATGGCGAAGAGCGATAACAACCAGATGCTTGTTTGCGGTGCAGAGATGCTGCGGCAGGGGCGGCTGGGCGAAAGCGTGTGCACGCACGTGTGTGTACGTCTGGTGGACTTTTCTGCTTGTTGTCGTCTTATTTGTTAGAAAGCCGGAGATAAGGGGAGACAGAGTGAGCAGAAGAGACTGAGATAGGCATTGTGTGTGCGTGAGTGTGTGACAGAAAGAGAGAGTAGGTGAAGCAGTGTGTGAGTAAGAGATTGTGAGAGTTTGAATATGGTTGAAAGTACAGAGTGGACAATACAGTGTACACACATGCTGGATTAAAGAGCGATCATATTTCCTCTGCTGTAAGATGAAAATGTTTGATTGTTTTGATGACAGTTACCTTGAACAAGATAGTTGACAGTGAGCACTGGAATACGTGGAAATGGGTCATGCCTCAGTGACATACCAGGGTTGCTAACCAGCCAGATACAGCAATGGCTCGATTACTTATTCAGTAATTTATCTGCAGTGTAATAAGGAATCGTGAGCATTAAACAGTTCTTACATATTTGTTAGTTTATTGCTCCTCATCAAATGTATAGCAAAATATGTCAAGTATATTCCTGTTGCAGTAAAGTTGGGTTCAGTCGGGTATTCCTCCGCCTTTTCTCGTCTCTCATCTATTGGCTGTTGACAGAAGAAATCAAACCACAGACCCAATGGAGAGGATTTTGGCGCAGTATTGGTTCTGTAATTGTTATGTCCATTATTTTGTGAAGTCTAATAGTGTTTTGAGCAGTGCATAATTTGCTCAGGATGGAGTCATGCACTTGCAGAACTCATGTCTAGTCTAGACGGTTGTCAGTTTTCATTAAAAACGATTAAATGCCGGAAAGAAATTGAACATCAAATGTGTATACACCTTTTTCAAAGTCAACACTTAAAGATTAGGAGTGCAACTTGTCTTTCCTCATTCGCTGTCCATCTGATTGCTGTTTTTTGTATAAGACATTTTCACAAAGCAACACCATCAGTCGTTTCAGCTGACTGATGAAAGTCAGTACCGACCTAGCGGCCATAGTAATTCTGACTCTTGTCCTTTGGAAGCAAATGAGAGAAAGTGGTGTCATGTTGTTATGCAGCCGCAAATTCCATTTGGAGGGAGGACAAAGTGAACACCTGGGTCAACAATACGTCACTGCTCATTTTCGTTTCCTTCCAACAGTCAAGGTTGGTTTCTTCTGACCATAACCAAGGTCCTTCCCTAATAACCATAGGTGGTTATTATTGTAACCATGATGACAAAGAACTCCTGACATTGACAAAGTAGTAATTTAAAAGAAAGTTTGTTTGTTCTTAAACCAAACCAAACCTTTGCAATGAGGGTGTGAGATCATTAAGTTTTGAAATGGCAGGTTGTCATGTTGATAGTGGTGTCAATATCAGAAAAGGCTTAAATGTGTCATTCTGAAGAACGCTGTCCATTGCATATTTTGTCATTTAACTTCGAAAGCTGTGGTTGGCGCATGCTCTCCTGTGACAACACAGTCCATACTCTCATCTGTCATTTGGAATACATGCCGTTATAACTTTACATTGTCCCTCAAGTAGGGCTGTGATGGTTACCGCACTTCCGCAACACCACGGTAATGAGATGCATACCGCGGGATTAAGCTCATTACCGTCATCACCGCATTTTTTTTGGTGTTGTGTGAAATGAAATATAGGTTAAACATAGTAATGATTGTGTAGTTGTCATCATTAACTTTCTTCCATATGTTCAAGGGCATCTGAAGACAAAACTTTTCTGCTGTTTTCTCCTTCAGCTTCCCATACGCAAGAGGCAGCGACAGTCCAATCCGGCTAATGGGGATTTCTGTCTTGTGTGTCTCTTTATTTCTCTTATGTGGTATATATAAACAAAGCGAGAAACTCCCGCACAGTGTCCCGCTTACTGCTGACATATTTATTGAATGAATAAAACAATGTTTCGGTCCAACAGACCTTTACCAGGTATATCTGATACACCTGATGAAGGTCTGTTACTGTCAGCAGTATGCAGGACAGTGTGCAGGAGTTTCTCTCTTTGTTAATAGATACAACATAAGACAAATAATCAAACAGATAAAATAAAATGCACCCTCAACAGACACACGTAAACTGTAAAACCGCAGCTTTACATTGCTCTATCACCTTGGTGGCCAAAAATCCATACCGTCACAGCCTTACCCTCAAATGAGGCAACAGACACATTAAATAAACAGAACAGAACAGCAACACAGTATTTCAGTTGCATGACAACATGTCTCTCACTGGTCCTCCACAGAAATGAATGGGAGTAAAATCTGGTGTGACCGCCGAGGTGAGTGGGAATTGATAAGACATTATTGATACCAAAGTCATCAATTCTGGTTATTGGTCCAATTCTTTATCGACTTCCTTATTGATTCCTGATCAATTGTCTGTGTAGAATAAAAGACCTACGAAGGTTTTTAGCATCAGCGCAGCTGTTTTATTATCTCTGAGTCTAAACATAGTTTAGCAAAAGTCTCTGCCATCATCTAAAATTGAAGGATCCAGAGAATATTTATACAGCATTTGTTTTCATGTAGGTTTTCTCTGTCCAAGAAACAATCTGTTAAGCCTGCCTGCATGGCGCTAACTGAGGATTTTTACCTTCAGTAACGGACGTGCTGCTTGGTTGAGAAGTACTTGTATGTAGAGTGCCAAACAAATAGCATTCCTGGAATTTAAGCCCTTTTTGCATGATGATTCAGCATATTGGTGGTGTTTTTACCCTAACTTGAAATTATCATTTGACAGACATTAAAACCAGTTCTATTGTTGTCTTTCTTTGTCAAATGAAGCCATGCAATAGACAATTTCTTCCTCTCCGTCACAACTCCATGTTGCAAATTTTCAGCAGCAAAGATGCAGTTAAACATCATTGTTTTGCAATGCACAACTGTCAGAAAAACATGCCAGCTTCGATATAAAAGGGGGCATGTGCCAATGGATCGTACAATTTGGAACCGGTTCCTGATTCCCATATTTAACCACAGCCACAACTTATTTTATGATAGGCTATATTTGAATTACAGTTTTCATTCTCTGCCCTAACCCAGTTGGGCCTGACCCAACCTGCCAGGTTTGGAGCAAGCTGTGATTTCTCAACTCCCCCCAAAGCTTGAATCAGGTCTGGTTCACGCCAATTTCTGTGTGAATGAACAAGGGTTAAGTTTCACTTTCACTTTGCTTGGCACCTTGCTGCTGCTCCCTCTCCTTAGACTCTAACAGAGTGCCCAAAGTGAACTCTGCCGTTTTGAGAGTGTGGTGCTCTGAAAAACTGATGGCATATTCCACCTGTGCTCCGAATTTACAAAGGGTCCAGTTTTCACCAGGGTGCATTCTGGCGCTTGGGGTAACTATTTAGGAATGTGCCCCATGTAAAAAATGTCTTGTTACCATACTGAAAAGACTATAATTGGATATATATAATTTTTTGAGGAAATTGGGCTCATGCTCAAAACTGTAGTAATTGATCAGGTTGGGGTTGGGCTTAGACAGAAACTATACAGGTTTTTGTAGGATCAGGCCTGATCTTTTTTTCCTTTTTTTTTTTGGCCCGTTTAAATCCAGTTTGAATGAGTTATGTGTGAATGCTTCATTTCTGTTTGAATCAGAGTCACTGACATTTCTAATTTGTTGGGACTTTTTTCTTTTTTAAAGTGGCAGCCCTACTGTTCATGAAGACAACCAAGACAAATTACCTGACATCTCAGTTAGATTTTTCTCTTTTTAGATCCCAAATTTGTGAGTCCTACTCATTATGAAATGTATAAAGGATACATTTGTTTCTGTTTCTCCATCTCACCCATTAAGAACTTCTCCAAGATTGGTTGCGATGCATTTTTTATTGCACCATGTGCTTTTGTAGAATGATCAGCTGGAGTTAAATTGGTTAGGACGGGCAGGTTTTAAAAATTTAAGCATTGTCTTTAAAAGACGGGGGCAGGGATATAACCCTGGCGGTTGAAATGAGGTCTGTACACACTGAAGGAATTAACCTTTTCTGTATTTTAGAGCTGTGGAGAAGAGACAAGAAAGTCTCCGTCTGTCACCTCTGGCATTCAGAAGAGAAGAGAGGGAGAGGGGGAGTGAGGAGGAAAGGGAATGAGGAAAGGAGAGGAGAGGAAAAGAGAAAAGGGGGGAGGGGATTTGAAAGCTCATGAATATTATAATGACAGTGGTTTTATTTTTTATACCATAGGCACTTCACATTACGGCCAGGCCGTGATAAGTTCCATGACATGAGAGTGGCATGATACTGTGAATCACAAATGCAGAGAGGCCTGCACGTTGCCCTGTTCTTATGTTCTCTGTCTTACGGAAAACCACTGTGAGCTTTAAAACTCCAGTGAGGACTATTTTGCAAGTGAGGACATTGTTGCCATCACTAGACCTGTTTTTACTATGAATATTTCCAGGATTTAGGTGGGGGTTATGCATGCTAAATTGGGGGTCTGATGATCAGTACAATTGTTAGATAGTTACAAATAGTCAAAAAACTCATCATCAGGTTATAGGTTGCAGCGTGCTTTTTTTTTTTCCAAAATTACCTCAATGTCTGACCTGTTTCAGGGTGACTGAAATCAGAGCTTTAAACAGCTGAGAGTTAAACTATTATCAAGTCTGTCCTTAACATACAACATTGTTTCTGGTTGTGTATGCTTTTTGTGTCTGATGATACATTTAACAACAGAATGAAGAAACAACAGGTAAAACCATTTTAAATTGACAAAGATTTTGATATTCAATTTCATCCAGTTCCAATTACCTGTGGCTATAAGGACTTAAGGCTCTAGGACCTCTTTGGTCAATGAAATATCTCTGTCCAATATTTTGATTTATGACCAAATACCTCCAAAATGACATTCTCATCAGCCTCGATGATGATGAACATTGTGAGTAAAATCAGCATTGTATTTTTTGTAGAGAGGTGCACAGACATTTTTAAGGGGCTGTAAATCTGAAAAAAAAGGGTGACATTTGAGGACATATGCAGAGGTTTTTAATCACAGGGCATCCCATTGGTTATAATTTTTGTCATTAATAATTTCAACATTTAAAAGACTCACGATGCCATTTTAGCAACAAGAGTTTCACATGACAGGGGTAGTAGGGCAGTGTTCTGCATGCATGGTCCATCATATTGTTGTTAATGTTGTTGTTGTTTGTGTGTTTGTTTTTGGTCTAATTTTAACAATTATGAGTTACTGATATTTCTCTCTTGCAACAGCAAAAATAAAATACACATTTCTTGTTTCCTTCCAATTTGTTACTCAGCCAAAGAGGGCTGTTGCTTGGGCAACTTTAGCAAGTACTTGTGCATGTCCCTGCTTTGTTATTAGCATTTGCCTTAGCAGTTACAGCAGTTTGAAGCCCTGTTGTGCCTAAGAACAGCCTCACAGAGCCACTAGCATGGCAACAGTATTGTTTGTAAGAAAGGAAGCAGTATCTCCATGAACTCGTGGAGTATGACAGGAAGTGATGTGTACAGGGGTGATATTCAGATCTATTTTATTTTGTCTGTATTTTGCCAATACAAAGGCAACTATCTTAACATTGTGTTGTATGTTATGAAAAATTCAGGTAAACTCCAAACATTTTATGGATACTGGTAAACTCCAAACATTTTATTGATTTCTATCTCATTATGGGATTTTTGTGTCTCATGGGTCCATATTAATCTAATACACTGTCACACAATTAAAAAGTGTCTTTAGGGCTAAAATAGTTTGCAGACCAGTATTTGAGCTTGTAAATTGCATACTTAAAGCACTCAAAGAATCACTGCTTTATTAAATGTCAGTTGGTTTAAAAAGAAGTTGGTGTCAATGAAAAGCAAAGACATTTGTGTGAATCTCACCTGTATAGACCTCAGAAAACACCTTTCATTGCCTTGATTGTTGAATGTCATTGATATGCTCTTGGTCAGAGAAGATGTTTTAAAATACATAAATTCAGCAAAAAGATGAATTTATATTAATATTTTCAAAGGCAAAGAAAAAAAAATCAGGCTTGAAGAGCACTGAGGTGATGCCTATTAATCCCCTTCTATCCGACAGCAGCGTTGGAAAAGGTAGAATTGTGAAATGACAAGCCCCTAAAAAAAGTGAACGAGCACACTTGAACGATTTCGACTACAGCTCCCCTCAACCATGCCTGTGGTTTTGAAAAGGAGGAGAATATGGTGAAATCTGTCTGTAGACTGACGCAAAGCTGAGTGGACAGGCAGGTAATAGGAGGGCGAGGCGGGGAGAGAGAGACAGGCATGGAGCAATCATGAAAATGAATGCAAATGGAGGCAAGGGCAGCCATGGGAGGTCCAGGAGCATGAAGATGGGTGTGCTTAAAAAAGATCTGTTCAAAGACCATAAGAGCAAAGAGCATGGCCTAACCGTTTTACCCTTTTTCCACCAAAGCTAGCTTGTATATGCAAGTTTTATAAAAACGGGAAAACCTGCTAAAAATAGGTGATAGACTCCTCTCCAGTTGCCAGTACCAGAGTTGTGCACATGACTCTGCAGTAGATGAGTATGTCTTTCTGTTTTTATGTTTTTTTTACTGGTGTGTCACATTCGACATCACAAATGTGCCAGGATTTGTAAACAGTAAAGCAGCATGGAGGTCAGTGAAAACGTTACGTTGGGTACTTCTTTTTTATATTTGTAAGTTATTCAGTCTGTCTGGAACTCATAGCAACTAATTTCCGATGATCTTAGAGTATTGCTTGGACGGAGACTGACAGAATTTGTGGTGGAGAGTCACTGCATAACACCGCATAAGACATAATATTTCTATTTCCATCACTGCTGATGAGGTCTGATCCAAGTCCGAGCTGATGAATAACTGTGACTACTGCAGAATCATTTGTCTCAGAAATGAAAGCTAATTGTAACCTTTCCCTCTTAAAACAGAAGCCAGATGTTAGTGGGTGCTTATTAGATACAAGTTCATAGGTTTATAATACTGGACAACTTGGTAAATAAACCTACTTTGACATTTTCAAAGACATAAGTGAGTTTTCAGATTTCTGAAAATAAACATTTTTTGTACAAACAGGAAGTGTATGGACCTGATCATTTTTTTTAACCTATATGTCACTTTTTATTTTCTTTAATATAAATAAACTGTGAAAGAGAACTCAAATTAGGGACTACACACATGATTTCCAATAAATGTAAGAGCTTAACGGCAACTTTTACAACAGCAGAATTTTGAATCAAATTTTTTTTTTGTCAGCCATTGACCTCTTGCAACTCTATCTCTACAGTTCTGACCTCTGAGTGAAGAGTCCGAAATTATACCATAGCTATGTCACACCAGCAGACAATAATACCTTAAACTTTTTTTGCCTCTTCTTGTTTTCTGTAGTCATTGCATCATTTCGGCCCTACATTCCCCTCCTTGCCACCCTCAGTTTTGCAGTTCCCCTTACTTTCATCTCTCCCTCCATCTTTGCTCCTTTATCTTGCTCTCTGCACTCCCCTTTACTTAAGTCCTACAATACCTACCACCTCTCCCAGTTCTCTCACTAAAAACTCTCTCTCTCTCTCTCACACACACACACACACACACACACACACACACACACATATATACTTAAACGGATGGGCACCCTTTATGCAATCTTATTAAACAGTGCCAAAAATGACTACTTTTGATTTGGGTATGAATCAGCTCGGCTCTGATGCAAATCAGCTTGACAAATGTTTATTATACAGCTACATGCAGTGATTGCATTAGATTGTGCAGGTGTTCTCATTATTGTGTCCAACCCCTGTATGTGTGCTGCTGCATACTGGCATCTAGAGTTTGAATATGCAGCGTCACCCTCTATAACTTCTACTCACTGAAGGTGGTCTTCTACTGTTTCCAATAACTAACACCTTTTTTTATCGTACAACCCCGCCCCCCAAAAAAACCCAAGACCTGACTGTCGTCACACTTTCATGACAAAACTAAAATGGTCAAGTAAATATTTTCATGTTGTTAAACCTTTCCAACCTGCATGTTGCAATGGATATACAGTTGAAAGGTAGCGTTGTTTGCGGTTGATTACAGTTTTTAAGAGTTTAATGACTTTCCAGATAACTTTGAAGATGGGGATGGTAGGGGCTGCTGATGAAGTGTGGGCAAACATGCATACATAATTCCACTGTCTCTTCACCGCTCTCTTATTTGCCCTCTTTCCCTGCACCACAGGTTCTGGCCTTCCTGCAGCTTTGAACATCTCAGCTTGTGGTTCCAGATTAATAAAACAGGAAATTAATGAATTTTGGATGAAATCTTCCCAGTTGGGGGCAGGTTGCGCCTCATTAAGGCCTGTATTATTGATCAGATTGAAAATCTCCAGTACCTCTGGAACCAAACTGTTATAACCAGGCACCCACCTCCCCCTCCTCCATAAAGAATGCTAATTGCACGGAGGTAAAGGATTAATAGCTAATTGAGCATATTTTCAGACAAATCATCATCATGGCTTGACACTAAAACGAATGTCTTTAATATGCATGGGGCCTGTCACACACAGTTAGCCTGCTAATATTATGGGCAAGATTAAGAGAGATCCAGAAAAATAAAAGGGGCCATGAGGCCCACATCTCTTGTAATTTCACTGTAGTCATCGGTGGAAGCATATATTTAGCTTAGTTTTGGAAAATAAAACTCTTTGTAGAACACATGCTTTTAAAGATAAATCTACCAAATTCAAATTTTATTTGTAAGACTTAAGAGGGTACAGTTTACTTTTAGTGATGTACGCTGGCATTCCTATTAGAGTGAGGATATGCTGCCTTGAGGCTGGGCTCAGGCAAATAATGTTTAGATTTGGGTACGGTTCGACTTAAAAATGACTGCCCACTGGAGGGCTACTCCCTCTTAAATGCTGGGGTTTGTTTTATACAGGACAACACATGAACGCAACACATTATACTATTTCAGGTGGTTCATATTCACGTAAGTTAACATTAGCTAGCTAACAGTGGAGGACACCAGACACAACTTGTCATTTCTTAACCTCACCCAAAGCTCGGTGTACTTACTCGTGACATTCTGGTCTTTCCAGCTGCAGCAGCAGCAAACGGATTTCAATGTGTTGCTAGAAGGTTGATCAAACATGGAAGGGCAGTGCTGAAGCGATCCACAATGGATGTTATCCCTGTCCTCCACAACAACTCCAAATGAACTACGATGGTTTATTTTTTAGCTGCTGAGGACATAGTGTAATGAACCAGTATGTGTTTGTCTGTGTGTGTGTGTGTTAGAGAGAGAGAGAGAGAGAGAGGGAGAGAGACAGAGAGACATATATGTGCCTTTCTACAGTCATTTAAAAGGTACCATGTGTGTAATCAGTTGGGCTGGGTATTGGTATTCAGTATGGAGCAAAATAACTCAGTAGCATGTAGTATTGTAATGTCAATTTCCAACATTCAACATCCAACACCGTCCTGTTAAACACTCCCAAAAGACTCACAATGACATCAAACGATTTCAGTCTGTTGTTAAACCAGTTAATAACTGTTAGGCAATGTTAGCTGTGCTATGCTAATGGTTAGCTTTGCAACCACATTTGTGTAGCCACGCAGACTCTCATAGCTGTCCCTCGACTCAGAGCTCACACTCTTGCAGCAGCTACAACCCGCACAGTCTGTGGTTTAGTGAAGTCGAGTGCAGTGTATTTGACAGAATTTAAAATATTAGAACGTGTGGCTATACTACACTCACTTTATTTCCATTATGTATTGAATGAAGCTGTGCATTGGTATTAAGGGTGCTGGTATTTGTACTGGTATTATAATTTCCTAAACTATACCCAGCCCTTGTAATTTAGACATACAGGCAAGCTGTAACCACATTTACAACAATAGTGTTACAGAGACAAACTGATTGCTTCAAGAAAGTTACATTGACTGTGTCAGACTTGGTTCTGGTTCAAACATAAGAAACAGAAATATGTGGCCATATGCGCAGTCCAATTCTTATCTGTAATATTGCATGTGATATACCCCTACTTTAAGAAGCAGTCAGCAGTAAAGAAAAGAATAAAAGTGTAAGGGTAAAGCTCAGTCTTTGTTGTGCATATTCTAATTTACCGCAGTAAAAAATGAAATTAAATAAAGCGGAGTCTAAACGCACAGTAAATACTGAATTCCGGCACTTCAATGCCACTTTGTCACCAGGGCCACACAGGTTTTCCTGTGTGTGTCAACTGTGTGTAGTTGCATCCTGTGGTTTCTCTTGTTGTTTTGTCTTTGGTGGCTATATTTTTTTCCTTCCAAGCAGCTTGCCATGAAAAATTAAATGGATGCTAAGTGACTAATGCATTTTCTCAGTCATGTGTTGAGACAATAAAAAATTAACAATAGAAATAATTAATTTTGATTGGTGCCTACAGTACTAAAAAACTTGTGTTGTGCCCTTATAAGTAATTCATATCTCATGCAAATTCTCCTCTTCACTTACATGCAAAATAATGTTGCTTCCATGTTATATGAATTCTGAAAGACTTTTAACTTATGTTCCGGCATGTTGTGATTACAATATGCCTCTGTGCACCCCAGCTTGGCTTTGAATTTTTATTTGCTTTTATTTTGAAGTTCCACCCAGTCATCTAATATGCATTTAACCAGAGGTAAACATGCATCTCAAGCAAGATTTCATTTTGTAACTATTAATTCTTACCTTTCTCCCTGGCATGGTTCATTGTCACACTATTGTAAACATCTTCCCTTTTGTTTTGCTGTCTGCTACTTGGCATATTGCTACGAGCACTGCATGCCTTAGATTTAACTGTCATTTAGCCTAATGCAGCATCCAGTCCCACTTGTTTACATGATGTTAGCCTGAATACTATCACTGTGGTAACATTAGTTTGTTTGTCTCCAAAGTGATTCAACAAATAGATTCAACGTTACCAGGATACCTACAGTACAAGTGTGACTTTAGAAGATGAGCAGAGATCTAAATATCATCAAGTAAAAGTGATGAGTTTGTTATGAAGGTTGACTGATGGGTAACATGGTCATGCTTTGTGCTGTAAATCACACTTTAATAGTGTGTGTTTTGAGTATAACACTAGAATTGGATGGGATTTACTGTTTGTACATTTATGACTTGTGTTTAATACACTGGCTACTCTATTATTGTAATTAGTGTCATTGTATTTATTATTGCCTGCTGTGGCACAGAGGGATTCAAACAGTAGCTCCTAAAGAACTGTACTTTTTTGTTCCTTTATGCGCTGTACTTTTCCAGAATGCACAATACAGCCCTACAAAAATTTTATATACCAGTATGACAAGATATGTAGCATCTGGAAGAAGCAAATCAGTGGGACATCTTGCTTCCTTCTCATCTTTGTTAAATTGAAAATGTACAGTACTGACAGGGTGGGATGTATTGATTGGTATAGTGACAGGTTTTCTCATTTGTCACAGTTCCAACAATGCTTTTTCACTTGTCAAAATATCTAGGCTGTAGTCCAAAAGTAAAAAAAATATGTCTTATGTCTTTTCTAAACACTTTTACCTGACCTCAATGCAAAACGCCATGAGGTTTATGTGTGTGGGTGCAGGGGGGTTACTGTTAGAGAGAGAGAGCGTGTTATCGGTTACTGTTATCGCCACGTTTTTATGCGTTTTTTTTTTTTTTTTTTACCTTTTTTTTATTTCAAAAGTGGATTTTTTTTTACTATTTATGCATTTTTTAATGTTTATATTTACCAAAAGCTGAAAACAAAAAAGGTTTTAAATAGACTTAAGAACATGTTCAAGTCATCTGTATTTTCTGTTTTTAAAAAAAATTGTCCAATTGATTTGTCATGGAATAGCCCTGATCTCAACGGTCTTCATAGCAGTCACATTTTATTTATTTATTTATTTCTGTACCGGAACAGTGAATACCAAACCACATATAATGAATCATCAAGAAATATGGCATGTATACATAATAGATAATTTGTTATATCATATTTAGCTAGTGTATCTTGTACTTGTCCTTGTCTAAATATTGGACCGGTACACATAAACAACAGACAAAGCAAAGAACATATAAAATACTGTAAAAACATGTATTTATATCATAACAATTACATACATTTTCCCTCAGCCCTGCCTCTACCCAACCGACACTCACATAGACAAGTAAAGTTCTTTCTGTAAACACTGGAGGGATCACACACACACACACACACACACACACACACACACACACTCCTCTCTACCCCTTATGAACCCTTTGTTATCCCCGTACGGCATCTTGCTGAATGAGTGAATCCATCCTGACAACAAATGGGATATAAGACAAAGAATATGTTTCCCTTCACTCCCCCGTATTACTAATAGATAGACTGTTGGGTTGCATAGCATAAATACTTTAACCATGTCGCCTCCATTTGTAACTGTGTGGCCCAAACATATTCAAACAGGAACATATGAAATATAAATTGGCATTTTATAATGGCCCTTTGTGTGTGTGTGTGTGTGTGTGTGTGCGTGCGTGCATGCATGCATGCGTGTGTGTGCGTGCTTGCGTGTGTGTGTGTGTGTGTGTGTGTGTGTGTGTGTGTGTGTGTGTGTGTGTGTGTGTGTCTAAATGCGTGTGTGGCATTGTAGTGATGCTCTGCAGGGACTCTCCAGCCCCTTGTAGACAAAGTAAATTGAGGATGAGGAGAGACCGAGCTTTTCTGTGGGGATTTGAGATGTGATGGTAGGCAGCTGTAGCAGGTCAGTACAGGGAAAATATATTTCATCCAGCAACTTTTCTGCCCTAATTACCCCCCAAACACACACACAAACCAACTTAAAGATCTAAAATAAACAAGAAGGGACTCCTTTAAAATATGCTAAAAAGTGCATCTGTCTATCTATAAATGATGGAGACAGAAGTGTATACTAAAAAGTGCCAATCAATGAGCATTTAATGGAATTGAAGTAATGTGACAGTTGTGCTATCATACTCTTAAAGCCCCATATTTTAAAATCTAGTAGTTTTTAAGACCATGGTTTTAAGTATTAACTTCTTAGGTTGCATTTTGTAAGACTGCATATTGTAAGATGTCCCTGTTATTCATGTGCATACCTTCATTTACACATGTATTCAAGGAATGACGGAATGATGCCAGAGAGGAAAGCTACCCGGAGGTGGAAAGTGCTTGTTGCGCACCACAAGAGGAAACCTAGTTAGCTGAGCAAATGCAATGATCATGTTGACCAGAAGCAACATGGTTTCTTGGAGCTTGTACTACACTCCTGTTGGACATCATGTCAACCCAGGGCTGATCCATCACACTCAGAAACACACGCACACACGCCAGCATCTCCAACCGCAGATCTGTCATTGTAAAGGCTGTAGAACATCTTGTCTGTCTAACGCATACACCAGAGCTAAACTGTTGTACTACATCTTAAATCAAGGGTCCATCATTGTAACGGGTGAAGAACATCTAGTCTGTCTTGTTACAAATCCAAGACTGCAAACTGAAGCAATTATAGCTTTCATGGATTTTACACATAACACACACAAAGAAAATGTTATATTGGCTTGATTATATGGACATAATACATCTCACACACCATTACACAGTGACTTAATTACAAGTACATAAAAAGCACTAATATGTACAAGCATACTGACTGTGTGCCACCAGCTGACATATCAAACTGACAAAGTCCCTCCCTTTATCCTCACAGAAATACATTAAAATAACTGTTGTCCTTCATAATACACAGACAAACACTCAAGTGCTAACACACATACTAACAAGCACACAGGCTGTTGGTATATTGCAGACGAAACAAGGTATATGTTGTCAAACACAGTCCTGAGGCCAAATTCTAACATTGCTCATTGTCAGTTAATTTATGCTAGACTCATACACTTCAGTCAGTGTACACTTGTAAAGAGTTCCTCAAAACTATAACTAAAGCTTATCTCTGTTAAACTCAAAATTGTCTTAAAACAAAGGCATGATTTTGTTAACCACTTGTAGATGATAGTGCATTGTGAAACAATGCACCAAATGTGGCTGTGCAAACATTTTCAGTGACTGGAAGTTTGCGTTTTCATGCCATTGTTGTGTGAACGAACAGAAGAGATGAAGAAAGCAAGAGACTGTAGGAGTAGAGACAAGCCCATCCAGCTCAGAGAAGTACCAGTTCAGATAGCACTGGCGACCTTTGATTTTGGGATAATCTCCTTATCCTCTCCTTTGTGATAAGTGGACATTGGATCTATCTGGAGTGACTCACTGCTGCTCCCTGTCTGTCTCTCTGATTGCCTTGTCTGACATACACACACATTCTTGCACTCTGGCCGTGCACACATGTACATACACAAAGACACATCCAGATACACTGTCAGGGTCATTATGAGATCACAAAAGTTTTAAGCATAGACACACAGTTTTTACATGTTCTTCTTCACTTTCATTCTCTCTCTCCCTCTCTCTCTTACACACAATCACTCATACACACACACACACACACATACACACACACACATACACACACACACACACACACACACACACACACACACACACACACACACACACACACACACACACACACAGTCTGGAGGACTAGTTGAGCACCCAGGGGATGGATAGCATCATATTTAAACACTTAACAGACTGCCCGACTGTCTTAATGTATCTAAGACTCTTCTTCTCCACCCTACAGCTGCTGTGAGCGATAGACAGATACTGCAGATGTTTCTACTAATGGATCAAAAGACAAATGGGGCTTTAAAAGGGACACCTACCCCCACATGGGTGGTGTGTCTTGAGGAGATAATTATATGACATATTCTTTGTCTGGTGATTTTTATCATATGCTATTTTTTATTAGCTCCACTGAAAATGTATACTGCAACTGCAGCAGTGCAATGTATCACATTGTATACTACATATTTTATGAGTCTGTGCCCAGTGATTTTGTCATAGGCGGCTGTCATCATGAGCAGCTAAGAAAGATGAGATTTATTATTTTTACATAATCGGCAACAGTGTTTGGCAAGTGTAAGGTTGATTTGTTAACTTGAATGACCTATATTTGACAAAAAGTTGCATCCTGTTTTTCTCATGGTTAAAATTTTCCTTTCAGAGAGGAAAATGAAGCAGCAAGTGGCAGTGAGTCTCTTGTGCCTTCTCACCACAGTGCTCGCAAATGCACACATTGCTATGAATGACAACATTGACAATATTTGATAATATAGCCTGTTTTTTTTACAGCAGTTCACTGTCCTAGGCTGTTCTGGCATCTTATTTTTTTTAAAAAGATTTGAAAATCATGTGGGTGGATCAGCCAAAAAAAATCAGATAAAAAGATATTTGATGTCAGGTTTACAAATTGAATTTTTTGGAAATGAGCAAACACTTAATTTCAGCAATGATCTAAATCTCCTTTAAGTTTATTGGAGAGACTGCTGATACAGAGTGAGGGTGTGGGGCAGGGATACTCGACTTGCTCTGTCTAGGCACCACTGCAGACTGAACGAACATTTATAATTTGTGCCAAATAATTAAATAATCAAAGGCCAATAACTATGCAGTGGCATTTCTTGGATTTAAGGGCATTCGGGGCTTAGCCCGGACCTCTGTTAGGGGGTCAGGGCTAAAAAATATATATTAACAAGCTATTTTTGATGCTTTTTTATGCACTCTGGCACCTAATTTACTTTCAAATATAAAAAGAAATCCCAGTGTAGATTAATTTATTCTCATATTGTATCATCATATTACATGTATTGTATGTATTCTCAGCAAAGCTGAATACATACAATATGAAAATATCGCTATTGTTGTTTAATTTATTTTATGGTGGGGAAGTGAGGAAAAAGGAGAGAGAGAATGAGAGAGAGATTTAAACCATTAGTCAAATGTTATTAATGACTCGCCCATATGCATGTGCTGGACAATTAACCATTCACAGGTGAATGTAACCGATAGGCGCCTTGCTTTCTCCGCTGCAAATCGAATGAACTTCGATAACATCAATGGCATCCCTCTTTTTTTTTCACTGCACTCATTCATTGTGCTTCTTTTTTTTTCACAATGTGTTGCCCACAGGATGCCGGTGTTCCTTTGGTTATCAAACTATCGCCAAAATTTGCTCGCCCATCTATCGAGGCGGAGAGAGAGAGGGAGCGAGGGCAGGAAAGAAGGAGAGAGGGAAGAGCCTAATTACTTTAGCCTGTTTCACTGTCAGGTCATTAATAAAACCTAGTTATCTTCCAGTGACGCCCCAGCCAGGAGCCTCCCTCTGCCATATCTTCACCTTATCTACTATAAAATATTTGGGAATTTTTTTCTCTGAAAATAATTCAAGATTTTTGTCTGGGTTGGATATTAAGAAAAGGGGAAAAAAACATACTGGCCATGCCAGAGATATTCATGGCATAATGGAAAAGTCCCTCTAAGTGTGTGTGCTTGTGTCTGTATGTTTCTATGTGCATGTCTACACGCATGTGTGTGTTCCAGCTGGATAAATGTGCTAGAATTACACTGGCCTCGGCTTCATAAACATTGATGGATCTGGGCAACCTGCAAATGCAGATAAGGACTGTGGAAAAATCACCGGGGCAGCTTTTCTTACTTCTTGGCCAATGTATATTTAAAAAGGAGTATATACGCTATAGGTTACATATGCATTACTTATTCCTTTGCCCACATACATCAATGACAAACAGGGAAAAATGAATAGTCAATAATAGCGTGGCGGGGTTGTCCCACAGAGTCCAGACGTGCATATTTTACACCCACCTCTATCAAATAGGAATAGTTAGGTGATACTGAATTCATTTCCTGTAGTGTAACCTCTTTGGCCTGTTTGCTCGGGAGTCTGGTAGATAGAAAACAGAGCGCAGTTTGTAAATCACGCTGCAAACATGGAGCAACACTGTTTTTTACCTGCTATCATCTGTCTAGCTACAAGACTGGGACTAAGTTTACATTTTTTATCCATGTCCAGCTGCATCACATCGGGCACACTGCTGACTAGACTTGCAAGGGCTGAGTTTGGGCGCAGGAGTAACCATCAAAGTGATTATTCAGGGTATTATGTTGGGTTCATTTTGGCAATTTGTCTTTTGATGTGTGTTAACAACGTCAGATCATACCAACTCAGCCGTCTGGCTTCAGTTTCCAAAACCCTGTTCTTCAAGTATCACATTTAAACACACAAAATGTGTGTGCACATGTGTTGAGTGTGTATGATGTCCCTAAGCTTTCAGATACAACCCATAATACCCATCCATTATCATCGTCTCCCCCTCCCTCTGATGACAGCCTGTTTCCAGCTGCTTTGAAACAGTAGCGCCCTCAGCTGTGTGCAGGTCTCTGATCACACAAGAGCTGCATTCAGCGGGGAAATTGAGTCACTGGATAACTGGATATGGATTATAAAAGGATGCTGCTCACTCAAAACATCCCATCCAAAGCATTCCACTGTAACTCAACTCAGCAGAGGAGGGAGGAGGAGTGGAGAGTTCAAAGAAAGTGTCAAGAGAAAACATGAACAGGTGTCTGTCACCTCGTGTTCAATGGGCAAAGAGAATGAAAAACTATATTCAGTCTGATCCAAGTCGTGAAATCGTTTATTTGTAGTACAGTAGCAGCAAAATGTTTCTTTTATTTTGTTTTAAGGCAAGTAAACTCCATTCAGAATTCTCAAGAATGGAAGTTTAATTATTGTGACTTAATGATACAAACTGTATCCTTATATAACCCATGTATCCTCTGAAATCAGTAATATCAACTACTTTTATATGTTTGACTAATACAGTGTTTTTTTGTCTTGTGTTGTTGTACCTGCTGCACTTTATGATGAAAGTATGTTTTAAAGGAACTAATTTTTCGATGCTGCAGCCCATTCTGGATATTCTCTACATTACCGCTTATTTTTTACATTCGAGATTCCTCGGATCATTATTGTTTCATTTACAAGACGAAAAAGGAATAAACCACCTACATAGTTTATAGAGTATATGTATCATTTCAGCATTTTTTTCACTGACATTTAACAATTTAACAGTTTGGCTTTGTCTGCAGATGTTTAATAGATTATTTAAAGAGCAGTTCATTAATGTACCCTCTTATTCCCAACAACATATGTTTTCCCTTGAATATAAAAGCGAGTGAAAGTGAAGCTTTTCTATGCACTTTAAGTCTATGGATTAAAACAGTAATTTTACCTCACTGAACATGGGAGCTGCTGGTCTACTGCTGCCTCAACCAGTTAGTTTGTGTTATCATGTGGGTTAGTTCCAATTCACCCAAGTCAGACAATGACACAAACTACCGATAGAGGCAGCAGTAGACCAGCCGTTTGCCTGTTCAGAGAGGTAAAATGGCTGTTTTTATCAGTGGATTCTGGCTTTGAAGACAACATATATTCCCCTGAGTTTTAAATACTAAGGGTTTAGCAGAATTGCATGTGTTTAGGGAGTACTGAGCATACAACTGGATAAATGGGACTTGGATTGTATTGCATGAGTTGTGCGAGACTTTGTTAAAGGATGTTTGTAGTTTTGCTTTTGTTGAACCCGTATGCATTATACGGGTTCTTCCGGATTGGATTCTTCATTCACTGGGGAGGCGTGCGAGAAAAACAAAAGTTTTCTTTAACAATTTAACATAACACAGGTTGAGTAATTGATATACAAATAGTCATTTGGGAGGTGAAGTATTCCTTTACCTTTAATTTAAGTCCATTCTTATTGAATTGCACTTTTTTTGTCATTAATACCAATGATAACACTGTCAGATTCCACCAATTCCAGGCTGGTACCATCCCATCAATCAAAACTCCTTTTCTGTGTTATTATCTGTACTATAAAGTGTACATGATTTAATGGCCTGAAAAAGGAGAAAAACCAACACATTTCCACACTAGTTTCCACCAATAAATGTGAATATATCCTTAAAGAACCCCAGAGACAACAAACAGTCCCAACTCCCTTTTTGCTCTCTGTCATAACTTGGGAGTGCTGGGCATGACCAAAGAACATGTTAAAAAATAAAGATTGCATATGCTCTTTGTTTGTCTTAGATGGCCCTGTAGATAAAGTCAACATCGCAGCTGGCGCACTGAGTTGGATTCAATCACACTGCTTTCATCTAATATCCCCCACCACACACACACACACGTAACCCACCCCCTCTGATTCGGGGTCAGCCATGCCCATCTCCTCTGCTCTGCATTTAGGACTCATGAATAAGTAATGACATCTCTCATCACCTCAGAGCACTGACAGTCAGGCCAAGAGCTTTCATCTGCTCCAGCCCATGTTCAATGTTAATGTTTTTCTTCCTTCCTGATCATGTGACAGACAAGCAGCTGACCCGAAACCACCATAAACAGTGGCAACCAGTAAGTGCATGACGGTGAGAAAATGGTAATATCAAGCTACATTATTTGATTTTGATTTAAAGTCATTACTTAGGCACAGTCAAAGCTTGAGTTTACAAACTTTTTTTTTTCCAACCACGGGACTTAAATGTATTTCTAAAATATTCTGGAGAGAAGAAACAGAATTAGATACATTATGTATTAAGTTATTTAAAAGCCATATGTAGTTTGTTACCTTGAATACAGCCTGCTGCTAGGTACTAGAATAAAAAGGGAGTCAATAAAGAGAAATGCTCTTAAGTGAGGACTCACAAGAATGAGGTTGCTCTCAGGCCATGAAAAACAAACACAGATACAGTTAATTCAATAAAAACACAAAGGCGGCAACACTTTATTGACTTTTTCAGGACAGTTAAGGTGAGCCAGCAGTCAGGTTTTGTTTTTTTTTTTAAGTCTGAGAAGGATCAATTAGATGATCAGATTATCAAATCCACAAATAAATCAAAAGAGCATACAAAAGACATGAAATGAAATTTTTGTGCTTTACACCTGATCTATCTGCTGCAGTTTCACAGCCACAGTGGTGTCTTTTGAATGTGTGAACAGTATGTATGTAACAAACTTTGCAATGCCGCGATAAAAAGAACTTTGTGATTGGGCAATTGTAATGCCTCCTACAGTTGTTTGATCTGGCAAGTGAAAAATAAATCTGATGTCTAATGCAAGGTTGTAAACTGTGTTATAAACTGTGTAATGTATCGCTGAAGCGGGGATCTTCCAGCTGAGTTGTGAGTGAGTCTGTGAGTCTGTCTCACCACTAAGCATTGAACAGCACTAATGAAAACAATCTGACAAACTGGGAATTATAGAAGTTAACTCTGGGGCTGGAAATGTCGGAAGACATAAAGTTGCCAAGTTAAATATAACTGGATGGCTACATGCGAGAAACTGACTTTATAACTGTTGACCGACTGCAATGCGATCACAAGCTTCGTAATCAAACTTTGAACTGTCTTTTTTGGAGACATAAAATATTTAACCCATAATGATAAATCTGACACTGAATGTCATCTGTTATCATTTATCCATTTTACCGTGATTAAAACAGTTTCTGTTGTAGCTGATCGTCCGCCTTCCATGATGCCTGTTGAGTCTGTCGACCAGTTGGAGGCTGTGTATACAGTGTGGCAGCTCTGATCTCAAAACCACTACTCTATGGTTTTTAGCTCAAAATGTTCCTCCAACTACATAAAACTGGCCAAGGGCCTGGTAAAACTGGCAATAATTTAAATATTTAAATTTGACATATCCCAGGCTCGTTGTAAATTGTGTGTTAATTGTATATCTAGTAAGTTAATGAATCATAATATTTGTCAAAATCCCTGCTGATTGTATTTATTTATTTATTTTTTAATGTCAAAATGTCAAGTCTGACATTTTTTATTTGATAAAGGAAATATTTTCTAGTAACCTTTTTTTTTTGGCATGATAGAGATTGTATTGCAGAGTTTTTAGTATGAAATAAGAACTTTTATGTTGTATGTAGCAAAAGCTAAACACATACTCGCCTTCTTATATACATATATATATAAATATAATTTATTAGACAAAACAAATAAAAATGAAAAGGCCCATAACTCATTTTTCTTTGAATTTAAAATTTCAGCAGATTGTCTATTTGTCATTGAAATGGCAAACCCAGTAGCCTCGCACAGGTCAGGTGTTTTTTAAACAAGCTCTATTTGGAAGTCTTTTTAAACACTCTAGAAAAGGAAAATTCGCTTTATTTACATTCAGAGTACAAAGAAAATTCGGTGTGAATTAAGTTATTTTCATCATGAATTAGAAAATGGTTGGTGGGCTACCTGGCAACGTATCACGGGCCAGATTTGGCCTACAGGCCTTAAGAGAGTCTCACTGCTTTACAGTGAAGTCTAAATTTGGTTAACGTTATGGAAAGTACAAAAAAAGTGAACACGTCCCATCTTGTGCTTCAATCAACACCAAATTATTTTACCAACATATCCACAAGCAGTCCTGGGCCTGGTACCGAAGCTCTGCATACATACAAAAGGCACTGTGAGTGTTTCCCCTACAGGTCTGTTAATTCAGCCTCAGTGTTACAGTGGTGATGTGTTTTCATCAGTAGATTTATTGATGTGTGCAACAATGAATTGCAAGTGTGATTTGGCTCCAGAAACATTGTATTAGTCATTTTGAAATATGATGAAAAACGAAACATCTTGTGATGGATTTGCCTTGAAGATGAGAGTATGGTTTTTAGAGGTAGTAACTAATAATATCAAAACCATCCCCATCCGTTGTGCCTCTCTCTTTCTCTCTCTCTTTCTCTTTCATTTATTCGGCCTCCTCTTTTGTCAGTGTTAAAGAGGTTTGGCCGATGCCCCCCCCCCCTTTCCCTCCCTCACTTTTGCATATTCATTTCATGTTAAATTGATGGATTAAGTTATCCCTGGCTCAAAATCAATCCTGGCTTGCTATTCCTTATTCCTTTACACTGGACCGCTATCCCAGAGAGGGAGAGAGAGAGACTCTGAGAGAGAGAATGCATTGAGACACTGATAAGGCTCAGTCCCATTATATGTCATTTTAAACAAAGAAGCAAAGCAGCCTGTGGAGACTCCCTATCAGCTATTAAACAGAGACGTAGCATGCAGCCTGAGATTGATGATTAGCATTTTCTCCTGGTAGAATAAAGATGCTGGCCTGGACCAGCGATAACCAGGGAGTGTAAATAAAAAAATGCTTCCCCTTTTTCTCTCCTCTTTCTCTCTCTCTTTTTTTTTTTTAGTATTTTCTTAAATCTATAAATATCCATATCCATAAATAACAATTTCTTTCATTTTGTTTCCTCAGCTCTTTTTTTCTCCAGCTCCCATCACCCTCTTGACTACCTCACTTCTCTTCCTCTTTACCAAGGCAAATAAATGCACAGGCAGTGTTGCTGTTCTTTTGTCTTTGCGTCCTTGTGTAATCTGTTAGGAGTGGACAACATGGAATCCCTTATGTCACAGCCGGAGACTTGTAAGTCCCGGCCAGATACAAGGCAGAATGACACAGAATGAAAGCGGGGTAAAAGGGGGGATTTAAGTAAGAGTTTGATAGGAGCGTGTAGGGCCATTGTTTTCTTTGCTGCAAGACCAATGTCAACCATTGTGCTGGGACAGTTTTAACACCATGTAAGGGCTGCAAGACGGCTGGGCTTTTAGATGTAGAGAAAGGATGTTTCTACTTGATAATCTGTCCACTGTTAAATATCATTGTAGGCAGACACACTGGAAAATTACATTCACTCTTCATAGAATCCTCTCATGCTTTTTTTTCTTGACATAACACTTGTGAGAGGTTTTGCAAGAATTATCTTTTTTTTTCTCTCATAATTACAAGTTATGGAACGTGTCAGCCCCAGTCACAAGAGTCACATGCACACTGACCTTCACATCTTTGCTTTTCTCTACAGCATGTCTTTGTAATTTGCTGTCTGTTTTGACTTTTGTCTCCTTCATTTAATTCTTTGATGATAGACAAATGCATTTTCTTTTTCTTCTTATTCATGCATAGCACATGTTATGTGAGCTATAATCACACATATATCACTCTATTAAAAACAAGGAGATTTAGACTTGCAGTTTGTACAGTTTAATTCTGTTCCCAGATTTGACTTCATAAGTTGTTTTGCTTGATTTTGCTCTCTTAAACACCGGGAAAAGCTGATGCCTATTTAATTCATGTAAAAAGTTAAGTTGTTTTCACTCTCTACTGAGGTGTAAAAGTAAAATATGCAAAGTCTGCAGGTGGTAGTATTGTGTGGTCTGTCAGTACAGGTCAGGTTTGGCAGGCGTGTTATGTTTCTCACACATTCCAATCTTTAGCTTCTTCTAAGTTTTAAGATCCTTAAGTTTTTCTTCATCTTCTTCATTATCCAGATACTTCAAATAAAAGCTCACAACAGCTAAATTCTACTGAAAGTGTCAGAATTGTGCTGACTTTTCAAGCAATAAAAGTGTCCTGACTTTCCAAATAGCAACACTGTAACAACCACTTTTAACTGCTGACCAATATTCTCTTTGTTTTGTTCATCCCAATGCAATCCATATAGTATTTTACTTTTCTACATTTTTTAGAAATACCCCCAGTATATTCAGTTACTGAACAACCACATTTTCTATGCATGCTTTGTCACCTATTGCCTACAAATCTGTGATGTCAAAATACAAACATGGCAAATATATGGTACTGCAGAGAGTTTAGAGTTCTTTGCCTATGTCATTTGCTGCTTGTGATTATGTATGCTTTTTAATTTGTTATTTTGTTTTATTTTATTTATTTTGTTTATTAATTTTACAATGAAGGTGCACTATTAAAAGTAATTGTACCAGAGTTTGCTAGCAGCTAATTTGCATTTATTGTCCGTGAACATAACTAACTATAAACCTTGTCATAAACCTTGTTTTTTTATTCTGGCTAAAAGAGCAACATTTCACCAGCCATACCAGTAACTATTTGTTGCTTCACAACCTCAATGTTTGTAGTTCATGTGCTAGAATTCACATTATCGCCCACATTACATACACAAAATACATGTAGGGTCCTAAACATACTGTAAATAATAATAATGCATACACATACACATAAAGCTACTCTTGGCTCTTGGCTCTTGGCTGACAGAGAAAAAAATATGTCCAAAAAATGCATGTGTATATTGGTAAAGTGTATACACACATACTTAACTTCATGCAGTATACGCATACTGTAAGGGGGCTTATACACACATTCATGCAGATATAGATGCATGCACCCACACATGCGCACACACACATAATGTTTGTCTTGTGGTCCTCCCAGTGGTCTTCCCAAGTGGTCAGAAGAACATCACTAGAGCTCCTCCACTTGCTCACAGCTAGTACTGCAACAAACAAAGTCCTGTAGGACATCCCATTGTAGAACTTGAGGACACATACATGTACGTGTATACAAAATAACTAGTTAGAAAAAAAAGAAACATATATTTTATGTAAGATTGTTTATAGTGTTGTTTTTTTTGGTTTTTTTTTTACAGTTTATGGTAGGCTGGTACACTTAAACTGTGTACTGTATGCTGACTGTGTTTGTTTGCTTTTTGGAATATGTCACACGCTATGTTGTTCGCAAAAAATAAGATCTTAAGCTACCTTGTTCAAAGATATATTGCATCATAAAATATAAATCATGCCACTACACAAAATTTGACTGTATATCATTTTTTAGATAAAACAAAATATTGATAAAACTTAAAAGAAGTGAGCATTAAAATAAACAATTGAAGACCACTAAAATGGTCGCTGATCAATATTGTAATGAAGGTCACTGCTCTAGCAACACTATAATATTTCCTGAGACAAATGTGTTTTCCAACCCATATTATATTATATTATGTTGCACAGCTGGGTTAATTAGTTTGCTCTGCACAGCAGTTATATTCCAGCTTCACTGGTAAGGGAGAGAGAGGTCTTATTTTTCCACTTACATTCTGCACTCAAACTTTTCAAAGTCTAAGGATTATAACTGGCCACCCTACAATCATAGTCTGTAACCTCTGGGTTGTCACCACCGCCATAGAGATCTGAACTAGATGCCCTGGAGAAGATAAGGAAATGGCCGAGGGAAAGAGACAGGAAAGTCAAACAGGAAAAGAGAGCGTGAAATCAAAATCCTGTTGCTTTGATACCTTTGTCATCACCATAGACAGTCAATTAGACTAAACAGTATCTGCCTTACAGAACAGGACATGACAAGAGAGTCTGAGAGAGAGAAGAAAAAAAAGGACACATTTGTTGCAGTGTTGACATATGTGGAGACAGGGAGAGGTTATTTCCTAAAAAAAGACTGAACCAAGAACATTTGACACAAGAAATTTGACATCAGCCTTTCACCAATGCAAATGACTCCAAATCCATCCTCCCATGCCCCCAGCTCTTCTTCCATTCCTGCATTCCCTGACCACTTGTTCCTATCAAAGGAGGATAATTTTGTTTTTGTCTACATCTTTTCAATCTGCCTGTCAAGAAAAAGAATTCACCCTCTGTTTCCGTCCATCTCTGCACAGATTGTCTACTTGACGTTTGTCCTATCTGTTGATAGTTGTGCTGTTGACAGTAATGTTTGTTCTGGTTTACTACTGTGTCACGTAATTGAGCCAAAGCTCTCTTTTGATGGTCTGATTATGTTGTCTTTGTTGCTTCTTTTGAATGATTGAGACTGACAGAAAATGAAAGAAGGGAAGGGACTCACTAACTGGAAACTAGTTGGATATTTTTTTAAAGATTCTTTGTAGGCATGTTTGCCTTTCTTATTGACTGGGTACAGTAATGAGGTTTACAAGGAACTTGGGAACAACAAGAAACAAGAGGCCCTTGCCGCATTCAAACCAGGGACATTGCAGTTAAGCCTAAGTGTCTTTTCTATAGTGTCCCTCCCAATGGGCTGTCCAGCACCTTGCATGGCAACTCTGCCACCATCAGTGTGAGCGCATGTGTGAGGCACTTTGTCCACTAAGTTATGAATATGTTATGTAAGTGCAGTCCATTAACCATTTATATGTCTATGACCAACATGACACACCATCAATTGGAATAATAAAAAATGAATAGAAATTGTTGCATCTTTAACCCTATGAAATCTGAGAAAGTCTGCTTGATTTCTTTCAAAAATAATGAAAGAGGGCCTTGAAAAACTTAACAAGAAATTACCCAAAAATTAGCAAGAAAAACATCTAAAAGTATAAACAGAACAAAAGCAGAAGTGCCAAAATAAAATGAAAATAATTATCAGTGATAATAAAAAGTAGTATTTTTTCTGTTCTCTAATTTAAATATATAATTATTTTTCTTTTCAATGTTATTTTTGAAAGAAATCCCATTTCAAAGTACTTGTGACAGGCGTCTGAACACCGTACAAGAAAACTGATGTTCATCCAGGTTTTAAAGGTTTGTTTTACACTTTCCTCTTTTTGCTGAGAGTGAGATGTGAGCAATACCAGTGTCATGATACAGCATATTATTTTATGGGCCAGGTTAAGTAACTTTCTGGTGCCTTTGCTGGTTGCTTGGCAACTTCGCAGTGATGACGAGACTCTAAAATAATAGTCATTTTTGTATGGATTAAACAACGATAACCAATATGTTAATTCATTTGGATAGGTGGATTTGCAGATATTTTAATGACTTTTTTGCCTTTATTGACAGGACAGCTGTAGATTGATGGGAAATGTGAGTGAGAGAGGGAGAATAACCTGAAGCAAAGGGGCGTGTGTTGAAATTGAACCTGTGCCACTGCAAAGGCTTCAGAATATATGGGGCACACACAGATAAGCTACAGGGTCACCCTGGAATTTGTTAACTTTGAAATGAGCCAGACTAGCTGTTTCTCTGTTTCCAGTCTTTGTGCTAAGCAAAGCTAACTGGCTGCTGGCTGTAGCTCCATGTTTACCGTACACACAAGTGCTGTGTGACAGTCTTTTCATTTAACTCTGAAAGAAAATCTAGAAGCCCTTTTCCAAAATAGTCAAACATGTCCTTTAACTCTGATAAGTGATACTGCCGCTTTATTGACGATAATTTTATCTTTTTAACCTTCAAAATCCCTCTACTGTTTACTGCAGCATAACTATTTGCTCCAAAACATCTAATCTAACACATAATATAAAGTGATTTTACCATTTTAAGTGCAGGGGATTCAACCCCTCGAAGTTTTCTCTGGCAAACGAGAGACAGAAGCAAATATTTGGCAAACGCAAACCAAATGTGGGGCATATTACGACACATTTCAAAACCTAAATTTATGGTCTTCATGTGAAAGCACTTCACACATAAGAGGAGATGTGGACCACTGAAGTGATGGGTGTGCCTTTTAGTGAGTATCATTTAAGCCAAATCATATACATAATGGATTATTCCTACTAAATTATGAAGGATAACACCTGCCACACTGTGATGTTGGCAGTGTTGTTTCATACTTCAGAAACCAGAGCGGTGCTTGTTGAAAGATCTGGTTCTTTAACCAGTGTATCATGATACTCATATGCCATTGTGAACATGTTCGAATGATGTTAGAAAAAATGTATAAGATGAAATAACTTATAAATGATCGTAGCCTGTAGCCCATTGACTCCCCCCTAATGCAAAGCCTTGGTTTTCATGTGCATCTCTCATGCACACACACACTCACACACACAGACAGGTCACTGATGTCCTAGTGCCTTATCATGGTCTTGGCACTGAGGCAAATCAGTGCTTTCTGTCAACTAACACTCGACCTTTGATGATAGCACAACAGGCCGTGGGTATCTGTGTTGTGTATTTGTGTGTGTGCATGCAAGGGTTTATCTGTTTCCTCTTCCTGCTCTCTATCATCCAGTCACATTCCAAAGCCATGACCTCCCCTTTCATTCCCAAACAGGCTTATGTCTCTATTTGTTGTCCTTCCTCTCATTTATTCAGCGCTTCAGTATTTCTGTCTTTTACTTTCTCTCGAGAAGCTTGAAAACACCACTGAAAGTGAAGCTTACGCAAAGCAGCTCGTTCAAAATCCCAAATTTCCTGTCATTCAGTGCTCACATCGGTCATCCAGTAACCCAGCTTTCTCTCAAGGTCAAAGGCCATCTCTCGGCTATTCCGGCAACATTTTTCACAAGTGTCAAATGTCACATTCACGTGTTCGGTATGTCAGTCTCACCTCCTGAAAGGCTGACTCTTTAGAGTTGGAAGGCGATGATTTTCCCCCATCAAACATTACCCTTCAGAAGAGGGCACTCAGCACCACTTACTGAATTTCTTTACAAAGAAAACACACACGCCTGCATAATCCCTCTTTACACGCCCCCCTGTGTAGCACATCTTTGTTTTTGCCTGTGTAAAATTACAGATGTACAGGTGTCCAGGCGGCAAAGCGATGCTGACAGACAGGCACGCAAGAGGACAGCCAAGCACTTGTGTTCACCACAAAGATCTTTCTTGTCTTACAACTGGCTGTCCTGCCCAGCATGTGGCTTTGGTTACAAAAACCCGCTCTTCAAGCAGGAGCCCCCTTCATCTCCCTGAGGAACACAGAGGACGATTGGAAGGTGCTTTCTGAGATGAGCGGCAAAGTGGCTTCCTCTTTCAAAGGGCCGTGGATGTACATGGCTCATGGATTCCTGTGTTAGCTGTGAGATAGCGCGGCACCTGGAGAGGCCAGACAGGAAGAAAAAGGACTAGAGACCAGAGGAGAGAGATGAGGGGGGGGGGGCAGAGAGAAGCCGCTTAGATTCGATGCCAGAGAAGGGACCGGCAGCTCTCTCAGATTTCAAATGTCCGTTGTGTGAAATTGTGGTTTCAAACGCTAACAATCTGACTGCCTCCCACCCCCTCCTCATCCTGCTCTCATCATCGGCATATCATGAAATGTGTAGATTAGCGCTTTCACAAAAGCATGCCGCACAGAGCTGACTATTGTGAATTTACCTGTTGGACAAAATCCCCTCTGTGGAATAAATCTACAGTAGTAGCTTTTTTATCTCAGAGAAAAAAAAGTGTTTTCTCTTGGAGCCAAATGTAAAACAGAAAATTCATGTGTTTATATCGCACACAAAGACAAATAAGACAGAAAGGACACGTCTTTGTTCTTGAAGCTTGGGATGGGGGTAAAACAAAGGGCCTTTGGTGATTGACACATCCAGAGAGTCCCCCTGCCAATCTTGTGCACAATCCATTTCCTCAAGCCAAAGTGTTCTCTTTGTGTGTTGAATATGTTTTGGAACATGCCGGCCATTGATTGACACGGGCGCAGGGGCTGGTAAAACATTACTGTGGTGTGAAGCAAACAACAGTCCGTCTGTCACACGGCCTCAGATGTTTGGCCTGAGGGGGGTATTCTGGTATAATAGTGGTACAAAAATCTGGACATTCTCTCTCTTGTTCTCATTCTCTCACCTCCTTTTTTCTTTTGCTCATTCTTGCTGCATTCCCATTTGTGTTTTTGCCCTTAAATTATCTTTGAACTCTCCACCTGTTCTTTTGACTGTCAGCGCTGATCTGCTGCTGTAAGTCTTTCTCTCATGCTTTGCCTTTGCTTTCTTTTGTTTCAGCACGACACATTCGGTCTTTAAATTTCCTTCATGGCCAATTTTCATGAGCTGATTTGGCCACATGCAAGAAGCTGTTTCAATTTTGGATGCAGGTTTAAAAGCACATTGGCAGTCAGAGTACTGCATCATTCACATGCCCTGTGGGAAGTGGAAGTATACCAAATTCTCCCCTGACTTTTCCTAAAGCAATAAATCTTAGGCCACTTTTAATCATGATCACAACATTAACAAAACCCCCAAAATACATTGATAATTGTCCCATTTTTGGTTTTGCAACCGCCGTTCTTGTGGCTTTTGAGTAACTACTGTGAACAACATTGACAGTCACATATTTCTACTTGTTTAGGATATTGAAACTTCCCTTTTTTTCTCCCTTCAAACAGTTGGAAGGTATAGCAGTGACACCCAGTGCTAGTCACCACCTTGCACCTTTCTCTTTCCAAATGAAAACAATAGGAAAAAAATGCTGTATATATAAAAATGTCCTGATACTTGTGTATTTCCAAAATGTCATATGGATTGATTCAACACTGGCATTACAATTTTAATCAGCGGTGTAGAACCAGGTGTTAAAACGCATGCGGCAGCCCTCCGGGCCATAAGAAATTGGACAAGGCACCAGGAAATTGTGTCTCCTCCAGAAACAAGTGTTTTGTGATTGTTTACCCCATGTCTTTAAATTGCATTTCTTCCTTTTTAATTTAAGCACCCCAGCTATGGGATTGAGAGAGGGAAAGAGAGAGGGAGGGGTGTGTGCGAGGAATGGGGAAACCTTTTTCACAGTTTTTTCTCCTTTTTTTCTATCCCTCCATCTTCTCTAGTATTAACCCTGTCTGATGTGATTCCTGTCAAATGCAAATGTCACGACCTGATATGGTCAGCCCACAGGGCACTTTGACTACACGTTCCACACCCAAATTAAAATAAGAGGTCGAACGGCGTGTGTGCGTTTGCGTGTCTGTGCCGGCAGAATGTGCTGGCTGCGCGTCTCTGCATGTGTTTGACTGGCTGATCTTGACATTCTTGCAATTACAAAAAATGTAAGCAAAAACATGATTGCTGAGAGGACAAGGAGAAATCATGTGTGATAAATAAAGTACAGCTTCCAAAATACAGCAGCTTTGTTCACATCCACATGCTTGAGTACCTATATGAACATGTAGTCTAATCAATAGGTTTGTGAATGGGACACTTGGAAGACTGCTGCGCACGCACAGTTCAGCTTAGAAGCAATGGAGTAAAGCACTGTGGTAAAGATACATGCTTATGTTAGTTTTTCTTTGTCTTCAAAAAATGTGTTGAAAAAGTAATGCTAGGATTTTAAGTTGTCCTTCTGAACAATTTTTGTGTTTGATGAGCAGTTTCTTCACATACAGTGACAGCCAGGCTTTTGTAGTCCAACTGACAAATTTACTCTGAAATACTTGAGTTTTAGTGTCATATTGCCATGAGTTTAATGACATCCTTTCTAAACACACAATAACATTTACAAAACCTCCTTCACTTTCAATTCAATAAGAAACAAACTTGGCAAGGCAGTCAGTCAAGCAGGATGGTACGATATTGATTTAGTCAAAAAAAAGACAAAAAATTAGGTCACTGGTGGCATTTATGTTAGATTCCACTCAAAGAAAGGTAAAAAATTGCTAATACTTCAGGATGCAATAGATGACAGCTTTCATCTGTGGTTATTGTTCTGTAATATCTCTCTGATTAAAGTAAAATACTTTTGTGCTTAAGAAAATCACCCAGAATCAGGTGTGATAAATGCAATATGTTTGTAGCAAGCCATTAGACTAAAACTTAGTAGTAGTTTCATCTTACTTGATTTTTATTCCATGCACTGAGTAATTTTTATGCCTTTAAAATATATGTTTGTTTTTCAGCCGGATGCTTTAAATTCAGTTGCTTGTGTTTTGAATAAAACGTATGTCTACATACTTTGAAGGCTACAGCTGTTAAAAAAATGGCAGTATCCCATGCTTTGCTTAGAACATAAGGAAATATTATACCTATTACTATCAGAATTGCTGCCCATCTCTTCCATATTAATTAAGGTGTGACAAAATGTATGGTGAAGTGGATTGGTTGATCCACATGAGCATGCTGATATACAGTAGCTCTGCATGTAATGTCATATTTCCACCACTAGAGGGAAGCATATTATCAGTTATGAGGAGCCATTAAATTGAAATAAGATGCAATACTAGAAGTAATATGAGAAAAGGTATCAGGCCTCTGTGTGAGATAAGCGCAAATTGTCAGGTTTCCTAGGCACTATATGTAGTATACCAATCAGTGTGTTATATAGTGATGAATGCATCCATATTTTCAAATAGACTCCATAAATGTTTTTTTTTAGGGATAATCCATCAATTAAGACCTTATTTTGCTGTGAAACATTCATGCAAAAGTTCAAAGTCAAATGCCTTCATGTTTGGACTTTATCATGTAAGTTGGTTTCCACAAAGGCTGTAACGTCACAACTCCCCAGGAACATTCTGTAACAATTTGGCCCATATTAATTGAAAATGGAGTGATGTGTGTCTGTAGGCCTATCAACTCAGACACAAATAAGCTAAACATTTGGACTCAAGAAACTGCTGAATATCCTGTGGACGTACTATATTGCTCATTGTTGTTGTGAGTCATTTCACAGAGCCAGTGACTGCACACAGCATTACACCCACTCAAATACTTCTGTGTGAGCATACACACTCTCACACTAGGGGCAAATATAGCTCTTGTGGACCGTACAACCCACTTTACAGCACAATTTCACCTGAGCCAATAATAAACACCAAGTTTTATGACTCACACTCTACATAAAGAGCCGGACAGCAATTGTAGTCCACTAATAATAGATTTAACCTTTCCTTTTGTTACAAGTAAAGCAGGCTGCACTGCCTCCTCATTAGTGGCCTTATCCACCAGGGAGCTCTGCTAGTAAGTAAATGGATGGATAGATAGATGGACAGATAGATAGATAGATGGACAGACAGACGGAAAAATTCACAGGTATTCAATTATAGTAAAATTGTAATTTATATTATAGTTTATTGGGAATGCTTATTGTTTATATCTGCCTATATATTTGCTGTAGCAGATTATTATTATTATTATCATTATTTTACTATGCTGCGTCTGTTGTAGTGTCCTGTCAGCCTATATGAGCGAATGCCAGCACACAAAATAAAGACATCTGTTCACTAAAAAACAACACAATACTGCAAATAAATGAATGAATAAATAAATAAATAAATAAATAAATAAATAAATCGACTTTTAGTTTATAGTCCAATTAGGGTTATATTTCTGTTGAGACAGTATAGTAGGTTTTAATCCAAATGTTTTTTGTTTGTTTTGTTTTGTCTTAAAACATGTTAAACCTGTGCTTTGCAAATCTGTTTGTTTATTGTAGAGCCATTGTATTGGATTATGTAAGCCTGTTTTGTTTATGAGTTTCCTCTATTTTGTCCATGTCCAGGGCCAGTAGTAGGAAATTATTACAAATCTATGTTGCAGTCTTAAAATTACGATATTTCGGTCAACTCTGAAGGCAGCATCACACCGCTCTGAGGACAATACGAGGGATGTGCTGCGCATGCGCCCTCTCAGAGGAGCAAGATCGTGGCTCCGTTAGCATCCAGAGCTAGCGGACTGGTTGGGGAGCACGGTGTGGAGGAAGGCGTCCTGCGCACTGTAGGCAGAAAGATATCGGCGTCTTCAATTATCCCCAGCTAATCCTTGAGCAAACCATTATCCCTCCATGCTGTCCGAGAAAGGAAGATAACGGTAATAACCCCTGCACTGCCACCAAAATTAGCCACCGTGCAAGACAGATTAAGGGAAACTGCGTTTTGCGTGAGGAGTCTTCCTTTAAACCAGAATAGGTTTCCCTTTCGGAATATTGAAAAAATAGCTTCAACCTCGACCAACGTGACTTCTTGTGAGAATGAGGTTACCGACTAACAGACACTGTACGGTGGAAGGAGATGGGAAGAAGATGGACCAAGCGCCTCCGTTCAGAAACCCTTTTGTGCACGTCTTGAAATTCACCCCTCTGGAAAAGGCAAAGGTAATGTTAAAATTGTGTTTGCATGAAAACGATTCTCTTTCGTGCATGTACGTTATGAGGCTGTTTTTGTAGTTTGCAGCACATTAACACTTCAGTGCGACACAGTGGAGAGGCTGTCACCATCATTTGACTTGGTTTTTCCTGATTGCATGTAGTCAGCTGAGCTAGTGTTAGCTGGCTAACAGTAACGTTAGCAAGATACATGTTGCTTTCTCCCCTCCTGGCTTCTTGGCTTTCTAACTCGCTTTAACGTCGCTGGAAATGGCTGAGAGACTTTGTCAATTGACGTTTAGCTGTGGCAACGAAGTTTATGCCACACATGGGTGTATAACATTAAACCTCTCACACAGAAATCTGCTAACAAACCACTACAATTGAATAGCGTTACAGCTCTCTGAGCATGGCCGCCTGTCCAGGATGGGCCTAGCTTGTTGCTCTTTAACTGTTATCGTGGCTTTCAGAAAGGAGCATGTTGTGTGTTACCATCTACCAAGAGTTAATTCGGTTAAAAACGTGCCATTAGTTACACACACGGTACCGTTTTCTACCTTTCCTTGCATTTTTTCATGCTTTGTTGGTTATCACTGTGCGTCCCTCTCAACCAGCAACCAACACGTGTGGATGAGGAGGCTGGGGAAGGATGGAAATCTGACAGTCATGTTAATTTCCTCCCATCTATAACTTATTTTCCTCGGCTGTTAAGTTCACGGGCTTTTGCCATTAGTCGCTAGATAAAATTTTACAATGTTGTGTAAAAAAAAAAGAGCAGATATGCAGGCTAGCTATCCGTCATTGCTGTTAATGATCAGTTTTAGAGCTTTTAGTCTTCCCTGCAAAATTAACTTGCTCCAAGATTGCAGCCATTGGTTTTACATTTTCGAGCTTCATTGCTCAAGATTATTAAAATTTATAATTAGGATGCAGCCGACAGAGACATAACAAAACTGTAATTTAAAATGCTCCTTTACCCGATTGATATTGCATTGACAGTTAAAGTTGTCGTTTGTGCATATATTACAATATGTCGCATTATGAAGGAAACCTCAGTTCATATGTTCTAATGAGCATCATGATCTTGCTCTTTCAAACGGGGGCTGCTCTTAAATTTAGAGACACATAAGGGACCCATGTAGTTTAACTCATGTGACCTCTGAATAGCTTAAATAGTTAGGTAAGCGTGTGTGTATGTGTGTCAGCCCTGAGCCATGGGTTTACATCAATCATTGCACTGAGTAATAATGCCTGCCTGACTGAAACATACATTTATACAGCATCACAGGGATTCAGATGAGGTTTGAGAGAAGTTTTTTGTGCCCATAGGCTTAAAATCATAGTAGCCCACATTGACACTGAGTAAAATTGTATATTAAAAGTTCAAATAAAAATGCATTCTAAATAGTTTGATGAGTGTTCTTATCACACATAGCTCTAAGATAAACAAAACAATTATCAAATCTTGGCAAAAACAGTTTGTATTCCTTTTGTAAAGCTTCCAGATTTGAAATTGGCAGCAGCTTTCCAAAGTTGCTGTGTGATTGATGTTCAGTTGTGCCCGTGTTGTATTTTTTTTCTGTAAGAACAAAACAGTTTAACTAATTCATTTCTCGTACAGACTGTTACCTACCCAAATGGTTACCATATAGATAACTACATAGATTATAATGGACAGTGTTAAAAACATTGTGGAATTGGGAAACAGCTGTGAAGTATTTTCAGTAACAGAGTTCAGTCCAATGGGAGAGCCTAAGTTTAATGAATGGCGCTACTCTGGGATAGCAGGCATAAGCAAGTATCTGGTTACAAGTGAGAATGGTGACCTAGGGAAGTGCACACGTTCCTTTGGGCTGTTTTGATAGAACACATAAAGGTGGAGTTACAGGTGGATGAAAGCCAAGGGAAAAGGCAGACTGTGTTTTTTTTGTTTTTTAAATGCAACCTAATAAACTCAAGCAATACAGCAATCAACTGATTACAAAATCTTCTGCTCTGGAAGCTTGTTTACCACACTTGATTATGTGCAATTTACAGTAACAATTGCAGAATAAGTAATTTTGACAACTGTGCCAAAAATAAATGGCCAAATGTTACACATGGCTCCCTCATTTTCCCCTGCAGTTGCATTTAATTGTCATGTTCTTGGTAACTGAGCTTTTTTTCAGCACTACACACACATCTGTTGTAACTTTGAATTAAAGACATTTTAAACTTCTTTCTTGTAAACACTAAGGGCTGTAGCAAAAGTGGGTCATGACATGATGGAAATGAGTTTCCTAGTTGTTCTGATGTAACTAAGAACAACTGTTTCCAGCATGTTGCTGTGGTCTTGCTTTCGCATCCGCAGCAACATGAGGAAGACACAATCTGAAGTGAAACACTAAAGACTGGAGCTTAAAGTGATAGTTCTGCCCATTATTTAACTCTCCAACTGATCCCTCAGAATTCTTTTTTTATGGGTTTAATTAGAAAACAGATGGTTGTATGTGCCCCTTAAATGTTGTAAAGTTATGGTGTAAGTGACAGATTGTTACTGAATGGCATGCGATGACTCAGGATTGTTTCACCATTGTTGAAATACTTCAATGAAAGCTATGCATAGTAGGTTTTTTTGTGGTGTTGTGACGGTTGGTCGAATGGATAATATTGTCTGCACTGTATTTTGATGAACTAATGTAATTAGAGGATCCCCCATATTGTCTACCAGAAGGGATTACAGATTATCATAGGAACAGATGAGTTTTGTTGGATTAACCCATGCCATGAGAGTATGTTCGGAGTTAAGGCCCTGACACACCAAGCGGAGGGTTGGCCATCGGTCAATGATGAGCCCTTCTGTTCCCCTTGTAGTGTGTTCAGCACCGTTGGCCCTTGTTGGCCCTTGTCTGCTGTTTACAGTAGATTCAGCATGTTGAATCAGCGATTGAGACATTGGAGCCCTTCGCTGAATGAAACCACTGTTTGGCAGTTCAGTTCAACGCATTAGAAGAGAAACGGTAGTAAGGATTGTAAACAAAGGACCAAAGTCAAGAGGGTGTGAGATTGAAACAAACTTGTAAGGTAAGAATGTGTTACTTTTGGCTTTAAGCTCTTAAGCAGAAAGGTTTCCTGATAGTTTATGTTATTGTTCACTTCCACATGATAAATATGCTTTGTTCTTTCAACATCGGATTATGTTGTTAATGTGCTTACTGGCCAGCAAGTGTCAAGACAATCTTCTGGTTTCCCTTTCTGAATGCCATTACAGATCACCGCTGTCTGCTGGTATGAATGCATGCAGGTGCAGAACATACGTGCCGGTTGGTCAGTTGAAGTCTTTGTGGTGTGTTCACATGCAACTTAATGGCTGAGGAACAGGCAATGTGAGGCGATGCAACAGTTGGTTTGTTCAGCGCTAGTTTTTTAATGTCGGTTTGGTGTGTTTGGGCCTTCAGATCATAAAGCTACATTACTGCCTGTAAGCCCTGGAGGCTAATAGGCTGTACCTGAATTAAAAAGATCCTGTTTGAAACGAGCCAAACTGGCGTCGTTGCTCACAGTGAGGTGAGACTGTGCAGTAGACCCTATAACTAAGAGGAGCTTGGGACTGATTCGCTAATCTGTGACTTTGAGCTCTTTTTGAGACATAGATGTTTGCTGTTATGAAAAGAGGGCACAGGTAACGTGTGGATATGTCCGACTTACAGACATCAGTAAATTGACTCAGATTGTTGAACAACTGTGTAGACTTGCATTTTCATTAGTAGGCTACTGTATATCAGTATCTTGATCTTTCCATCCATATAAAGATGCCCTTGCAGTTTTGCGCCTTGATGAGCTAATTAATTGATCTACAAAGTTGATTATCTTAGACCTGATGCGAGAACATATTGCTGCATTTTTGTCCAGATTGTAGGTGTATCAGCAAACATTCCAGCCTAATCTAACCTTAGAGCCTAAATGTTGGAGATGTGTCAGAGGGCAATCTGCTAATGTTAAAGTTGATGAAATTCTCAGCTTAGGTTTGACCAGACTACTTTACATTCCTTGTGTGGTTCCTGGGGAACCCCACAAAGACCTAAATCTGTTTTGATCCTGCCAAAGCAGCAATGGATCAATAGCTTATTCCCACACTATATACATCAGTATTTCTGTTGATTGGCATCATAAGCGGGAAACTGATGTGTTCCTCACCAGTATTGTCATGCATATTCATCAGGATGTGTTTTGAGGCGCAGTTTGCTCAATTTAAAGCGCAAGGTTGAAAAAGTTCAATAACTCCTCCCAATATCAATTTGCATCGCTTGTCATTGAGAATTGAGAAAGGAAGGCAATCCTAAAAGGTCTCTACTATGAACTTGCCTTTTCTATTCTGTTGTATTTTTCTTTGTATTGGCCTAAGCCTTTCAAACTCATGAATGTATTACTAGTTTTTAACTCCTCACAAGGACTTGAAGCAACATGCCCACACCAGCACAAATCCTTGATTCTTATTTTCTTTTTCATTTTTTATTTTTTTCCTTTTTGACACAGTGCTGTTTTGGTCTGAGTGTCTGCTAATAGTGGAGTGACTGGCATTGATCAGTAACTGTTGTGAAGTTACTAATAATTGCCCTTTTAAGTGGATAGATGGAGGGGGGGCTATTTGCTAAATCTTTCTTTATGTGCTCCACTACCACACAGAATAACCATGCCAATGAGGTTTAGAAACTAAATACTGTACTGCAGCTTCGCCCTGACTTGTAATACACTCTTGACAGTGTGAAATATCTGCATTTTGAAAATAGAAAGCTCATACACATGTCTACTGCCAATAAAAAGGTTAGCACACAGTTCAAGCTTTCTGTCAGTTAGATATTCTTTTGCAGTTTTAGTGTGGATTTAGTCAAGAAGACATGAATGAATGAATCTTGATAGAGGGCATAATTTCTCGTCATAATTTATGTTTGTCATCAGAAAAACATTTTGTCAGATTAAAAGGAGGATAAATCGGCTACAGTATGAGTCCTGTTGGTCTGACAATGCACTCAGAATTAAAGGATACACTTGTAGTGTACTGGGAGGTCAGTGTGCGACTCCAATGAAACAGTTCCTTGTATTCACAAACAGTAGGTCTACTCTTCTAACATTTGGTTGCATATTAATGGTTAAATCTGCAGACTGGTTTCGAGCTTGCAGGGTCATCACCATCAGTGCGAACATAATAACAACAGACCAGTAACATCTGGTTTACAGTTGACTGCAATTGCTCGTTCTCATGTTGATGGTAAAACCGACAAATGGCTATGCTATGAACACAGAGTGGAGATCTACAATTTTGGAACTGCCCAAGATTTTGATACTACGAAGACCAAGTTAATTTGTACATTAACTGTATTGTTTCAATGTAGAACCTTCTTGGCAATTACAATACCAAGTTGCATCAGGCCAAATGTTGTTTTTGTTTTTCACTTTCCCTTTTAAGAATGTGACAAGCCTTTATTGCCTGAATTTAAAGATGCCTTAGTACAATGCCTGAATTCAGTCTAATTCCTAACTCTTATTCTAATTCTAAGTGACATTCATGCATTCTCATGCTTTGGGTCTGAATAAATCTTTTAACAGATGCATTATACAATGGCTCTCAAGCATTCCTGACAAGGCCCTTTTTATTATAGGGGAAAAAAGTACTAGCTGCTTGTTCTTTCTTGTGCAAAACTGTATTTACTTCGTATTTGTATGAAAAGAGAACTATGTCTGGTAGAAATGTTTAACTAATTTATGTATCTTAAGAGGAAAGTAAACAGTTGGGGGACTATGAAAAGAGGGAGAAACTAGAGTGGTGTGTCACTGCAATAACAATGGTAGGATTAGTGTGTAATGTTATTTTGTGACTCGCTGAAAACCCATAATAATGTAAACTGTGGTTATTTCAGACTAGCTGTATTTTTGGGGGATAGAAAAAAAAGTCACACCACTCTCCAGTTAGACTCAAAATTTGTTTACTGCTTTTTGTCAGTAGTTAAACAAGCAAGCTTCAAAATGATTGATTTAAATTGGCCATACTGTCAGACAAGAACTCTCCCCAGATAAGATAGGTGATAGATGCAGATAGGCCTCATGTTCTGGTTTGTTAGCAAGACAAATATTGACAGAAGATAAGTGCTGCTATCACAGAGTCATTAAAGCTGTAAAGTAAACAGTTACCATTAGACCCAAACAACACAAGGTTTTGTCAGAGCCATCTAGAATGAAGAACATGTTATATATAGCATTTACATGATGAGAATGTATACATAAATAAGAGCCATATAGTTACCTAGTAACCTCAGAGGCCATGCTGCAGGCTTGCTGCACTCTGTACTATGTAGGATGAGGAAAATCATCTTTCAGCTTCATTACACATTGAATGTTAAACTACATCCTGTTTTTATTTCTTTACACCAGATGCTTGCAGTTAATTACTTACTCACAAGTTGAAGGTACTATTGTCCTTTGATCTGCTTTTTTTTATGCGTTGAAGAAGTAATACAATCAGCTAAGTTCTTGCATCTTCCTTCCTGTGCCAACATGTCAGTCTATTTTTAGAGTATACTTTTGTGAATGTTGTGATTTTTGGCTTTTATGACAAAGCGTTTGTTGTAGAGCAAATTTAAAAAATAAAAGTTATGAAGTTGGCATCAGCAAAGGCTTAATACTGTGGACACTGAAGTTAAACTAAGACAGTAATGGTACCAAGATGACTGACAAAACATTTGGGGTGTAAATCACAAGTTTCATCATGAGACGATATTGTATTGATTCTTTGGAAAACAATAAGATATTTGCTGATATCTCGAAGTCTGCTGTGATACAGTTTTGATTCGTTTCAGGGGCCTACAATTGATATGAGATGATATTAGTCAATACTCCTAATTGTCTTTTTCTTGTGTGCTTACCTCTAGCCCGGTGGTAGGCATTAGCATTGTTTGAATGTTTAGGAAGTTGGTGTGCTTGGATGGAAAAGGTGACATAGATGTGTCATGGGAACATAAAAGAAAGTTGTATTAAAGATGATGATACATATCAATGTTACACTTTGCATTGATTATATTGGATTGTTGATCACTGAATTAATATACTGATCCAGATCTATGTGTCATTACACCCTACAGAACGTGTATTTTTGGATCTGTTTCTTTAACGCCTTTCATCCTCTCTTCTCCTCAATCTCTTGCAGATTGCATTAATGACAGTCACACTGTTCCCCATCCGTCTACTCATAGCTGCATTCATGATGCTGCTGGCTTGGCCTTTTGCCTTCCTGGCCTCAGTAGGGCGCTCAGAGACCACCGTCGAACCCCAGTGCCTCTGGAGAAGGTGGGTGCTTTGTTATGCATTTTTTGTGTCTGTCTGTTTGATGCTGAATTTTATATTTCAGGGAGGACTGTAATTCTTACAAGCAAGTAATACACCACATCAGCAACAATAGAATTTTAGGACCACTTAACCACAAAAGAAACAATTCTGCTATCAGTATGAATTGAAAATCACATGGCCTGAAGATTTTACTTCATGCATGGTTTATAACTTCAAACATTAACACTTTAGTGTAGTATTTTCAGTTTTTGTTTTTTTATATGCAATGGGCCACAGATTGATTTGTTTATTGATACATTAATTTAACAGTCTGTTTCAATAAGTCCTTTTTCATCTGTGACAAATACAGCTATGACAAGGGAGCTGAAATGTCTGATATGTACAAGCTTTAGGTTAAAAGAATCACTATTATATGTTACAAAGCTCAATTTTATTCTAAGTAATTCTTGAGCTTTTATAGTTCAGTTGTCTCAGTTTGTTTCTGTCTTGCGTGTAATGCTCCTTAATTGCATAATAGTCTGTCAGAGAAACTCAAGTTCTCCTCTTCTTAACCACTTCTTAACCACCACTGAATGGTTAATGAACATGCAGCAGGGTTTCCCACGCATTCATTCATTTATGTTGCACCACTACAGTATCAGCATGCACTGCAACATATGGATTTTTAATTTTTGAGCTGTGTTTCTCTCTTGTGCTCTCGCTCTCTTGCGCATGGCATTTTCTCTGGGCACAGACGAGGAAGCAGTGCACCAAACACACTTAAAGTAAAGCTTAATCGTTTGTTAATATTGTCAAATAGCTTTTGTGTCGTCTATGGTTTTTCCAGACCTACTTTAAATAAAATCGTCTGCATTCCCATGGAAACCCTGCAACCTGCAGTCAAGAGCTGGGTCCAACCTGTGCAGCAACAAAAAGTTTTCTTTACCTTACCACTGCAGCGGCTACTTCTCTTATCTGCTCTGATTGCTCCAACCACAAACTGATTGAAAGGAAGTCTAAAGTGTGATCATCACGCAGTTCGTTCCTCAATTCTCCACGCCACAGCTCAAAACTCAGCAAACTGCTGCTGAGAAAAAGAAGATTAATTAAGTATTCTGTCTGCATTTACAGACCACCAAAAACCTCCAAATTCAGAGAGGTGACACAGGATGAACACAAAGGGACACACACACACACACACACACACACACACACACACGCAAGCATGCACAAAGGCAAACAAAAAAAACCAAAACAAAGTCTGCTATGCAAGTTTAGCTTTTGACTTGCGTTGTAATGTCCAGTGGGGCAGAGACAGAACAGAGTCAATGAGATAATCTGCACTATTCTACACCTGGAATATAACTGTCTCACAGGGTGTTACCGGTGTTATTTCTTACTCTTAAATTCTTTTGTTTTCACTCTAGTCACAACTCACTGATCCTTTTTATTTTATAGCACAATTCATAACTCTAAGGCTAAAGAACCTTAACCATTTACTTGTCATGTCATGTCTTTGGACATACGCATCTATCAAATTTTCAGTGTTGGAAATTTTATCTCCATTTGGAGTTCAAATGAAAAGTGACCCCTCACATATGCGTGATCTTGTTTGCAGACTGGTGGACATAATTCTGAAGATCATCATGCGGGTCATGTGGTTTGCGGGGGGTTTCCATTGGATGACTGTGAAAGGACGAAGGGCGTTACCTGCAGAAGCACCCATCCTCACCCTGGCACCCCACTCATCTTACTTTGATGCCATCCCAGTCACAATGACAATGGCCTCAATTGTCATGAAGGCCGAGAGCAAGGATATACCTCTCTGGGGCAGTAAGTAACAAACCTAATCCAGGATATATTACTCTCATTGTTTTCTCCATAACTATGACCTAAATTGTGAGCAAGAGAACAGGTGTTTTAAAGACTCAAGTCTGGAAAAAGAGTGATCTCATTCTTCATGACAGCACTACAAAATCTATTTGATCAAAGTTCAGAGTCTCCATGAATAGGTATAGTTATTACCCAAACTTGTTCAGCCTCATGTGGGTTTCAGGGAAGGTTAAGCATATACATTATGCAACTTGTGTTGGGATGTGGTACTTTGTAAAGGGCAGGTCACAGCATTTCTCTGATTTGCTGCTTTGTCGGTAAGCAGAGGGGATTGCCCAATCAACTTTGCAAAGTGAAAGTCAAGTACAGCTTAGCTTATGTTCACAGCAGTGGTATGCCACAAACACTCATACAAAAATACACATACCTTGCTTTAGTTGGATCACAAGACATTTCCAAAAATAATAACATTGACTTGTCAACTCTGCATCAGGAAGTTAATTCTGTAAATCATTATGACCTTTCAACCTTCTGCATGGTTTTATGTTGTCCCAATGACATTGGTAAAACCATCCATGACACGAGGAAGCTGAAATCAGACATTCCTCTACAGTTAAATGTTTAGACTCACACTGGAAAATGAACAACAGTAACTCCCAACATCCCTTAAAGACTTAATTTTGTAGATCTCAGTATTAAAGGCTAGCCTATCAGACATGATAGCCAATCATAATGACAAATGATTTGACAAGGGATAAGAAAGCTGCTTCATTATGTCATTTAGGTGGACAGCATTAAGGCTGAAATCCTACATCAGCTTCACGGTCAGCACATTTTATTTTATTCCATATCTCTAGCTCAGTTCCTACAAATCAATTTATAATGTTAAAAATAAATGGTATCTCAAATATAATTATCCACCTGCCCTTGTTACCACTAAACTATTAAAGGAAGACTTAAGACTTAAGACTTAATTATGACTTTTATCAGCTGTTTTGTTATCACCACTGATGGACACCACCAATCCATTCAGATAGCTAACTGGAGTCACTGTCGGCGCACCAGATAATACTGACTGCTCAGTAGCAGTCAGTCGCTCACTAGTTTAACAGTAGATCCTATTAACTAGCTTGCAAGTTCAGTTACCTTGGTAGTTGCCAGGCATTTGTTCTTATGCCTCTGGCAGCAGGACATGCAGTAAATGTCCTAAGTGTGTGTGTTATTTTAGCCGTCCTTTCTCCTCCTCCTCCTCTGCTTTCTAAGTCAGTAATTAGCCACTTTGCTACCTCCAGGCCGAGTGAAGCTTGCCAAGTTTGCGCAGCCTTACTTGCTTATATTGCTGGATTGATAACTATAGTTTGGACACATTTGCTCATAGATAAATTGTCATTATTGTCAACATTATGTTTTGAGGGAACAGAAGTACACATAAAAAATGGTTACATCTTACATTTTCAGGGTTTAGTTCAAGGGTTATCCATTAATGTGTGTGTTCAACATAAGTTTGACTTCTCATGCTGGCCTTGAAGTAGGAACCAGTCACCATAGCCAAGCAAGTGAAATCCAGAATAGGCATTAAGACCTGATCAGCCACAGTGACGTGTGTAGAGTGTCTCTCAGGGTACCAGCTACAGCCCTAATCCCTTCCTGCCAGCAGACAGGCAGTTGGAATCAATTTCTTCTTCTCGTGGCCTCACTCCCTGCTTTATTTATTTCCTGTTATCCCCGGTCTCTTAAACCTGTGTTTCTTTTTGAATGGCTCTGTGTCTCAGAGCTACAGGAAACATTGCTTTTACTATTTTTTCTATTGATAAAGAGGGGACGTACAAGAAAAGGCTTCCACTAACTAATGCCCTCTGCAATTCTAATACAGACTTTTCACATCCTGTCTCTTCTGATTACAGGTCCTCTTTCATTTCCTCGTACATTGTTCCTTTGTAGTTGCGCTATGCAGATTAGTTGTGGCCGTTTTTTGTTTGTTTGGTTTTTTTAAAATATATTTTCATATCTTCCTGACATAACATTGCTGTTCAGTATATGACAACAACTAAACATGTAAAAGCTGGTCAAAGAAGACATTGCAGCTTGTATGTAACTGTCAGGCCTATAATTCTGTTTCTATGCAATTAGCCCACTTACACAAGTCTTGCTTAGTTTAAATGCTCATGGCCCATAGAATGATAAATAGATGGGAGGAACCAATGACACTTGTTGCAGTGGCGAATACCTACACATCAGCTGGCGAAACGCAGCTGATGTGTCTAATAAACTGTCTTTGTTGGTGGAAGAGGTCATCTCAAGTTAAAGTTATATAATACTCTCAAACAGGAGCTGCGGCATCTTTCTTTTTTAACCAGTCCTGCAACATAATCTTCACCACTTGCAGTCACAGTTTTTGTTAGCTCTGCTGCCTGTTTCATCAGAAGAGACTCACCTCTAATGGTGCATGCTGTGCACTGCAGTGCCTCAATACCGCATCTTCATATCAGTTTAAGAAAGAGGTGCATCTGTGTTTTTGCAGGTATTTAAGTTCAGTATTTCTAAATTCCACAGTATACCCTAATACCTTGATACTACTGAAGTCTAATGCAAATATATCTTAGTTAAGTTCTCCTCTCATAATGCACCAACTTTGTGTTAGTCACATTACTGACTGTTTGACCTTTAAAGAAGATTACCTTGGTGTAACACAATTAAGTTAATACTATGGGAAGTGAAATTGACAGAAGTGGTTTCACTTTAGTGAGAAAAGTACTATAAGGCTTCCACATTGCTCCTCGGAAAAATGAAAGTTGTATAGTTTTGAACTGACTTTTGTGAGTATGATTTTGTAAAGTTAGAAATCTGGTTGTTGCAATGGTGCGTTTGTTGTAAAAGTAAAATTTCTCAGGTAAGTACAGTTTGCTTGGGTGATAAATTGTTAATCAATATCACTATAAATCAGGTTTTTGTCATGTGTCAGTATCAATCATGCTTTTGCAAATGTGTAAAATGTCTTTGATATTAATCACTAAAGATTTAGTCTGTTGATGCTTAACCATTTTTACATTAGAGGGTCACAGTGTGAGTAAATCAACGATTTTTATGATTGATGATCATCAGCCCAGCCAGCAGTTTCAGACTCTACCACTGCTATTGGTTTTGCTGTGTCATTTATTTTGATTTGTTCGATCACCCCATTGGCCCTCAAAGCCCTGAGCATATTGTCAACATTGTAGCTGGAACTACATCACTCCTGTAATCAGAGAGGGAAGCCAGAAACTTTTCTTGCATTTGTAATCAACATGTGAGACTCATCTGACTTATGCAACCAGCATCAAGGAACGCATGATCCTGTGTTAAGTGTGATAGATGTAGCATCTAAATAAACATTTGTGGCTCATGTTTTGCCTTCATCTACAGCAGACACTGTTATCTATCCATATAACAGGCTTTTTATTCAACTGTGCTTTACAGTGACATGGATATCACATTAACACAGACGAATGTTTCAGGACAACCACAGTCTCCCACTCTTCGCTGCTTTGTATCTGTATTGCATAGTGATTTTGACTTAAGTGCTTTGTTTAAGAACACCATTAGATGGTGGTTGATGTAAAGAGGAACTATGCTGTCTTCCCTTGCTGGCTTTTTTAGCCTGTGCAATCGAGTTTGTGCTACTGGATATATCAGATTGTTTTAAACATATGATCATAATGTTAATTGCAAAAATATCTATTTCTGTTTCAGGCATTATTGATATGGCCTGTATTAAAGGGACGAAGTACAAATTTATATGTGACTGACTGCAATGTTTTAAAAATTGCAGTTTGAACTAGACATCTGAGCCCCCCCCCCCCCCACACCCCCCTTATGCATTAAATGCAGTAAATACAGATCAGTCGGAGGTGCTTTAGTTGCTGAGCTGTCAGAGGAAATAAAAAAGTGTTTCTGTATTCATTTGCATTTTCTCTTCTCTTTGTCTGCTTTCTTGCTTCTAGCTTTGATTAAGTACATCAGGCCAGTGTTTGTATCACGGTCAGACCAGGACTCCAGAAAAAAGACTGTGGAAGAGATCAAACGCAGAGCCCACTCTGGAGGGGAATGGCCTCAGGTAAACTGACAGAAATTTTTGTGTACACTTGTATATGCGGTTGTGGGCACACATACAGAACAGCAGCTGATTTTAACATTAACAGACTCTATTTGGAATTTTTTTACTACATTTATGCCTAAGGGAGGACAACAGTATAATGTTAACAGTTATCTTAACCGCTTTAAAATATGACTCAGTGACCTTTATGACATAACAAATGCATTATGTTATATTTATTTTATCTGTACAAAACACCCTTGCGGTTACAGCTGTAACCCTAGTTCTCTGCTAGCATATGTGACATATGGTAGGTCCATAGTAAGATCCAGAGAAAATGCTTAAAAAAGAGATGGGCATCTGACTGCAACTTGCAGTAGGATGCAAGCTGAAACACACATTTCTGCTTTTTAATGTTGCTTTTTTAACGTAAAATGCTTTCCTTTCTGTATGGGATATTATTACTCTTTATGTATTTATTTATTTTTGGGATAATTTATGAACCATTTTGTTTTTTCCTACAGATTATGATTTTTCCAGAGGGAACATGCACCAATAGATCCTGCCTAATCACCTTTAAGCCAGGTAAAGCTCTCCCGCCATAATTTTTCTTCTTAATGAGGTTTCCTCCTGTTTTTCCTCCTCTGAAGTCATGCTGCCAGCTTACTCGTATGGATTGATATTTCATATTTAATCTAGTGGCCATAGTGACATATCATTTAAATTAAATTACTCATTGAATTAATGCCTAATTTAGCTTTAAGGGTGATGTGTGGTCTTAATTGTTGTGGAGTACAGCTGGAAATTATTGTTGGGATTCCTAAGGTTTTAATTATGATGTGAAAGTTTTAAAGGTTCTGTATTCAACATTCAGAGCATTATTGTAGCAGCAAACCACTGTGTGCTGTTTGATTTGATTTAAATTTATTTCGAACATGTAAAAAAAAGAAATAGAGAAATTATTATACAAAAGCAGACAGACAAAAAAGTCCGATTTACAGACAATGAAAAACATAAAGCAGAATAAATGGTCAAAGTACAAACTTATTTAATCCCACCCCTTCTCTTAAAGTAATTGAATTTTAATTAATCACCATCATTATTAATTTAAACCTGTACTCTCATTAAACAAACATATATGCATACAACCACATACCCAACATCATATATTTACAATTTTTTATTATGATTTACAGAAGAAAAAAATAAATATTAAGTAACCAAATAAATAAACAGCTATCCTGAGCAGAGAATACATTTATGCTACCTCTGTGTATGTTGTAATATGAGCTTCTCTGTGGTTTGTTGTGGTAGACAGCCCAGCTGTGTGTGCATGTTAGTGCATAGACATAGACAATTGGTTGTAACTCTGATTTTATTTGGCAAACTTTTAGATCACCAAACAATTAATATTTCTGCAGTTGTCACACTGGTGTTTTTGACTTTACAATTGTTTTTTTTTTTTTTTACACAAGCCATTGCTATTCTAATTTGTGTGCTCTTGTCCTTAAACCAATGTATTGTTGACGCAGATATGTCAAATTGAGATGAATCTGTCTTTTTTACTCTTGCAGGGGCCTTCATCCCAGCTGTACCAGTGCAGCCTGTGGTGATACGTTACCCTAACAAACTGGTAAGATTGTTCATGGATAAAGTAGTTACACAGCTTAGTGGCACAACTATTTTTTAAAAAATCACAATCCCATTTTTCTTATAAACAAACACTAATCAAGGACAAAAGTACTTTTGTTTATTAAACTTGGTTTAAAAAAATGACCAATAAATCTGCCTTTTACCTTCTTCTACCCTCCATTTAAATGTTATCAAAACACTTACGGTATCCCAGCTGTATCAACATATATGCATGTTGTGTGAAGTATAAATTAAAAGCAAAATTGCGGTAGTGGTAGGAGATTAAATAACGCAAATAGCCCGCGACACTAAAATGTTAGCTCTCTGTGTTGATTTTTTTTTTAGACATTTTCATGGCCCATATTGTGTGTGTCTGTATGTATACTATGCATGCCCTCTAGCCCGTTTGGCACCTTACCAGGGTCTCACTCAGTGGGTAGGTAAAGATCTTGCCGGTCACATGGTGTAAAGAAAGAGATTGCTGTTATATATAGTATCATGAAGGAGAAAATGTTCTGAGTGATGCAGAAAGAATAGCAAACTCAGCAGAATCCTACACGGTACTGTGAGATCCTCCTTCAGTCAACACTGAGTGTCGTGGTCATATTGTGTAAATATTTTGAGCTTGATTGAAGAGTTAAGCAGAACTTGTTTGTATAACTTGTCAACTTACCTTTTTGGAAATCAAAAATGCAACGCTTATGTGGGTTTGTAGTCCTCTTTAAGGCTTTGTAGTCCTAATGAGTATAGTAATTATGAAGATACAACATGCCGTGGGCATATGGGACACAGCCGCAGTGACTACATTATTTTGTTTTATTTATGAATCAATGATTTACATCTGTTTATTGAATTTATGATTCAAATTTACCTCCCCTTGTGCTTCACAAAAAGCCCAAGGCAATAATTACATAAGCTTTTACTGCGAAAGCATGCGTTTAATCTGTCCTAGGTGCTATGATGAGTTTGTCAACTAAACTCATTTGTGCCAGACATTCTTTGCAGAGTGATGGACGTTTGATTCAGTGGACACCTACTGCCAGTCTAAAGAGGCTGATTTAGTTGACGTCATTTAAATCAGGTTATGAGAAGGAATCAGTGAAGCGTGCGGAGACACTTTCTGAAAGCTTCACTGGGAATCTGGCTAATCATGATGTGACTCAGAAGGCAAATCCAATGCATGGCTCGGGCTTGTTGTTTATGAGTCTGTGGAAAACCAACCGAGGACATTGCAAAAAAGAAGTGTTTCTCTCTTATAATCTTATAAATCCAGCAAGCACTTCAGTGTTCTTCAATATCTGAGGTTACTTGCAGACATCACAAATGTGTTTGCAGAACTTAAAGTTTTCCACTCCTTAAACTGTGGTTAGGCTATTGTAATCTTTTGAGTCTCATGGTTGACACATATCTTGAGTTTTAAAAAAGATTTTGCTGAGTCACTGTGTTCACATGCGTTTTAGTAACACTAGTATCCACCACTTTTTGCAGTTATCTGATTTCAGAAATGTCGATTTAAATGGGAAGTTAAAACCTGGTTAACCCAAGTACATTTCTGTTAATGTCTTCCTCATGCCTTCTTCACATCTTCTCATCATTACCTCTCCACAGTTTGTTGTGTGATAGTTATATGGATTAAATGAAGCTTTAAGGAATCGGCCCTACACCTGATTACAGACTAATCTGTTATTTGGTCACCAAATAAGGATAAAATGTTTAGTGGGAGAACAGCTGCAGGAAGGAGTTTAAAAATTGGTCTTGAAATGCATCCAACAAATATTTTGTATTATCATGTAATACATGTTTTTCTAATAATATATTTGCTTCATATATTTTTGCAGGACTCGATCACATGGACGTGGCAAGGGCCTGGAGCGTAAGTACACAATTTCTTAACTTCATATATGGTGGGCTTCAGTTTCTACTTGTTTTTAAAATACAGAAGAAAATATTTATGCTTTTTAAAATTAAGATTAAAAGCTGTAAATAAATACACCTTCATGTTACTGGAATATACAGAAGTTATTGAGAGTTATTATTACAAGATCTCTAAAATTATACATAGAAAGTTTTTTTTGTTTTTGTTTAATCAAAGCTCTCATTATCATGTATCACAGTAAAGGTTATCATTTATTACATTTTAAAACTAAAGTGCTACTATTTTGGAAATGAACATTGTGGTTTGAACTGGAATCTCAGTAATGAGATCTCAGACTGGGAGCAGATTAGTTATGGCTGGAGGAAAAAGATTGCCCTTGTTATCCGTCTGTGTAGTGTCCTCAGAATACTACATCCTGTTTTGGCTCAGCTTCCTTCATTATGGTGTGTCTTTGAATGCGGTTGGCTGTCCTCCCAGCTCAGCTGAACAAAATAAGGCTATAGATTTTTTTACTAAATCTCTAAAAGACACACATAACCTTTAACATATGCACATAGAGTATAAGGTGACATTTCCTTCCAAACATGTCATAGTAAGTGTGAGAGTAATACCACATTTACATATATTTTCCTACTACTTGGAACGTGAATGCATGTTCTTACATTTTTGAAAACATAAAAATACCTTGAGCTCTCTGTCCAGATCCAAAGCTGTGAGAAACACTGCACTAAAAAATCAATGCATATTCACACTGTCATTTTTGGTTTTAAAGTAATGGTAATAATAAATAATTATGCGAAACAATTTAATTCAAATTTGCAGAAAAACATATTTCCTTGTTATTGTAAGATGGCAAAAACATTGAAGTCAACAAATTTCTGGGGGGAAAAAAAAACAACAAAAAAATCCCACCGTATATTCTTGTTGTACATACTTTTTAATTCAAATGCGCAATTGACATGGACCACAAAACACGCAGTTTGTTTATTGTTGCTGATTATGTCCTGTTATTATCTAGGTTTGAAATCTTGTGGCTGACACTCTGCCAGTTGCACAACGAGTTTGTGGTCGAGGTAAGCTTGAAATTCTCTCGCCAAACTGCATATGTTAACGTGACTGCAAGTCAGGCCCTATTTATGAACATAGGTCAGTGCACTTACCAAATTAACGTGCGCTATGTGCAAGGAAGTCATGACTGGTTTCGTCATGTCATTTATGTTTTGAAAATGTTACCTGTGCAACAGTTAAACAGCAAAGACACTACAGATTTTTTCTCCTTTCCGTGTTGTATAAATTCTTAATTTCATGCTTGGGTATACGTTTTTTTTTTCATTTTACACAAAAGAATGAGTACGTTTTTGTAAATGCATACATCCCTACAATAATCAGATCTCTTTTAATGTCTGAGATTTTTCTGATCCATCATTTCTGACTCTTTCTGCAGTTCCTTCCCATCTATACGCCCTCAGAGGAGGAGAAAAAGAACCCTGCTCTCTTTGCTATCAACGTGAGGCGCGTCATGGCTAAGTAAGTAAAAATGTGTTGTTTAAGCGATATGTGGGAGTTCATCTCGCGATTTTAAAAAAAGTCAAATTGACCAAGATAAGTCCAGCGGGGGTTCCTGTGGATCTTCAAAAGTCTGAAAAGGCATTTAATTAATTAATCTAAAAACAAGGCCTTAATTGGTTTTAAGCGGTCTTTAATCAGTTTTCAAAAGTCTTAAAAATTCTAAGACATGGGAAATAGATTTTTTTCTCTGATGTTCCATTGTACAATCCCAAAATTATTGGTAACTTATAAAAAAAAACAACTCTCACAATAACTTGACCAAAAAGTCAGATTTAATGTCACAATAAATATTTGGCCAAAATTGTCCCTAAATCTAAGTAATAGGTGTCTGTTCATGTTTTGTTTTGTTTTTTTTGCCTGAATTTTGGTTATTGTAAAATTGGTCTTAAATTTTATTACAGGTGGCACTGAAAAAAGTTTGAAAAAGTCTAAAATCCCACTGGCCTTATTCTGCAGGAGCCCTTTGTAGAATTAACAATAACTCTCAACAGTTGTTATCCACTTAAAATCAACAAACACAGTATTTGTTACTTTTGTTTTGTTTGTCCATTTAAAGAGACATACACCTTTAAAGCTCATCTCTTGTGTAGACTGTTCACCGCTCACTTATTTCACATCCTACAACATGCAAGGGAGAAAGATCTGTTATTGACCAGGGAGCAGGATGGGGCCAGGGTTTTTTGCACGTTTATCACTTTATGGCTTTGTTCTGAAAGGGGTGAAAGGCTTATGAACATTTGGATGTCCTTGATCATTTCCTCTGTGTGAGTATTAATCATGTAGAAGATCAATAATTTCATCCTGCACTGAGCATAACACCTGAACCATTATTCAAATTCTGTTCCACCCAACATCTCTATCCATGTAAACTACCATATGCAATGCTCAGGTTACACAGGCTTTGCTTGCTACCTGTGTTCTCATTCACTCCCACACTGTGTGCTTCACTACTCGATGCCAGAGATGGGAGACATAAGTTTTGCAGATGGACAAAAAAACAAAACAAAAAACTGTACGCATTGTTCTCAACATCAAAGATGCAGTATCGGCTACTACATTGGCCTTTATGAGCCTCCAGCAAAGTTTGTATTGATTTGCACATACTGATGTCCCGTCATTGTCTCCTCTGTGCCATGCTCAGAGCCCTGGGGGTACCCATCACAGACTACTCATTTGAAGACTGCCAGCTGGCCATGGCAGAAGGCCAGCTGAGACTGCCAGTCGACACCTGTCTGCTGGAGTTTGCCAAGCTCGTCAGGAGACTCGGGTGAGTCACTCAAACCTTCCAATGCGATGCTCCCATCAAAGAGAACCAAGTAAGGTGCAAAAGGGTGAGACAGGGGCAAAATACTCAGAGCAAGCCACAGGGACCCGGATTCAATTTCTGGCAGTGGTACCTCCTGCATGGTTACATTCCAGCAAACGCAACTGGTCGTGTGCACAGGTGGGAAGGCAGTTTGGGATGATGTCCTTGTCGCTTTGCTGTTGACTCCCATTGGTTGGTCAGGTGCCTGCACAGGATGGGGTCTTGAGGGAGATAGAGTCATCTCCACACATGGTTTGGTTCTGTGGTGAAAACTCTTCGGCAGGTGAAAAGAAGCAATTGGCAACAATGTGTGTATTGGTGAAGGCACATGACTTTCTCCCCGATCCAACAATTGGCAGCGACAGGGACCACTGACAGTGCAGGGGAGAGAGAGAAAAGGAGAGGAGGGGAAGAATAATAAAAGAGGAGGAAAACATGTAACTGAATTGGACAAAATACTGCAGACAATTCAATGAAATGCAGCTCAACAAACTACAGTTTAAAAAAGTGTCAGAGGAGTTGTTACAACTCAATGATAAAATCTTGAAAAACCGAACAAACAATTGCTGTGTCCCAAATTTAATATTTCTGTAAATACACTCACATGCAGTAAACTGTGAAAACCGTGTATTAACTCACATAGTGCGCACATTTTGACAGGGTTGTGTTGTCTCAAATCAAACAGCTGTTTTGAAGTTACCAAAAATTACTGTCACAAGATTTGACAGCTTTTCCTCTTCTCTGGGATTTGATGATTGGCATTCCCAAAATATGTGCTTTCTATTAGGGCTGCACCCAATTCTGGATTATGTCAGTTGAATCAGAATGGGCCATTAAATATGGGTAATTGATGCTTTTTTAAATTTTATTTTTCTTACCCCCTCATATAAAGTTTTTAATTGTGAATGGGGCTCAGTGGGATGTTCAGTGTGACAGTGGCATTCATGTGATAAAGTTAACAAGCTTGCGGTGCAAACAACAGATCACAAATTTGCAAAAAAATTTTCCGTTACTATGATGACCACAATGTTCCCAGAAGCACTGTACACAGCACACTGACTAGCAAAGAAAAACACAAAAAAACAGCTGCTCAACTTGAAGCAGTCTGTCGACTGAGGGGTCTCTGACTGATGATTCAAGTCCCCGATTTTCAGGGGGCAGCCCTATTTGCTATATCTGCTTGTTTGCTCACTTGTCCTCTGTAGTTATTTATTCATTGTTTTAAAAATAAAAGTGGTTTCATGGTCACCAGCTGATCTACTGAGTTAATGATAGCTGCCACATTTTTCAAACATGAAACTTGTGAAGCATTTGACTGCAAATCTGATACTACAGTCTTCTGCAGTGAAGATGACAAGTTAACATGCCAAATGTAATGACACCCATAAATTGTAAAAATGCCAGTGCCTGATGAAAAAAGTGCTGCATAGTGTTACTATTTGCAGTACCAAATTATAAAAAAATTCTACCAATAAACAAACTGTTGGCTTGTATCTGATAACGGTATAGTTTGAAAGTTTGAAATGTGTTTGTGGTCCAGCCTCTTCCGCTACATCAACAGACAACAGGACGACCATTGAGGGTGAGAAGTGTCCAAATTTGCATGCTGAACTTTTTGACTGTTATGAGTGCACCGTTCAGGTACACATTGTGCACTGCCCTTTGCCATACTTCTCATTGTGAACACACTTACACGCAGTGTAAGTACAGAAGTACGTAGTTTAGGACACAGGAGTTGTCTCTGCTGTACTGACTGTACTGTTTACATTCTTTTTACTCATTGTGTTTGTGACTTTTCTAAGTTTCCTGGATTATGGCCAAGTTATTAATTAACAGGAGTTTCTTCCCCTTTGCCGACCCAGGCTGAAACCCCGCAACACTGAAAAGGTTCTGCAGGACTATGGGAACAGAGCCAGGAAGCTGGAAGGTCAAAAGCTGGACTTGGATGACTTTGCTCAGTTCCTTGATGTGCCAGTGTCGGAGATGCTGCGAGACATGTTCGCTCTTTTTGATGAGGTAAAGACTGGTTAGTTTCACTCACGACTATGAGAGCTCTACAGACATCCTCAGTGGCAACCAATTAATAAAGAATTTAGTTTTATGACTGAGATTATTTCATACTTGTGCTTACTGCAAATATAGAACTGCAGTACAATTATATATATTTAGAATATATATAACTAGAGATGGGATATGCAATGGAAATTATAGCAATATAATTTTCTGTTTAGGGCACGGACAAACTACAAGCATTCAGTTAACAAAGTGCTTCTGTAAAAACACTTTTAAGACTGGGGGCTGGATTGAATACCAAATGCTTTTTTGAAACTAATCACAGCACCTTGCTTTTCATTCGGGGATGCATTTGCAGCATAGTACCCAAACAAACAATAAAGGTTTTATTGCAGCCATGTGTTTATGACCTAAACAGCAATCACCCGCAGCTACTTTTGCAAAATAAATAAATGAGTGGCCTTGCTCACATCCTCTGTCTTCATCTTTTGCAATGTTGTGTTTTTTCTCGATTACCCAGCATGAAGATAACTGCATGGATATCAGAGAATACGTGATAGCCTTATCTGTCGTATGCAGACCTGCCAAAACTCTGGAAACGATGAAATTGGCCTTCAAGGTATGTTCTTGTTTCAAGCTTTCCTCTTATCTTACCAGCAGGCAGAATAGAGTTCTCTATGCTTGCTAAGGATCAGATTGACATTTGCTACGTTAAAATGCCACTTACTGTAGGTTGCGTTTGTGTTACAGAGAAATGATATTGTTTTAACACACTAAGATGTTTACGCTGTTTTTTCCCCCCATGTTCATGGTCAGATCTCCATTTCATAACCTCAGATGAAAACTGAATTTATGCGTTATCGTTGCGACCAATCTGTTGTGACTGCACGAAAACCAAATGGCACAAGCTTGTGTCATTTTTAGGTTTTCACTTCAAGATTCAAGATTCAAAGATTCAAAGTGTTTATTGTCATATGCACAGTATGGAAACATGTTTCCCTGTACAATGAAATTCTTACTTTGCTGTCCACAGAATGCCTAACGTTTAGCAAATATAAAAGAAATAGGAAATAGAAATTAAAAAATTTACAATAGAAGAAATTTAGAAATTTACATTAGAAGTAGAAAGAACAGTGCAAATAAAACAGTACAGTGCAAATTCGAACAGTGCAATTGTGCATGTGCAAACGGAGTAGTAAACTGTCGAGGTCGTGAGTGTGAGGTAGTTGCTGTGTGGACTCCTGTCAGCAGTTTAGGAGTCTGATTGCAGTGGGAAAGAAAGAGTTGAATTGTTTATTGAAATTCTTAAAGTTGAGCAGTATCTGTGACCTTAGGACTCATGAAACCCATTGAGTACCAATTTATTATTTATAATACCATCAGTTATTTGAGAAAAATGGAATCCATTTAAAGAACATTATCACTTTCCCCATCACTTTCCCCATTAGGCATGCCAGCCCTGTCGGAGTGGCATGCCTAATGGGGAAAGTGAAAGAGATGACACCTATTTCTTCCCATTGTTTCTTCTCCAGATGTTTGAGGCCGAGGAGGACGGTGCCATCACGGAGATGGAGTTGGCAGTTATCCTGAAGACGGCTTTAGGAGTGACTCACCTCAGTGTGTCACGTCTGTTTACCGCCATCGATCCTGAAGACACGGGGAAGATCACATTTGGTGAGAGACCGAAAAAAATAAACCATCCCTGGTTCCCTGGTCAGCGATTGACCTAAATATTTCTTTATCAAATCTTTGTTTTAATGTTGCTCGGTCATCAAAGCAGTTGTCTTGTTTCTGGCCTTTTTTCAGCCTCTCAGGGGAGCAGTAGATTCACCAACCAGGCAGTTATTAGTGCAGTCTTTCTCTGGGCATTATTTTTAGGCCTTTGTCTCATGTTGTGTTTGTCTCTGGCGCCCTCCTGTGGTCTTTCCACAGATAAGTTCAGATGCTTTGTGGAGCAGCACCCAGACTTTGCTGAGGAGTACCTGTACGCAGAAAATGCAGGCCTCCAGAGCGGCCCCTGCCACAGTCACCAAACAAAGCCCAGCCCGTCTTCCCAGGACCTGCAAGGCACTGCCATCACCAAAACAGCTAATGGTATCTGCCCCGACTTCAGCCCCAATGACCGTGGCGGCACAATAGATGGACTTCTCAAGAAACACAACTAAAAGGGTTAAAAATTGTAGTGGGAGGAAACAAACACCTCTCCTGGTGAGAGCGTGTTGTGTGGGCGACAGAGGGTAGTTGTAAGTAACTTGTTTGAACAGTAAGGGACTACATTTAAGTAACCACAACTACAAAAATGAAGACGTTTACCGTACCCTTTTTTATTAGTATTGTGTCCATGAAATTTCTGATGTTATTTTCAGCCTAGTAACAAGTTTATTTTGTTATTAATTCCTTTTTTTTTGTTAATTTTTTCATAGCAAGGATCGTCAAAATGCCAAATCATGGCTGTTTCAGAAACAATGCTTGAATACTCGAAGGGCAAGCACTTCTAAAAGTTCCTGGGGCGAATTTAATTTCTTTTATTTTCTCCTCAACATAGTGCTAACTGTGCATGTTTTCAACATGAGGTAAGCAAGAAAAAAGGCAAGCCCTGGACAGTGAGGTGAACTAATTTTAAGTGTAATCAGTGTTGGATTCTCTTTTATTTGTAACTTTTATTTGTTTCCTCTCTTTAATGGTAGCTGCCTTTTTATCTGAAAGTGCAGAATGCATGGGCTCACGTTATTTTGAGCAGTTGAGGATTATTTATCTATAGAAGGGAGGCCTGGAGGTACCAGTGACAATTGTGTGACTACTTGAAGTGCTGAACTACAGTAGCCACATTTTGAGGTGAACTCAGGTCTCTGTGAATTGACAGTCATAATTGCTATGAGCCTGTTACATATACAGTGATATTTGATTTAGCTCAGGGTTCAGTGACAAAAATGAAAAATTTAACTCGTATGATGTCATCATTTTTGACGCTCACTGGGTTACGTGCATGTTTTTGTTTTTTACAACATCAGTACTCTTCTGCCCAGTCATTCCTCATTCACATTAACGTCACAGATTTCTTTCAGGTTGGCAAATTCAAGTGTCTTTTTTTTATTGTTGAAATTACACAACGTGGACCAAAAATGCATTGGGTGATTTAATGTCACCTGTCATGTTTGTACTGTCCTTTTCAGTTAGTGGTGTAACGACTGTAAAGGCCGGGTGGATTCACAATGTGTGGCCAGTGAAAGCACATTCAGTCAGGTGGCTTTGTTGGGTATTCTAAAGGTGAGGTCACACTGCTTCCCTCTCTGTCTTACACCGCTACATTGTCATTCATTCCTACCATTTTCACAGCATATCCTCAGTCTTTCTACTCCTACTGTTTAGATGTTAAAGGATGTAATAATCCGACATTGGCCCCTTGGTCAAATTTTTTTTTTTTTTTTTTTTTTTTCTAATTGTGGACAAACTGGCACACAGAATTGTCACTGATTGTGATTTGATTACTTCTCAGTTAACTGACATGCAGCCAGTGGCCATATAGTGTGTCTATAATCACAGGCTGGATGGGCCTATTATAACTATTTAATATTACAAATTTTATCTCTAATTGGGCAAACAGTGGAGCTGTTCATTAATCTTAAGTGGTTTTTAAATAATTACCCTGATTCCAAAGAAGTTCAGACGCTGTGGAAAAGGTTAATAAAAACACAATGCAATGATTTGCAGAGCCTTTTAGATGTACAGTGGGGGAAATAAGTATTCAGCATGTTTTTTTTTTCTTATTAAAACAAAGTTCCATTGCAGCTGTTCACATGAAATTTTGACCAGCCATTAGTATTACTTCAATCAATCTACACTGATTTCAGAAATATTAACATTTCAATCCATAAAAATGATGTGCAATAAAGTAGAATGACAAAGGGGAAAAAGTATTGAACACAGCAACTAAAATTTGTTGTGATTTAGAGAGTCCCTTGTTTGCAACAATGACACCAATCTCTGTGTTTCGATGGGATTTTGGACCATTCTTCCACACAGACAGTCTTAAAATCTTTAAGATTCAAGGGCGCCTGCATGTGAAACTTGAGGAAGACATGCCACTTTCAAAGCGTGAACATCCTCTGTTCCCAAATAGAGAGTGTTGTAAAGAAAAGGTGATGTAACACCGGTCCAAATTTTTTGGAACGTGCTGAAGGCATTAAATTCAGAATGTGTATATATTAACAAAATCTTTAGAGGTTATTTTTTTGAACATTAAATATCTTGTCTTTTTATTGAATACAAATTAATATATTTCAAAAAGGATTCGCAAATCATTGCATTTTGTTCATAATTATGTTTTGCACAGTGTCCTGACTTTTTTGGAATCTGTTAATACTTTTACGACATAAGTACCTTGATTAATACTGGAAAAAAAAGTTGGCAGTTCTCTCCCTGACTTTTTGGACGTTATCCAGTGTTCTATTTTTTTAAAATCTAATTTTAATTCTAAAACTATATTAAATTACAATCAGTTTGTGGATATATTAGCAAAAAATTCACACAGTGATGCACATTTCAATCATTTGCCAACAATTAATTGGCTCTCTGAAAACACACAAAATAAAATAACAAGTGAAAAAAAAAAAAAGCAAAAAGATTATTCTGAAACTTCTCTCAAAATGTTAAGTGCTTTACATTATGTCATTTTATAGGACAACTACTTGTAAAGGGAATACCTCTCCTGAGCAGATGTAATGAAACACATTAGAATCTGTTTGTGGCCAGTTTTACTTGTGATCTTTGCATTCATGGTTTGATTCCATTGACTTTTTGTGTATGGAAATCACACAAATAACGTACAACTTTAAAGTGTGTTCTTTTCCCTATAAGTTCATCGTGTCGGTGAGCCTCACATTACCATCACATTCATGACCATGCATACTGTACATGTATCCCCATTTTGGCTTTCGGTGAAGCAATATTTCACATCTCTGAAGCCTTCTCAAGATATATGCTTTTGAAGAGTTCTGATATGTATTTTGAATATTCCAAATGCAGGACATTTTGTGAATTTTTGATATACGTATATGAATGATTTTTATTTTCACTGCCATGACAAAGATCTGTGATCTTCTCTCCTCTGCAGATTGTATTGATGGTGAAAAATGAGCCACATTTTCTTTGTTTCCTTTGTATAATACTGCAGTTGTTTTGTGCTGTATTCCTCCTACACAGTGTAAAGTTTTATTGTTGTTATATTATTACTATTATCGCTGAGTTGACTGCTTAGAAACAAAAATGCAGATTTCTTATGGAAACCGATAGCCTTGAATCTATAGAATTTTTTGCTAAAAAAGAGAATGTATAGACAATCTTGTCACAATCAGAAGCTACTCAAAGCGCTGATCTACAGTGGACGTTTTCCGAAAAAAATCATGGTTTTCAATTGTACACTTTTTATCCTGTTTGAGCCCTCTCTCCATTGATTTTTTTTATGTTTTTGTGTTTAAGGCATGCAGGTTGAAATAAGCAAAGTGGGAGTGTGTAAGTGCACAAGGCCTTGAGGTGATGTCTGCCACCACATGACGGGCCGCAAACGCACAAATACTCCAGACTGTATGCACATATAAACTAACATAAGTCAAATTACAATCTTTTAGTCTATCCCCCCATACTACCTTGTCCTTTTTAAATTATACGTATTTGTGCTTGCACTTTAGATTCTTTTCTTTATTTTTTGTTTGAGAAATATCACATTGCTGTAAAGCATGTTAAGTTTGTAGGTCACAGTATTGTAGCTCAGTTTTGTTAATATGAATAGGTTTTGCATTCATATATTTGCTGCAATAATGGGAGCACAGAGGAAATTAGGGATCACACATTTAAGGAAGCTGTCTCTTATCCCACATTTGTTTTTGTACTATAAGAAAGAGCTCGGTTAGTTTAAACATCTGAAACATTTTTTAGACCTACTTTTCTGCCTTTTCTCAGGATTGTGGAATTTTTGTAGCTTGAAATGACTTTGTAAACTTGTAAGACTTGGCAACAATATACTGATTTGAATGAGTAAAACTGCACCGTGGAATCGCTAAGTATTAAATGTACTCCTAAGTGATGTGAATTTTCAGCAGGTGGTTAATTATACAAATCACTTTGTTTTTATGAGGGAGACCATACTGTTTTTGTATATAGGTGGGGAATCTGTGAATTTCAACTGAAACAAAGCATTGATATTTAAGATCTGACCCGGGATGAAATGTATTGAGCCACTGTAACTCTTCATACACTTTTGTTTATTTTAAACTAAAATTTCCATGTGAAGGTCTAAAGTACTATACCATATTTCATCAGCAAGTGAAATATTTACATTTATATATGTTTAATTTTTACATTCAGAACAATTTGGCTTTGGGGTTGTGTAAAAACACAGGGTCCATTTCTTTTCACACTTGTTTCACTCCCCTTTATTTCAAATACCTCTGTAGAGGTGCATCTCCAGTTTTTTGTACTTGATATCAATCTGATAAAATGTAGACCTGCAAGAGATAAACCTGTATTTATGCTACTGCTGCCCGCTTACCACAGTTTGTCCAGCAGCGTGCCTAAGACGAAAGACTTGTGTACTCTTACAGAGCGATATTGTCTTTCTGATGGCTTGTTGTCTAAGGACCAAGAAACTGAACTCTCTGTTTTCTCTGTAGCTTTACTTCCTGTCTTTTTCTATACTCAACAGGTTTTATTTTATTAATGCATTTTGATGATAAAGAGTCATTACCGCAAGCTACTTTGAATTGTCTGTTCAGGACTGCTATGATATAACTTGTTGATGTGACTCTTGGATTGAATTAAAAAAGAAATGTTAACACAGTTGTGTCACTGTCACAATGGTGATTGATGATGTGTGTGTTTGGTTGCTTGATGTAGAGCTAGAATGTATGTGCATTTAAGTGTGCTGTATGAGAAAATTAATCCATTGTGCTGAAACTGAATTTGTCTTTTTCTATAGAGTAGTGGAACTGAATGTTAATGAAAGTACGAATGCTTTTGTTGCTTAAAACTTCAGTCGCTCTGCATCCTCAGTTTTTCCCTCAGTGCTTGCTGTCTTTTTGTAGAAATGTCTCCCCCTTGAGGTAACATAGTAGCAGTGCAATCTTGAGTGTTGAGTGTAACTGCATCAGGTTTGTTGAATTTTTTTTTTTGCCTACAAGTCTTATCCAAGTTTTTGCTCTGCATCGAATTCCTATTTAAGGAAATGTATGGGGCAAGTGGTATTGGCAAGACCCTGGCAGCAGGAATCCATGTCATCAATTTTAGTGGACGTGACTATCAATACCTTTTAAACGAAACGTCAGTGATGTAAAGTGTGGATCTCGATAAGCAAATTAAGTTTACCATCATCAAAGTTGTCCTTTACTAGACTTGTGTTTGCTGTCACTGATTACATGTTGATGTCTATAGATGATGAATCTCACTGGCATGCAGAGGGCCGTTATGCGGCATTGGGTGGAATTGTTTTTATATTTTTATATTTTATTTTTTATGACAGTGATGGGAGGTGATGTTTCCACTGGTAATGTAGTATTTTATTTCTCATTGAATTTGTGTTGATCTCTTGGTTGCCTGGCTGTCATCGGTTTGTGTGTCTGTTGTGTCTCTTTACCTGCAGGTTTGCGTGAGTGGCAGACTCACTGGCATTATATTCATGGCTTTTTCATCAGAAGTGCGATTTTTCCACCGCTTTAGTCTAGACTGAAATTTCTTAGCAGCTACTGGCTGGTTTGTCAATAAATTTTGTGCAGCTAATCGTGGTTCTCAGAAGATGACTCCTATTAACGTTGGTGAAACCCTTACTCCTCCTGTATTGTCACCAGCAGGTCAAAATTTTCATGTGAACAGATGATATATCCTAACATTTTTGGTCAGCACTACAATCAGTGTCTCTATTTGTGGTTCCTTGAAATGTCTCAACAGATATTGGATAAAAATAAATATTGTTAATATGGTTCTGAGGATGACTCCTATTGATGTTGGTTAACCACAGAATCTTCCTCTAAGGCCACCGGCATGTGTTTTCACCTATCCTGACAAATAGCTTCACATTTACTACATGGATTGTTAAAACATTTTTAGAGACATTCCTGGTTTCCAGATGATGTATCCTAACAACTCTGATCATTACCTGCCTTTTCTCTAGTGTTACAGTTAGTGTTTCTATTTGTGGTATGTTTAAAATGTCTTTAGAGTTATAGGATTGTTTGTCATTAAATTTTGTGCTGCCATTCATGATCCTCAGGGGATGCTTTCTATTGACCTTGTTGATCCCCTGATTTTTCATCTAATGCCACCAGCAGGTCAGGTTTTAATTTTTGACAAATATTTGTACGTCCTCTACATAGATCATTACAATGTTTTGTAGAGACATCCATGGTTTCCAGATGATGTATCCAAACAGCTTTGGTCATCACCTGACTCCTCCTCCAGCCCTACAATCTTTAAGGCTTTTGGTGTCTCACAGTTATTGCATGGATTGTTCTGAAATGTGGTTTTTCATGTCCCCCTTAGGATGAAGTGCAATAACTTTGATGGTCCCGTAACTTTTCCTCAAGCGGCATCATTATCGTTATTCTTTGGTTTATGACCGCATAGCCTACCTGCAAAACATTCTTATCAGCAGCCTCACAGAGCTGCTTGCATGGAGTGTGTATAAGTGGAATGTGATCACTAATATTGCCTTGTGTGTTAACGGGCCTTAGCTGATCTCATTCTTGGCATGTAACTTCAAACAAAGCCATTGTGGCGTTCTCTTGTTAACTCAGACAATGTAGACGATGTAGTGAATGTTTGAAGCGAGCACTTGCTAATGAAATGTTTTCTTTTAATCAAGAACTATTCTCTCTTGCAGATCTTATTATGCATCATTTATGACTGAATGTGATTTCATTAAGAGTCCCCACAGCATTGCTCAGCAGGTAAAATGTTAGTCTGTGTTTGGGGTAAAAAGGTTCTAATTGTCTAGAATCACTGGTTATGGTCATGACTCAATAGACAAAGAATTTGTCCTCATTCCTCTTTTGTGTCTTTTTCTTCTTGCAGGAGTAAGCAGACATGCTCAGACAAAGCAAGACGGGCAGAAGGAAATCGTGTGGTACTACACTAATTCTCAAAATATATTTGCTGCCTTTTTAAGATTCAGTACTAACAGCTTGCATGTGCATTTCACTTCTTTTGAAGGACAGCAGATGACAGGGGGGGTACTGTATGTGTAAGCTAGACAAAGCTTTAGTTATTCACTTATAAAAGCTTTTGCTTTGAAGGACAGATCATTCTTAAAGGCCCAGGATTACATTATTTGTACCATATACAATGCACTCTCACTTTTGCCTCCACTTCTTGCCCTTCATCCCTCTCCCTCCCCTGCCTCACCCACCTCCTGCTCGTTCCCCACCTCCTCCTCACACTCCTTCTCTCTGGGTCTCAGCTGTTGCATTTATGAAAACAAGACACTCGATTATGTTCACCTCATCGTTCTCCGAGCTCCATCGGAAAACCCATACATCCACTGCAGCCTACATCGACCCAACAATTTCTGATATGTGCCCCAAGGCTTGATGGATGATTGCACTTTAGAGGTGTGTGTGTTGTGGTGGCAGCGGCGGTGTTGGTGTTGGGTATTAGTGGCCGATTGATCGCTGCAATCGGCTCGGAAACAACGAGCTGTCATTCTAGACATGAGGGCCATAAATCTGTCCGTGGGGAGCAGGCTGATTGGGTTATTTAAAGCCCTGGTCCTGTTTTGGTTGAGTTTGAAATGGGAGAGGTCTGGGTGTCGGAGCTGATTGTGTTTAGGCCTGTTGGACATTACAGGTAATAAGATTTCTGCCTATTGACAAGGTAGGTGGATGGGTCATTGGGGTCTTTTGAGGGGTGGAGCAACAGGAGAGGGACAAAAAAGGTAACTGTGTTTTATGTAGAGTGGTAGGAGGGACTGTTTGATGTTTTACAGAGTAGATTTATCAGAAATGAAAGGCCCTGGAAACATATTTTCTCAGTGTCTTAGCATCTTGCTAACAGTGATGGGGTCTTACTGAACTCTCAAAGTTATTTTTTTTATTTCAGTTGGGCAATTTCTGTGTTTTTGTTTTGACGAGGTCACAGAGCGTCACTGTGACCCTGTTCGTCTCATTCTTGTGAGCGTGATATCTTGAGAACATCTTGAGGGAATTTATTTAAATTTGGTACAAACATTCGAGTACACTCAAGGATGAGCTGATTAGATTTTGGTGGTCAAAGATCTCAGTGACCTTTCATTTGTCTCATTCTTGTGAACACAATATCTCAAGAACACCTTGAGGGATTTACTTCAAATTGGGCACAAATGTTCGAGTAGGCTCAAGGATGACCTGATTTGATCTTGATGGTCGAAGGTCAAGGTCACAGTGACCTCACACAACATGTTTTTGTCCATAACTCAAGAACCCTCGGGAACCACTTTGAAACTGTGCCGATTGTACAGATCTTTTGTATGTTAAGGATACATGTTTTCACAGACAGTGATGTAAACTGTAAGTACATCTTGAGTGTGGTGTGGAGGCATACAACCCAGTGGTGGTATATCTAGTTTTTCCAGGCTTTTTTCATGGGTTTGAAGTGGGCAGGGGTCAGTGGGGAAAAGTTGTTCACCTAATCCCACAAACTAATCCTAAAATTTAACCATATTTAAGTGAGAATTAGATCAGTTGTTGGGTAGTTTGCTGAAATTGCTAGGACACTGTCAGTCAAATTGAGCACACCACACTGAAACCACAATCCAGATTTATTTCATGTTAAATGGGGTTTTATTTTATTTTTAAATATAACTTTAACTGCAATTACTGTTTATTTAGTAAAAAGTAGTTCAAGTGACTACTGAGAAAAATTCATTTTATAAACCAAGTCCTTAGTGTCATTAAATATTTTTCAATTCCTTTCTTACACTATTTACAGCTAAAGACATAATTTATCACAGACAACATCCTACTGTATTGATTATTGATTGAAGAGTTTATAGTAGTTAACTACTAGCCCTGCCACAGTGAGACACATTACTTGAGGCACTCTACATGTATAAATACCAAGAAGATTAAGCCACAACTCTCAAACCTGTGGATTAATTGTGAATCAAATCAATATAACATTTGATTTAGAAATATATGTATTTTTCATATGTTTGCATCAAATCCAAGAACAAGTCACTATCTTTTACTTGTGAGTAAAATTAGAAGGATTAAGATTACCAAGGAGTAAATTGAAACTACAAACATTGTTTAATTTTTCAAATGTAAGATGTATTTGTTCTGATTTGCCAGTGAAAGTTGCTTTAACCTTAATGAAAACATATCATCAAGGGACTAACTGGATTTATGTTTTGTTGTTTTTAAAAAAAAAAAAAAACATTGTCAGGTAGATTTTCACATTATATCATGTTATGAACACCTTTCCACTGGTCTTTATGTTATGAATATAAATTCCTAATCCAGCCAGCTAAGCTTCCGCTACAGTAGATATCCTTGGGTGAACATAGATCCATAATGTTCATAATTTGTATACAACTTAGAAAAAAAGCATCATGGTCAGGTCGCTGATATTTCAAATATTACACTTGCAAGGAGTCTCGCTGTATCTGGGTGGTCATGTTTGAATATATTTCATTATAGATTTACTTCATCCAGAAAAATGCTTAAATCAGGTGAGGAAAAAATGCAGTGATGGGAAAGAGAGGAGGAGGAACAGACGAGGCTCGGGTGAGGAGGGAGGGAGGAGAGTGACGGCGATGGGGGGGGGTGATTGATTCTCATACAAGAGTGGTATCGCAGACAGATCTCCATAGCAGACCACAGGGTACTCTGGGCTCTGTGTGAGACTCTCACTGGAGGGCTTTCTACAACTCCTCATAGATCACCAGTTCCTGTTTTTTTTCTGTCTTACTTTATCTCTCACCATTTTTTTCTTTCAGTTTCCCTAAACAATTTTGCCTCAGTCTGGTTGTAACTTGTCAAGGACGGTCTGCGTAAATATGGTCAGCACCAGTTTGCAGCGCACTGAACAACATCAGCACAACTGGGATTAAATTGCCCAAATTGACAACTGGAGGAGCTTTAACCTGTCATATTTCAAAGGTGAGTGTTTCATATCTGAGAAAACATTTTTATCTTCTCTAGTATTTTTTGTTATGTAGCACTTGGCTTTAACCTATAGTGTTATCTCTTGTCTTATGATGACAGGAAAATTACAGAATAAATTGTAATCGGGTAACATATTAAGCAAATCAGTTGAGTAATAAAGGTTAAAGTTATGTTGAAATTGTTCATATCATCCTTGCAAGAGCAGATGGCTATTCAGATTTCTGCAACAAATTTAAGACTTCATTGAAAAAAACTCCCAAAAAAACATGTTATCACAAAAATGCATTTTTTCCCCCTCTGTTATATATTTTTAAAACATTTAATTCTGATCACTTTCTGAAAAGGGTCCAATACTATCAGTTTTGTGAAAAGTTCAGAACAAAAATTTGGCAAAATCCGGTGGAAAACGTGGTGATGAGACAGGGTTAGTAGACGCTGGACAAATCTGTGAGCAAAATGGCGATCAACAAGTGTGAATTGAAAGGAGCACACTGTGATGGCCTGATGGAGACTGTTACCCTCAGCCTGGAGCCCACTCTCTCCACTCATCACTCTCCTCTTGCTCTTATGTTTCATTTAACAACTACATCTTGAGATGAATTAATATATTTAATGACCCATACTCCTTGTGCAGTTATCTCCCATATAGTCTGCTTAACATGTTGATTTTATCAGGCTTTTTTTATTTATTTTAATTACAGCTTTTAGTGCTGAATCTCTCCATATTTGTTGTGTTAAACCCCATTAAGTCTCAGTGTGTTTGCAATGAAGGTCCAATTTCCCAATCACAGACTAATAAAATTCCACCATATGTTTTTCTCCAGACACCTCAGCAGCACCTACCGTCCTTCCTCCTCCTCTGCAACCACTGGCATTTCATTGCCGAAGGCTGTGCACCCCTCCGTGCTGACAGAGAGAGTCCCTGTTGGCCTCATGTCCTCAGTTGCAGCTCTGGAAAAACCCACCTCCAACACCATGGGCCCCAAAGAGGTCAGTGCAGATGTGACACACGCAGTGGATTAATAGCATGCAATTCAGTCTGATTAAGAAAACTTAATTGAATCACAGCATGGGGTTAGTGTCTTAATTAAGTGCATTTCTCTCTGATTTGGTCTGTCTGAGTCAATTCATGCAGGCCAAAAAAGCATTGGGTGGGAAAAAGAGAATCATAACGCTAAAGAAAATTCCAATTTCCTGGAGGCTAAAATGGACTTAATGACTTCTTGAGTAGAATTTTTACCATTTACTACAGAATATAAAGCCTTTGCTGCTGCATGAACAATTGATGAAATGAAGGTGGTTTTTATCTTCTGTAAGGTGTGGAATGTGAGAGAATAATAAAATGATGGTGAGACTTGGGTTATTTAATGACTCTTCTAGTGACTAGTGACTAATCACTAATCACAAGTCATTAAATAACCCAAGTTTTCAGAACCTTTGCATCCAATTGATTATTAACTCTATGACCTCTAACTTTTTAGGTGGAGCTGATCCTTGTGAAGGAGCAGAATGGGGTTCAGTTCACCTCGACCACCATAGTGGCTCCCACTCCTCCTCAGACTAACCCCAGTGGGGAGGAGGAAAGGGAGACCTGGGGAAAGAAAATCGACTTCCTCCTGTCTGTGATCGGATTCGCCGTTGACCTCGCCAACGTCTGGAGATTTCCCTATCTCTGCTATAAGAATGGAGGAGGTGAGATGGATTTAAGCGGTGAGGGGAGGAGACTAATGTTTGCTAAAGAGGGTGGACAGAGAAGGTAGAAAGGAAGGGGAGGAAGGATTATGTAAGTTTAAGATTGTTCTCCTCTCCTACAAGAGTCGTGAAGGAAGAAAGTGAAGGGTTGAGGGTGGAGTGTTTGTGCATGGTTGTTTTGAAAGGAAAGACAGGAAAAAAAGTAAAACATTGGAAAAAGGAGAGAGGAAGGTGGAATTTATTCACATACGCTTACATGCTGTATAGTCTCAGCTGCATGTTTATGTGCATGCACTGTATTTACACATGTATGCAGGTGTGTGTGAGTTCCTTGTGCTCACTGGTTGTTGTTGAGATATTTTTTTTTCAACCCCTTCACAGAGATCAAAATAGGGGAAAAACCACCACAGCTGCTCTGAATAGATTAGCTCTAACAATCACTGCCACTAATTATGGCTGTTTAACATAGAGCTTTCTCCCCTTTTAAAAGCTTTAAATGATACTGTAGCCTGAGTCCAGGCTGACTATATGCCCCTATATTTCCCCAAATCCCATATGTTGTCATTTAGGGAAAAACATTACTTTAATTTGGGGCTAATAACCCACAATATTATTTTTATTATTTTGGGGGCATTTTGTATGCTTATAGTAATAGTATAGTATACAGTAAATTAAAGAAGAGAGAAATGTGAAATGACATGTAACAAAGGTTCCTGGTTGGATGCAAACGAGGGGAATTTTGGGTCATGGACGGCTTTAACCCCTGAGCCACCAAGGAGCTCTAAATCTATATTATTTTTAAGATAGTAGATCACAATATCCCCAGTTCTGTCACTGTATTAATGCTATGTAATCCAATAATTTGTGGAAATATCTCCATAAACCCTGCAAAGGCTGCTATACCTCATCTAAAAAAGGACCTGTTCTATTCACTACATTGCATCTACAGATTCAGTTTTACTTGTGTGTCTGTGTGTGTGCAGGTGCGTTCTTGGTGCCCTACCTGTTCTTCATGGTGATAGCAGGCATGCCTCTCTTCTACATGGAGCTTGCTCTGGGACAGTATAACAGAGAGGGGGCGGCAGGCGTGTGGAAGATTTGTCCCATATTCAAAGGTAGGAAGGACACATTCTTCCACAGTCATGAAATTTCTGGAAAATGTATTAAATTCGAAAAAAGAACTGTTTTCCAGGGCTGGAAATGGTTTGGAATTATTAGAATCTTTTAGAAAAGTTTTGAATATACATTTTTGGCTTTTTAAAAAAATATAATAATAAAAATCCCTAAATATGTACAATGTTAAATTAAAATTTGTTCTTTTGTTGCCAATTTCCAATTATGTGCTGAGTTACTGTTGCAATGTCACCAGTATCACATAATATACATGGACAAGACCAGCGCCGGTGTCGTTGCCATGGCCAAACCCCTTTTTTGGGGATAAAGAAAACAGATGAAAAGTTGTTGTGTAGTTGTTTAACAAAGGCTTTCACTCTGAGATTTGAGGAACATAATATACATGAATATTCAGTGTCAGTGTGGAAAATTACTAAATGATGCTCGTGACAGTTACTACTGATGGATCGTTAACATTAGTGGGTGGCTGCTGTTCTTTTAGTCATACAGAACAGCAGCATCAGACTGGTGTCTCCAACTAAATCTCAGCTGAGATCAAATAGTTGGCCAACAACAGGTTGGTTATTTACACACAACACAACACAGACTAACGATACTTGGTGATTCAATCAAATGTACATAGTTTATTTAATCACCAGGTTTTATGATCCAAACAGATATCTATGAAATATCCACCCATTGTGTTGGGTCGTTGATTCACTTGGAGAGGGGAAGACAGACAGGACTTGACGCAGATCGACGTCAATTTATTGAGGTATTACGAATGCTCAGGTACAAGCAAGGTTACAAAACAATTATTTGACATGTCTACAAAACAAACGTTTGTTTAACAAGAAGTAAATCAAATGTGCCAAAATTATAATCCAAAACATGTCAAATTGCATTACCATCTACAGGAACTTTGGTTTTCTATTCCCCAAAAATGGGCACAGCTTTGGCATTTTGCTAAGTACCCACAAGTGGCAGAGCAAATAAAGTTATTTAGTGCTTTGGCACAAGATAGTTTTAAATAATGTATGGTTGTGTTGCTATATAGTCCTACTCATTTTAAACTACTTAACAGAAGCCATGACAATGTTATAAATTGTGGAAAGTTCTGAAAAGTTTTGAAAGTTTGGTAAAACTGTGTGGGAACCTTGACATATATAGACTGACACATGCCCACGCTGGGCGGACGTACACATGCCAATTCTTGACCAGGAGTGCCCCACATATATTTGAAATCTGTCTGTCATGGTATGTAATGCCTGTCTGTCTGTCTGATGATAGACCTCTAATATCTACATGTCTTTCTATCTGCTTGTCTGCCCACATTGCCTGTCTGTCCACATGCCAGTCTCTTTTGTCTGCTCATCTCCCGTGTTGAGCAGGGCGACAGGCATTGTTTATCCTCCCCAGAACATCAGGTTCTGTTGGCACTCAGATGGAAAGCAAATGAAAATTGGGCTTTTAGACTCTTGTCCTGATTGTCCAAATTCTTCTGTCAGACACTCTCTTGGGGTACTTTTCAACACATCGATAAGCAAAGCGCAGTTTAGGAAAATGGCATCCAAACGTACACTAATGGAGAAACAAATATTAGGAGCAATTCACGTTTCAGAACAAAGTCATTGGTTGAAAATTACACTTAACTTGGTTCAACTTTTTATTCTCTATACACAGTTTACAAGCTGTGACTGTGTGTATTCATCTATTTCTGTATCTGTATATCCTGCTCTGGTAAAGTTATAGTCTCAGTTAAATCCATATTTAACACCTCACGATGAATCTAAAGATGAAACATAAGTGCAACCTCAAATACCATTATTACCCACAAACCAGCTGTCACTTCACAGCATGATCCTGTACTGCAGTGTTTTGTTAAATCATGTCCCTGCTGGTGTGAAGGTGGTCCACAGTGTGGACTGTACTGTGCTCCTTCGTGGTGTTTCTGTTTCTCTCTCTCTGTGTGTGTGTGTGTGTGTGTGTGTGTGTGTGCGTGCGCGTGTCTGTGTGTGTGTGTGTGTGTGTGTGTGTGTGTGTGTGTGTGTGTGTGTGTGTGTGCGTGCGTGCGTGCGTGCGTGCGTGTGCGTGTGCGTTTGTCTCCGAGCGTGTGCCTCCTGTGTGAGAACATGTGCCGTCTGTCAGGGACCACACTGAGTAGGTTGACGTTCTAATCACACGCTTCACTCTCTCTCTGTCTCTCAGCGGGGGGATAACAGTAATTATTCAAATACACACACACACACACACACACACACACACACACACACACACACATGCCCATATCGACAGTAATTATTCTGATCAACAAGCTAGTTTCCTCCTCAGGATCAATGCATTTGAAGAAAATGACTGAGAAAGGCAGACTGGAGAGAGAGAGATGGCACATGGCCGCATGTGGCGCTAATAAGAGGCATCGCTCGCTGAACAAATATCACATCCACATCACAAAAGGAATCAATAAGGCACACTTGTGGTCATGGTTCTCAGAAAAGGTTAACAATTAGATTCAGTCTTAGAAGAGTGGACTCGTTTTGGATTTACAGAAAGGGTAGATGTGTTGATAATTAAGGCATAAAGAGGCAGTCTTTGGAAGTTTCTGTGAGACTGCGGGCATGTTACAATGCTACTGTCCCCATACTGAGCAAAAGATTTTGTGCTTTCTAGTGTGTGCTCTGGTGGTGGAGTCTGTCAGGAAGTAGTCACTGTTCAATACAGCAATGCCTAAGATTTAATCTTGTGTGGAATCTATCACTTGTTTGACTTGCAAATGTTTCTTCACGTCTAAATACCAAAACAAACAAACAAAAAAACTCTCAAAACTTGATTAACTAGCACTTTCTACATCAAAGATTTGTAATTGGGTTCACTGCATGATGAAACCATACATTACGCTAAAGCTGTATGTGTGAAAAGGTGAAAGGTATCATCCAAGTGTAGTCAAGTGTAACATATGGTTGTTTTAGCAAGAAGGCACATTACTTCCTGATCAGCTTACATAAAATAAAAAAGACATACAACACTAATTTGTATACTATTTTGATTGTGTTTTATATGTGCATCCTCTCACCTTTACATCCTCAGTGGTGAAAGGAGTTTTCAGGTCTTTTTCTTAAAAATACCACTATAGCAATATATGAATACTTCATTTCAAGTAAAGTCCTGCAATAAAATACTACTTGAGTAAAAGTGCAGAGGTATTATTAGCTTAGTGTACTCAAAGTATCAAAAGTAATGACACTAGTTCTGTAGAAAAATGAGACCTCTGTGACAAGTGGTGTAGTGTAGCCCTCTTTTTCTGTCCGTTTGCAGTATACTCACCTATCAGCCAAAACGCCTGGTGACCTGTCTACTTAGTAGTAGGCCCACTTCGGCTACTATCACTGCACTGCCAATGGCAGATTTGTCATTATATATATTACATAATTAGTGTTGATGATGTATCAGTGTGCAAGCAGCTGTTTACTATTGTAGCTGGCCACGGTTTATCTATTTTTACCACTTTGCATTCAAGTACGTGAAATGAAAGAGGAAAAATTTCATTTGTATGTATATTCTTGACTTTTCTTTTCTTTTCCGATTTATGTGAAATAATGGAAAATTTTACCCCATTGGACCTCAAACAGTTATCTAAATGTAGCTGTCTGCAAAGTTAACAGCTTTTTGGGGGTGTTTTTTGTGCCACCATTTGAACAATAAAAGTAGAAAGATGTTAGACAATGCGGAGAGGGATGTAACCTGGCCTTTTTTGTAAGGGATTGTAAGACAAGAAGGTTGGAAATTGTTGGTTCAGGTTTAAGCAATGCGTTGTATCTCATAAGCTTATCATATGTTTATCTGAAAACTAATAGTAGTAGTAGTACTATGTAATTGAGGAAAAGTACATGTTGGATTCCACCCAGGTGTCCATTTTAGTATCTCAGGTGCTAATATGTGCAGTAAGCATATCTGTGTTTCTGTCTTTTATGGCTATAAATATTGATTCATTTGTTTCCTTCTGACAGGTGTAGGCTTCACAGTGATCCTCATCTCCCTCTACGTTGGTTTCTACTACAATGTCATCATCTCCTGGGCGCTGTTCTACCTCTTCTCCTCGTTCACCGGCGAGCTGCCGTGGGTCCACTGCAACAACACTTGGAACAGTCCCAACTGCTCTGACTGGGCCGACAACAGCTCAGTCAGTGACATTTACAAGGCCACCCCTGCTCAGGAGTACTTTGAGTGAGTTGGCCTAAGGCTTAAACATTTATTTATCATATTTGTTTAGTATCGTTAGTTGTAATTTAGGAAATGCAGTTCGACAGATTTGTAGCAGCTAATTGTAGGGGGTCATGTGAATTTTGGGACCTAAAAGTTGGGTGATGAAAAAGAAAAGTTTGAGAAACCCCGCCATAATGGTTCTACAACAATGTGACTGTTTTGATAAATGGAACTGCCTTTCACTTGTATTAAGGTAACTTTAAGAATATATGTTTTAATAAGAAGACTTTGCAAAACTTTATGCTCATGCCTTCAAGTTAAATCTGTAATTTTCTACTGTAAATTCTCTGTCTTTTCTTGAGGTGTTTGAACTAGCAGCAAACATGAAACTTCTAAATCAGTGGAGCCAAACATACTTTGTCAAACTAAAATATTGGTGCAAAGCTTTACTGTATATCACCCACACATTTCCACTGCAGGAAGTGCGCATGAAAGCGCAGTACTGGCGTGTAATGACATGGAGGTGGCTGGGCACTCAATCTACAGAAGAACGGAAGTTACTGCAATTACTATTGGCCCTACACCTAGATTTAGTAATGTCTTATATAAATATATATCTATGGACACTTATGAGATAATTAAATGTTCAAAAATGAACATCAATATTTCTTTCCTCAAAATGGATCCAGAGTTTGTCTGCATTGAGCCGATGCTGCCTCCCACACTGTGAAGCTGACCAGGTGTCTTGTATTCCAACAAGTGAGGGGTTGTTCTGTTGTGACAGATGAGACATTTGATCCATGCTCGTTGAAATGGCAGTGTGCTATTGACACAGAACCACCTGCAGACAATTTGACCACAGCGGTTGATCTTATTCAGTCTCAACTGTTGGGCTTTCTCTGAAATTATCCGAATCAAGGCGTCAACAATGTCCAGTCTTTCAGGTGACACGTTATTCAACTGTATAGAATATAATAAGAAGGTACACTTTTAAATCTGCTACCTTTTATTGCCAGCTCGGTTTTCCTGTCTTGGCAAGGCTCTCATGATTTGTGAGACCTTTTTGATTTGCTAAAATGCAAAATTGTGTGCAACAGATGCTCCAACACATCATGGAGCATCCATCTTGCCAGTTTGCCATAGGGTCTTACATGTCACCTGTCACTGATGAACCCCCAGGTTCCAACAGCTTCCAACAAGGCCAGCCTTTGATTGTTAGGCCAATTTTATGCAGGATATCAAGATCCAGGTGTATAGCTCAACTGATGTTGTGAATAATAATGTAGGGAAACTACACTTACTATTTCATGTTCCTACTATGGTACCTTTTGTAGCCATGGGAAATATCCACCATCTCTCCGATTGCTGTCCACACATTGGGTTAAAGAGCCCTGAACTCTGGAGCACACTGTCCTGTAATTGCCTCAGAGATAATGCATGTGTGATGATGAACTGTATGCCCTCTCATGAATATATGGAAGAAGGGGGACAACATGACATGGGGTGAAATTTGGGATGCCAGTTAGGGTTTGGCCGGGCGTTACATTCAGTGTCAACAATCAGTATCAGTGAAACATGTGAAGTCAAAATTCAGCAGTGAAATGTATTATCTTAGTTCCATTTCTTAAACATTTTTCATATTCCAGGGAGAAGACACTCAAGCCAAAAGTGGGGGTTTTACTTACTCTTTAATTTAATTAATGTGTTTTGGAGCCAGTAGTGACCGAATTTGGATGAGCCGTGGAGGCTGATCTATTACAGTCCCTCTTATTTTTTTTTTTTTGTAAACTGTAAATGAAGACTTAGGACTGGTCTTGGCTATTACTAGATTATTTTTTTTCCCTAGACGAGGGGTGCTCCACATCCAGGACAGTAATGGTATTGGTGATCTGGGTCGTCCGCGCTGGCAGCTGACTTCCTGTCTCGCTGTGGTGATTGTTCTGCTATACTTCAGTCTCTGGAAGGGAGTCAAGACCTCTGGAAAGGTGAGTGCAGGCACAGTGGCCATGTTTCTTTATGTGAAAACCACAAAAGTACTATAATTATCCAAGAGTGGCTCAATTTTAAGCTTTGGAATCACCTTAAAGAAAAGGAAATCCTGTGCCCTCTAGTTCCGTTTAAATCCACCAAGCAGTTTAAGATCATATTTTGTGTGTATATAAATGTATGCGTACATTTTCACTTTCTTGGATGCATGCATATGTTTAGATCTGACTCTGTGCGTGTGTGTCTTCTTTCTCTGTGTAAACGTGCGGTTGTTCTGTTTGTGTGTGTCTGTGTGTGTGTGTACCTCGTGCGACCCTTTCAGGTTGTGTGGATCACAGCGACAATGCCCTATGTGGTCTTGACTGTGCTGCTGCTCCGTGGAGTCACTCTGCCCGGAGCCATCGATGGCATTAAGGCCTACCTCTCCGTGGACTTCCTGAGACTCTGTGACGCCAAGGTGAGTGTTGACCGGAGAGAAGGTGAGAGTAGTGGGGGATCAGGAGAAGAAGAAACAGAGGCACTGGGAGGCAACTGTGGCTGAAAGACACATTAAAGGAATGCGCAGACAAGTTTCATTAAAATATTTTACTAACATTAAAGCAATTTGTGAAGAAATCTCCAGAAGTGGGTTTACTCTAAAAAGATTTGGCTTGTTTCTTGTAGCACATCTAGTCAAATAGAATAGAGTCGACCTCATATGTTACATAATACAAATATAGATATACGACAAAGTCACTATAATGCTAATGTGCTAAGCTAGACATACAATGGCTATAAGTACATCACAGCATGCATGTACATCACAGACCAGTAACAACAGCAATAGAAAGCAAGCATATAGTGTAGGTTAATATTATGTCATTACAAATGCATATTCAAGTGGGATAGAATATATTTTACAGTAATGCTTTGTGTAAATTCCCTTCAACTATTTAGAGTGGCATTATTAATCCAAAGTACAGGTACAGTTTGAACTAACTTTTGCATTTACACGTGAAACTTTTTGAAGGAATGGAAATGGTCTTCACTGTGAGCTGACAACAACCTGTGTTCAGGATTTTGCTACCAACAAAGAGTTGCTGCTAAGGAAGAGCTAAAATCATACCGATGTTGTTTTCAGTGTTGATTGTGCAGAAGGTGTTTGATGATTACATGCTCAGGAAAAATATGTACCCCTCAAAGCCATAGCCATGAAACGTTGGGGGATGATATATCTGCCGGGGGATCCTAACCCACAGCAGTTGAGTAACAGCTTCTGGCACTTCGACAAAACACAAACAAAACACTGTAGCACTGGATCTGGTAGTCATAATAATGGCCATTTGTTAATTTTATTTATGTCCATAATTACATTTGTTAGTGATTGTTTTTTGTTTTTTAAAGTGCATCGTTAGCCTGTTGAAGCATACATTGCATATATAGTAAAGATAATGAAGTGTAGAAAAGTTATGCCCAGACAACACACAACAAAGCCACAGACAGCACAAACTGCACATCACTTCCCTGGCAAAACGAAACATCTTTGATTTAGATCTAAGGGGTTGAATGACAAAAGCTTGAATGTTTAACTATTCCTGTGAACTCAACTTACACAACTGTTGTGTTAATGCATCAAATCTGAGAGATGTTAACGGTCCGTCTCCTCTAATTGTGTGCTTCAGACTAAAGATTCAGAATTTCAAGTATTGATAGAGAGGCATTTCCTGAAGCCTTAAAAACAACTGAGATTGTTTGTCTAAACGGTTTCTAATATGTTCCCTGTGTGTCAAAGCTGCTATCACAGCGCTGAGGAGCTCAATAAGTAAGCACACTGGACTTAAGGGCTCAGTTATGGAGACTGAGAGAGAAAGAAGGAGAGAGATAGAGAGATGCATGGCAGCAATTGGAGAATTAGATTAGATAGATTCATGGAGCAGTAATTTGCAAAATTACCCCCCGTATTCACTAGCGTCTTTCATCTACTGCCGTTGAATGAGTTTCCTGCAATTATCCCTAATAATGGCTTTTTTCCTCTCCTGTGCCTTTTGTTTGCCGCTTCACACAAGTGTGCTTGTTCTGTCGCTCCCCAGGTCTGGATCGAGGCAGCGACACAGATCTGTTTCTCTCTGGGAGTTGGGTTTGGTGTGTTAATTGCCTTTTCCAGCTACAACAAATTCAGCAACAACTGTTACAGGTAAAGACATACAAGGGGAGGAAAGAGTGGATTCACGGAGACACACATACACACACACACACACACACACACACACACACAGACATACACACAGACATACACACGCATACACACGCATACACAACATAAGCAGGTGAATTACAATAACCTTTGAAGCTCCTTGAAACCTGCTATGTCTTTGACACCATGCTGTGCAACAGACAGCCCTAACACCAATCAAAACTGTCGCCCTCTTTGAAAATCATCAGCGTCCCACAGGAGGCTTTTATCCGCTTTTTTTCCCTTTTTAATGTTTCTAATAACTGACACATGACACCATCCACCTTGAGGATTCCTCCTTGAGCATAACACTAGATCACTGAAAATATATTTCAGCTAAAAGCAAAAAATAATCCAACCTTAAAAGTAATAAGGGATTGCACATTTCCTATAATGTAATATTCCTAGAGCTTTCCCCAATTCTTATTTAATGGTGAACAACTCATTTATTTGTTGAATTTCTCTTCTCACTTTATCATTTCTGCCATTGAAGGAGGTATTTCCCAACAGAAGGCAGGAGGTTGACCTGCCAGTCTGTCACATAATAGGCAAATTACTGACTACCTGACTAATCCATAAAATCTATTAAGGGTATTAAAAACTATTCTGTGACCCAGACTCCTTCCAATGTTCTCGTCATTTAAAAGCCAAGAGAAAACAGGCCTTAAACCATCCATGACACACTCTTCAATCGACTGACTGGTCAGTTATGCTGATATTGACTGTTTGCTGATGATTGATTGATGAACTGTTTAATGCCTTTTCTTTTTTTTTTTTCTCTTATTTGATTTTATTGATCCAGAGACGCCATCATCACCAGCTCCATCAATTCTTTAACCAGTTTCTTCTCCGGCTTTGTGGTTTTCTCCTTCCTCGGGTACCTGTCCCAGAAGCACAGTGTAGACCTGGACAAAGTTGCCAGAGACGGTATGGTATTATGTGTCTGTATTTGCAATGTGGTTTTTATATACAATATATTTATATACAATATTTGGAGGTAGGCACCATCATCAAGTTTGGGCTTTTCCTCCAGCTTTCAAAAATGTATGATGAGAAAGAACACAATTTAAAAAGATATTTTAGCACGTCAGCTCTACCAGATAAAGTTTAACAGAACACACTGAGCGTTTCAGGAAAAATATCATATTTCCATGAGCACATTTATAGAAGCCATGTCCCATAGGGGTGGGGGGAGGGAATCAATACACCATAGTATCGCAATATTTTTTGCTTGGTAATATTGTATTGATTTAAAGACACAGACTATCATTTTTTTCATTCAGAAATTGTAATATTACAAGTTCAAATTAAATTTTTAGTAGCATACTAAAACAATAAAATAAATTGCTTTTTCAGTCAGCTAGATACATTTTGCTGCACCTTAAAATGAAATTAACTGAGATAAACAGACTGAAAAAATTATCTTACTACATAAAACAACAAAGTTTGCCTTTGGGGACACAATTTGCGGTACAAAAAGGGTGCTAAATTGAAATATATAATAACGTATATTATCACAATACTTTGCATATCACAACACGTTTAAAATCACAGTGATGTTGTGTCATGTGTCACAATGATATCGTATCATTGGGCCTCTGGTGATTCCCACCTGTAATATTCCATGGCATTTGTTGTTGCACTTTGTACATTTGACTCAGAGCCTAACCTACTGTTGTAGGTTCTCATCACATCTTAGTAATGTGGTGTGTGTGAAATAAGAGAATGGAGGGTTTATATTATGATATATATATATATTCCACAGCAGGCTTTTGACATCATTCTGCGATGGGTGCTATTAAATGACACTGCAAATTTAATCATTTTGCATAAACTCTTCTTCTAATATACCATTCTTTTTTCACGTGATCTTTTACAGCATGTTTTTATATCTCTTTAACCATGTATTTTGCTCTTTTGCCTTCTGTTCTTTAATGTCTTCTTTTCTCACACAGTTTGTGAGCTTATGCGCTGTTTTTTTACTCTCCTTGTTTGAATGTTTTTTTCTATAGGTGCTGGTTTGGTGTTTGTCATTTACCCAGAGGCCATTGCAACATTACCGGGATCATCAGTGTGGGCAGTTATTTTCTTTATCATGCTGCTGACACTGGGCATCGACAGTGCTGTGAGTGCACGCGCCCACACACACACACGCACACACACAGTTGTTTCAATTAAGTGACGTGCCTTTTCCTTACTTTTGACATAAATTCTCAAATTAGCTAGGGTGTTTATGGGTATTGTAGTCCATATACTATATTTTCATGGTAATAGGGTAAAATGTGAAACGGACAATTTCCATTTGTAATATTTATGTTTTGGAGTGTATGCAATACAAAAGTGAGATATGTTCAGAGTTTTGCTGACTTTGTTTTTTGTCTTCTGTTTTAGATGGGTGGGATGGAATCGGTGATCACAGGGCTGATTGATGAGTTTAAATTCCTCCACAAGCACAGGGAGCTGTTCACTCTTTTCATTGTTGTTGCCACCTTCCTCATGTCCCTCTTCTGTGTTACAAATGTGAGTAATGTACCGGGCAAACACACAGTTCCATACAAACACTTTCCACAAACTATAGCTGTAAACTGTCCCTCTTATCAAATGATAATAAGTATCTGCAAATGCCATGAACTGAACTATCAGATTTTTTTCTGCTTGTTTTTATTGTGGCCTGTATTTAAATATTATTATATTAACACAATTTATACATTCATCTTATTGACTCTCTCGCTCTCTCTCTCTCTCTCTCTCTCTCTCAAGGGTGGGATGTATGTCTTCACTCTGCTGGACCACTTTGCCGCAGGAACATCGATTCTCTTTGGAGTGCTTATTGAAGCCATTGGCATCGCATGGTTTTATGGTGAGAAAGATAGACAGGAGGGAAAAAAAAAACAAAAAACCAGATGATTCGTGTCTTCATGGTCGCCAAAGCTGATGCTATATTAAGAGTTTGATGAGAAATCTCTAGGTAGAGCTGTGCTGTGCCACAATGCAACATAGTTCTATTAGATGTAAGGATACTGCAGCTATAAGGGCTGTTCTCATTAACGGTTTCAGCCTCCTCAGTCTCTGTGCATGTGTTGTTAAGGTACAAAGGATAAACTGCAGCTGTGGTGCTCAAAAGAGCTTGGTGAGGTTAAATGGCCCGTGTTTTGAAAACTGCCGGTGTTACCTCTGTACGCTGCAGTAGTGAGCCGCCACATGAAGAAAACTGCACCTGAGGAACACGCAATTCATGGAGTCAAGGAGTCAGCTGTCTAATAGCTGGGTTGTAGATTGTTGTGGATGGCGAATGGTGGTGACCTCAAAGTCAGTTACTCTCCAGATGTCTAAATTATATTGACACTTGATTTTGCACAATTTTGTCATCATTCCTACAATGCTATATGTTTTAGAATCTATCCTTCCTCCTCGACACAGAATCACTATTAATTACTGGTTATCTCTACAGGAGACACAAGAGTTTTCTCAAGTGAATTACATGCCTCCACAGTGATTATTCATGTATATGCACTTTCTTAACATGACATGAAAGAAATACTTCAGTTGTGTAAGAGTAAAAACCTCTTAATACTATGTGTTAGGGCCTCAGAAATAAATTCTTAATGTGCTGATGGTTTTAGAAATAATTACAGTAGAGTTAGCCATTTGGGTTCTTCTTTACTGTTTCATTTGTATATTAATAGCTGAAGACCAACTGCTTCACGATAGATTATTACCTTTGCACATATTTTCACATGCTGCATCACAAGCTGAAAACAAGAAAATTTGGCTTTTCTTAGAGTGTGAAACCCCCCGTCATGAAACTCCAGCAGGCACAAAATATTATAAAAAACAATCTAAAGGCCAGGAAAAATGGTTGACCTGAACTTCCGTATTGAGTTTCTTGTCTCATATCTACTGAATCTGACTGTGGAGGGATCCATAAAGGGCTAAATACTAAGCAGGCCCCAGGCGGTGGGGTCAGCATATTGCCCCACTTTGGTGGGTCCTGACCTTGGCAAGCCAGATAAATCAAGCCTTAGGCTTCAGTGGGCCTTTTTTCCCATCCTCATAACTGCTGACAGGAACCCTTGACCCCTGGCCGCTGTGGTCTTTCGTTCTGCTGTCCACTACGTAAGTGCATTTAGCTGTGCTGAATACCTGGTCGTCAGTCTGGATATAGTCCTCTGCACTGAGAGATGCCTTCAGGCAGAGCGAAAAAAAAGCACAGCCAGGTTTATGAGAAAAAGAAAGTCATGATCAAGTTAACATGGTGCAAAAGCTTATCACAGTTGGCTTTGGGGAGCGATTTTACTCACTGCAAATGGTTAAATTGTGAATAGTAGCTTTCAACCTATTGTATCATGGGTTTCTATATGGCCAATTTTTGATTTAAACTTTTGAGTAAGGACGAAATGCACTGACCAACCACAACATTTTAAAACACTGACAAATGAAGTAAATAACATTGATAATTTCATTACAATTCAATGTTCTGCTGGGAAACCCCGGGTGCTGGCATTCACGTGGAAGCCACCTGACGTGCTGCACCAACCCAAACACTGTTGCAGTCCAAAGTACAACCCTTAATGGCAACAGGGCTCTCTTATGGCAGTGGCACCTCCCAGCAGGACAACACCACACCACAAACACTGCTCAGAAATGGCCGAAGGAATGCTCAAGGAGAGCTCAGGGCATCAACCTGGCCTCCATCAGAGAGTGCATTTGCCTTGAGGGGTTACTTAGTATGGAACAGTGTTCTGGTAGGTGGAGCATGTCTGGTGGCATCCACATGAACACCAGTTCACCAGTTTTCCAGCAGAGCATTGAATTGGAGCAAGATGATCAACGTTATTGGCCTTATCTGTCAGTGGTGTAAATGTTTTGGCTGATCAGTATATAGATGCACCAACTGCCTTGATAATATGGTGATATATAATTTTAGCAAAGGCTGTATTTAACCATGTCTTGAAATAATATCAGGTATTTCCATGTGTTTCAGGAGTGGACAGATTCAGTGATGACATTGAGGAGATGATTGGCCAGCGACCAGGCAGGTACTGGAGGTTGTGCTGGAAATTTGTCAGCCCCTGCTTCCTCCTGGTGAGTCTGTGCACAGACTTATTGTACATTGGAGCCAAACCAAGGCAAGTTGAAATAGTTTAACCTCACTAATATGATTTTGGCTCATGCACACCATATTTGCCGTGATGGCCCAAGGACAGAGGGTTGTTGTATGGTTTAAAGCCCTCTAAGACAAATTGTGATTTTTGATATGGGCTTTATGAATGAAATTGACTTGAATTGACTTGACTTGGAGAAGAAACAGCTAAAAAAAAACAAACATTTTTTTTCACCATGACTCCAGTCTCCATTGTAATTACTTTTACTTTTTTTTTTAACTTTTAGACTGACAAATGTATAAAGTCATTTTTTTACTTACAGTATATCCAACAGTTTGCCAATCCAGTGGTAACAGAAGAAAGATCAAACACACCAGCCCAGATTGGGTTTTTTTCCTCCACACTTTTTTCTGGTCTGTACACATTAGCAGTTATATCTTTGGTATAAAAGACAGCATATCATAAGGATCAGCTGCAACCAGTACCTGAAATGCTTTGGCCAAACATAAAAAAGTATTTGGAAAAAATACTCAGAATTAGAATTAGAATCCTCTTTATTGTCAAGTAAGTTTTCACATACAAGGAACTTGCTGTGGTGTATTGGTGCCTTACAGTACTTATAGTAAGTAAAAATGAAAGCATTCAGTCAGATTCTTGTTTTTGCATATTTGTGTGATGTATTTCTCTGGGGGACTGAGAAGTGTGATTTAATGATATTTGGAATACATCTTGGCATTCAACACACCCACCACTTCTTACTATGCACTGTGGATGACTTTATTGGTTTGCCAACAGAAATATTGATACTGCTTTTAGCGGTAGTTGAATATTTCTCCTCCTGTATCAGAAAATACATTAGACTGCTGAGATAATTCGCTTTAAGAGGACCTGGAATGAACAGTGTATCTCTTGAAATGATGGTTTCTAAACTATTAAGTTTTTTTTTTTTTTTTCCACCACAGGTTGTCGTGGTGGTGAGCTTTGCCACATTCAACCCTCCAAACTACGGCACATACATGTTTCCTCCCTGGGCTAACATGGTGGGGTGGTGTCTGGCCATTTCCTCTATGTCCATGGTGCCCCTCTATGCCATCTACAAACTCTGTACTCTGCCTGGAAAGTTTTGTGACGTAAGTAATAACTTTGGCAAAAAATGGAGTGAGAGGAAATTGGTTATTAGAATTTCTAGTATAAATGTTAATGGTTCATCTTTAGTCAGCTTTGCCTTGATGGAGATCTTTCATTATATTGTAAGTATTCTTTGAAATATTTAATTTAGAACTTAAATAAATATTTCTTCTGCCTTTCCTCTGAAACAGAGACTGGCTTATGCTATCAACCCAGAGACAGAGCATCACTTGGTAGACAATGGGGAGGTTCGGCAGTTCACAGTAAGTACTGACTTAATTATTAAGTATTTTTATTGTATCTAAAGAATAGTTTGTCGCTGTTGCTGAAACCTCACGTCTGCAGGTTTTGGACAGATATTCAGATATTTTGCCTATTTCCATTAAAGCTGGAGTGCGGGACTTTTATATATAAAGAAGCATTCGTAACAATCAAGCTCTTAACAAACAAATTTGCACAATGCTATTTAAGCCTGTTGCCACCAGGGAGTGGCGTAGCGGTATGAAGTATACCGGAGTTGTGGTATCTGGTGTCCCAGGCGCTTGCGCACCAGAGGTGATGGGTTTTATGTTAACCAGCCTGAGCTAATGGGGGGCAGGAAGAGGGAAAAGAACACATGCCACGTCCTATTTTCCTCTGAAGTTGGCGGTCAGAGCTGGGACTGATGTCACACCCATTTTGATCATGTTCTAGTACAACAACAAGGAAAACCAAGATGTATCTTGCAATACCAGTTCCAGCCATGTTAGTAAATGTTAGCGATTCCAGTTGATAACAACACATTAAGCTGTATTTTGCGCATATAAACACTGTAGCCACATGTCCACAGATAGAAGCTGGACAAGACTGCGTGTATGACTGTCTCAATGACACACGCATTAAAGACAAAAATGCTAATAAACAGTATATTACTACAGTCTGCGCAGAGCAAAAATTTGAGGCCTGTGGCTGGTGAGCAGTAGCACACCAGCAGGCATATGCAGGAGTTGTATGAAGTACGAGCGCTGCTGCGCATCGACATAGCCTTAATTTGTCATTTTTATCTCCACTACCCATACCTACCTTAATTACTAACATTGCATTGTTATAGTTTAGTTTAAAAGATAAACAGACCTACCGATCACAACACAACAGAGTGACATTACAAAAATGTAACACATAGCTTCAATGCTTTATTACAGAAATTGTTCCCCCAAAAATAAGAAGTCTAACAGTAAATATAAAATTTATAAAAATAAGAGTCAAATAAATAAATAAATGAGCCTGTGTGAAAAAAACAAACATTTTTAACAGTTTTATAAATTTGTTTGAATGCAAAATTAGTAAGGCTAGACACTACTCTGGCACATTACTGTATCTCAGGTTTAAGACTGAATTGCACCTATAAACAAAAATTCAGTTTATATGTCAAACTGACAGATGTCACTTGGGGTGGCCAAAAAGATGTCAGGGGTGGCTTGTGCCAGCCCGGGCCAGTCCTTAGACATGTCCCTGCTGGTGACGTTCCTCTGACAATCCAAGTTAGAAATATGACTGTAAAAGTTCTGCACTGCGGATTTAAGTAGTAGAATGATATTTTGCGTTATTTCATGGGCATATTTTCATTTTTCCCACAGCTGCATCACTGGTTGGTGGTCTGAAAAGCACTGAGAGATAAAGAGAGTGAACGTGTGTGTGTGTGTGTGTGTGAGAGAGAGAGAGAGGGGGAGAGAAAGAGAGTATGGGCACTGGATGGATGAATGCATGTACAGCAAAGGTCTGAAGAACTAGGAAGAAGTAACTCACGGCCATTTAAATCGATCACGGTGGTAGTGAAGGTTCGAGCAGTTTCGAAGTGCAGACACAAAAAACCCATAGACATTGTAATGTGCTTTAATTTCAACAGTGGATGTGTGAAGCTGTGCATTGACCCTCTCCAATATTGTGTTGAAACTGGTGGATGGGATTCAGTCAAACATGTGACGTGGTGTTCAGACTGCTTCTTCCATAAATACAGAACTCTTCCTGACGTAAATTAGAATTATATTTCTTTGAGGCAAGAACAACAAAAAGATTTAAAGATTTGTTTGTGTTTATAAGGTGAAGTTGTCGAGCTATTTTCGTATGGCAGTATTTGTTTTTTTAAGATAATTTGTATTTATTCTGTATCTACTTTTTAATTTGTCATTCCGTATGAAAACACACAAACAACATAATAAACATTTTTGGCAGTCAGATTTAATGACTGCCACATATTTTACTGAATCCCACTTGTTTATTATATTTTTTTATTTGCTTGCTCTCCTTTAAGACTGTTACATTTTTCACAGTTATACAAAAAAGCACCTACTTTCGTTTACAGCAAAACTATTTATACATATTTATATAATCGTAAAACAGATTTATCAATAGGCAAAAACAAGACATCATCTGAAAGTAAATAAAAACTAAAATGGTTTCTAAATAAATGTTACATAAGCTGTCTCACTGAGCAGATTCCAATGTTTTCATTAAAAATAAATCCCCACTCACAAATCAATAGTATTGATTATTTGAAAATGAAAGTTGCTTCCTCTCACCATGTTCCTGCTTTTAGTAATGTTGGATGTACCAACAAAACACAATCTGACCCGTAGTGCCATTGATGTGTGTTGCTGAGTGCTGGTATATGAAAACACTGTTGTGCCATCACATGGTTAAATACATTCTAAAAATAATATTATTAATAATTAAACCTAAACTTTCTGTAATCAGACTTAAATCAGTTTAAACAGCTACTTTGAAGCCATATCAGTCTAATAAGTGAACAAACACTCCGTTCTAAACTTGTAAACTACAAAGTTGTTTTTACTGACACAAAAGCATCATCCTTCATACTGCTGATTTAATCAACCAAAGACGAAAATAATGTTCTTTCTTTTAATCAATAGACCACTTGATTGTTAACATCATTGTATCGGGTCAATCCCTTTTCCCCATTATAACAAATATGTACTAATGCACATTTCATTTTTGTTCAAGGGGGAACACCACCTAAATTAAGACATACAGTATGTTATTTCCGTTGCAGAGGAAAGTTTGATATTTGTGGACATGAGCTACTCTCAAAGCCAGAAATCAGAGAAATAAGTCTCTAACTTGTGATGTCAGGGAATAAAATCTGGCATTGCTCCATAGAAAATAAATAGGAATGTGATTTTGTGGACCCACTGACTGATTTTCTTTATTATACCATCATTAGCTTTATTCTACTGTGTTTTCAGCTCTGAAACAGCAAATGTACTATATAAAGTGAATTACAATATTTGCTGGCAATAACTTTTGAGTAGAAACGTCCGGTCCAGTCATGTTTATAAAATCAAATGGCTAAAATCAAAAGTTTTTAGCCACCTAAAAAATGCCAGCCTAAAAAATTTGATATTACTTTAAGTGTGTGCTATATCTACAATACTTTTACCACTTTACCTTGGTGTCAGATAGCCCCTGTTGACAGGGAACTGAAGTTGAAATCTCAGAGCCACCAGACTGAAATTATTTTTTGTTAATGGATAATAATAATGGATAATAATTTTACTTCTGAAACACACGAGTTGCTGGTCTCACGTTGCCTCGATTGGTTAGTGTGTAAATGCTAAAGTGGTGAAAAATATTTATGAAAAATGTAAATTTCTTTAATTTGCAAACAAACGTTTTGCTTCAGATTGACATTGACCAGCTTCAGTGTTGCTAGATTTGGTTTATGAGAGATGCTTCCAAAGCCACACAGTCCATAAAATAATCACAGCAGAAACATAAGTTTGGAAGGGTAACGGTTGCAGTTACAGCTGAAAATATTTTTGCCAATTTTACTTATCTCCAAAGCCAAAATCACTTCCCGGTGTTCTAAATGGAAGTGATCATTTTTGTTTCTGTGACATGTATTTGTTATAAAGTCTATACTAAGAACATTCCCCTGGATGCTCAGTGTCATCCATAACATCTTTCTGCTTCTATAGAGCAGTTTCAGACTTCATACCCGATGACATCACAAATTTGTGTGTTACCTCTCTAGATTTTGGATTTTGAGAGAGTTGTTTGTGTTTACTAATATTTATGGACTGTCTCAGACCACTGGAATAAAATGTGTGTTTTTTGAAAATGGGTGTAGTTTCCCTTTAATTGAACATTAGCTGTGTGATTTTATCCCCACAAAACTTCCTGTGGTGATTTAAAAGCTATGACTGTCACATTTCCAGAAAGCATAAAGCTTTAATTTTACAACTTACAGAATCTTAAGTGTTTCAAGACTGTTTAAAAAGCTGCTTTTTATTGAACTGCAAATGAATAGTGTGTTCTGTAATATATGAAGTAATTTAAGTTATATATCTGTGTAAGTAAATGTAATGTAGAGGGGCTTGTATCGTATTGTACTGTATTATATTGAATAACAAGACCACCAAGATTATATACTGTAAATATATGGATTATTGCTTTGTTACTGTGAAGTTGATAAATATTAAGAATCTGGCAAATTTAAATCTTATTCGAGTACGAATCTTAAGAAGTATGTGGCAAACCCATATGAACTTCCTTCTCATAAACTTTTTCTGTCAAATTTGAGACCATGAAAGATTTTTTTCAAACTAGTCAGCAATGGCTTGTTGTCACTTTGTGGTACGTGTAACTGATCACTGAAGGGTTAAATATGTCCCAAATTGTATGCCTGTGCTGCTGTACTGTGCCTTGTGGTGTTTCTGACTGTATGACTTTGTTTTGTACTGTCAAATAAAGTATCATTAATTAAATTATTACATTTAAGATGTTAAAGAAAAGCATTTTCCTTTATTTTATGATGTCATTAAATTAACATTCACAGTTGGCTTTCTTTAGAAGCTGAACAACTATACTCAAAAGTCTCGAAATATCTCCGTCAACATGCAAATACGACCCAAAACACTGGGACACTCCAGACATTCAAAAGTTTTCCTTCCTTTCCTCATTAACAATAATTTCACAGAGAAAAGTGTTCTACCATCTGCTGGTTTGACTGTGCCTGATCCAAAACTGTAGTTTCAAGTGAATTTTAAATCACAGACGCTGAGGTGGAGCAAAAACATTGGGTGCAGCAGTTTCCTCTGCTGACCATGAAGTTCTGCAGAGATACTAAGTCTAACTGTAAATTAGTTATTAGACCAAGCAGTGCTAACAAAACATCAGCAAACTTGTGTTTTGTCATCACACAAAGCAACAATGGATGTGCACAAATTGAGGATATGAGGTCCTCATTTCCAAACACTCTGTTTTAGGGCTGATAACCACTGTTATGCTCAGTGTTGGAAATATACAGACACACACACTGAACCTTTTGTCTGTGATTTTGTTCATGTCCTCCATATTTGCGCATGTTTTCTGAGAGCTTATGGATAGGAATAAAATGGAGCAGTACCACCGGAGATCAGATGGCCAGTGTTCTAGCGAGAAGCAACAGTATAGGACAGCTACGACATTTTAAAAAATCGTGGAACGTAAGGACTTAGTAATATAGTGAAAAGGATTATCCTGCCGCATGTTGTGATGAATTTAATGGCCTCACAGACCACCACAACCTACAATGACGCTTCCGTTAAACTTCAGACTCTGCTCTCTAGGGCCATCTACTGGCTGTATTGATACTACAGTATCAAAATGGACACAAGGAAGTATGAGAGCAGTGATGTTTACAATGTTTGAAATGCACACATCTATTTTCAAATGTAAAGGTGGTATAAATTAGCCTTTACGTGTCCAGACAGATAACCGCAAGCAGGGTTTTGGAATTTCTGCATCATATAAAAATTCCCCATTTTAGTGACCTAAAATTGCGTTTGTGTGTGGCCAAAATGTAGAGGAAAAAAATCTGTTTATAAAAATATCTGTATACCTTTAGAAATAGCCAGAAAGACCAATAATCCATCATAATGTTATGCAGCATTACAAAATGAGAAATTGGTCGTGGAACCTCTAAAAAGATCTATATGCGTGCCTAATGTCCAAGCAGAGTAAGCACAAATGGGGAAACATAAGGAAAGTATAATGTAGTGAAGAGTTGATAGAATTGTTATGAGCTTTTTTTGAGATTGGTCAGCATGACCCTGAATCAACAGTGTTCATTACAGTAACCAGAGAATCAAAACACAGTGTCTCTGAGACAATCCGCACAATAAGAGAACCCGATATCCACAGTACACGACATTTGGTGGTGATTACTGTCTAAAAAGCTTTCAGATATATTGACATTTGTTCTAATCAGTGGGTGACCTGGCTATCACTCTTGAGTTTGGTATTTTTAAGGTTTTCACTATTGACCTTATGCACAAAGGAATCAGTCATATTTATTTAGGGCACGACAGTCTTACCTCCTGTTGTGTGTGTAGGTGTAGTGTCCTATAATAACAGTCCAGCTCAGTTGTTACTAATTATAGGGATATTTTTTTTTTATTGGACTCTTAAAAGAGGAAAAGACAGGAATAAATACTTTGCAGTATATGCGTCATCATTGTCATTTCACCCTATTTCATCCTTGACCAAGCGCAAAATCCCCCCTTCACAATTTGTCACTGTGTGACCACATTTGTTTGATCTCTTTGCAGTATCCTTAAAACACACTGCAGCTGGGAAGGAGGAGTTATTACTGCAACAAATACATTTGTATTTAATTTTGAATTATGTATCCTCTAATGAGGGTTTTTTAAATGTAAATATTCACTTTGTAATTGTTCTCTGTAACCCACAATAATTACCCACTCAGCATGTCTCTAATGTTGGCACACTACAGCTTTCATAGATGAGATCAGATGAGCTGAAAATGGGCATTAGCACTGAGCTACAGTCAAAGAGAACAAATGTTGTAACAGCAGATATACAACTTACAAACCTGTCAATGTCACTCATACCATCTTCTTCCAGTTTATATGACATGGAAGGGGCTCCTTAATTAATCTCAGTGTGACTTTTTTTTCACCTTTCCTCCATTTGTTGACACTTGTAAAGGGTTCTGAAGGCTGTGTGGTTTTTCCAAATGTTGTCAAGCTGGGACAATTGCAAAACAATTTTGGCCATGCAAGGATCAGGAGTAAAAGGTGCCATTACCACATCCAATAAACAACAGCAATTATGTATAATTTCATGCCTTGCCACAGACAATGAAACTGAAAGGATATACACAAGGAGAGATGGGAGGAAATGGGATTTTCTTATTTAGAGGTACACAGCACTGTATGGTGTTAGCCTTGTTTTAACATTAACCGGGTTCTCATACAAATTTAGGAAATACAGAAAACTGGTCAAAGACAATGCAAATTTTTACACGTTTCAATGCAAAAAATTAGGAGTTGGTTAATTGAGATAAGCAGCAGGAGGCACTAATTCTCCAGTCAGGTCACATTACACTATTGCAAAAGACAAGGGAGCAATAAGATGACGTAATTAAAGGGGCATCAAAAAATGTAGACAACAAATGGCATTTATGCTTGATTCACGCATTAATTTGATAAAAATGACAGTCTACTTATCATACGACATATGTTTTAATCTGCCACCAGTTTTTGTCTCTTCAGAGAAATGGGACCTTCAGTGGACGTTGAAGTCACATGCTTTATGCGTTTGACAAGTTTATTTCAGTGCACTCACATTTTCCACCTCATCATGCATTTGTTGCTCCAGGTGCAAGGCACAAGAATACTGTTCTTTTAAAGTTATCGCTAAACTTAAACTATGACTGTTTCTTGGACTTATTGGACTTTAAGATCTGTGAATACTGCAAACATCTTCGTAACACAGCACAAGACACACTTTTACAAACTTGCTTTTATTACCTTAAAAAAAAACCTTTTATGTTTTTTCCGTGTTTATTTTTTGCATTTTGTGTGTTGCTCTGTAATTTATGTATTTTTTTTAATCTTTTATTTTGAAGCACTTTGTTAAGTTTGCCCTTGAAACGTAATTACTCACTAGATACCATATAAGCTTAGATAGGCATGTCATTTTGAGAAAGAGACAGGATAGAAAGAGAGCTCCAGAATTTAAGTTTTTGACCTTCAGACTGATGAGACTTTGGCCTGTTTGAGGGTTCACACTTGTTTGGTTAATTTGATAATTCAGGTGAAAAGGGGGAAAGCATTATGTCCATGAGGTTCCTCACCGGTAAAAAAGTACAGAGTTGTGTCTGTTGACCCTGTATGAAAGCTTGTTTATTGTTGTTGTACACTGCCCTCTACTGACAAAACACCTACATTAAACATCACTCCTTGAGAATATTTTTGCAGTCATTGTCACACATACCTAAATAGTCAAGAAGTTCATGCAACACTGAGTCTTGAGTCCTAAAAGAGAACACTCTTTGAAGTATCTTTGCCAAAGGAGGCATGAATAGAAAATATTTGTCAAGCTACTCTCTAATAATCAAAGTTCAATCAGTTCATGAACTGTGAACGTGACATAGACCTACTTATTTCATATTTCTTCAACTATGAGATATCCCGATACAAAACATAATAACACTCACACTTTAAAGCACATTAAAAGTGCATGCATCAAAATATACAGCAGCAAAATGCCATCCAAAAATCCAAAAGGAAAAAAAAACCAACAACAGCATATACTTCCCCCAAAAGTATGCAGAGGCTAATTATTCACAACGTTATCCATAACTGTATGATTGATAATTCCTTTACATATATGAGTTGCAGGATCAGGATAAAACACAACCCCATATTTCTATCACTCTCTGCAAAAAGAAGCTCCATAAAAACACACCTTAGCCTCATCAACAGTATCTTATGATCAAAATCCAGTGATGCATTCCTGCTGCCCCTCTACCTACTTTTACTGTGCACAACTGTCTTAAAAGTAGCTCCCTCAAAAGGCATGACTACAACTTCTAAGGCAGGCAACACTTTAGTGTTGTATATATTGAAACATTTCTGTATGATCTTTAGAAATAATTTATTTGCAGCTGCTCTCCTGCTTTTTTTAATTCTTGAATAGTATATACTATAGCACCATCGTGTGGGCTCAAGAGAGAAACGCATTTTAAAAATGTACAGTAGTTATGGAGTGCAGCTGTGCAGTTTATCCACTGTGTTGCTGCTGGCAGAGCTGCTATAGGTTAACACAAGCCAGATAATAAGTATACATCATATACATTATACACTATACTGTATTACAAGGCTATATATTGAATTTCAAGACTGACCTTTATTGTTAGCAACACGCAAAGCAAGTCCCAATGGAGCAGTAATTCTGCTGCTGATGACGATAAAAGAGGCCATGACGACAATAAGGTGAAAGGGAAGGAAAGAGGTCAGAAAAGGTTTTGTTGATGATTTGATATCTGGCACCAAACAGCAGCTGACACAACTTAGAAGTTCACACTGAAACAGTCTTGTCAAAACTATTTTGTGCAATAAATAAAATCAAATAAACAAATAAAAGATAATATTAATTGGGAAATATGTACAGGCATTCGTGCTGGGAAATTTGAATAAAAATAGCTAACTGATGCAGATGTTTATATTAAAAAGTCATCTGGCTTTTAGTTGCTGCCAAAGCAATCGTGCCACATGACAATAATGTGTGAAAGGACATAGAGTACAGATCTTCCTGTTGTTATGCAACACAATTATAGTGCACAGAACAAACATGTTTTTAGTCCCACTTTCGGGATGTCACCGCCGGGTTTCCAGTTGGTCTCTTGATGCCCAATTAAGCTTCGCACGTGGCTGTCGGTGAGTTTCACACCATCTAAGTCTTACAAAAGTTTTATTTTCTCTCCGCTTCAAGAGCTGTTCGTGCATCTCTGATTATGTCTCCCACATCATATATAATACATGCTTTACTTTTTAAATTTGGCTTTGTTTCTCATCACTTAATGATTGACTACCTGTTGATTGCGGCTGTGTGGGGTTCCTGGTAATCGGTGAGAGAACAGTGGCGTGTTCCCATAGATACATCCCAACAGATGAGCTCCCATGATACCCAGCCTACATCGTGAGGAAACTACTGAGACCCGTTTGGCTTTTTTTTTTAAACCATCGCCTGCTGCGTTGCGGTGCACACGAGACGGACAACTCTGCACCGTTTTCTCTGTAGTGCTTTCAGGTCCTGCAAAACCTATGGATATCGGGTATTTATAACGCTGGAACAAAGTGATATTTTCATGCACGTGCTTGTATTTTTATCCAGCAACCTCCTCCTTATCCAGTGAGGAGTGTTTTTCCCTGAATGCCCCTGAGTCCGAACTGCTCTCCTCCACTGCGTGCAGCGCTCACCTCCACTTATCCCTCAACATTTAACCAGGATGGAGCAGCTCTAATGTAATTATAATGGCCTGTAAGCTTTTGTCTCGCAAGTGGGATCAACGTGTTGTGTGTTTATTATAACAAAGATCTCTACTCCGCCACGCGCCAGTCTGCTTTTACGCGCAACCATGAGCTCGGAGAAGCCAAACTTTCTGTCACAGCCCGTCGTGAAGAGCATTTACATGTACCGAAACGGCGACCCTTACTACGAGGCGCGCCGGATTGTGATCAACCAAAAGAGGGTTTCCAACTTTGAGACTTTGCTGAGAGAGGTGACCGGCGGGATACAAGCCCCGTTTGGAGCGGTGAGAAACATCTACACCCCGAAAGGAGGCCACAAGGTGGACTGCTTGGAGAGCCTGCACAGCGGGGAGCAGTACGTCGCTGCTGGGAAGGAGAGATTCAAAAAACTGGAGTAAGAATATTTTGCATAACTTTCAAATGTTTTTCCCACGGTGACTAAGCTTAAATACTATGTGCACATATCCTTAAATACCGATGTTTTTCACAGATACAACTGTGGTTGAGGTTTAACACATCTCTACCAGTGGGCTAATTACGTGCATAATGGCACGCTGCTCAGGTGTAAATGTTTAATTTAATTGTCAATAATCTCCGTTGAAATTCTCTTCATACACTCACCTGGTTCGATATTGTCCGCCAGCCAGTTTTTCACATACATCAACTCACTGAGTATCAACACCTGTTGACTCTTAAAGTTTATGTGACTCAACATTTTTGCACCAGCGCTGAGTCCCAGCATGAAGCAGATGAGATCAGCACTCTGCTCTAGCCTAAAAATAAGTGGACTTATACTGCAGATAATGAGATTTGTGCAGCGAGTTATTTGTAGAATGAGGTGGAGAAGGAGATGAGTGGGAAAGTGTTCTGGGGACACAGTTTTGTTTACTGTCACCATGATATTTGACATTGTTATTTTTAAACTGCCAGGGAGAAATGTGGGTACTATACAGTATTCTCTGCTGCAGAACTGATTAAATATAAAATGCACCTCCATAGTCATCACCACTCTGTTGTCCCTCTCTCCTGCATACCAAGTTCTTTGCTTCAATACCCAGAAGATCTGTGTGGAAAATCACAGATGATAAACACATAAATGATTCACCAACAAACCATTTACTTACAGTAAATGTTTCCTTACTTTTGTATTATGAAGTCCTACACACTACCTACACTAATGTAACTAAATTAGAGATAGCTATTACTTTTAGTTGTTATGTCAGCACAGCTAGCAGCAATGACAACCCAAATTTGGTGTATCGTACTATAAATTAACATGTCCCTACATTCACATCCCTAACAGAATATTGTAATATTTCTTGTGTGTTACAAAAGAACTGTTAAAAATCAGAGTGATGTGTATGATTAACTTTGACTAACTTCACTTTCTATTTTGTCCGTAGTTACCTACAGATTGGCTCAAGAAGGAAGAGGATGATGCAGACTCTTCCAATGCAGGTGAGGCAAAAGTGCTGCTGAGATAGGCACATCCTCTTTCAAGTCATTCATTCATTCATGTGTCAAATCAGTCAAGAAAGATAAGTTCCTGTTGGATACAATAAAATTTGTTATAGTCCTTTCCACTCAAAAATCTGTGTGTCTTATGTTTATGTCTAGTGTTGTAGCGGTAGTTGAGATGGATGTACTACCAGGAATTGGTTGGTCGCGGAGATACTGATATATAGCTTTGAGGCTAGTATGTGGGTGTACTGTTAACAGCCAGAAAAAGAAATGGGTATACTCAGTAAACTTGAGTATACCTTCCACAACACCACTCTTTATGTCCCTTTAAATGTCTAAATGTGACTATAATGATTGGTATCTATGTTAAGGATTCATGTTCCTCTACTGAAATGGGAAAAAAAATCTGTACAGTTCTGTAAAATTGGAGATTCAGATGTACACGTGGCCAATGCTGGCCCATTGTAAGCTAATCACTGTCTACTACTGGACACACATACCGACGGGGTAACTGACTTCAACACAGTGCAGGCAAAGAAACCTGAAATCCCCAGCTCGCAGTGGACTTGTCAGGATAGAGAGCTCAGTCAGCATGCTTCCTCTAACGTTAATGCCAGCCATCTTGATGCGCACTACACTTTTACTGGTCAACTGCATGAGCAGCGCTGGGGAGAGTAATAGCGAAACATACGCAAGCGGTGGACAGGGTGGAGACCAAATCTACAATTTCCCAATAGGGGAGAAAGAGTAGATCTGCCTTTGGACCCTTTTTGAAAGTTTTTTTTTTCTTTTTTCTTTTCTCACTACTATGAGGAAAAACCATGTTCACCAAAATACAATTTTTATTTTGAGTATTATATGTAAAATATGTAAGGTGGACTTAAAGAAAATAGTGCATTAGCTGTAGTGAATAGTAGTGTGCTCACGTGTGTATTTGCTTGACCCCAGACTTGACCCCAGCTTCAAAAGGTGAATCCATACAGATCAAATAGGCTACGAATCACTATTTACAGTGAACTGTTTCCTAGTGGAATGTTTAAGTGCAATAAGACACGTGTGTAATGAGAGAAAAATGATGCCTACTTTTAATACTTTGAATTCCGGCATTATGTACACTCAATTTGCAGAGATGGAGCCTGTTTACAATATTCATATTGTCTTGTCAATAAGCCAGACAGTCTTGGGTTGTGGTACATCCTCACATGCCCTTGACAGAGATGATCCTCAGGTTCCACTTCACCTCCCGATTCTTTTAGTTTTAGCAGTAAGAAGCATCTGCAGCTTCACTAGACTGAATCTGTCTGTCAGTCACTCCCTCACTGTGAACATTTTCACAGTGAGCTCGTATGTGCATGACGGAAATCCAGTATTCAGTAAAGTCTTTACCAGATCACAGAAACACAGATTATGCTGAATGGGTTTCCTTTTTGTTCATTTTTGTCTGTGTGAGCTCAGTTAAGGTCTGAGAATGAATGCCTCAATCACAGACACATTGTTTAATTTGCTTTTCCTTTACTCTATTTTAATTGTTTGCTTTGGAGATTAATAAAGCTCTCTCACAGGCCAGTGTTTGTTACAATATCCTCACTCAATCCAACTCTTCAACATTTGAAACTGCTACTAAATGCAAGATACATGAGGATTCGCCTCTGCACTCCTTCCCCCACCCACAGTGTAAAGGTTTTCGAAAGATCATTTAAGCAAGGTGTTATGTTTAGCATTCCCCTCTATTGTTCTCTGTGAAGAATCACTTTGTTGTTGTCTCAATGGCCATGCATTATTGATTTATGGATCATAATCATCCCTTCTTTCAATGCATCTTTAATCACCAGCTATGAAGTCACAGCCACAACAAGAGCGGCTTAAAGCCTAGATCCAGGGTGTATTGTTTCTATTTTGAAAGTCAACTGCAGGTCGTTTTTCCAAATGGGAGGTGCAAGTTTCATAATAAAATTAATTCTAGTGAAGGCACAGATATTGGTTCTAGCAACAGTTACCAAACCTAATAAACTCTGTTCATATTCTGGACACAATATGCCAGAAAGTAGGGAGGTGCAAAAGTTTGACATGCTGATTCTAGTCTAAGAAATTATTGGACACGTTGAAACACAAGGTCTTTGTCAGGATACTCTTTTCTTCAAATGTGCAGTCCATTTTATTCTTTAACTTTACCCTTTCGTCTCTGGCCAAATGCAGCACTGGCTATGTGTGCCCTGCCTCTCTCCATAGTAACATGTTAATCATACAAAGTGAATCAGAGACTGCTCTCTTGATTTCATCTTATCACCCCACTATAAGCTCATTCATCACAAGTAACCTGGAGGGCTTGTTGTTCCTGCTGTGATTACGTAGCAAGCATTAAAAGAGCCAATTTAGTTTAGAAGGACCCTGCTTCCCCTTCGCTACCCCACTTAACCTGCCTGATTGTGTCGATTAATGATGAGAACTCTTAGCCGTCTGGATGGTGATTGATTTTGTTTCTTGTCCAGATGATTTTGGAGCATTGTAAGAGCACTAGGAACGTGCTTGAATTTATGCTTAAACTTAATGGTTACAAAAACGTTGGTTGGTATACAAATGGAGTGTTAAAGTGGAATGATTACAGGTAATAGGGATTTCCATCACCAATTGACTTTATAGACAGTATAAAAACAATGAATGTAGCCATTGCTATGATGTGACATCACCCATTGGTTTGTGGGCTTCTTTTAAGCAATTTGATCATCAAAAACTTAACATATGTCTTAGAGGGTCTTTTAGTTTCAGTCAGATGCTGAACAGGACTTTTTTTAGGTTATGTTTTAATTACCTTTCTTGATCGTAAAACACACTGAAATAGCAGCCTGGTCTTATTGCTTGGGCACTGTCCCCGGTGTCACTATATTACAGCAGAGCCACCCTTCAGTGTCTGTAATATGTACTTGGCTTTAAACCAGATCTAATGTAAACACATCTGCATCCTAACTTGATGGAGCAACTGACACAGTATAAAAAGTGCAGAAGTCTGCTTAAGGTCGGTGGTTAAGCACAGGATGTCAGGATGTGTCTCAGGGTTTGTCGTGTCAGTCATTAGTCATGTAAGTTGTTAGTAACTTGTTAGTCAGTCATTAGTCATGTTAGTTGACTCTTGTGAGTCAACTACAATAGTTTCTTTACCCTAACAAAGTAGTTTTGTTGCCCTAACCTAATTGCAAACCCCTTTTCAGTCATGTGTGTCAACTCATTTGTGTAAAACAGACCCCTTCTGCATCAAAGATACATCTCAGAAGGCTTCCCTGGAATTATTGTAGTGATGCCAGGATCAAAGTATGACAAGTAGGGATGAGGTGACATTGGAAATTACAACAGCTATAGCTATGCCCGTAGTCAGGGAATCTCGGATTATGGCACTATGTGGGGAAATTAGTTATAGTGACCAAAACCGTTTTTTGGACAAGGCTGTAAATATGTTTATTTTGGCTTTGAAGTCAGGCATCTTAACATGGGGGATCATGGAGATCGAGCCAGCCTCAAGTGGACATTTGAGGAACTGCACAATTTTTTACTTTAGCCCCGGAAGATGTAGAAACTATGCACAATCCTTACATCATAAATTAGCCCTGGCTTTTTGCCTTTTTATTTAGCTGCATCTACCTTCTGCACTTGGATTGAATCAAGTGGGTGTGAGCTGCAGCAAAATGCATGAGCTGCATTGAAAGTAAGTTTTATTTTCCTGGTCTTACTTTTCTGTTAAAGGTTAAAAGTACCTTCTTTGGTTCAAAGTAATTTTATTTTACCAAGTAATGTGTACCTGAAGCATGAGGGAAGGGGGATTTCCCTTTGGTTCAATCAAAGATCATGTGCTTATAAAAATAATTATTAAAAGGAAAAAAAAATAGTTATTGTCTAATAGTCTAATAGTTCCACAGAGAGTGAGCCATGCCTCACCTCGCTTGTTTCAGTTTGTTTTCAGCTTAGTTAACTTTGTGGTTTGTTCTAGTCTGTATCATTTGTAATGCATATAGGATTAGATTAAAAGTGCTACTGCTTTTTTGAATGAGCAGCACTGATACTTCAGCAATTATGTAACTTAAATAAACTTTATTAATAATAAATGGTCTTCTGTGTTATAAGAGCCTCACTATAGTATTTTATGCAGTCAGTGTATGTGTCCTTCATGGCTTTATGCCCTCTTATTCGTATACCTCCTGAATATGTCCCACGCCTTGCTTAAGTTTTTGAATTCTACTTCACATCTCTGTTGCTAGGGTGCACTCACAGGCCCCCACAAGACTTTCAATATACCACCTTATTTCTCTCTCTGAGGATCCAGATCATAGTCTTAGAGTCACAGTGGGTTAGGTGTTATGGGGCGGGGCCTGCAGTGCTTGCTCTTTGCAACCTCAAAACCTCAAAGGATTACAGAGGGCTCATTCTTTTGCTGTCACAGAGATGAGAGACAGATTCTTTTAGGGTGTACAATAGCCCTTTATCTTTGCCATCAGGGTCAAAGCTTTTCATGTCATGCAATCTTGTTTTTTTTTCTACTATGGACTGCAATGTCTCATGTTAAAAGAAGAAAAAAGTACCAAAACAACTTGAAAAGTGGATGGATTTTTAAACAAATAAACATAATTGTCCACAATTAACACATTATGCTACATCAACTTGTTACCACTTGTGGTGGCTCTGAGTCTCAAAGCAGTTTGGCAACACAGTATCTGTTGACCGCCGTGACATGGGAAGCTATATTTAAGAGCTTAAATCATGTCCTTATTAAGTAGAATATCATCGGTGACCCCAGTGTTTAGGCTGGTCCCTAAGTTCCTGAATTTTGCACAGGTCTGTTGCTCTGAGTCTCTGCTTGTAAAACCAGAGCTGTCCTAAATCTGATCTGATAACAAGCTTTCAAAGCACTCTTTGGTTCCCTGTCAGCAAGACGGAGAAAAAAATGTCTTATATAGAGTTCCCACACACAGTTCCCACACATTTTCATGGACAAAACTCCAAAACTTTTCCATGACTTTTGAAGGAAGAAATAATAAAATTTCCATTTTATAAAAGCATGTGCTTTACTGTGTCTGCAGCACTTGCTAGTCCAGTTACGGTACTTTTCCAGCGAGCAGATGAGAAATAAATAAATAAATTTATATATATATATATATTATATAATATATTATATATATATATATAGAGAGAGAGAGAGAGAGAGAGAGAGAGAGAGAGAAGGCAAAATGATGAACCAGAACTGGCTTTACTTTCACTTTTACTGGCAAGCCTGTTTTCAAACAGTAACTAACAGTCTGTTAGTTACTGTCAGCTGTATAGCTGTAGGATTAACGTGCTTTACTTTTTTTATCCCACTTTTTCAGGCCAAACCACTGCCACCAAATCGAATCATTGTGTCAGCTCGATTCCTGAAACCTATCAAGGAGCCATGTGCGATATTGTAAGTTTGATTCACAACCATTTTACAATGCTTTGATTTTGCCCTCAGAGATTTCAGATTCCCTTATAAATATACATTTATTAACCCCTTCACTCCAGTATAATGAAAAATGTGTATGTAACTTTAAACTCTTATTTTGACTGTGTACCCAAGTGCCAGATAATGCTACAGACTGCTGATTTCTGAACTCAGAGGATACACTTGAATTTAAATAGATACCATTGACTTCAGAGGAATACATGTGACATATCTGTGACAGTGTTTTCTTTAAACACGTGTGTTCTTGCTGTGTGTAGTGTGGTAGCAAATGGTGACGTCTTGAACCCTGCCATGAGGCTGTTGATTCACCAGAGGATGCTTGGCCAGTTTGACAGAATACTAGAGATGATCACAGAGAAGATGGGTTTGAGAGTCCTGGGTGGTGCCCGAAGGTATGGCTCAGTAAAATGCTTAAACTTCAAAGTACTTACTGTCAGAATAAAGAAGTAGATGACGATTATTATTATTGCTTTTTGAATTATTATTTTAATATTTACTTATTTGATTATATCTAGAATGGGCTGATGGTTATTGTGCTCTTCGTTTTTTTTTGTTTTGTCTGCGTTGTCCTACAGTTAGGCCTACTACAGTAACTATAACATTACATGTTGTCTGTGTGAGGTGATGGTACAGAGAAAGATGCAAGAGATGAATTATGTTTGAGACTAATATTGTTTAAGGGTTGCACTGGTGAGAAGCTGGTTTCAATTTTTGGGGTTAGAAATAGGAGGACTCATTTATATGCAAATGAATTGCTAGAATTGTGTTTATTTTATTTTTCTGTTTGTGAGTCAGTTAAAAATAATGATAACTGGATAAGTCAAGAATAATATATAACAGAAGTTAAAGACTTTTTGTAGCACTTTTCTTTATAAATTTGAAAAAAAAAAAAGAAACAGATTTTCCACAAACTGCTTCATGTTACTAATGTTAACATGGTCTCTTTTTTTTATTTTTATTTTTTAAATTTTTGCTCTTGTGGTATATGGACACAGTAGGTTGACACACAAAAACGTGAAGATATTCACAAACTCAAGTATTTCTTATTTTGACAAACTGGTACAAACACATGATGGAAATAGTGGGGCTATTGACTTTGTGTCTGTTTTCCAGTCTCTACACCTATGAAGGCCAACAGATGACTGATGGGAATCAGCTTGAGAGCGGTCAGCTGTATGTGGCTGTAGGAAGAGAAAAATTTAAGAAGCTGCCCTACAGTGATCTTCTCTTCACTAAACCCAGAGGGACACGGAGGGTTAATGGGTGAGAAAATAATCCTAGAGTAATGTGTTGTCAGTCACACATATGCAGTTTTCTTATTTTATGTCATTAATTGCCTAAAAAGAAAAACTTCTTTATCATATTTTTGAATATCCTTGAAAACTGTTTTTTTATTGGTTACTTCATACTGACCAAGCTGTCTTCCTGGGTCCTTTGTAATGAGTTGGGGAAATTTAAATATAGAGTACTATGGCTACCAGTGATGGTTCTTGGAGACCGTTCAGTTTTTGTTTGTCTGTGTTCCAGTGTAGCAACTAATTACACCTCCGAGGCCAATATCTGCCTCTCCTGAAACCAAATAACCTTAGCTCTGATACTATTTTAAGGAAAGATAATTTGCTGCATGTGAATTAAAGAGTTGCCTTTCTTACTGCAGTGTTTGAATATTTTTTTACACCATAGAAATGAACAAAATCAAACAGAAAATTTATATTTACCATACCATGTTTATATACAAAGTTAAGAATCCGGCATTGAAAGTACGTGGTCTTGAAGTTTGCAATATTATGTTTGGGATAATGTTGGAACATTATGTATTAAACAAATATCAAACAGTACAGTGTTTAATCCTCCAACTTTTAATTTTCAAATACCTGCACTTTACCTGCACTGTGGTTTATATAACCACATGGTTAATTTTAGTTGCCTTTGTTGATAAATATGTGTTGTAACTTACTTGTAAGGAAAGCACTTCACATAATGTATGCTAATAAAATTAATTTTGTCTTTTTTTATTGACAGAATGAAAGCGTACTCTCTGCCACCTATCTACAGATTCTCCAAGCAAAATGGAAATGTGAGAATCGCACATGGCTTTCGCATAGATTATTTAGATAATTCCATTGATTTCTCTGCATTTTGTTGCTTACACACTGTTCACTGCTCACATTAACCACCTTGCATTTTTGCACATACAGAAAATAAAGGAAACTATTTGTTTTTCTCTATCACTTTATTGCTTTTAGAGAGAGAGCTAGTTAGTCTTCAAATGTTTAAAATCTGCAGTGTTTGACCTTGTGTTTTGAATGCTTAGTTAACATAGTTCTCATTTCAACAGCTCTTGTAATATGTAGTCTCAACTGTCAAAGTCAGCCTGAGCATTTATGTCAAAATTCCAGTTCATGAACTGATGATACAAAGAAGCACTGTGTACATTTTTTTTTATCTACGTTTACTGGTTGTTGGTCTTTTTATTTTACACTTGCCGTTACTTTTTCTCCAAGTCTCTCACCAACTGAATTAGATATGTATTTCTTGCAGAGCAAATCTATGGTCCGATGCAGTGATAGTGGAGACTCCAAGGGCTCTCCTCCAGGCCACAGTAACAGCAGTAACAAGGATCACCTGTCCTCCATCGTCAGAGAGATCTCTCAGGCCAGACTCATGTCCCTCAGGAAGAAGAGGAGTGGACAAAGCATGACCCTGGGCATCTCTGACTATGGTAATGCAAAAACAAAAAGACACACAAAGAATGTTATATTTCTACAACAATTTGTTAGCTAATTTGCCTATTTCCATATTCTTTTGTTATTTATTTGATTTAGATCTATATCAATAATATATCAGTAATAATTATTAGGCCACTCACTCCACATGAGGATATAATAGTTGTGATGTTAAAAACAAAAAATTGCTTGACAAAGTAAAAAGGATTAAAAAAAAACTATTGTATTCTCATTATCCTAAAGATTCATCATCACTGTTTTGTTAATATTTGTCTACATACATACTCCAGTTAAACTGCGTGTGTGCGCGTGTGCAATAGTGTATGCTTACATGTGTGGTTGCATGTGTTCATGCAATCAAGAGGATTGCCTGGCTTAAGGACGCCTCTCAAAACAATGGCACACACTGGCCCTTTAATTTCTGAATTAACGTCTTGCTTAGAAATACCATTCCATGTGCACAAACAGAGCTTATATACAATTAGATTTATGAGCTATATAGATATATGATGTAATGCATGACCTTTGAAATCTTATGTAACCTGCTGCATTCTTAAATGCCCACACAGTGGCACTGTTGCTCTGCAAAAAAATGTAGCAAGAAATATTGAAAGTAGGTCTAGCATGATGACACTAACTACTACTACAAGAAACACATTACGTCATCTCCTGGGCTTATGATCAGTGTGTTATAATGCCCTGCAGAAACTCAGGTTAGTTTTTACTTTTGTGCTACCTGGCAGCTGGCATTCCTCTGAACATTATGGTGGTTTGTTGCTCTGGAACCCTAACAGATGTTTTCCGTGAATGATATTGTATATAAGACAGTGAGGGGGAATTGAGAGCATTTTTTTTTCAATTAAAAAAACTACAACAAACTTTTACAGTAAAAGGGATTTTGATTTTCTGCAGACTGCCGCTGACCTTATTATAACTCCCACTGCGGTATGAACCACATTACGTCATCTCGTCATGATAGATGTTGCCTGTTTGCTCCTCTGGCAGGAGAGTTGACAGCAGAAGCCCAAAGGAGCGTGGAGAATTGTGTCTGTGGTTCAGGGGAGCTGGCATTTTGCATCAAAAGAAAGGGATGAGGAATACGTGCGCGTGTCTTTTGTCTGTGTGTGTGTGTTTGAGACCTGTAATGTCACCCTCAAAATCCTCTGCGCATCAGATTGCATGGCATGTCGTATTATTATAGGCAGAGAAAAAGCATGTTGCATTATTGGTCCCCTTGGGTGACATTGACCAAAGATTAAATTAACAGACAGACAGCTCAGAAAACAAGATCAGGCATTAGAAAAGATCGTTTGAGTGGCTTGGAGAGCATGTCACATTCTCATGCACCCTTCACAGTTTGACCTATGAAGTCTTTTTCAAGTGCTGTCATGTTTACAAGAAGCAATATTTCTTTATTTGTCTGGCTGAGTAGTGAGGTGTGTGTAATGCAGTCTCTGCATGGCAGTTAGACTGTCTCTGTCCATGGTGCTGAACACACTTTTTATACAGCAGGTTTCCCAAACGTATCTTTACTCTTTTAATACATCTTCTCTCCCAAAGCAAATCAATGCTAACATATTATTTGTGCATTTGGCCTCTCAAAAGTAAACAAGAGCTGAATTCATTGCTGTCTATTGCAACCAAAAAACAAAAAAAACTTCTGTACCCATTAGCTGCTAAGTTAAGTGTTGTGGTCCTGTTTGCCCAGTCTCTCCTCTCAATAGGGACACAGTGTTCATATCTCCTTTTGTTTAGTGATTCACATCAGCACAAAGGTGTTTTTTTGGTGTTATCTTCCCTTTGGGAAACCCTGCCCTGGCTGAGGTAAACACACTTCATGCCAGTGCCAAAAGGAGCACAGCCAAAAAGTTATCTGACTGGCAGAGGCTGTGGAAAGAACACAGCATGAAAACCACACTTCAGATCTCTGGTGTGCTGGAACGTTGGAGTGAAAACAAAAAGATAATTATGAAGATGTCATGTCATTATCAATGTATTTGTGAGAGAGGGAGGGAGAGGTAGAGAGATGTACAGACTTAAAGGCTTTGAAACAAATGATAGAGTAAAGAAAGAGAGACAAATGAGACAGAGTGACCCCGTAACTTGAGATTCTCCCTCTGTTCTGCGGCGACTCTGTTGTGACAGGGAGGTTAGATTTTGTGTGTGTGTCCATGTGCATGTGCTGGTACGCCAGTCCCCATTATTCACTGTCTATCAGCTGCTGGGAGCCAGACTGAGTTTTAACTCCAGCACTTTCTGTCTGGTGTATTGTAAAGCTTCTGACTTTTCTGCTTCATTAGAGTGAACACAGCAGTGAGTGACAGCAGAGACGAGGGGGGAGGCGGTGCGACAACTCATGCAGCAAAGGTCATGGAATGAATTTGAACTTACTATAACAAAGACATTCGGCTTAAAAGACTTAACCAACAAGATGCATTGCCTGTCGTATGCTTCGCCTAACAGTTATGGAAGCTCTTTTAAATAGAGTAAATTATAGGTCCAATTTGGCCAGTGATCAAAACACATCCATGTTCAGGCTGTATGTAACCAATCAGCTGTTGTTGCTAACCTCGAAATAGTAATAGGATGTTTATCAGTGTTCTCTTTCTTAAAGGGCCTTTGTGACCAGTTCAGTTAATGGCTCCCTTGAGAAGAGAGGAGAGAAGAAGAGGAAGGAAAAGAAAAGCAGTGGGAGTTGAAAAGAAGGAATAAAAGGTGGATGCAAAGAGAAGGGATGACAAAAAAGAGGGAATGAAAGGATGAATTGATGGAGGGAGGAGGACATTGTAAGAAAAAAGAGGTAGACTTAAATAGTGAGCATGATGAATAGCCTAGAATGGTGAAGCATGATCATTGAGTGGAGGCAAAGAGAAGCACAGAGATATTTAAGGGTAGAGGGATGGGTGGGGTTTTGGATAATTGCCTTTCATTTGGCTAATCTCTCCATTTAGAGTCATCAAAGCAGAATTTTACTTGCCTCTGCCCCTTGCTGAGGCCAAATTGCTATTCTAAAAATCAACAAAAGAGCCATGTACTTCAAGAAGGATGGACAGACAGAAAGGTATGGACAAGAGGAGAGGGAGAGAGGGAAGGCAACGAGAGAGAGAGAGAGAGAGAGAGAGAGAGCACAACAGAAGGGGAAGGAGAAGGGGGTCTGCTGATTATTTGGTTCCTTACATGCATTTTAGATGCATCTGTGCATGCATTAGTGAAAAGATTTGATTTGCAAAATGATGTGTGTATGTGTCCTTGCCAGGTCATTCTGGACATGATTGGTATCTGCCAAAATAAACTCTCTTTAGATAACAGCAAGAATTCAGCCAAAAACTCTACAGCATTGATATATGACATACAGGTGTTGCTTTAAGACACATAATTGCTCAGCTCAACTTTTGGCACAGACAAACATGCGGTTATTATAATTGAACTGAACAATGATTCCTGAGGCACAATGCAAACAATACAATAGACATATATCACAATGTTGAGAGCATTCTGCAGTGATTGCAAAGTGTGTGAATGTACCTCCATACTGCCCTGCTGACACTACTCCAATATGACGTCAGAAAGACATTGTTGACAAGCTCCAAATAACTCATTTAACTCTGCCCAGGCCTGCGCTGAAACCACAAGAACATCACTTTATACGAGATCTTATGTTTGATGTACCTTGTCATCTCTTTTCATCTACAAGGCTGCATCTTTTAATGAAGCGGGCACCAATTTACTTGCCATACAATGGATCCACATTATATCCATTCTTATTATTTTACTTGAAGGGACTTTATTTTGAAGTCAAGGAAGTGTTAAGTTTAGGTATTTTTCAGGAAAATAAATTTCTCAAAACGCACAATGGAAACAGTCTTGGTATTTTTTGATAATTTAATGTAAAAGGAATGAAAATTGCCCCATGTGGTCATGTTTGTGTGTTTTCACATGCTTTTGCACATGCACAAGCCATCCAAGCCAGATCAACCTTCTGCCTCTGGTGTCATAAAATGTGATTCTGCCTTGGGGAATTAGCGCTGTTAGCATATGTAGCTATAACGCCTGTCAGAGTGAAATAAGGTTCAAAACAGTGTCGGGAGGCAGGAGACATGTACACAAAGAGGCTGCTTGTCTGAAAACGTGTGCCTGTGTCAAAAAAAAGAGGCTCAGCAGCAAAGGATGAGAGATGGCAACATTTAAAGAAAGTTTTTTTTTCGAAGTTATTATAAATTGTGGTTTGTGAGCACTGCGTTGAAAGTATTTATGTGTGTGTTATGTGCGTGAGTATTTTTATGTGCACACACTCGCAAGTCACATTTCAGACAACACGGCCTTCCTTCCCAATCCCCTCCTTCATTCTTCCTCTCCTTTCATCTCTCCTTTTTCACTAGAGCAGTAAAAAGGTTCTTCATGACCCTTTGATGCAGGATTACTGGATTAAAGTGCAGGGTAGCTGTACTAATCTGCTACATTAATCTGTTAACAAGTGTTTCAGCTGTGACATACAACAGTGCCAGCTGTGACATGTAAAGTATAGGGTTAGGGTAGCATGTGACACTTTCAGTGACACAAAATTTCTTAATTTCTGTCACTTTTAATCTAGCCTGCTTTGCGCGTTTTACCATTTTTATTATTTTTTTTTAGGTTTTGAGCGTATGCGCACATCTGGAGTAGCTGTGATAGGAACATCAGCATTTGCAGGGTTTGTATCAGCCTGACATTCAACCTAAATGGCACAAGGAAATATCTGACATTTGTGGAGATCTGAAGTTTACATCATGTGTTGATGCTGAGCTTAGGAAGTTGCTGTGTTGCCAGAGCAAAGTGATTTGTGTTCATGACTGTCAGTTTATAATGCGGTCACACATGCACTTTGAAATGCTGTACATTTCAGTCAGTCATTTCAGTCAGTTTTAGTCCAAATAATGCTGTTTAGGGTGCAAAGAAAACATGAAAGCACATAGCAAAAATGTAAATGACTGCAACACAATGTATATTTTAGATGATAAATGGTTAAATTAACTAACTATAGTTCACAGAGGGTTCAGCTTGTGTAAATAAACCTAAGACATAGTTTTTTTTTGTTAGTCACCATTTTTGTCAAGACCTATTTTATTTGTGAATTACACCCCATAATCAGTTATTCTGATTCTGATTACTGGATGTTACCCAAATTATTAGTTGGTAAGACTTTGGTCCATTTGCATTTATTATAACAACTTGAAAGCATGCAATCATATTTTTTGTGTTAAGAAAGAAAAATCTAATTTTAATATTCCCTCATATTACACTGATTAGACAGAAGCCATTTGGAATAAACCTTTCATATGATGAAGACACTGGATGGTAAGGTTTCAGGCAACTGTGGGAAAAGTGAGAGAGAACAAACTCCATGAATTATTAAAATATTTAACTGAAGCCATGACCTTTATAAATATTACTCTATCTGTCTGGCTGCAACATCGTTAAGCAGAGCTTTTCCTCTGATTTAATGTCAAAGCCATCTAAGCACACGGCTGCACACTGCCGTAGATGAGAGGCTTTTTCTACACTACTGAAAAAGTTCACTCTACAACTAATGACGCACAGTGTTCATATTATTCAGATGCATTTTGAAACAAACCTTAAAGTATATTATGCACTAGAAATACTTCACAGTATAACTGCAAATGTCCTGCCCACACACAATATAAAAACTGTACATCTGTTTTCAGCTCATTCAAGATATTTAGAAAAAAATATGTGTTTTATAATTTAGTCCTAACCACCACAGTTTCCACCAGGCTCATTGATTAAAAGCTTTAAAGGGACAATCTCTCAATTTAGCGGTGCACATCCATAAAGTTTGGGGACTCCAAAGAAACATGTTTTTTAAAGAAAGGATGGTTCTCATACTTGTGTACTTGCACAATGTAGTCTGACCATAGGCTGTATTTGAAGAGGGACCACGTGTCTCTACTTACACCCATTGTACAAAAATGAAGCCAAAATATCTGGAAAATGGCCACTGCCATCTTGTGCTGTTGACATTATTTGGAGCCACATTCACAGTAGCAAACTCCATGGTGTTGAGTTCCTGTCTCCGACCGACCATTAGCAGCGCTATTAACGGCTAGCACACTGATTTGCATACACAGCTGTCAATCATAACATCAAACCCACCTTTTATACGGTAAAATAAATACTTATAATCAGACTTATCAGATGAACAATCTTGATCATACATCAAGGTGATACAACCTAAAATTGGAAGAAAATTATTCAATGTGTACTCTGTGTTTTTATTTTAGCCAGGTCCCTAAAGTTTAGCTATGCTATGACCTGTACTGCAGCCAGCCACCAGGGGGTGATTGAGATGTTTTGGCTTCACTTTTGGGGAGCTGTCATGTCATCCATCTTTTTAGTACAGTCTGTGAGTGACATGTAGATCTGTTTTTCAACTCTACACTGATATAACTTTTACCTCCAAACTAAGTGATCACAGTACTCTTTCATCCTTAAGTTGGTTACTTCACTTTTTACCATCAGCTTTGTACACACTGTTGTACAGCTGGCTCCTTAAAATGAGTGCTAGACTGACTAGCTAACACTGCTAAAGATAACCTGGTACTGTTATTTTTATGCATTGAATATAATATGAAATATTCATAAAATATGTCACTTAGCGGTTGGGCACCACTGATCTAAGACACTGAGGTGACTATCCAAATTATATACTGTATACAAAACCCAACAGTAAATACTGTAGCCAATATGTTGAAGCTAGCAGTGAAAAGTAAAGTAACTTGCTAACCGATGAAAAAGCACTGCGCTCAATAAGATCAGAGGCTCTAGTACTGACAGGAAGTTAACAGAAGTGCATACTATATAAAACAGATATATATGTCACTGTCATTGTGCAAGGACAGAATACAACTCAGTGGCATTTGTGATTGGAAAAGGCTTCTTCCAAAGCCACAGAAGGCCATTTACAACTGCAAGTGGTGCTCGTAATGACAATCAAATTTAACTTGTGTAAAATTGATGGCGTGCCCCTTAGATAGAGTTATTATGGTGACCCCTGAGTCAAAAATGTAGAGTCTACGCAGCATTAGCATTGCAAATATAAGTTGGATGTGCTCAATTGTGATTCGCCAGATTGTTGATTGCAAAACATGCATCACCGTAACCCCAATGATTCTCTTGATACCTTCACTGTGTGCCACTTTGTCTCATAAACCTATGACTTACATTAAAATATATAGTGTGTATGCATAATAGAAACAGATGAACAAGCAAAATGTGCAGTCATCAGATTTTAGAAAGCAGCTTGATAGTTTTTCTGTGTGTTACATTACCATAAACCCAATACCAACTGGGCCTTTCTGATGGTGGCCGGCCATACAGTCATTAAATGTTTTAACAGGACCCTGCCAGTGACTGGAGCACACTTGCTGAGTGGCAACATTTCATAATTACCATTCAGAGTTACTACCCATGTTGTTTTACACCCCGCCATAACTCAGCCATGTGCTGAGTGGGTTAAATCAGCTGGGTGTAAATAAGCAATATACTGTACTGTATGGTGATATACAGGCAGTGTTGTGTGAAGTGATTTAGGTACATTAAGTAGTACGTCAAGTGTTCATTTAACACAGCATGCCTAATCCGCTGAAAGTGGAGTTGGCTTGTGAAGGCCATGTCAATGATTTTCCATGCTTTGCTTTATAAGCATTAATACACTGATTATTGAAATACGGTGGAATAAGAATTACAACCTTTGCCATTTAGATATTGATTTTTCAGGAGTGGCTTTGAAAGACTAAAGATTCTGCTCCTCTCCAGCCAGGGTTGTTGTCATTTTGTGTGTGTGTGTGTGGGGTGGGGGGGGGGGTCACTTTGAGGTATCTATAATTAATGTAGGTATGTGTATGTGTAATTATAATAATTTTTAAGCACTTTTACAGGTAATTTACTTGTTTTGTTTTTAACTTCATTTTTTCTTTTGTTTTTAAAATTAATTTACTTGTACTTTTCACTTATTTCTCTGCAATTTTTTGGTCATTTCTTCTTTCATTGCTCATTGCCTTCTTCTGATTTCAAAAAAAAAACATTGACATTGTAAACCCCCCCCCCCCCAATAAGTAATACACTGGCAAAACAACTTATTTTGATTAACCTGAACGTTGGATGGTCAGTGCACGTTTGCAAAGTAAATGCTCAGTGCAGATACTTTCCTGATGATTTTCTTAAAAGTAGTACAATAATAGGAAAACATACAAAAGAGGCAATGTTTTCCATTATTTGGTGTTTTTTCTTTGACATTTTCCATACTCTCTCTGAGCTGAAATGCCTCACTAATATGGTTTTCTAGCAGTGTCTCCAGAATAAGAAAAGCTTTATTCAGTTCAATAGCTTTTTCCCAGAAGTGTCAGAGCACTGAGAGCATCTTATAATCCTAGAAAAAAAAGACCTAACAGCTTCCACAGAAACTGGAAAAATGATTTGCACAAAATTAAAAACACAGTGACTTCACAGCTGTTAAAAGCAACATACATCCTCAACAGACCTATTTGCGGTTCCATTTGCAATGAAAAAAAAATTGTATTCATGTCCTTGGTCTGCTACACATTTCCTGTGGAGTCAAGAATTTGATTGCACTGTGGGTTTTACTCAGAAATCCTTCCTGCAGGAGTGGAAAAGCTTTTAAACATGATATTAGACCCTGCGAGTCTCTGCTAGACATTATTGCCCAGTCCAACTCGACAGTAGAGGACTGAAGAAAACACTGATGTAATGCACATCAATATTGTCACATTTGCCTGCAGAATTACAGTTTTTTTCATGGAAACAATATACAATGCAGCTCTTTCATTCTGTCCAACAAAAGAAAAGCTTTATTCACAGGTCGGTTCATTACCCAAACCCCCTGCTGAGTTTAAAGTCATTGCTAAAATTTTTGTAAACAAGAAAGAGATTGTCAACAATACTTTATACCCTGTGGAAGAACTGAAACAATGCATCTGTTTGCTTACACTGTGCAGGGAGATGGATTTAAAAAAATAAAAAAATCTCTTGTTGACAGTGTAGTTCAGGTTTAGGGTTCATCTGAGCACAGGAAACCACGGGGGGGTTGTTTCTACTGTGATACATATTGTTGTTTTATTAATTGAGTTGATGAATATAATCCATACATATTTCATGGAATAGTATTTACATCATGTTACCTGGTGTAAACTGCACACTGGATTCCCCCAGCGTGTTCTAGGGCTACTAGAATTGGATGAGCACATCAAATGGAAACACAGATCAAAGCAAGGCTGCACAATGTAACCGTATGCAGCCGACATGTGGAGACAGGGATCACAAAAGTCCTGTTTTTTTAGTTTTACAAACCAGTCCCCAAAAACTAAAATCCTGCAGCAGTGTGCCAGAATGTGTGTGTGTAAAGAGAGATGGAGTTTGCTTGTCAAGGAGTGGGAGGTTATTGTAGTTTACTGCGTGCTATCACTTCATCTTCAGTTGTGCTTTATTACGTTTCTGTGGAACAACAGTCATTTATAACTTTACCTTTCATAAGAATGGCAGGGAGAACCATTTATATGAGTAATTATACACACTTACAGCTGCATCCTTGTTTTACTTCACACTGATGGATGACATAGCATTACCTTGGAAGTGTGGGTGTGCTCTGTTGGAGTTTGTGTGCCAGTAGTGTGTAAGGGAGTGTGTGTTTGCCCAATTATAAAAAAAAACCCCATTTACATTTACACACACACACACACACACACACACACACTCACTGTCAAACCACACCAGAACCCAAATCTACTGGATTTAACGAAGAGCAAGAAGGGGAGATTCTAAATATTGTGTTTAATTTGATTTAGCATTTTCATGAGCCCGCGCCTCATCTTCAAATCACATTAAGATGTTTAGAGTCGGCTCATTCACTGCTCGCTGCTTACACTCAATCGTCCAGCCCTTGCTGTTAATGAATGCGGGGAATTTCCATAAAATATTCTTAAAGAGGTTCGTTATTATTACCATAACGTTTCATCTCCCACCATAGCTAAACTTCAATCAGTTTTGCATTTGAAATGCATTAAATGTCTCCATAAACTCTTCTAATCTCTACCCGAGTCATTTTTCTTCTTTAACTGGGATGTGTAGAAAGGGAAACTAATATTAAAGACATTAATTACACTGTTCTCTTTTTTTTTCTCCCCACTATTTTTGCTGCTTATTTCTGATTGGAAATTTCAGTCTCATCCAGTGTTTCAAAACAAGTGTGTAATTATGTTGTTTATCAGAGCGTATAGTTGTATTCCTCTTATGATGTTTAGGGTTAATTACTCAGAGGCCTTTGATGCACATGCTCACATGGAAACTGAAAAAGCTCATATTAATTTTGCACTCCAACAAACCTGCCTTGCAGAGCTGATTGCTTCAATAGAAATGCGTTTGTAGCTGGTGTTGAGTTGTAGTATGATGTCTTCATTTGAACAACAAAATCCACAGTATCACTATGCAGTGCTTTAGACAGTAAATGATGACAGGTGTTTCCTCGAGGGGATGGGGCAATATATGTTCTTGTAACCTTGCAGACTATTATTAAAGCAGATTTTTTTCTTATGTTCAATCTGTCTCTCCTGAAGTACTTAATGCAGTCTGTCTTACACATTGTGTCTTCAGTAGAGTAATATTGGCTGAAGCTTGAAACAATGTTGATATAAATGTAGGAAACTGAAAAAGCTGCCAATTAAACTGCTAATCTCTTCAAATTACAACAAAAACGTGGGGCCCATTTCTTACTTCAGGTCAGTTTGAAGTGCCTAATATCGAAAGCCGATGCCAGGGATCATCATCAGCACTACATGTGGGGACCTGAAGGATTCTATTGAATGTTTGTGTGTAGAACAACATCTACCTCAATTCCTTTGGAGATTATTAGGATGATAACTGTGATAAAAATGATGATTTAATGTGACATTTGTATTCTAAATCTTCTCATGACCTTGACCTCCCTGATTAGATCTTTCCACCTTATAAGCGCATCAAAAATTTTTCCTGTGGCTCTCTCTGCCACATTTCCATTGTCTGGGGAAGTTGTTTACTTCCCTGAAATAGTCTGAGGTGTTTCTCATCTTCACCACCAGGTGTCACTCTTGTGCTGTGTCTTGCTCGAGGGAGACTGAAAACACAGCTGTGGTATAAAAGACGTATAATTTCAACAAGTCACTTACCAGAGGATGAATAAAAGCTCCCTTATTTATTGGAGAGGTTTTTTATGGATTTCTCAAATGATGTAATGCACTCTGACTGGGTTTAGGGTCTTGAAAAGTAGTCAGCAATATTTCTTATATTAAAACTGTAAATTTATATTAGAGAATGAAAAACAAAATAATGGTGTGAGGATTTTACATAACAAGACTGGCATTAAATTAAGCTGGATAAACTCGCTCATATGTATTTGGGATTGTTTTACGTTAAAGTCATACACAGTAATGTATTGTATTATTTTCTGCTTTATTTAGTCTTGTTGAGCTTCTACAAAACAAAATGTTGAATTAAAGTAATATATTTCTGATGCAATTCATATCATTTTATTACCTCAATGTGTCTGTTTTATCCGATTTGGCCTTGTCTCTGTCTAAACCTGTGTGAGACAGAATGACTGTCAATGTATTTACACCAGGATGACACCTATCACTCACCTTCATGTTATATTGCCCTTAACAAGCCCATTCAAGACACAATATATCACACATTTAGATGAAACACTTCGATTTCTATATGTCATATTGTCACTCTATTTTAAAGAAACAGGCTCCTTTTCTGTGATTTCTCTTCAGTTATTTGCAATCAGTGTAGTTGCTTAATATAACTGAATTTTCTATCTTTTTCTAGATGACGTGGAATCAAAGGCTGGCGAAGAAAAAACTGAGGACAAAACCGCCCAACCAGCTGATGAGGTATAAACACACAGACCTGTACATAATAGATTGTTATGGAGCAAGCAATGACGTCTGTTAAGAGATGTAGGTGCACAGTCTGTGTGATGTGGCCTCTCATTAGGGCACACAGCAGGCCTTTGTCCTGATATAATTCTGTGAGATTAGTGCTGTCGCATTGTACCAGGAGAAAAATGATGTGTGTTTAATAGTTTAGAAGATGCATATGTTTCTATAAACGAGCTAAAACATCAGTTTCAACTACTTAAACTTAATGCTTTAAACTTTTTTATGCTTTCCCCTATCTTCTGTTAAATACATCTATATGTTTAATGTTATGATGTCAGATGTTCATATTTTAACACGGCAAAAGTTTTAGATAATGAGGAAAATGTGTAAAAATAAACCCCGCGAGTCAAAACCTCAGCTGCAGACAATTCTGAATACTCTGTTCCCAACATATATATGTATATATATATAATTTTATCTATTTATTTATTTTTCAATTTTTGAGACAACCTGATGTTAAGTCATTACAAATTTCTGTATATGGTCACCGCAAGTGTTTACATTATGTTGCCATACACTGCTGGATGTAGCTACATGCTAATGTCAGGGAAACACAGTCTTGGTTGCCGATACTTTAATCTTTCGCAAATTTTGGATCAAATTCCCGTTGGAACTTGTCTAGTTGTGACAAATTTGGTATAGAGGTTTATACTGGTGATTTTTCATGTTAGAAAGAGTCGCTATACTCTGTTAAAGTCACTCCCCTGGCTGTAAATGAGTGGTGTAGGAATGAGTTCTAAAACCTGGGAATGTGTTGGCACGTTAGCACTCCTGGGTCCCTTATTTGAAATCAGTGGGTTTTATGAATTCACATGTGGTTAGATGCCTTAAATAAGGTCCATGGTTAACACATGCTTGTGGGACTTTTGTGTTTCATTCTATGGCATAAAATGAGTCAGTAAATATTCCTTTTGTGAATTTTTAAGCTCTAAAGTGTCATGTTGTAACAACGGTTGCTAACAAGTGGCTAAATGAGACTACGAAATATCATCGCGCAGAACGCGTCCTAACAGCTTTATTGTGGCAGGGATGTTTGGTCATGCAATAGAGTTGCTTGATTATAGCCTAACATTAGCTTTTTACCTCTGGTGATTGTATTTATGCTTCAAAAATCATAAAAGTGGTATTAATTTGGGAAGATTACCTTGCTGAGCAAAACGTGTAAATATCATAAACTTCTTCTTTTTCTTATTTTCTGCAATAATCCAAAATCCAATGGAGAAATTAAATTGGCATTTTGACAATGAAAGGAGGGCAATCCTAGCTTCTGCATTGGCACACAAAAAATCCATCACCAGTATTTCCAGATTGAAAATTTTAAACTATACCACCAGAGGCTAAAAATAATCAGATTTTGAGAAAAAATCTTGTACGCCAGTCACAATCACGAAAACAAATAGGTTAAATTTATTTAACTAAATGACCTTTTTACACATCTACAAATCCTTCCATACCCACTGCCTTAGAGAGGAGGCTTTTCTCAGTCTACATGGCTCAGACCACAAATGAAGTCTGTTTTTGTTCCAGCATGCTGACGTAGTATTGGCTGTAAGGAGATCATGTTAGAAGTGATACGTAAACACAAATGTAGCAGCCAGGAAATTAGTTAAAATGAGGCGTGTAAACTATAAGTGCTTATTGTAAGAGTCACAATGATCAGGTCGGTTTTTGTATGCTCCTGCGGAACTTTTTGGCTGAGACATGGCGCATGAGGTGACACAGCAACGGTATTTCATCGCTGCTAGTTCTCTGATGTCGGTTTGGTGCGTCTGGGCCATAAAATAGAGTATCTCAGACAGAGGGTGAACACAGGTGCTCCAGCACAGACAGTATGAAGAAAATTGTGTCTTTCTACCTTTAAATCACATATACATATTCTAGTAGAAACCTAAAATACAAGGATAAAAGGTATAAAAGGGATAAAGGCATAAAAGGTCTACTTTAACATACAGAACTGTATACCAACCATATGTTATGTGATTAGTTTAATTCATATATGCCAACTAATGGATTACTCCATTTACTTGTTGCATATTGATTGACATGCCATAAAAAGGGTTTTGGAAAAAAAATGCTTTGGCTCCACTTGATTTGTAAGTGCTCATGACTCAACAGGCTGTTTCTGTCTTTCAGGAGAGTGTAGGTCACAGCGAGAGTTATTGTAAACAATCCAATTACACTGTGTGCCTGTTAAAATATTTAGAGCTATAAATTGTTTCTGTGTTATTATTGCATTACAGAAACCTGCAGATGATGATTCAAAAGCTGCAGAGGAGAATGGTGAAAGAGCAGGAGAGGCGGAGGAGGCCGCTGCTGAAAACACAGCAGAGGAAGACACGAAGGAAAGAGACCCAGAGACAAGTGGAGAAAAAGAGGGAGGGGAAGAGAAAAAGGAAAATGACAAGCAGAATGATGAAAAAGAAGAAGCAGCAACAGCAGGATCTGAAGAGAAAGAGGAGGAGGTAAAAGAAGAAGTAAAGGAGGAGATTGTGGAGAGTAAAGAGGAGGTTAAGAGTGAGGAGCAGGGGTCCAGCAGTAGCAACAGTGATAAGACCCAGGACGGTAAAGACAAAGAGGATGGAAGCCATCCATCTTCAGAGGCTGAAAAGGATGAGCCAGACAAAAACATAGAAGAAGAAAAGCAAGATAAAGGCAGTGGAAAGGAGGAGAAAAGCAGTGAGGAGCAAGTTAATGATGTAGACATGGGGGAGAAACAGGGAGAGACAGAGAACAGTGATGACCCAGGGAAGTCAGATAACGAGACAAAAGAGAACGATAACAGCAGAAGTAGCAGCAGCGGCAGTAACCAGGAAGAGGATGTGAGCAAAACCAAAGAGGGAGCTACCAAAGAGTCAGGAGTAGGGGAGAGAAAGGTGAATGGAGAGGTCAGCAGAGGAGATGATGAGGTGGAAAGTGGAGCTGAGCCAGACGTGGACCAGAATTCAGCCAAAGATGTTGCAGCAAATGAAGAGAAAGGGGTGGATGGTGAAAAAGACAGTCAAGATAAAAAGAAGATGGGGAAAGAGACGGATTAGGGAAGAGAGAGAATGTTTATAGATGAGCAGTGCTGAAAATAGTGAGCAATACTTAACAAAAAAATCATGAAGGTGGTAGAGGTAATTCTCAGCAAGCAAAACAAAGAACAAGATGCACTGCACTGAAAGGAAAACTACCCCAAATGTTGAGCAAATAATGGAAGCTTTGAATATCTGCTACATAATGCCAGGTTCAAAAACAGTATCAACATTTCGGGTATGTATTCCACAGCTATTTATTCAAAACATTCATGAATATCATATCTGAAACAGACAAAAGCTAAAGTGATGTATTCTTATTTTTCATTCACATATACTATTACCTCTTGGCCTGCTTTATAATTTTAGTATACACTGTCTAACAGAAATGTAGTGAGTGATGCCAGTGAATTGAGATATAATTATAATCATACATTAAATATTTTCAAAATACATGTTCATTTTTAACAGGTATGGTCTAACTAGTTGTTTTTAAATGTTTTTTTGTATGTATGATATTTTTATCTATTTCCCAAAGGAAGTTATATCTATGGACTTTTTTTTTTAAGTTGAGTACAAAATGTGTATGGAAAGCATGTGCTATTTATTTAAATGTAATTTCAATCCAAATCATAATCCTTTATCACATAGTCATTATGTCATGCATATTTGTTCATTCATATCTATCTTCTACCATAAAACATGAGACAGAATTACATTGAGGCACATGTAAACAACACACAAAAAAAAGCTTTAAAACAGACTTTGCTCGCTGTCACTTTATCATAGAATGACTGTAATCAAATTTGTCAAAATATAATAAAAATAAAACTTAAAGTGTGATAATGCTAAGTTGTTGTGGCACTGGATATGGTCAGTATTGACTTTACTATAGTCAGTGTCTGTCAAAGAGAACATTATGTAAAATGGGTGAATAGTAAATATTTGTTTTCACTTCAGCCATGACTGCTACAAGAAGGTGCTTCCTTGGTAAGTACTTCTTTACATTTCATTAAGCTTCACTACAGCTTGATTATTGGAATTATGTACTTTCATTTTGGGTAATTTAAATCAACAGTTTACCCCAAAATTACAATTACATATTTTTCCTCTCACCTGTAGTGCTTTTTATCAGTCTGGATTGTTATGGTATAAGTTGCAGAGTGTTGGAGATATCAGTCATCGAGATTTCTGCCATCTCTCAATATAATAAAACTACATGGCACATATAATGGTCACATTATATATTCCATAGATAATGTGACCAATAACTTCAAAATTGGGCAACACGCAGCAGAAAATCTTGATATAGCACCATTTTTGATTACGGGTGAATTGTCCCTTTAAGACAAAAGTAGTGAGCCAAGAAAATTATTTTTGCACTTTGAATAAAATAAAATTTGCTACCTGTCATTACTGTACTTCTGTTGTGGAAAAGTAGTTGTATCCCTAAAGAAAAAATATCAATATTTCAATTGAAAAATGCTCCACTAAATTCATCATTTTCTTGCAAAAGTGGTGCCGACAAAATTTATTCAGAGCCTGAAATTCAAAAGTACTTGTCATGTGATACGTCATTTTAATGTTGTAGCTCACTGATGTGAGGCTGCTCTTATATTTTGCTGTAGATAAACTGTATTACAATAGGTCATGTTTCATATGCACATAATAGGTTTCTAAAATGTCACTGTGCAAAGTAACTTCAGCTACAGTGATGTAGCCCATGTTGCTAGGACAACTATTTGATTAATTGAATACAAGATAATGATATGTGCACAAAAACTTGAATGCTAGTAATATAGTAAAATGTTGCAATGCTTATTGTACCAATCAATACAATAATAACGCGCATTAGCCAGATCTTATTTAGACATAAAATTAAATTAAAGGAAGCAAGATGCAAAGGTTGGTAAGTAGTCTTTACTTAACACTTTTCTAACACATCTCAGTCATTTTAACTCTCTGTTTTCCAATGAAACAAGGTTGCATAAAGCCACTTTAAACAGCCTCCCACAGGCAGGAAACTATAGTGTGAACTGTGATCTAATTCAGTGTCTGTGATGGCCTCGCTGCCTTCTCATCCCTGCAGCTGTTCAAATTGGGATTCATGTAGTGAATGTGTTTGTGAGTCACCATCCCACGAGAAAGGGAGAGACATTGGTGAGAGAGAGGGTGAGGTAGAAGGAGAGAGCAAAGAGCAAGGGACAGAGGCAGAGGAGGTGGGTGTGTTAATGTGTGTTTGTGCGAGAGTGTGTGTGAGTCATATGGCCTGACTGGCTGGGGTGATGATCCTCAAGCAGCTATTTCTGGAGTTACCATCAATTCTGTCTTAACTCCTCCATTGGCTCCCTTGTGCATGTGCGTTTGGTCGTGTGTGTCTGTGTGTGTGTGCGTGTGTGGGTGTGTGTGTGTGTGTGTGGGTGTGTGTGTGTGTGTGTGTGTGTATGTGTGTGTGTGTGTGCGTGTGTGTGTGTGTGTGCGTGTGTGTGTGTGTGTGTGTGTGTGTGTGTGTGTGTGTGTGTGCGTGCGCGCGTGTGTGTGTGTGTGTGTGTGTGTGTGTGTGCGTGTGCGTGTGCATGTGTGTATGTGTGTGTGTGTGTGTGTGTGTGTGTGTGTGTGGAGGGTGTTAATAAGCCCTTACACCCTCCTGCACTTCCCTTACCTAAATGACTTTACTGATTGATCACAGTAAAGCTTCTCCACAGTGTAATGAAGGCTCGGTATGTTGGAACACCATTGACAGATTGAAGTGTTTCATTAATGAAAACCAAATCCTATAATTACTCATTCTGTCTCTGTTTTTCTCAATGACGCGAAGGAGATCATCTTTATCTCTAAGATATTGATCAACTAACCCTGTTGTTTCATGTACTTTCAAAAGGAATAAAAAATATTTTTGGCACACTACCACATAAAAACAGTGATTTTACATTGATCAAAAATGTAAACACGTTTTTGTTTTTGCTCTCATTTTTCATGGTTTGAAGTAAAAGATCTACTACTTTTCCTATGCACACAAAAGACTGAGCTCCCCAAATATGCTGACAAAATCCATTCCAATGAAATTTCAGAAAATTTGGCAGCACATTCAGTATAGTAAGCCAGCCCAGGCCCTCCATATCCGGCTTATTTACCTGCAAGATGGTCTGAGACCAGCCACTGAAGTTTGTATTGAAATTCTCTGGTCAAACCTACTGCTGGTCTCAGATCATCTTGAAAGTAAATAAACCAGAAGTAGATGTCCTGGGCTGGCTTGCTAGTCTGATTGGATTCTGCCAAATTATCTGAAATTACATCTGAGACTGCTTATGGTAGTGAAATTAAAATTCTGTTCACAGGCAACAACTCTGCTTCACATTCCTGCAGTCAACATGCAAATGGCACTCTCCCTCAAAACTTGTGACATCTGTGGCATTTTGTTGTGTGATCGAACTGCACATTTTCGTTTGGCTTTTTATTGTTACCATCCCAAGGCACACCTGTGTAATAATCATACTGTTTAATCTGCATCTTGATATGTCTCACATTTCGGTGGGAGAATTATGCTTGCAAAGTGTTTTTACAAACACAGATTAAATCAAATTTGTGAACATTTTTTTTTGTGTGCATAGAAAAAAGTATTTGATTCTTTCTTCAACTCATGAAAATTCTGAGCAAAAATGAAAGTGTTATGTTTACGTTTTTAAGTTAATAATGACAATAAGTTTGAGAGAGCTGTACTAAAGAACAAGAATAAAAAAAATAGAAATATATAAAATAAATATTCACAATGAATACACTAAATTTGAGACATTCAGATGACCTAATATGATTACTACTTAAGAACTTTGATTTCTGAAGTCGAATGTATGATGCATATCCAGCTAAATTGATGGTGTAGAGATATGGTTTTGTGGATAGTTAATTGAGTTTTAATTAAAAGGATAAACACAATAGCACACATTTTGAGCTGCGGATATTTCAATTTTATTGTGTTCTTTGAAAAATAGACATACTGTATATAGACACTGATATATTTGTTCTTTATCCAATCCAGCCTCCAATAAGTACGGTACATTTCATTTTTTTTAATTTCCCAGGAGAATCCACTGTTACATCAGGAGACACTTAAACTGGGGAATGGTCAGATTAAGAAAAATAATATCTATTTGGGATTGTAATGCAGAACTTTGGTCAATGTAAAGATAAAAATTAACTCACAATTCACAGCATGGAGCTACAAGTCAGCACATTTATTTATCACTTAATAACGCTCTGACCACATATGAGGGTTTGTTTTTAACAGCTTGGTTTCTTCTCTAAAGTGTAGGTTTGCAGCTTAACAGTGGTAGTTCCTCGAAAATGTCTGAATTATTAGTATCTTGTTCTTCATAGCTATAGCTACATGTTTGTGTTGTGTTTGAGACCAAGTGTGTTAAAATGACATCACAGAATAAAGTGGAGGTTGTCAGAATAATATGAAAAGATCAACTTACATGAACATAAGTAGCCCGCATAGCTATAGCTTATATAATGTATTTTTATATAAGCAGTATATAAAAACATATTGTTTTAGACAATATGTATCTGGCATTGTTTATGCATGGATTCGACGAGGATAAATTGTTTGCTAAAACCTGCAGCCTTGATGCACAGTAGGAGGCATGTTGCTTGATGGCACTTGGACTGTGACTACCACAAAAACATTGTTCTAACCAAGTACAAACAAACAACCAAGAACAGTAAAATGCTGTATTTTTACAGTATTTGTTTTGTCTGTGCAGTGAATTCAAAACATAAACAAACAAACAAACAAACACAAAACAACAAAAGGACAATTTAGAGTGCTGTGGTCAAACTATTTTAAAAAATATACTTAAATACATATAGACACATTTTAAAGGCAGCAAAACATAAGTATTAACAGCTTATGCTTGTAATTTACAGTGCATGTCAGTGCCAAGCTTGTATGGAATAAAAATTAAACTAAAAAACCTTTTTGATGTATGTTTCTCTGCTAAAAAGCAATTGAAGACACAATCAGTTGAAAACAAAAAAAGCTTGGTGATGCTGTTTGCTGTTCACCCTCATAATGAAGCTTCAAGTTTTGTGTGTGAGCACAGGAAGGCAGTTATTGTGTTGAAAGCATCTGCGGATCCAGACAGACTGTAAACAATAAGCGCTGTCAAACACGATGTATCTGATGTGATCTCACTGGAGAGCTGAACGCTCTCCCCTCATCCCCCTGTTATGTAACATAATCTGTCACATTGTCTGCCTCCCTTGAAACGCCCTTGCTCCATCTTCATTTTAACACACAGCACCTGCACATGTCTTGTCTTGCCAAATTATGACTGCTAGCTGAAAAAATGCGCATGCTTGGATGAAAAGGTGTGTGTATAAATACTTGCGTTTGTCAAAGGGAGAGAAAGAGATTAAGAAAAGAAGAGCCCGGGTAATGAAGTGTTTAGGAAATCACACTTTTTCCAGGATGGAAGGAATGATAAATGACGTCTGTTACCTAGAATGTAATCTGTTTGATAATGATATTGTTTAAGTGGAAACAGAGAAGATTTTTGATTGATTGATAGATTGATGACACAAACAAGGTGCGTAAATCATTGTGCAAACAAATCAGGAAGAGGATAATGTATTTGTTTTCCTTTGTGGCTATTGGTAGCTGTCTCACATTACCAAAGACGATCAGTCTAACTTCTTTGCAGTTACCATTCCCGGTAGCTGGCAGTTGGTGGAACATCCAACTTTGGACTATGGTGGCTGCTAAGCTCAAAAGCGATGTGGTTGTCTTTGCGACAGTGGTGCCAACAATAATACCACTTGGAAACGTCTGTTTCCATTTGATGTGACTGACTATGTTGTTCTGCATGTTCCATCTGGTTCAATGTACCTTTCATCAGTCTGTCTGGTCTAGGCTATTGATCTTGTCTGAAGATTCACTGAAAGAGACAAGGTCAGAGGCCTAATAAGACAGATGAAAATGTCAGTGTGAAATCTACCCTGAAGGTCCGTTCTAATGTGTGTTTATCTCTAATCTGTCCTGATGATGTGTGAACTTCCAGCAAATCATCTGTCAAGACTTCCTCTGGCTTTTTGTTGCATGTAGCACAAAAGAAGTATTCCTTTGCTAATGCACACGTCACCATGTTGTGTGTTTGTGATTGCCTGCTCTCCCCGTGTGTTGTAATGAAGTTGTGCTCCACACAGCACACACAAAATATTCTGCACATAGAAACACTCATCCTCTGATGTCCTGTTAGACACCAGGCAGAGATAATGCTTGTTATGTTCAGTGCTTCTTTTGATCATTTTCTGGCAATAGGGGGGCAATCACCAATAACTTCAAACTATGCTGCATCTGCTGCCCTGCACCCTCCAGCTGTAACAACATCCTCTTTTACAAAATGTTAATCCTCGCGACAGAAACACACTTTGTGGTGTTGTTAAGCAGCTGTGTTCTATTGATTTGTTTCTGTGGTTTGTGTTCTGGGTTGGGCTCAAGACCTGCATGTGCTTTGTCAGATCAGTATAAACTTCACACAACTGATGCTGAAACAGACGGCTTAAACTTTGCTTAGCTATATTAACTCTGCACCTATATAACCTTAAAATGAAGCTTTAATGTCAAACACAGCAAATGAAGATGAAGAACCAATACTATCAGTCATGTGAGTTGACCTTTCAAGAGAGAAAATGTACACGTAGGTCGACACACGCACACATGTTTGCACTCACGCACAATCTGCACACACTCACTTCTCATCACACACTTCTTCACTTTATGCCTTCATCTGGACTTCTGTCAGGTCTCTGACTTCACTGGCTGGATGTTCTGGACTTTGGAAAGTGTGACTGGCACCTTTCCCTCTCCGGGGGTCGGTGCCCTCATTATAGGGTTACCTGTGACAAAAGCAGTACTGCTATGTGGTATATTTATACAAAAAAGCTCAAGTACAGGAAATAACTCTTTCATTTACTCTTTGGCATGTATTTTTTAACATCCATTCCCTGATGTGTCATAACATCATAGAGGAGAGTGAGACCTTACCAACTGTTGCGTGCAGATCCGCCAACCTCTCCTTAAACTTCTGCTGCAGGTACAGTTCTTCTTTGGAGTAGCTTTTGGCAAAGGCAGACAGTAGGAGACCCGCAGCCATGGAGGTGCCTCCCACACAGAACAACACAGCGCCAGTCAGCTTACACACATCCAGCGCACGGTTGAAACTGACAGCGTGGCTGTTCAAGAAAAGGACAGTTAAGTTAAAAGCATTAATCAAAAGCCCAACATTGATGTTTGTGCAAACAATAACCAGAGGAAGGATGCGCCCAAAAGTTACCTAGTAAGAAAGCCTTTTATTTTTACAGTTATCTTAAAATAGTAAACTCTCTGTTACTTTATTGCAATTTTGTTGTCCTATAGAATCTGCTGCATGTGCATCCCTCTGAAAACAATGTGCTTATAAGCACACGTTCAAGGAAAATATAGAACATGTAACAACTGTTAATGTTAGATATTCAAGAATAGCTGTGTAAGAATATACATTAATCATCTGTCATTAATAACATGCATTGTTACTACCTGTCAACAAATAGAAGATCATCTTCACCGAAGGCTTCGATCCTGGCAGGAGTGGCATATCCCACCAAAACAACAATAAGGCCCGCAAACAAGATCAGGGTGCCAAACGCAAGACAGACCTGGCAAGGTAAGAAGAGGATATTTTGCAATTACAGTGTGGGTTACCCAAATATAGCAGGGGAAATGTAGTTTGGTTTGAGCCTGCTGAACATCAACCTCACCTTCCAGAGTAAAGAGCTCCACCTGCTCGGCGATCTCTGAATCTGAAAATCTTCATCACGTTCCCAGATAGAAGCTGTGCACTCCTCATAAAACTAGGGAAGAGATGAGAGGAAGGGAGAGGAGAGAGAGGTTTCCAAATATGTAACCCACAAGAGACGAGATCTAAAACCCTCAAGTTTCAAGTGACTGCAAAATGAGACTTTAAAGATGAAGATGAAGGTTTGTGATAGAAGAGAATGGTTGATATTTGTAGAAGGTATATAGAAAAATATATTTGTGTATGTGCATGTGTGTGTGTGTGTGCGTGTTTGTGTGGTTTTGCACCTGGTGTAGGTAGGAGCGGACTCCATACTGCTGGCAATTCCCACTAGCTTGAGCTTGCTCACCATACTCCGACCCACAGATCTCTGAGCAAGAAGTCATCCTTCACATCTGTCTACCTGCTTGAGATCACACACACACACACACACACACACGCATGAATGCATGGCTGCACCTTTGCTTTAAGAAGCCACCCACAAGATTTGTGGACAAACTGTCTCTGACTTTTACCCATGCATAAACAACACATAACATAAACATGTGCACACAGACATTCAGCTCATTAATACATTCATACACACAAGCATGTTCCCTCTAACACACACACACACATCGCCCGAAAGTTATATAACATTGTACTGTGAGGGCATTGGTGCCTCAGTACATTGAGATTAATGATGCATTCTCCTTGTCTGCAGTTATGAAATAAGCCATGAAATGCCCTCCCTTTTAGTTTTGATGTATTGCGGGCTGATTGCAGAGACATATAATATGAAGTTTGCCATTTACATTGCATATATAACAATTACTTTTTTTCCAAATAAAATTATATTTCTCACAGTGCACGCAATGTTATATGTGGTCAGATTTACATGTTGTAGGTTCTGTGAAACTAAAACTTGTAATGTAATGGATAAGCAGAAAATAATTTACCCAAACCAATGCAGTTTTACAGGATTCAAATATTTTACATAAAGCTCATTCAATTAGGGAATCTAACTAACTATTTAGTTACAGCTTACACTATCTCATATATTAACCCTGTTATCCTTTTCTTTCTTTTTGCTGCTTTACAAATAAACTCTTTCATCCAGATAAAAAACAAAACAAAAAAAAAAAATAAACAGAAAAACCCCACAGTAAAAATGATGCTCAAGGAACTGATATTTTACACACACTTGCAATTCCCCCAGTATCCATCTGAGATCCAGATGCATTTCACAGCTCAGTGCCTCTATACAAACACATGTAACAGCGTTTCAAGTTTCTGTCAGCTAGCACTAAATCTTCACTGCTGTTTATGTTGCACCACAACAGAAATGGAGTGGGGAACAAACTTGGTACTAAACACTGATCCCAGTGTGGGCAATGGTTTTAAAAATGCCAAAAGGATTTTCAAAAAATGAAGACAAACATCCAAGAAACACATTCATTCACAACATCTTATGGCTCCAAAGTATGAACCCCTATAATACACATGACAAATGGACACAGAAACAGCTCTAAACCAAGAAGCAGTATTTGTAACTTAATTGGCTCTCTGATTTATCAGGATGGTGATGTAAATCAGTTAGATCTATTGTTGATGTAATATACTCTGAAGTAAGACATGATAGCCCAAAATATTGTTGACTTAAATACTGTAGGAAATAAAATTGGGCTTGTATATGGAGGCACTTTCTGGTTAACTAATCAGGGAACTATTTACCCAAGCGTATGCAAGTGAGATTAGTTAGGGTAAATATTATTAGGGATATGTGCTGATGCAAGCTGTGCAGTAATAATAGGGAACTTTTAGACCTCTATCCTGTGATGCCATCAATGTCATTATACAACTACTGTGTGCTGAAACTGACTGTGAAAGAAAGGCATTGTTATTTAGGCCCCAAAATTAATCAGTCACTAAAGGACATAACCAGTAGCATGTTTATTGTTGCTTGTCATTGACAGCCGAGTGTAATGCTATAGTCACATCATGTCAATTACATTTATAGCCCAAAATCACATCAAAAGTCAATCAGAACAAAGGTAAAAACAGCTTTTTTTTTGAGTTACTGATAATGTTAACATTTTGGAGGGATCATTTAAAAGATGTCAGGACACAGCTAATATATTTACATTCTATTCTACAGACTTTTTTGTTTCAGTAAAAATCCTTACAGATAATACAGATGATAGATGTTCATATATGTGTCTCACTTATATAAATGTCTAACTGTTGATTCATATAGTATATGGGAGATGTCAGCGTTCTAGTCAGATAACATAAAATGAGTGTGAAGAGTGAAATACAGCATTAAGATGAGACACGCTGTTCCCTGGCACCTTGTGTTAATCATATTACCTCTTAATTTGTACCTGCTGAGGACTGTCATGAACATCTGGCTCTGCCCAGATGTTGTCAAGTCTCTTTGTACCCATATCTGCATATATTCAAGACAGCTTGAATATTCATCATCCAGGCAAGTAATGGAAAGCACAAAATATGGAAATATGAGAGATTGCTGGTTATGAACTGCATACTGTAGAGACTTCACTGGGGTTTAATCTATTTCCATTCAAACACTGACTTTCAGTAGGTAAAAGGTGTAATACATTTGTATTTTAAAACTTTAAAACTTTTGAAATATAAAATTGGCTTAATTTCTCATAGACAGTGTTCTTGACCTTATATGGCCCAACAAAAGCATAAAGAAAACACACATGCATCTAACGTAAATGGCCCAAGCTGACTTAGAGATGAGGTTTTTTGAATGAGATTGCTGCAATTTAATGTTACCACTGGGGGTAAATTCTAACAATACCACCAAAACAAATAGTAAACACTGCCAGAGAAATTCAGATGAGCTAACAGCTTTTAGATCTGTGTCTCTCTTGAGGTCATTTCCAGTGTTATCCAGGTGCATCCTCTCCTCTTTTGACATTTTCCTCATCCACAACAAACAAACTAAATTCACATCGACCTATCTTGACCTTAGTTTCGGTAGGTTGGTAGGTCTGCATCAATACAATCATCAAAATAAAAATGTAAATGCCCACATGTAGCGGTAACCCTGCCTACAACATATCCTATCGACCGTTGAACCGGGAGCTGGCCGTGGTGCTGAACGCCATTATTGTCATCCAGCCCTCAACCCAGCAGGAAAACACACGCAGACGTCATATGTGACGCCAGTCTGAAAACACACCTCTCCCCAACCCCCAATGAGACGCAAATAGAAACATTGCACGCCTTATAATAAAACTTACAGTCTTTGCATTAAAGAATTCGAACTAAGTCAGGTCGACCGACGTCTTAACCACCTTTAAAAACGTCATCTCGAAATTTGACATCTGCAGGTACAAGCTTCGGGTGGAAGTTTAATTTCATTTGATTAGGATACGAACGCCCGAAACACTCAGAAATTCGTATACAAACCAGCGCATTCGGTAAAAGGCGACAGCACAAAGTTTTTAAAATAACATGTTTGTGCCTAGTTTCTCCCTGCTACATCCAGATGTGCAAGATGACATCGCGCGCGAGGATGACACTGTTAAAGGAGTCCATGCAGGAAATATGATTTACCGAAATGTTATCATTTGAGCAACCTACAATCGCAGAAATATTGTTGAAAATCATTCAAATCGTCATTTACCTGTCATTCCCAGCTCGGAGAGTGATCGCTCGCTGCTGTTCCCTCAGCCGGGTCCCATCACTCTACAGTCACCTCTCTCTCTCTCTCTCTCTCTCTCTCTCTCTCTCTCTCCATCTCCATCGATGATTCACATTTTCAAGCTGTCCACTGCGCAGGCGTCACATCCATGACAACATATGATTCAATGGCGAATATAAATAACCAGGCAGGAGGGCTTGAAGGGCTAACTGAACAAAAGACACTCATTCAAGATTCAACATTGATGCCTAGATGAATGATAGATAGATAGATAGATAGATAGATAGATAGATAGATAGATAGATAGATGTTTCTAACTCATTTCTTCTGGAAGCAATGTCAGTGGAAAGCCAAGGGACAGCCTGACAGTGTATATACAGCTCCATCATATTATGTAACTATTCCAATTCACCTTCACCCAAATGCACATGTTGGAACAGATACAAAATGGCAATGTCACCAGCTTGAAATACAGCTCTTTGAGCACAAAGCCTGACTCAGTGGGATGTCATGCCAGTCACAGAAACACAAATGAAGACCTCCGGGTGGGGAAAATGCATCTGAGTCATTCATTAAAATCCACAGCAGGTACACAATAATGCAAATCACACACACACCATTTTCCAGAATTCCAGGCACATTCCAGCACAGTCTATTTTTAGCGCTGTCAATGACGTACACTGTTGAAGGAAGTGTTAGTCACCATCTCAGTGCTCCTTTAGAGAAAGGTACGACTAACCCACATCACGACTCCAGTACAAAGCACCTGTTCAAGAAAGATGCTTCCCTCATTCAGAGTCAGTGCACTAAAATGTGAGAAACTTTTTTTTTGACTTTTCCAGTATCAACATAAAAATGTATAAGCTGTTTCTTGGAAGATCAGTGCCACATGTTCACAAAGTTTATTTCTTGAAAGTGGCCAACCATTAACTTGTGGTGTGGAATGAGCCTTGATTGTGTCTATAACTTTATATACTGTGTATAAAATGTAGGGAAGTTTGAAATGGCCAAGTGGTGAGGTGTGAACCCTAGTATCATTTCAGATTTTTGGAAAGACAACCTCTGTACAAAAAAACCCCCATTGTGGAACAAGTGAAGGTTGTGCTAGCCCTGAAGACAGATCTGAATTCACTTTTCTATATTCCCACTGGACCTCACCATGAGCACATAAGTAGAAATTGTTATAATGATATCTTTTTGAAAAAGTTGGCTTGTTTTGTGTCTGGCTTTGGAATTTCATGTAAATGACACAAATAGGGCTGGGATCAATTTGCATGCCAATTACTATTCTCTCTCTCTGAGGTTCTGACTAAGTGACAGCTTAAATGAGTGAATCTTTCTTGCATCTCTGCAACATTAATCAACCTTTATTTAATTTCAATGGCTGTTTATTGAGAGGGAGAGAGAGAAGAGGAAAAGTTGTAACAGGATTACAGATCTGGAGGCAGAACTGATCTCGTTAAGTCAGTCTTTTTGATTGAAATACAGGATTTTAGCCAGCATCTCAAGCAATATTCAGAAGGCTAACCCATGCAGGTAGTCAAGAATAAATGCTAAACCACTGAGACAACAGCCAGTCAACAAACACCTTATGACAAATGAGAAGCTGGGTGGACAGGAAACAGGGTCAGGTGATGAGCTGAGGCAAGACAGACAACATTACAGCTCAAGGGAAGATGCTGAATGGTCTCTGTTAGCAGGCAAGTCAAGACTGGTTATGATGCACACAATACACAGTATGCTTGAGTAGATGCAGAGAAGGGAAATGAGAAGCTGGGAGCAGCAGTCAGCTTGACAATTATATTGGCTATTCTCAGGTGAAGATGCTGTTATGTCTCAAAGGAGATGTTGTGTTGCTTCTGATTCAGATGAGCATCTCAGTTTGCTTGTATGAGGTGTCATTTCATTAATAAAAAAATCACTAATGGTATTGAGGTTTATTTAGTTGTGTTATGTCATTACTTTGTGTTGCTTTGTAAAGAGCAAATGTGGCTCAGGGGGGAGAGCGGGTTGCTCAGTAATTGAAAGATCAGCTTCCGACCCACATGTTCTTATACTGAAGTCCGAAGCATGCGTGCATGTGAATGTTAAACTGAGTAGCAGCTGGCACCTTGTAGTTTGGCTTTGGTCAACCTCACTCACTCCACATGCGTCAAAAACCAACACTTGGTCAGTGGCCTGTTGGTGCCAGGTGATGAATGTGGATGGTCAGACTCTAGACTGCTGTTCATGTCCCGTGTGAAACCGAAAGTCAATCAAGTTATTTTAATAATAACTTAATGTAGCAGTATGTATAGCATACTATGCTAGTGGCACACTTCACAAAATGTTATATTACATTAGTAACAAACCACAACGTTTTTTTTTCTAAACCTAACCACGTGCTTTGGTTGCCTCAACCTGAGGAAATAAATCTACAAATGTTTTTTTTATTTTTATTTTTTACCAATGTTTGAAGTTTAATTTGAGAAAGACTATATGCATTTAACGAGTAGAGACTTAACATTTCCCAGTGAAAATTAAAGTTTAGTTTGAAAAGAGACGATGTATGCAGTAAGCCTACATTGAAACATCGTCCCTGAAGTTCAAATCTGATGCAGGAGCGTTACATAGTGCATCAATTTTGACGTGACGGGCCACCGACCAAGTGCCAGTATTCAAAGAATTGGGAGTGAGAATGTGTTGGAGGGGCTGGAAGCCAGAAAGGCACAATACAAGTGTAAATCCAGGAAAGCTGTTCATTATACACTTGAGATTAAAAAACAAATTATTATGTATTTTTGTGCACGTCAGAGATGAGTTTGCAGACATTGATCTTCAATTAAGACATTCTTTTGTTTATTTTAGATGTAAGATCAATAAAGGAAATAAATTCACTCTAAGTGTGTGTTTAGTGTATCCTGTGTTACATATGTTGGTTTGGCCTTTACATATTAAGTCAAGCCCATTGTGTTCAGTCAGAGTACAGTATTAGTGAGTGTTCAGTGACAATGCATCTCACCTTATTTGCCATGAGTGAAGTGGCACATACACATTTGTTGTTCTGCCAATGAACCACAGATGAGGATATGTGAAGGACTGGTGATCTATCAAGTGGGTGTCCCTGCCTTTTGTCTGATGTATGTTTTCATAGGCCTGGGCTCTATACAAAGCTAAAAAATATTTTTTAAAAAGTACAACAAAAATAAACACATGACTTGATGATGGACCGCTGATGGCACATAAGTGATAACATGACATGCTATTGAAAAGTAACTCTATGTCTCTCCGTTTACACATTTCAAAGCCCTGGCGAGTTATTGTTTCTTGAGTGGTTTCACAGTGTATTTTTAGATATCCCAGAATACCTTTCACAGCATCTACTTGCTGTAGCTAAACACTGACAAATGCATGCATTTCTGTGTTAAGGCACACACACACAAACACAGACAGTGGGCAATATGTTTTACTGAGGCCTTTACAACTTACCTTATTATTATTTCATGGGCGGGAGGTTGTTTGTTTGGTTGTTTTTGGAGGCCAATCCACATAAAAAAATGTGTTTATTAAATCAGCTCACAGATTAGTAAGTGTTTATGAGAACTGCTTTCAGGCCACAGGAACTAATAGACCTTTTCACTCCCATTTTTAAGATAAATTAGATCCAATTAAGTATGAGAAATTGAAGCTTTTCTAAGCTCTATGTTTAAAAATAGGTGATCTCTATCTGTTTGTCATTGGTTAACAAACTAATCTGTGCTGCCACATCATAAAATGACTTGTGCGTGTGCTATCACACTGCAGCATACTAATGCACTTTTGTGTGGAAGAAAATGTTCTGTCATTCTCTCTCTCTCTCTCTCTCTCTCTCTCTTGCTTGCTCGCTCACTCTGTACAAGCTGAGCATCTCAGAGTGGAGAGAGGCGGTTTCTATGGAGACGTGAAAAGGTCACCTTCAAGGAAGTTCTCTGTGAGCGTGTGCAGAATGCCAGTTGGATAATCAGGCTTCCTGTAATGACTGATAACAGACCACGGCTCATTAGAGAGAAAGAGGGAGATGTGGTGGTGGTGGTGGTGGTGGGTGGGGGGGGGGGGGGTCGGAAGAGATTATTAGTCATAGAGCAAAGAAACAATGGGACAGTTATTCTAATGGTATGCCGCAGTTTTAATGTGAAATGTAGTACAGTATTCAATCTTTATTCACACATAAAGTGAGACAAATTGCAGATATAGTAAAGCAGCCAATATGATTTTACTCTCCCCTCTAATACAGGTAGATTGTTTTCCATATACACAGCACTTACTGTCGCTACTAACATGAGAATTTTTTTTTTTTTTTTTTTTTAAGGTTTCCGGAAAGTAGGCCATATTTGCCTGTTTGACAGAAACAAGAGGACTTTGCTGTCATGTGGAGCATTGCTACCTGGCTGTCTGGCAGGACACTGTGACCTATATTAGCAGCAAGGCTACACTGCAACATGAGACACCACCTCTGTACAAAGGCGATAATCATAACCAGCCACGGTAACCTGCTCAGAACAGTTAAATGATGATTATAATAAGATGCACAAATCAAGATCCTTTGTCTGAACTTTGCTGTACATCTGCTCATCCAGTGTCTCAAAGTATCATCACCCATTTTTTTAAATACAGCTTTAAGTCTATTTAAATCATTACTTCGAGAAAGCGTATCCTTGGTTTCCACATGCATTCGTGGTTGGAAATGTTTTTCATCACAACTCTAAAATAGGATGTGGGTGTAGGCCAAGATTGTAGCCATTAGTTTTCTGAGTTGGGTTAACTGGGGGAATGTTTCCCAGTTTTAGTAATACCCAGTTTTAGCTGCCTTTAAAGTTATTTAAATTTTTTCTTCTCTCTTTTTTATCCTCAAAGCCAGTCCCCTGTTTCTGTGCTATCTGTGCCCTTTTATGTTTAATAAATTAATGACGTCTTTACATCCACAGTAGCCTTTTTTCTATTTGTTAGTTTGTCCATATTGTTTATGCACTAACTGGTGAATAAAGTTTTTTTTTTTTTTTTTTAAACTGTCCCCACCCACTAGTCTACATTAGTCAGGTGTGCTCTTCCACTCAGGTGTAAGGGGGCGTGGTCAGAGGGGACAAAGGAGGGGGAATTGTTTGTGGAGGGCATTTTGATTTGTTTGGTGGGGAAAACAGGGAAATGAAGTTGAAGCTGTGCAGCCTGCCACAGAGAAAAAACACATTTCATTCTTTTATGGTGGTACCTCAACCAATTGCAGAGAGCAGTGAAACCAGTGTATATGCTGACCCATAAAGATGAAGCAAGCCATCAAACTAAGGCAATTCAACTGCTGGTGAGTTTGACTCTCTTTTTGACATTTTCATATTGTTTTTTGCCTGGTTCTGATTGCTGCATTTTGAAAGGAGGACATTGCGCATGTTTGTTTTGGTTGGATTAGTCTGCCATGAAAGTTGGACAAATTGGACAGTGTAGTGGACATTCTGCCTGTTATACCTCTTGTGCTCTTATTTGGGAAAGGAGACTGCTATATGAAAAAAATGTGGTCAAGCTTACATTTAAATAATGTTTTAGTTGTGTCTTTTGGTGGTGTCACTAGGAAATTAAAGACAGTTTATTTGCTGTCCTTCTTTGACCCTAGTCACTAGCTCTGGAATTTAACTAGGTTTACCTTTTAAACTGATTGTTCCAAATGGTCACAATAAAGCTGTAACAAAATCATCATATTGGCAACTTAAAAGACATAGCTGAAATGAGAAACTTTGTGTCCACAGGGAGAGATTTAGATAAGTTCATTTATGGTCATTTCTTGTGGGGTGGGCTACTTTAATGCACTTTCTGCTCACCTCCCCAATGAGACCTTTTGACAGTTTCAATTAATACAAAATGCTGCCGCTAGAATACTGACAAACACAAGAGAGAATACATTTTTCCAGTTCTTAGATCCTTGCAGTGGCTTCATGTTAAATATAGAGCTGACCTTAAGGCCTTACCTGCTGACTATAAATCTGACAGTTGTCTGGGCCCAAAATAAATTGCAGATATGTAGAGTTCAATCCAAATGTGGTGAAAAGGCTTGGCAGATCCCCTTTAAACTAAGATTCACCCCTACTGTAGCCATTTTTAAAACTAACTTTTATGGTATATTTATTTATTTCATTAAATTGATTTTTTTTTTAAACAAAAAACTCACCTGTGCTTTTATTTTTCTTATTTTATACTTACCTAATTTTTAATCCTTTGATATTTCTTATCCTTTGCCTGTAAAGCACTTTGAAAAACCACTGTCTATGATAAGGTGCCTTCTCTGCTGACAGACAAAACAAAAAAACAAACAATAGCCAACCACAAAGTCAGGTCTATGTCATACATAATCTTACTATATATATATATATAGGATATATATGCACATATAAAATAATTATGTGCATGGACCAGGTTCTTCTCTCTCATACATAATCTTACTATATATATATATATAGTATATATATGCACATATAATATTATTATGTGCATGGACCAGGTTCTTTATCTCAGTATTGATCAAATTGTTTTACATTTTATGCCCTATATTCTCTCTACACTATCTTGTTATGATTACATGTCCTGAGATAATGGATCCCATAGGCACACTATTATGATGGCAATGATCTTTCTTTGAATGAGATTAATTTATAAAGCATTTAAGTAGTTTGACACAGCACATACTTTGCTGTTTACGGTTTGTACAACTGTAAACAACAGCACTGGAGTCTGTAATTATTTCCTATTAACAAGGCTGACATCTACTGGGCATTGTGGGCTTTGCATCAACTCTGAATAACTGCTGTGCACATTTGGTATTAGCTGAGCCACACACTCCATAGTATGTTTTGCCACTTATGTGTCATAAAAGTTTATTCAGGCGTTTTGGCTTATTCTATTGTATGTACTGTTTGCCCAGTCATTTTTAAATAAGATTGTAGTGTTCATAACTTCCAAACTATGTTGGTGTAACTTTCGTAACTCAGTTTGTCAAACATTCTGTGTCTGAGTGTTTGACATAAAATCAACTCAGCCTGTAACTGGAGCTTTTTTTTTTCCTATAGCTCGAGGCTTGTGCAGCTCTCAAATTATATAAGATTTATGTCATCAAATTACTTTCTGTGCACATCATAACAAGAATGAAAGACATGGAGTCAATGACAATATGTTTTAGTTACAAGTTTTGCATCAAAACTGAATCAATGCTATTTTTTTTAAGTCTTCCACTCAAACCATTGATTAATAATGCTTTATTGTGGGTATTTGTATAACGCAAGTACACATGTTTATAGCTGAACTGCATTAGCCCTTCCCACCTTATACTTTATGATAGATGAGAGCGAGGGACACCTGATATATTCATCTCAGGAACCTTAGCCTCGGTGTTGATGTCCATTCTTCATCTTATTGATTCCTCTGTCACTGTGCCATACCAGGGCTGGGAGCTCGGACTTTCCACTTTTGCCATGCTGTATTTCATAAACCATTGACTGGAGGGGCCAAAAAGGTGTTGCTCTGATGGAAGTGATCTTTCTCTGTGGGACAAAGCTGTCAAAGTTATAGCCATACAGACGTTAAAGTGTGGCAACATTTATACAGTCCCAAAGTATGTTGGCACAAGTGAGTAAAATCTGAGCAAAACTTCAATTTAACTTCAAATTTAGATTACTGATAATAAAGTTGGATTTGCTGAAATTAATTGTGTTAAATCAGTCTTTATCCTTTCAATGTGCCCTGTGTTAGAATAATGGAGACATGATCACAACAAAGAGCACTTAGATTGCACTATTATACAGCTCTTACTGGAGATAGTCTGGAACCAGTTCTCTAATTTTTCAATAATTTAGAATCGTTTTAGCAAATGAAAGCTCAAATTTCTCCTAAAAAACATACAGCTGTTACACAAATGTTTTTGTTTTTTTTAAATCCTAATGCATCATAACTAACGATATCCATTAAAATTGTGGCCAAAGGCTATCTGTTATTCTTAGCCTTCAACAAAATCTAGTTATGAGAACACATTGCTCATATTTCCTGTAATCATGTATTCACAAACAGAGAAGCTTCAGGGGGATACAGGCAATCAGGTTAAAATGGTAAAGCCACAGTTGGGGATTTCTAAACACATCAGTCACAAACATACTCTAAGGTAGGCGCACAGCTATATGGGCAATCGTAATTTTATAATATTTTTCTGTATAATGAAAGTATAACAGCATTAGACACTTCAGATACAAATTAAACTTATACTGTGTTTTGTTATAAAATTGCCCAGATCCAGTTTCATCATCCATACATTAAATCATGCATAAATCCTCATTCAGAGCATACAGCAAGTGTTTATGTAAATCAAAATTACATTATACCATGTTAAGCACCTCATTTTTTGTCTTTTTTTTTTCTTTACAATTCTAGTAAAAAGAAAATGTTTATATTTGAAATGCAATAGTACATGGGTATCAATCATTATCATACATCATTCATAAATAACGGCAAGCGATTTATTAAGCCTTTGTGACAAGTCTTTACCTACAGGCCACACCACACATGTACACAAACAGTTTCTGGGGCTATAGCCTTGTGTCCCTCCAGTGATCCTCAGCTACCCCCGTATTTTAATTGTACCATTTCAAACATTTGCACTGAGTGGTCATCAGTCACCGGTCTATGGGGGTTGATGTATGAGTCTGAGCTGTAATAGTCTCTGCTTTGCTCTCCAGGCACAACATCACTTATGAGAGACACACTTAATAGCAATTAATCATGCTGGATCACACCCCACAGACTCTCGCGCATGTACACATGCACACTTAAACACACGCGTGAGTGCGCACACACACTATAGAACATTTGCTAGGGCAATTTTGCAGTGGTCGGGCTGATTTTCGGCAAGTCTGAGGATTAGTTGGCTTTAGGTTAAAGGCTGGGTCTAGGTAGATTAGAGATGGCTTTGAAGATGTATTATTTGGTGGTTAGAATCTGAGGATCTTCAGCAGGATTTGAAAGAAGGCAATGTTTTCCAAAGGCTTATAATTTCAAGTTCTTGATAGCATCAGCAAACTGTTTATTTTCCCTACATAAATCATGTAGTGGGCCCGCCACACAGTTTGAGAACCACTGTTTTAAACCAAACCCAATCACCAAAATAATTGCTGGTATTTTACATTTGTGCAAATCATGAGTATGTAACATTTTTTAAGTTATTATGCAGCAGATATTTTGAAACTTCATAAATCAATAACGCTTTGGTCAAAGTGTGGTTATGTTTAGGCACAAAAAACACATATAAATGAAATCACAACTATGTAACTTGCAAATGTAGTGCATTCATAGTTTGCAGAAATGTACAATATCAATGTTTTCCTGTCTAAACATAGTCACTATATAAAGTTTTTACTCATTCTTTGAATTAAACTTACTGAACCTGGCTGCTTCATGCAATCTTGCACCTGCCTCACAGTCAGAGAATGGGGTCCAGCACCTCTTCCATCTACTGCTCTTTTTGTAGTCTGAAGATCCATCTGCTGTTCAGTTTACTCTCAACCCCCTCTACTCTGGTTCTCTTCCCCTCTCTTTCTCCACGTTTCTCTGTAATTGGTCATTTAAATGAAAAAGCTTTAAATTGGAGGATTAGAGGTGCATGTCTCTCTCTTCCTTTGAGAGAGAGAGAGAGAGAGAGAGAGAGAAAGAGAGAAAGAGAGAGAGAGAGAAGAAGGGAGAGAGGGGAAGATAGGGATGTCCTTAAGAACAAAAGCATCTGGAAGAGGCCTCCTTTGCTCTCTCAGTTACCGTGGTTACAGGCTGGCAGCTTGTGTGTGTTTGTATAGTATGTGAGTCTGCAATGTAAGTATTTACTATCCTGTGCAGTTGAAATATCTTGATTGAAAGAAAAAATCATGAAAGATTCATGATAAAAACTTAATTCCAGAGATGAGGTTGAAAATCACATTTTTAGGTTGTGATGAATGTACAGTAGCAATTGGTGTGGGGAGAATCGGGACTGGATTAGAACAAATGTTAGTCAATGGAAGGCACTCAGAAGTTTAAACGTCTGCCCGAGTGTGTATTCGTGTGTGTCTGTGTGCACGACTGTGTGTGTTTGTGTGCAGGCTGGCAAGCAACTGTCACCACGTGGCAACAGCCAACCACGCTTCACTGCTGGCTGCGCCAAGCTCTCCAATTACAGAGGCCAGCTCTGCCAAAAGCCCCCTCTTTTCCTCTCAATAGATGGGATGACTGGGCTGCATCCTCTGACACACATACACACACACACATGCCTCCCTCCCCTCCCCTCCTCTCTTCTCGTGGTGCACCTGCCTCCCTGCTCTCCAGGCCAGCTCAACTCCTATCAAAGGAGCTGAGCTCTTTTCTTCCAGAAAGCTAATCCAACACCTGTCTCCGGGCTTTATACTGGGAATAGAGGACTGTGTGCTGTGTGAGTGTGAATGCAAGAGTACAGTGTGTGGACAGGAGAGTGTGTGTGTTTTTTGGGAGAGAGAGACAGTTTGTGTTTCTGCTAGATCAAGAGCAAAAAAGAAATGGTGTGTGTGTGTGGCTCTTTTATGAGAGGATTTAAGAATGGACATATGGAGGCTACAAGGCAGACTGCATTCTTTTAGTAGTAATGGAGTATCAAAGGGCATTTTGGGAGTAGATGGGGTTTTATTTTTCAGGGGGTCAGATTAGCAGTAACACAGAGACCAAGAGAGCTTTTATTCTGCTGTGAATGAATACTCACTGTAACTGTTGAATGTCTGTTTTTGGCAGAGTGAAGATATATGTCCCAGACACATTTTGCAACAAATAATGTTACACAGAAGGCATTCAACAAGCATAAAAAGTTGCTCCTACAAAGACCAGACTCCAAGTCTTCAAACACTTTTTTAAAGGATTTCCTTGTCATGAGGGTTGTTCATTTACCATTTGAGGCAGTCTTTTTTGCCCTACTTCTGCCTCAACTGTGTTGCCACTGTGTTTAGCCTCTTTGAGTTGCGCTACTTCTTGTGTCATTTGGGAACTTATAGCTTTAGAAACCACCATGCTAAGTGTTACAGACGCTCTGTGTTCATAACATGGATGGTGTTCTGGTGCTGTTGCTCCATAAACATGGGGAGCCATTGAAATATTTTGCCATTTTTTACAGACTTTAATTTAACAAGACGACTCACATCAGACCCTCTGAAGATTCGCCTCCAGCAGCAGGGGTCTCTCAAATTGGAAATTGGAGGTAAAATAAATCTAAGATTGCTTCCCTCCCTGTAGAGTCCTGAAAATGGCTGCAGGGGAGATATTAGAGAGAGGGCTGAGAAGGAGAGTTAGATGGATAGAAGGCGAGGGCAAGGAAGAAAACATAAAGGGAAAGAGAGGAAGAAAGAAACAGCCAAGACAGGGAATAAACAGAGAAGGTGAGACAAAAATGGAGAGAATTGCAGAGAGAAAAATCGAGTTAATTTAGCCTTATTCACTTTAGCCATCGGGGCCTGAAATAGTCATTTTACCAGTAACGGGCTCTGAAACCTCTGGTGCATGTCAGGGAAAATGCATGAGTCTGGATACATGTCTGTGCTTGCAGATGTGTCATGGATTTCACAGCATGTGGGTGTGTACATACTGTTATATGTTCCTCCAGTCGTTGGTGGAGCGCAATGATTGGACATACTTAATCGCGGCATGCCAAACTCCTGCAAACATGTGTTACTGAAAACAAAACAAGGTTTATTTGAATGTGCCGATGTGGCTGCAAGTGATCGGTCACACCATGCACACGTGATTTCAGCACTGACAGTTTGTCTCTGCCTCAACATGTCCTGACATGAAAAGTGCTCGTTAGATTATAATCTAAATGTGTTACTGGGTCAAGTATTGGAGATAGCAAGATGCATGTCCAATTGATTGGCCACAAGAATGGAAGATAAACTCATAGCCATGTGATACGCAATTACAGAGTCTATGGGTTGTCGGATATTAAAGTTCTGACCAATGATTATGCTTCATATTTAGCAAAAAGCATGGTTTGTATGTCATTCAGAACATCTATAGAAGAGTACTGGACAATGCTTGGCTTTGTTGAACAGGCTCAATAACTTTAACAGATTTCCATTTAGAGTAAATGGAAATCAGTCTTTGCAGAATTCAAAGTCTGATGGAAAGAGACAAAGAGGAAGCTACAGTGGGTGAACAAATGCAAGCAAACATATAAGATAATTGTTTATTAATTGTTTTAACTATGTTGTCATTATTTGTATTTAATTTGTGTGTAACTCTGTTGTTCCATAGGAAGCAAATCCCTGGGGAAGAAAGATGATGACACCACCTCCAAAGGAAGAAACAGGAAAACAGGAAACTCTGTCCCCCCTGTAAACCCAGTTGTATCCCAGTGGACATTGAGGTGCAGATTACTGGGCCGACCCTGGAAAGGGATGCTGTGACATCTCAAATGAGACAAGGATTGGTCAGGTGAGCTAAAATCATATCCCCTGGGAGATGGATCATGAATATTTTGGACACTTGGAGATTTTTTTGCACTATCCCAACTGCCAAAAAGGCATATCATAATCCAATGCAAATTAGCATTCATGCTCCACAGAAGATAAACCACAGCTTTTCCTCTAAAGCCACCCTCAGGATAGATTTTAGAGTTTTACATTCACTACTAGTTGGGAACAATAGCAAAACTGTTTGTTTTGTTTGTATGTGAGACTTTAATTTTTACGGGGTATAAATAATCAGTCTGGTCTCACTCACAGGGTGTCAAAATACACCCCATAGGCAGTGTCCCACACCCATGCCTAGCTTTCCACTAACTCATCGAATTTTTAAAAGTGTGAAAGTACACTCATATGTGCCACCCAAAGCCAGGGGTTTTCAGCAAAATCTGCAATCTTTTCTTCAACATGACCAAGTACTTTTGTTGAATAAATTAGCAGCTGGAACCTTTTGTGATTTACCTCATGTGACTAGAGCCTACAGCAATCTTTTCTTAACCATGACCAAGTACTTTTACAAGCTTAAACCTAGGTAATAATACAAAAGGCTGCCCCTTGGCATCATTTCAGTAACACCTGGGTTTTCAGCCTAAGCGGCAAAATATGACAAGTAGATGAGATCACTTTCCGTGTAGCCTGTAGAGGCTGTAAACCTAACATGTGCAGCTCATTCACTTTTCGAACGAAAAATAGGTTAGACAGGCTAAAAGTTGTTTTTTTGGTAACGAAATACACAATCATTTAAGTTTTGTTACTCATAAATGTGTCATTTCAGCAAACAGAGGTTGCCATTACTCTGGCTCGTCAAATGAGCCAAAAACAATGTTCTCACTTTAAATCTATCCAGGTAACATGTGCCATGTGAAAATAACACAACAGCATTTGCATTGCTTTTAAATGAGCCTGCATTACTGCCTTATGGAATTTATATTTATTAAAATGAGTTACATCAAAAGTTAAATCAATCTAGATGTTTAAAAGTATTTCTGAATTTCAGTGTCTGCACCACTGCTTCAAACAACAATGTCAAGAGTAAGAGGGTCAATTTTTTGTTTGGAACAAGCTAATCAAAATATCTTCATGTTGGTGAAACAACACTTTTGCCATGATGACATAGAAACACACTTATGCCTAAATGACCTCCCCCTTAAGCTCCAAATAGGTATATTTACTATCTGTCATTTGCATCTGATCCCTCTCACATAGTCACATAAATGCATGCACACATTAATCCTTTCCTCCATGGAAACAACACACTTCTACACACTTTTATCAACTTCCACACGCACGCACGCACGCACGCACGCACGCACGCACGCACGCACGCACGCACGCACACACACACACACACACACACACACATACACTTTTCTCATGTTTACCCTTTGCGCACACAGTTGCATTTTGCTGAGTGCCTTAGAGGTAATTTATACTCACTTTTCCATTGCAATGAGATTATAACTGTGTCATCCGGTACTGGCTAAGCGGGGCTGGTATAACTGGAAGCATGATGAAAAAGGACAACTGGGTCTTTTCTCACACTGAAGCTCACACACACACACCAGCCAGGCTGTTAAACTCATATCAACAGAGGCTCACTGGATTAGCATATCTGGGTGAGATAAAGAAGCAGACGATGGTTACTTAACTTTGACTTAATGTCCCCCATCTGCCTCTTTCTATCTCTTGCTCCTGCTGTCTGACTGTCTTTGTCGTCCCTTCTTTCTGTTATAAATGAATGGTTTTTTTATTCTCGCTCGTGCTCATTTTGTCTGTCATTTTATGACTAATTGTCTTAGTATCTGTCTTTCTCTCTGTTTCTCTGCGCCACTCTATTTCTCTCATTTTTTGCCTCTCGCACTCTTCCTTCCAGCTTTTGGCAGATGATGATATCAATGAAAGCACATTCATATGACAATAAATTCCTTATCATATTGCATCCACCGCCAGGCTGCGGGGATTATCTATTTGTGCATTAAACTGGTCTGTCTCTCAGTGCACACCACTGACACTGCAAATCAAGGACATCTACCGAAAAGTACATTGAAAAAGTCCACCTGCACAAATAGACACACGCAAAACACTCACAAAACATGTGCATAACAGTGGACATATGCACAATAAACACATAAGATTTCACACCTATGCATAGACACACAACACACAGACACAGGGATAAACAAAGTTTATACCCCATGCTCAAGAAATGTCACGGGTATGTACATGAGATAGAGGACCGTGACATTTTATTCCCATTTTTGGAATTTTGGATTATCCAGATAAGGATGAGATGGAAAACGTTGCATGGTGTCTACACAGCATATCAGCACGGTTTAAATGGGATATTCCTTAGTCCCCTAGTTTCCATGCATGAGTAAAATACCAATTGCTTTGCTAAGGTTATACTGCAACATAGAGAACTGCAATGTGGTATACTCTGTATACCGCTTGTATTCTGGGGAATTACAAATAAATATACTATAAATGTATTATAGTTTGCAATGAAATAAAAACATCAATACATATCTCACAATGCGTATCATCATTCCAGTCTTAAATTAGTTTGTCTTTATTTAGTATGTCTTTAATCGTCAATTAAAATTCACCTAAAATGCCTATACATGGCAGACCCCAAGTAAACTAAGAACTGTTCTTGTTTTATTTTAAGTGCATGTAGTTATACATACATAATATCATTTGAAAGGTAACACTTAGTCATATTCACTCTAAGTGCCTGTCTCATTGAGTAAAATAAGTTTCAACACACTGACATAAAAGAGTTTTTTAATCTTAACCTACATATTTTCCACTGTAGGTGACTAGAACTGAGAGGATAGTATGAAACCTCACCAAATTCAAATTAAAAGCAGATATCAGTTAGAGTTGAGGGATGAATTAATATCACAGAAAATGAACATTTGCTAAATGTTTTTGAAGGTTCTGTCCCAGACCTTTTCAAAAAGAGGGTAAAAAGATGTGCTGAATGTGTGAATATGAGTGGACAACAAATCAACACAGACAGAAATGTCTTTTTAGGTGCGTATTGTATATATCTAGGAAACCTAAATTGGTAAGGAAGAATGTTTTTTACCCTTAAAGACAACAGAGGAGCCTTTTTTCATCCACTGCTGTTCATTTACAAGTACAACAGACTGTAGTGCTGATTGGCTCAGTAACCTCAGTCAAAAGGTCAAAGTTCAGCCACCATTTTGACAGCAACCAATCTGCATCTTTACATGCAAATTGAAGAAATTATAAATAAAATGTGGAGAAATATTAACATTTGAAAGGATGCAATTGCAGTGCATGGATATCTATGGATGTAATGATGTGTTTGGACTAAGTATTTTTCTGGATTTAGATAATATGTATATATGAAAATGCATGAGAATAATGGCAACAAATGTGGATCTCTGGATCATGATAACACATCATACGCGAGTTATAACTCTTTATTTGTTTATTTTTTGTCTACAGAAGCATTTATTGAGCCTGCTGTGGTGATTGTATCTTGGATTGGGCCGCATCAATCGATCTGCAAGGAGCGTAACTTTTGAATAATGGGTTGGGTGAGTAAACCGCTTAAACACAGCAAATACAGCAGTTGTTTACATATCATAAATCATGAAATAAAACCTTAGGGGCCATGTGGGTGGGCTGTTGGGTTTCTAAAAGAAAGTATTAAGAACCACGAAATATGTGTTTTTAATTATGCTTTGAAGTGACTTGCTCTGCGGTTTTTGAGTCATTGTACTTTTATATTCAATCAAAAAGCATGATAAAATTATGGAAACACTCCCACTGGTAGATATTTCAGAAATGACCATTTCTGTATTTTAGTGTGGAGCAGTTGCTCAAAGGGTACCAACTTCCCTTTTGTTTGTGACAGTGCCCATCTTATTTTTGTGATTTATTTTTAGTTTCAAGATATGCATAGATAATGAAAGCAAGGATATGAGTGATACATGCCATTGCAGTTAAAAAAAAGAAAAGCTATTGGTACGTTGCTTAACACATTGTTCAGCACTATATGTTATGAAATCCAAAAATTCTTGCATAGAATAATGCTCTCTTTGGTACCATGCATCCTTACTACTGAATGTTTCATATTAAGATCAACATACACATATCTCCAATGGGATTTTGTAAACGTATGTGAAGGACCAAACATAAAGCAAGCTCTTTTTTTTTTTTTTTTTTTTTTTTTTGCTGCAGTTAAACCAGCTAGTAATATTTGTCTTTGATGCTGTGAAATATTTAATAGACAAAAGTCATTAAGGAGCAAAACAGTGAGGGTGCTTGCTACTTCACAATTGAGAAAACTAGTTTCCAAACAAAGAGATGCATCATCACACGGCCAAATCCATGTGCAGAAAAGAACTGATGAGACCATCTGTACATAGGGAGCAAATTGATGAAGAATTAAGCTTAATCAAGAAATGCTTCTTAGAGGTGAGATAAGTTCTGAGTAAGATGTTAAGGTGGCTCTATTGATGAATGGGATTTTTGGAAGTGTCAGGTTTACATTTCCAGATCCTGTCCCAGTCCTTTGGTTTATTCCCAGTCAGGTGTTCAAGGTCTTCAGACCATACTTGTTCAATATACAGATGCTTGTAAGACGATACAGAAAACAATGAATGCAGTTTTCAAACTGCCCATCCCAATAATGTTCAGCCTGTGTAATTTTGAGTTTAGTCCAATTAGATAATGTCCATTATAGCATTCTAAAATATTGGTCTGAGTAGAATTAACCTTCCCTGATTGCCTGATCGGAGCTGACTTTCTTCTGCATTAGAGCTGGACTTCACCAATCACCTATGATAATGAAATCAGCCCGCATTACATTCCACAATTTCACCTCTTGCACAATCTGAATAACAGTGATCCATGGACATGAATGCTCCATTTGAATCAATGGCGGTTAGAAATGTCACAGCCATACATAATCATAAGGTTGACCCAGGAGTGATGGTTAAGAAACCAACTGCACCGAAACATATGAATCTCTATTTTGGACTAAGTTAGTGTTTTCATCTGTCAGGACTTAATGGTGCTATTAGGCAGCTCATTGGCATTTGCTGCATCTCAGAATGAATGCGTGCAAATGGCTGTTCGTCCCACAAGGGGACACACATGCACAGGCACCCACACAAACATATACACAGACATATACACATGTACAGTCAGTAATACATTTGGCTGTACTTTGTAGGCATAATGATAATTTATTCAGTTCACTGTCACCTGTCAGTGTAATTGAGATTTGCTTGCCACTGACCACCCATACTGTCTGACTGACTAAGTCCCTGGGGTAAAATAGTGATTGTGGATGCAGCCAGATACAGTAATTCAAATAGATAGCTACTTATTAAAAGGGGTATACAGGCATGTTCTGTACACGCAGACAAGAATGTGTTTCCAGGCACACATTAATGACTGTAGATGTTGCAATGACACAATCATTTCACTGGATGGCTTCAGAGAAAATATGCACACGTACAAACATGATTACATCAACAGAAAATGTACACATTCATACATACACACCTACGCACACATGCGGAGGAAAAAATAATGACTGGAAATTTAATAATTCTGTTGGATAGCTGCACGGTGACACAAATATACATTGACATACCTTATGCAAATGCATAAAAAACACTTTCACTCACCATCACATGCACATATATAAACATGGCAACCTCCATAGCAACAAGGGAAATTCAGTGTTGGCAATGTGAAATGATTTACAGTAATTTCACCAATAATGTAATTCCCAGTGGTGCATAGTAAATGCAAAATGGAAAGCATTGCATTAAGGGCACATTGTGGTGGCGCTTCTTTAAGTTGATTTGCAATTATCCTTAATACAAGACACTTAAAATATGTGTAGCTCTACCTGTCTTCCCACTGTTACTATGCAAATGACTGTCTTAACATCCTTACCTCCTCTCTTGGCCTTTCTCTTCTCACTTCTCTCCAATTTTTCTCTCTTCCCCCTCCATGTCTTCATTTTCCTATCACTCCTTCTCTCTCCCTTCTCTCATTTACCTCACTGACGGATCCCCCACCTGCCTCAGATAATAAGATACTCCCACTGGCCTGCGAGACTCATTCCCCCAGCATCCATCACTCCCCGAGTCACATTACTGCCCTTTACAAGCACCAGGATGTTTTTCGCCTTAATTGTAGCCGTATACATACCTCACCCCCAAGTAATAATAAATGGTCTTGTCCTCCATTATGGCCATTAGGGAACTCACACTGAGAGTAGCATGCCGCCCACAGTGAGGACGGCTTGTTTGGAGTCAGGTGTTGTAGCCAAGGAGAGGAAGAATGTCCCTTCGTCTTAAAAACGCATGTTAGGGCATTCAGCATTTTTGTCTCTCTGGCTTTGTCTCTTTCTCTTACTCCAGACAAGCACACGAGTATCTAGAAACACCAGGTTGGATCAGAGGAGAGCAAAGAAAAGACTGAGTCTCCAGGGATTGAGCAACATTATACGTCTGGAACCAGATGCCTCAGACAGAGAGCCAATTTCTAACCAAGAATATGACAGTTGCCCCCCTGGCCAGGAGATGGCAGTATGTTCCCATCATATTGCAAACACCATGCCTTATACTGTAGTACTAGAAGAGCAGGATGTTTTACAAAAAAACATTCAAGATTGGATGCTCAGTAGGGCTTGAATGAAAAGGTAGAGGTTGAATGACTGACTGTCTACAAGCCTATGCTTTTTACTGATCTGGCATTTATACAGTGCTGGTTCTCTGATCATGCAAATATTTTAAAATGCCAAAACAGTTAACTAATGCTGGGTTTTAGGAGGTAATGTTGCATTCCACATTGAAAAGAGAGACTATGAGTGTGGGTTTTTTTTGTTGTTGTTTTTTCTCTCCAAAACTCATTTACTTAGCATTAAGACTGAAAATATTATTTGGAAAGCTGAAAAACACACAACAGGGTGCATCTGTAATTTTTTATTATGCTCTTTATGGTGTATGCAACAGTTATATTATGAGCATTAGTGATTTACAGCCCTTACAGAATTTTTAGGGGGCTATTGCTGCATTTTTGCTGCAGACAGCAGCTCTATGGGTTGCTTGGTTGGTCAGTCGGTCAGTCAGTTAGTTGGTCATTCACAAATTTTCCTATGCTTTGACAGCCACAGTTTTTGTCTTAAGAGGGTGAAATTTCACGTGGAATTACTCTGTGTGTGTGTGTGTGTGTGTGTGTGTGTGTGTGTGTGTGTGTGTGTGTGTATGTGTGTGTGTCAATGACTGACCTATGACAAAATAGAGCAGGACTTCTCAGACTTTGGCTCATTTACAGTCTTTCCACAAAATCTTGTTAAAGGACAGCTGACCAAACTCTGGTCGCAGCTATTGGGATTTTGCACTTGTTTTTGTTTTGCACATGTGGCTGACTAGAAATTATGAAAAAGGCCACGGTATGTGCAGCTCTAACAGTAGATGTTCTTATAGCATCTTCATTCACCCACTGAAACTAACTTTGTTGTTGTGATATAGAAAAAAGGTGATGTAATCTCCTGGTAAAGAGAAAACAGGATGTGGAGTCTTTGCAAATTATGTCACACTTACTATTTATTATAATACTTCTGTCAGGTTAAATCTGTTAAAATACAGTGTCATGAAGGTGGTAATTAACCATCATCTAAAAGTATATTAGTAGCCTGGGGGAACTAGCAATTTTCTGGCTTAGATGATCCTTCCATGTGTACTCAGTGTTTTGTTAATGACCCAATGGATATGCTTATCAATATATTGAATTGCACTGTATTCATCATGTCGGTATAGGTAACTCTCCTCTTCCCACGGATCCAGTTTTGCCTTGTTTGTAAGGTTTTTCCTTATCTTAGTAAACAAATTTTTTAGGAACAATAAATGGCATTAGTCTTTTCAGACATTTAGAGAAAATCAAAACCCAATGAGCATTCAGAAAAAAATCCCACATTTTTAAAAAAATACTTTGTGGACAAACTGCCAATAGCAGAACACATTTTGAATAATTTAGCCAATATTTAATTGCTTTTTTTGTTCTTATTTGCGATTAATAGCCAATTCTTTTCATATTTGCAAATACACAAGACTCTATTTAAAGTCCACACACTGCTTAATGTTGTGTTCTTGTCCCTTTTTCTCCTTAACACCACCCCCACTTTCTTTATAGATTGATTTCATGTGCTACACTAAGACATTTCATCTCTTTTTCAGCAGTCTGCTGTCATGTCCGTCGCTATATGTGTCTGATACCAACAGGCCAATTTACAGATGGCGACACGAGAAACAGACAAGGAAATCATTACGGACAGATTCATAAATATCGGCTACTCTGTTTCTTTTAATGGTCAGGAGTCAGAAGTTTAAGGAATGGGAGTCCTGGAGCTAAAAGACTCAAGGATAGATCAATGTCAGTCGTCAGGGGGAATGAAAGCCAGTCTGGTGGAAAAAGGGGGAAGAAGGAAGGAGCTTCAGGCACTGAAAAGTCATATCATAGAGTCGTCAGGGTGGGCTGTGGTGGTTTCAAATCATGAATTCTTTAATGTACTAAGTCCAAATGGTCCCCTGTGCCCCCGCAGTGCCTTGCCTGGCAGTCTGAAAATAATTGAGGACTTGAGCTAGAGCAAAGGGAGGGGTGAGTAAAGAGAGGGAGTGAGGATGCGGGACAGGGTGAAGAGGAAGAGGGAGAATGAGAGAATGAATAAACGACAGAAAGAGAAAGATGGAGACTCTGCTCTTTACAAAAATTACCTTACCTCTACACTTACGCAGGTCTCTTGTGACTCACGAGCCGTCATTTGTTCAGTCCTCCAGCCCCTGTATCACTCACACTGATGATAAGCTCTGGTGGAAGGTGGAAGGTAATCTAGTGGCATTTCAGGGAATGGACCTCAGAGGAATACTTCTTTCATCTGAGGTCATTAATCGCAACATCCAATCACGTCGCTCGTAGATCAATAGCACAGTCCCGTACTAAAAAAAAAAAAAAAATGAAAGCATGAAAAGTGATGCCGAAGTATAAAACATGTGGCATATGTTCCCCCTCAGCGAGTTTACAGCTGGCTGGGTCAGTGAGTTGGTGCTGCTTGGCCTTTCAGATCATCATGAATGAGCTGATCCAAGAGGTTTAGTTTTTTTCAGCTGTGATTAAGGACTCCAAACTGCTTGCATGTCAACTTCTGATAAGCCCAGATTGGAATTTCTTTCTTTTAAGTGAGTGTACTTCATTTATACATCTGATTAGCAGCTGCTTTGGAGGATCAGATTTTAGAAAGTATGTCCCTGATAAGAGTGTAATGGCATTTGTTTAATAATGAAAACTGCTGCAAGGCTGCTGCAGTAAAATCGGGCTTCTAAAACCAAGGTTAAAAACATTGCTCTGGGCAGCAATCCCCGATCAGTGCTGTTTGGGAACCTTGATAATTGCCTTTCCTGGTTTCTCAGTTCAGTGAGTACCGGCCACTAACTCTCTTAGCCGGTTGGGTGTTCATTAGAAGTCCTTATTCAGTAGTTAGAAGGGATATGAGTTTTCAGCCAGCCCATTAAAGGCCAAATGTCACCAATTTAACTGTGCACAAGGCTCATAAAAGAAGTCATGCATGCTATTGATGTTCAGTACCTTTCCATTCTTCATAACGAGCTGCCTGCACAGAACTGCAGTGTGTAGAATGGATATTTCTGACTTTAAATGGACGGATAATGAGCGTGCCTATTCTTTTACAATCGTGTGTTTGCCTGCTATAGATAGAGCATTATTTTAACCCTTGTTTGTTGGATTGGCTTTCACTTAGCTTGGAAATATATTGCAAATAAATTGTATAATCATTATTGTAGGTCAGCCTCAAAAAGCAGCAAAGAAACGCTTTAATATCCCAATTTGCACGGTGTTTACTGATTTCATTGTTCATGGTGTAATTTGAAAAAGTCTGCAGGTAGGATCTTCTTTTCACCTATATTTATTTAAACTCACGGTATTGTTTGGTGTTTCACGATGTTATAAGCTTCCTGTACTCTACCTGACATTGTAATAATATATGGGTCTATGGATGTAAAGTATTCTGAAATCATAACAAGTGTAAAGGTCTTGACACACCAAACCAACAGTCGGCTGTCAGTCAATGTTGAACTATGTCCCGCTCCGTTGGCCCTTGTTTCTCCTTTGATGGCAGTTTTTCAGCCGATGCAGCATGTTGAATTGGTATCAGCGATGGCGGAGCCCGTCAGTTGATGATGTCACTCTGACACTTCAGCTCAGCACACAAGAATAGAGACAGAATTGAGGAAAGTAAAACAAAGGGCTAAAATCAAGAGAGCAATGTAGAAACAACCTTTTTTATAGGTAAGATTGTTTGTCCTTAATCATTGAGCTCATTAGGAGAAACATTTCCTGATGGTTTGTGTTATTGTTCACTGCCACACAGTAAATATGCTTTGTTCTTTCAAATTTAGTGTTGTTAATCTGCTAAGTGGTTAAATAGCGTCTAGATGTCTTCTGGTTTCCCTTTTTGAATGACAGACAATGGCTGTCTGCTGGTATAAATAGTTATTTCCTCTCATGCAGGTGCAGAACATACATGGTTGTTGGCTGTTGGTTGGAGTCTTTCTGGTGATGTGAGGCAGCGCAACATTTTGCTTTTATTACCGCTAGTTCTTTGATATCAGTTTGGTGGGTCTGGGCATTTAGAGTCTGCAATTATGCTAGTGCCACTGAAAGTGGTACTTTAGGATACATTCTATATCAGCATGTTAACATGCTCATAATGACAATACTAACATGCTGATGCTATGTGTAATACCTTAGTTTGGTGTGAAAGCATGCTAACATTTGCCAATTTTGCACTGAACACAAAGTACGACTGAAGCTGACAGGAACATGATTAGTTTTCCAGGCATTTTGTCATAAACCAAAGTATTGGACAAACTTAGATTTCAAGCTGGAAGTCAATTTACACTCATTAGGATGCATTGTCTGGGAACTGTGAATATCATATCTGAACAAAATATTTTGTAATTCTATATTGTAGTTGCTGAAATATTTCCGTGTATAAGTGGAAACTTTGACTTGCTGGTGGTGCTGAAGAAAAAGACACCGAAGGAGACATTTAGGATTGAAAAGTCATTAGCAATCCTCCTCTGGTCACCATAGATATGTGTCCCAAATCTTATGGTAATCAATTTAATTGTTGTTATTAAGATATATTACTATACATAACCAAAAAATGTCCACCTGCTGTTGGTGCTAGAGAAAAGGTTAGTGTATCCCCAAAGTCAATTCAGTTAAACCCCTGAATCTCTCTACAAAATAGCTTACTAATTTATTGTTTACTGTTTGAGATATCTCAGTGTGAAGTAGTGAACTGACCTATCAACTGACATTTCCATCTCTGAAGTCATGCCACAGACAAATATTAGCAAGCCACACAAAAAAAACTCTAATATTTGGTCCTCCAATCTGCTGCAATAGTGCAGAGTACACTGCAACGACATCAACCCAAATACACTTACTTCATGTGTTCAGCATGAGGGGACAAATAACCCACATCAGCAGGCCTCTCAACATACCCACAAGGGGAAAAAGAAAGAAAGGGATTGGGTTATTCCAAAGATGAATGTGCCTTGCAGCTTTTGGGCACACAACACAAAACCAGCGAAAGGGAACATCGGCATCATTTGATGAGGCATTCCAAATGTCTCAAGGGGACCAAATTGCCAAGGGCTAAATGACAAATATATGTTGTTGGTGGTAGAGAGTGATTCTGCTGGCTGCCCTACGGTGCTCTGTGGCTGCCAGCACTATTCCATTTGTCCTTGAAGATGCTGGCTGAAAATGTTGTCATCTGCTGGGGTTGTCTTTTGTGCCTAGTTTGTGTGTGTACACTACCTACCTTAAATCTCTTTTCTCTTGGTCTTGGACTCTTTAACTCTCTATGAGATTTTCTGTCTTCCCTGCTATCTTTACTCCTCCCTGTGCTTCCCTTTTGCTCTCTATTTGTCCTTGTAGTACTTCTAGTTTTTCTATCACATTGCCCACTACAGTATGTAAATATGCAAAGGTAGACAAGCAAAATTACACTTCTACTTAAGGTCTTTAAGTTACATACATATATGTGCTGCAGTTATTGAACAGAATCTGCAAAGATACAATCAAGATCAAGAAGTTTATTTTCATATGCACAGTAAAAACAGCGGTTCACACCATACAGTATAATTCTTAATTGCCTTGTCTCCCTTCGGGGAAAAACAATAATAAAATTAGACTAAAGGTTATATTAAAAATAAAATAAACAATGAAATATATACCGTCAAAGACCACATTGTACTTAGGTGGGGAAAAAAGTTCAACTCTTATAGTCTTCAAGTTAAAGTGTGCTACAGAAATGCAATGAAATTCTTATGAAACAGTTTCCACATAATGTTAGACAGCTGCCTACACACATAAAACTTACCATTTTCATAAACTGCACCATCTATACTATGCAAGACATTGTTCCCATTTCAAAGTTTTATAATTCAAAAAGGCTCACATTTACAAAATGCATGGACATGAATAATTCTACATGGGGAGACTTGCGAACGTCTTTCCTTTTTTTTTTTATCTACCTATACGCCTGAATTATTGATATAAGTCTCGGAGAATTTTCTTCTCTGTGTGCAACCTGGATTATCTATGCATATGCCTAAAGACAAAACAACATTGTAAAAACCTCCATCAGAGAGTGAAAGCGAGTGAGATGGAGTCTGAATATTTACAGTCAGTTAATGACATTTCCATTCTGTGGGCTTGTCAGAAATAACAAAGCCTTGCATTTACCCTCTGCATCTGCTTAAGTCTCTTTTCCTCCTCCCTGTGCCCCAAGTGGCTCAGAAATCCTACTTTATAGCGGAGAGGTGTCAGAATTTTAAACAGGCCCCGTCTTTATCCCCTGCTTCCCCGAGCTCTTTCCCTTTAATTCCTGGAAGACTAGGCCGCGGTCGCCTTTTAACCCTCACCTGCTCCTCTGCTAGAATAATGTTGGCTTCTCTCTCTATTCTGTGTGTGTGTGGGGGGGTGGAATGATGGAGAATGAGGGGAAGGGGAGGTATGAGGGAGAGGAGAGTGTTCCAGACAGAGGAGAGAGATAGGGTTAAGATGGGCGGGAAAGGGTGGGAGGTATGTGTGTGTGCTGAGGTGGGGAGTGTCTGCAAAGGACTTAAAAAAAAAAAAAAGGAAAGAAAATGGAAAATTCTGGCAGAGGTAAAGACAGGAGGCATGGACAGACAGCAAAGGCAGGAGTTATATTATTCTCTGGTGGGACGCTGACTAGCCATTTATCACGCCTCACTGTGAAAAGAAAAGAAGAAGAAGGACAGTGGATGTTTTTTTTCATCTCTTGTCAGACAAACCTGATGACAAAGCACTATACACACACCAGGTAACTTCCCCATTGTGGAATTGGAACAACTCTATACAAAGCCAAAATAAGGGGAGATGATTGGCTTACATTTTCGTGGAAATAGTTGTGTTCCTTTTGTCCTTACAACAGTAGGTACACTTGGAGTGATATAAATGTGGATTATGTAGTATTTAACACTGAAATGTCATAAAAGATCTCCTGTAAATTTAAACACATTTTACATAATTTCCACTCCAAGCAGAATTTGACTGACTGGTCCGAGAGCTAATCATGTCAAGATTTGTTGTGATCTTGACATGTCTTGAGAAGAAATATCACCATTACTAATAGTTATTATTATAACTAATACATTTTTTAAAAATATATTTTGTGGAAGAATCTGCTCGACACTAAAAGGAAATAAATTGGCAGAAGTTTCCAAATGAATTGTCTATAAATGATATTCTGCTGTATGAGTAATTGCCTGCAATTCACTCCCCTTTGAGTCAATCTCATGTGTGAAGTCAACGCTGTTAATTAGACCTGTTTTTATGTTCGGGGAACCAGCTGAGCCTGCCTCTTTCTCTTTCTCTGCCTCTCTCGCTCTCTTTCTCTCTCTAGCGTTTGTACTTAATTACTGAGGGACTGCTGTCTGCACCAGTGAGGCATAACAAAGAGATGTAATACCATTAGCTAGTACAAAAAGAGGAGAGAAATTTAATAATTTCTCTTATTCTCATGTCTTAAGAGAGTAGAGTGGTTAAGATACACTTTGTAACTAGTGATATTTCCTTATGTCGAGCATTAGAATTGTCATCATATTACTGGGAATTGTTTGGTCTGATTGTTGCACTTGCTGTATGTAATAAATGTGTGCAGTTGGCATAAGCTAATGCTTAAGTAAAGAAAACTTTCAAAGTTAATGATATATTGATGTTGATACAAAAGTCTGTCTGTTAGGAAGACGTGAACAAGTGTCCTGTGGTTGTAAATAATATTTTAGCAATATAAAATGAGTCTTTGCTGATTGATTGTTTAAGACAGAAAACTGTACCTACCAATAAAAAAAACACAAAATTTCTCTGCTTTCTAAAATTAAGTATGATTAATATAAGTGAATGTAATGTTTAAATGATAATGATGTTAATGCAAAATATAGAGATGAGGCACATAATGACACCTACTGGGTGTTGAAAATTGGATTTGCACCACAGCAGTCGCCTTCTTTTCGTTGTTCAAAGAGCAGTAAACAATAGTGGAGATACTGAGTGGCAAGATAAAAGTACTCACATGCACAACCTCCATGCAACCACACACATCCTCCCCACACACACACAAGCCGGGAGGAAGTTTTACAGGTTTTGACACTTTTGATTGCATTTGACACCGCAGAAGTCCACAGGACATGTAACATGGAAATTATCCATTGATTACAGGCCCCTGTCCCAGGTTTTTTATATGTTGTGAATTGAATCAGCCGTGGCTTTGCTAAGCTCTGCAATACCTGAGGTTATGAAAGTAGAGTTCGTAATTTAATGCAGCCATAACAGCTTGAACAGCAAAAGCAAAGGCAATCATGTAGTTGGGAACTCATATGTTTGGCTCACTCAGTTCCCAGAGGTCCATTGCAATAGCGTGATTTTGTTGATTACAGTAATTGTATTGATTTCTGAAAGATCATAGTATTCTTTATTACATTTAGGTGGCTCTGATGGATTTAATACATTTAAGAACAAAGATTGGACCGGACATGTGTCATTATTACACATTACACAACAGTCTGTGATCTGGGATTTACACTGCAATTGGCAGCCTATATTTTTTACTTTCTTCTTAAGTTGCTTATGATTTCATTAAAAAAAAAACCAACACCTTTATGTTGTGTTGCTTTCTGATCTGTGTATTTTTTTTAAAAATATCTATAATCTTTTTCTTTGCGTCTTTATGTCCATTCTCTCCCCTGTAAATAGTAACATTTGTTTGCATGTCAAAGACTTAGTGACACATGATCAGCTGTTTAAAGGCTGCATCTTGAGCTCACCTCTGAATTTTGGATAATGGTTGGACTCACTCCTTTTTCTGGAGATTTTTGGAGTGAGAGGTAACGAGCAGGTGGTGAGGACACTCGTGAGGCCCCAGCTGAGTTCTCAGTGTTGGCGTTTGTCCATTATAAGAAGGTCACCTCATTGCTAATGTGTGTTGTGGGGTCCTTGTAAACACTCCACCTCTGGACTCCAAACAGTAATTCAACCATCAGAATGCAGTGTTCACATTGCCAATTAGAAAACAGTACAAAACTACACCTTTCTGAGGATACCTTGTTATTGCACTTTTATCTAAGGCAGGATTGTCCATAATCATTTAGTTCAAGCATGAGATGAGTCAGTTCTCAATGTAAGCGTGAAAGCCTCATCTTAAAATTATGTGATTGGCTAGTGTTTTGGATCAGATGGCACTTGAACAGATATGGTGAAGGTAAAAATGCAGTGAAGGTGAATGCCAGAAGGCTTTTATCCTTAGAGGGAAGCTAATTCTCAGTTGGTGTTGGACTCTTCTGGTGATTACGTCACTATTGTACAGTTCTTTGTCAGAAAAGGTGCATTATCAGCCTAATCACCAGAAGAAAATGTTGGCATTATGCAGTTTTGCAAATCACAAATGTGTTACTTTTGGAAATTTCCTATGTATCATATCCAATTTGATGAAAAATATAAGCTGACTTTGTCATCAGGAGGTGGAGGTTAGTGGATGGCCTATCACCGACACAAGACAAAGACGAATGTTTGTGACCAACCAAAAAATCCACCTGTGATTTAGCAAGTCATCGCTGTGGTCTCAGTGACTATTTAAAAATCTAGTAAAAATTCTGACTGATTTTAACTCATTGTTTCTAACTTGTTTTAATTAACTCATTGTTGTATTACATTGCTTGATAATAATTTATGATTTTTTAAAACTTGCTTTATATGATTTTATTCACTGATATTGTGTATTTTAATAGTTTGTTTTATGTTTTTATTTTGAACTCAGATCTCCCTTGAAAATGAGATCTCGATCTCAATGGGACTTACCTGATTAAATAAATAAAGGTTTAAAGGGCTAAGAACCATTTCTGGGTGTTCTGTAGTGACCTGCGACTGTTTTTCCAGCAGCTTTTCAGCCCCCAAATGTGGGTGGTTTTAGAGACCTGACGCTGTGTTTCGAGCGACATTTTAGCCATGGAAAGTGTTCATTCCCAAAACATTGCTGCTTTCCCGGTAGGGATTGTGGTACAAAAAGCAGTTGTTTTCTATCAAGACACTGATGCTTTTCCTGCTGCAATTATGCCCTCAAATGAGGTATATTAAGCCAAAAAATGATAGCCATAACCAAACTGTTTTTGTGCCGAAGCATAACATCATACAGCCTTGTTTAAAATAAAGTTTAAACTAATGCACTATATCAGTGGGTTCCAACTGGTGGAGTGCAGTCCAAAAGGTGGTCCATTCTGAGTGGACCACAAGTGACTTGTGAACATGCCAAGTTTGTGGAAAACACACTTTCTCTTAAATATCTGGCAAAGAACTTTTTGAAAGATGCTTTATTTCCTTTTTATTCTATGCCAACGTGTTATTACCAACGTGTTAGTTAAAATTAAATTGAATATGTGGTCATATATCTAATGTGTGGACCTTGAACTAATGACTTAGGAGAAATCTGGACCCTGACCCCTGAGTATCCATGGTTTTCAGAAATGTACAATGCCAACATATTTTCTGGTGATTGGGCTAGTAGTATCCCCTCTGGGCTGAAGGTAAATTCCTGCCAAAGACTTAAACCATCTCCGAGTTTGAGATTCTTACTGAGAGCTGTACAGAGTGAGATCGATAGTAAAGCAGTCTTGTGGTCATTATACTGGACCAGTGTGTTGAGGAAGGAGCCTGAAGTCAATGTATTTTAGGTTCTAACCCAAGGTTTGTTATTGGCCAAAGGACGAAATAAGCAGACTAAATTGGTCAAATGCTGTGTGTCTGTGCTCACCTTTTAGGATAGACTGAGGAGGTCAGAGTAGGGTCAGGGCCTCTTCTCACTGAAAGAGTGCAGGCAAGACTGCCTCAAGACTGAGGCATTTGATCAGTATGCCTCCCTGATGCACACTGGAGGTATTTCAAACAGTTCTAACCTAGAGGAAACCCCAGGGCAGACCCACACTGGATAGAATATACATCCCAGGTAGCCAGGGAACACCTCAGGAGCTGTTTGATGTATGAGGCTCTAACATATACTGCACAATAAAAACCACAACCTCCACAGTTCCAACCGTGAACCTTCATCACATCATTTTCGCCTCCCTCTCTCTTACAATATTTGATAAAACTCTATTAAACATGGAATAATGGAATGGAAAATACCCCCAAAATCTTTAATTATGTCACATGCATATACATTAATGAGAAATTAAAATTAAAGGCTCAATCAGTCATTTTTTTGGCCACATTAGTTCCTATGTTGATGCAAATGAAGGGTTTGACTAAGGGGCTCGTGAGAGGGAAATAAAAGCCCAAAATTCTGTGACAGTGGAATCTCTCTGCAGATTATGAAGTGATGTGCATGGTTATTTGCCTGTTTTTTATTTGTTTATTTACACATCCATACAAACATGCACACACAGATACATCGAGGTTGGCAATCACACATTTGACTCAAGGTTATATCGTCAAACCATCAAAATATCTCCAGACTTTAATACGTCTGAACCTTTTGATTGATGGCTGGGACTTAAATAAAGCTATTTAAATTTAAAAGGGATCATGCAAACTATACTGAAAGAAGGTATTCCATTGATTAGGCTCAGGAAGTGTTTGAGGCAAATTCCATTAGACGCTATGTCCTATATACTGTAAAGTGAGCGTCCCACAATGCATGACTGCATTTCACACTTTCAAATGTGTGACAGTTTTCCATTCATCAAATGCTAAAATAATACAACCTGCCACAGGCAACAAAAGATCTCATGGATCAAACTGAACACACCTTTTAAGAGAGACTTCAGGGTGTGTGCTTTATGAATTGTTTGCATACATGAATGGTTAAGTTAATTCCTGAGGATATTATTACAATTTACATTAAAAAAGGCAGGAGAATTTTCCTCATCTGTAAATGCTGGGGCTGGAGGATCGCCACCCAAGTTGTGGAAGGTGACATCAGCCAATGAATTAAAAATAATGATTGCCTAGTAATGAATATTTTTACTGCTCAAAAAAATGCTTGAGATCAGTTAGAATTCAAGGCTATTTTTAACTATTATATTTTTGTTGGCACAATAATGACTTGTGACTGTAACATTTGCTTCATTTTGATTGACATAAAGTATCAGATGTTAAGAATAAATTAGAAAAAACTCAGATTGTAATTGGAGTGCTAATCACTATTTCATGTTAATCAGAACACCTGCTATTTAATATGTGCAGTGTTATTAAGAGCTTAAAAGTCTTAGTCTCAGTTTTGCCAGAACTCTGTGTCAATCACACCCATTCTGTTCTCAAAGAAAGTCGATCTGTCACTATGAAAAAAAAAAGTTGCAATCTCATTTTGCACATTTTTGCCAGAATACTAATATAATATGTTAAAACATTAATGTGAAAAAAATAATGTCAGGTGGGCGGGTGAGATTTTTGTTATTTTAAAAGAGAAGTTACTGACAAAGTAGTCACTACATTGCAGCTTATGGGAGTTGAGGAAGTGCCCGTTCTGTTTTGTTTGAGGCCGTCCTTCATACTTTAATGGTGCAGTGCCTAGGATTTCGGGGAATGTATTTGCAGAAACGGAATATAATAAAGAATGTTTTCTTCATTGTATAATCACCAGAAAATAAGAACTGCTGTGTTTCCATTACTTTAGCATGAGGTGTTAATATCTACAGAGGGAGCGGGTCCATATCCACGTTGCTCACCATGTTGCGCCACCATGTTTCTAGAGTGGCCAAGAATAGACAAACCACATACTGGTTCCAGATAAGACCATTTGCGTTTTCCGATTTTGCTGTGCCCAACATAATTTGCAGCCCCTCCAGGATGAGCTGTAGACTGTGGACAAACATTGACTTTTTTTTAAACACAAAACTGCTTCATTCAGTGCATTTACAGGTTTAAATCACCAGGTCCGTTTGTTTGCGAGATGACGAGATGTCTGCGAATAATTCAGCTCCCAGTTAAAAGCTCCTGAAACACTGAAAAAATCCTAACTGGGACCTTCACTTGGGACATGGGAGAATTTTCAGCTGGTTGTATTTTGCAATCCTATCCACTAGATGCCACTAAATCCTACATACTGTTCCTTTAAGTCAACCCCCTTTCAAGCAATCCAGCCTAGGGACAAACAGAATAAATACATGAAGAGATACACAAAGCCAAGACAATTTCCTCCATAATAGTCTAGTTTCTCTACAGCCATATTACTATGCTATAATAAGTAAGTGGAGAATGTTATATTGAGGTGAACCATATGAGCTTTAAATCGTATTCTTCATTATGTTGCTTGCTCTTAGCACTATTTGTAAAGATGTTGCAATCTGGATTACATTTACACTATATAGAACATTATTCACAGCCTGATGATCTCTGTATCTTCTGCCAGATATAACACTTTTCATGAAAACAACACATTAGTCAGCCTTCACTTTGCAGCCTCTTTCTACAGGTAAAACATGACAGTAAAGATATGATGGAGTGGGACATGGTTAGTGCCTTATGCTAATGGCTGGCTGCTGCTGTTTATGACATTAGCATATGTTGAAACGCCTCATTTTTCATTTAGTAGGCATTAGTAATGGTGACCTTTCAGTCTAAACTACTAACGGGCATTTTGATTATTTAGATTACACGATAATTACAGTTAGAAAAAAAAATGATTCTGTATGAGTATTAAATCATACCCATGTAATATGTCCACGGTAATCCATGCAATATCCTCATAATGCCATTAGCAGTCATGGTATCCTTCTAGTGTCAGTGTTTGGACTGTGATCTTGTAGTGCATGCTCAGGAATTTGTTTTAAATGAGCCAAAAAGCTAGTCAGCAAGCTAAATGGCACAACAAAAAGGGCCTACTAGATTTCAACTACTTATTTATACAGAACAAAGAACTTATTCTACCAGGATGAGATCAATAAGATACATAATCGGAGAGTCCTGAACATTTGCTTGCTAAGAGTGTGTAGAGGAGTGTGCAGTATGCAAAGCAGTCGGGTGCATTTAGCTCAAACTGTACTAAAGCTGCACAAAATTACAGGAAACGTTTCCCCTGCTTACTCCAATGATCCTCTGCCTGCATGTCTAAGTGTGTCCCCCTGTGTGCTCCATCCACTTCCATGGCCACATGTCGGTGTGTAATTTACTGGATGTTTTTAAGGCACAATGTATTCATTCAACTGAATTCATTCAACAGTACAATAAGTCCTTACTGTCGAGACAGCATTACAGTACAGTATATTTTGGAACAGTTTTTTGAAATGTATGTGTTTCCACCATATGTGTCCTTGCAGTCGAGTTACGACCCTGATGGAACAACACTTCTTTGTATGGATATGTCATTGAGGGTGAGTGATGGAGTTTGGGGAAAACACACCTCTGCTTTACACACAAGTGCATACACTTACACTCAGATGTGATTGTCTGTATGTTGTGTGCACAAAGACTAGCCTCTGTCATTGGTTAGTCTCTGTCTGATGTTGAGACAGGCCTATAAAGAGCATTCTTATTTATTATAATACTGCTGTATCACTCAGCCAAACACTTTTCCGCCATAGCATGCTTGTTGCCAGTATTACCAACATTGTCATTTTTACTGCATTGTGTGGCTGCTACTTGCTAAAACCTAACCTGCATCCTGCTGAGCTGTGGTTATGACTTTCATTACACAGCAGCTGGAGTTGGTTGGGCTTGACGTGCCAGGGCAGCTAATACACAACCCCAAACCTGTCTGGTCTCATGTGGTGTGAGACTGTAGCCCATTACCAAGGCCTGGGGGACAATAGACCAGGGGAGAAGACTAACAAATCAACTCCAAAAACCTCCAGAAGACAGAAATGGTGGATGGTTTGGCTTGAGGCTAGCAACATTATCCCATAACAAAAGCTAATGCTACAGAACTACGCTGTCCCTGACCTGGCATAAAGAGGATTAAGTAAGCAAGTTGGAAATGTTACTGAAAACAGTGACACTTTTACAAGCAGCATGTTTGTTGCCAATATTGCCAGAGTTTTTTTTTGTTTGTTTTTTTTTAACTGGTCTTAAACATGTCATTAATGCCAGCATCTATATAAAATAAGTATGGTAAAAAGTGGCTTCATTTCAGCTGTAGACCTAAATGAATCATTATATGGATGCTGCAGGAATGATGTCTGTCAGTAGGCCAATATGGATGTTAGCATTGCCCTGGTTCCCCTGACAAAAAGCCAAAGGGATTTTTCCATTTGATTTTGGATTTTTGCAGAAAATAAGTTCTGTGGCAAAAAGTTATGGTACTTACACATTTTGTTCAGCAAGACAATCATCACAAATAAACACCACTTTGGTCATTTTTGAAGTGTTAATGCAATCGCCAGAAGTAAAAAGATAAAGTTAGGCAATGAACAAACTACACCATGGTTGCATGACTTCTACATTGCCACCACAACGAGGCTGTAAAGCCATGTTTGGTGGGGTTTGGTTTGATGTTGCTGCGTATTCACATTTAGCCATTTGCAACTCTTTTTTCTAAAGTCGCAAACCTGAAGACTAGAGAGGATATCTGTGGTTACTGGTTGTAATGGCAAATGCAGTTATACACTACAGGTCACAAAGTCTTGGAGCAGTAAAATAAACTATAGTTTAAGTCAAGCAATAATTGGTATTTTTTCATCATTCTGTGATCAGTCGTTATCTGACTTTATGCTGCACGCAGCATGATTCTGCAGACAGCAGGGCAGAGTGAAAGTGAAAGTTGGCTAAAGTTACCTCACCAAGTTGGAGGTGTGCAACCTGTTGCCTGCAGCTCTTCATCTAACAGCTCACTGTGGCTGCTGTTGACTGTTCTATTAATCCCTGCAATATTTCACACTTATCTGCTGTCAAAAATGCTGAAAAATGCAGTAGTGCTAATCTTACTGACAAACACATTGCATTTCCTGTTACTACTTCATAATAAAAGTCAACTCATCTTAAACCAGCTAGATGCTTTAATGTGAAGCTGCAGCAGTAGGAAATGTTAACAGACATTTGTTTAAATTAAAATGTCTGAAATTACTACTTCAAGACTTGTAAAGGCTTCAAAATTTGGTGGGGTATTTACTAAGGTATTTAATGTCATACAGCAAAACGTGTAAGTCTCTTAAACTTGTGTTAATCTTATCTTACATTTATTATCAGGCATCTAACCAAAAACCCATTCATGAAACCCACTGACTTCTAGACAAGGGAGCCTGGAGTGCTAAAAATGCTCACTCATTTCCAGGTTTTAGGATTAACTCCTGCAGCACTCCATATAAGTCACATACTGAGTAAAGTAAGTAAGTGTATCATAGCGCAGTAAGTAATGGTAAAACCAATATGGTTCTTTACAATGTTGAGCGTACTGGTAAAATCATTGTATATTCATGAAAAAATGGTGCATACTGCTGTGTGCATTTTATCGGTACAGTCATGAGAAAAAAACATAAAACAACAGCTATATAGTAAATTTACGTATATATTTCTTAAAAAATTAAACTTAAAAAAAAAAATCCACTTTGCTCATTCAGACTAGTAGCCCATGGCCCTGTAAAGAGCCTCTGCGTGTAGCATAGAGTGACGGTAAAAGGCATCCTTAGGAGGGTATCTTAAGGTCATCACCATCCCTCGCAGCTCACTGGAGCCATAAGTTGATAAATTCAGAGGGGCATTTGCCCTTCAAGCCACACAATTTGCTAGCGGCCCTGCCTCTGTTAGGCCTGCCCTAATCTAATGCCAACTGTCTGCCTGTGAAGAAAAATGGAAAAATTGTTTGTGAAAAATGAGCGTCAAACCCTTTCCTCCGCCCCCAGCCCCTAATCAGAAATACGGTCAGCAGCAGCATTTATTGGGCCTGGGAGAATTTCTTATGTTTGGCCCTCTAAGGAGAAGTAAATGCAGGCAATTATAGATGAAGTGATTTAACATGCCAGCGTTCCTTCTCTACATAAGTGGCTCATTGTAAAGAGCAGGCTAAGGGGCCGGAGCATGCTAAGCACCCTATAGAAGTGCTGCTGTTATGACTGTGGCCATAGCAATAATTTTTGACAATGTCTTTAAATGGGATATGACAAAGGGAATTTTTATTCTGTGCCATATTTCTTGGACGTGGACTGTGGAAATGGCTAGTTGAGAAAGTGAAAATATGAACAGCTCCACTCTCAGCTGAAGAAACCCCCTTTGTAAGTGCGTACATTTGCCAGCAGACTCCATCTGTCCTCATCTGTGTGTGTGTGTGTATGTGGCTCAAAACTTGCGCTTAAAAGAATCAAATGAATATTTAGCCAAGATAATCTAGACAGCATATTAAAGTTAGTATTTCTGGCTTTTGTCATAATCTTGATTTCTAATAATTTATTTTATCTTCACATTTGAGCGCTTATCCTGTGCATGTATGAGTGAATTTTGACTAGTGTGTGCTGTGTTGTTTTTTCTCCAAGAGCGAAGTCTCACAGCATGGCAGTAGCTTTGCCTCATGTCAGCTTTGGACATGCTTCACACAAACACACATGCAGACACACAGGGCAGGAAACGTACACACAATTTCAGACAGAACACACAGACACACACACACACACACACACACACATACACACCCCTACACTATAACCTAACACCCCCATAAGCGCCTCTTCTGCATGCCTCTGCCATAACTAACTGGATTAGTCAGCCACAATCGATTTGGCACATGCTATCAAAACCAAACAGCCAATCTCCTCTCCCCGTCCATCTCAGCACCCCGCTTTTCCTTTCCCTCTCTCTCTCCACCCCTCCATCTCCTCCTATCTTTTGCTCCATGTCTTTCCCTTTCCTCACTCCATCTGTCCCCCCTCCTCATCTCTCTCCATCCCTCCTTTCTCCTTTCACCAGCATTACTGCCTGCTCCCCCTCTTTCTCCCCCTCCTTTCCCTTTACTTTCCTCTTGCCTTGCTCCATCCTTTCTCCCTTTGTCCCGGCACAAACTTTCAATTCAACCAGCTCTTGTTTTAATCCCCCTTTCATTCGATTTCTGTCAATTCCTTGCCTCATTACTCCTTCTTTAGTTCACCCCATTCTCTCAACCCCAAACTTTTCATTTTCACACTCCTGCGCATCCTTACTGTCTTTTCTCCTGTCTCACCTCCACCTACTGCCGTCTCACACCTGTCCTCGCTTCTGTCTCCTACCTTTTTAAAAACTTTCTCACTCTTTCCTCTCCCGTCCTTCACCGTGACTTCTCCTCCCGTTCTCCATCCCTCCATGCCAGAGTGCCACTGCTCCTCTCCTCCTCGCCACACATTCATCCATCCTTTCTTTCACTTCGGCAGCCAAATCACTCTCTAACAGATGCCGCGCTCATTCAGTCGCTCTCCCAAGTGTACGGGTGTGTGTCTGAATGAGTGTCTGTTGTGTCTGTGTAATTATGCATGTGTGTGTGAGGGAGCACTTGTGGGCATGTGTGCGTGTGTGTGTCTCAGTGGAACAGGCCCGGCCAAGGCTAATTGCTGCCTCCTACCTGGTGGTGACAGGCCTAATCAAGGATGATGAGCTCACTGTTGGTCTCTCTCTCTTTCTTTCTCACTCGCTCTCTCTTTCTCTCTCCCCTCTTTTGGCAGAAAAATAGATAGACAGCCTCCAGTCCCCCATTATGGGTTGTTTTTGGAGAGGAGAGGAGGATGGGAGGATGATGGCGGGGGGAGCGGGAGGGAGAAAGAAGGACAAGGCTTTTCATTTCAGCTCTTTCCTCTTAAGGGGACAGCATGGGAGCAAAAATTGGCCAGAGTGCTTGAGGGGTTGAGGTACACAGGTTGCAACACAATGGGCCTATTCACCTCCTCTCAAATAGTGAAGAGGCCAAAATGATTGGATGAATGAATAAATGAATGAATAAATTTTGTTTCAGGATGTTTTGGGGGCAAGGTGACGAGATGGGATGGAATGGGGGGTCTACATGCATGTGTGCATGCATGTGTGGTGTGTATGTGTGAGGGACAGACTGTGTGTCATGGGCTTGAAGGGTATGGCTATCGAACAACTGCCTCTTCTGGCCCAGAACTGCTTGAGTCTTGAATTAGAATAATGGCATTTGGCCTCAACAGTACCATAACAGATGTGTGTGTGTGTGTGTGTGTGTGTGTGTGTGTGAACCTGCAAAGTAGATAATACTTTGTGTGTGGATGATGCGATGGCTCAAAATGACCCCACATATAACATACTGTAGTAATAGTAGTGATTTCCTTGTTTATACGGAAGTACACCCTTTCTCTCTCTATTTTTCTTTCTTTCATTATAAAACACACATATTGTCCATACATACTTGTATACACTTAATTGCAGAGACATTTATAAATGTATATGTGGCATGCTATATCAAAATTAGATTGAAGTCACAAATGCTCATTTCTTGATAAATCCAGATTTAAGTCAACATCTCGATTTCGGGTCAAATTAGGGTTTTGTTTGTATCTAAATGATCAAAGTCCTGACTTTCAGGATATAAATCTCTTATTGCCAAATTCTCATGATAAATATAATTTTAATGTCAAATAAACACATTCTTGGCTCTCAGTATATTATTAAAACCCACCTCATGACCCACTTGAGCTAGTTCTTTGCAGCTTTTATCACTTTTGTTAATATGGATATGCTGCACATTGTTAGCTTGGTTATATTCTCCACAATTCAGTACTTCAGTTCATTTTACGGAAGTAATGACCACCACAATGTGATTTACGCAGATTTGTTGAAATGTAAAGTTCTTAAAGTGTTCATTCTAGGGCTGTCAGTGTTAAAGCATTAATCGCAATGCGATTAAAGTCTGTTTTTAATTGCGTTAATCACTGGCCGACATTCCTGTCTTTTATGAGGCTGTACCAGGCTGGAAAAGTGTGGTGATACTGGTATATCATTTGAAAGTTGAAGTCCTGAGGAATCTAATTGTATCATATCATGCTAGTGTCTCAGGAAGGCGGAATAGCACTCTGAATTTGGGCAAAATTTTGCAATGGAAAAACCGCATGGTCATTTTACAGGGGTCCTTTGACCTCTGACCTCAAGATCTCTGAATGAAAATGGATTCCATGGGTACCAATGAGTCTTCCTTTTACAGACATGCCCACTTTATGATAGTCCCTCAAAGTTTTTTGCTGTCATTTGACTCCTAATCAAGAAATTCTGGTAAGAATTGCTTCATCTTAATAGACATAAAAACTTTTTTGTAATGTAATTTTTTTTAATTGAAAATTTGCAGTTATATGTTATTCATTCTAATTAATTATTGAAATTCTGTGATTAATTGGGATTTTAAAAAACAAAATGATCTTTTGACGGTCCTAGTTAATTCTATTCATATAGCTGGATACCAACAAGCTTGTTCTTGAACTTCCCAGGACTGTGGATCACTTAAATACAGTATTTACAGCTTAACATTTCACCTGTGTCTTTTGCAAGCTTCTCTTTTAGCTTTTTTTTTCTATTTCTATCAGGTTATTGCTTTTGATAGACAAGTTAATGTTTCCTGGATGTTTAAAAGGTTAAAATAACAGCAAAACAGCATTCTTATCAAAATGTGTTATGAATAGATTGCTTTTTGGTCTTAAATTTATATTCCAGTCTTTTGTGTGTCCCTCCAATTTATGTTTTCCATTGAAAGGCATATCTATTGGTAATTAGGTGAGTCTTAACAAAATTCTGAAGTTTGCATGCTTATTCACAAGGCACAATTGGAAAACATTGATGGAAATCAGAGATTGGAAATTTTTCAACTTGACAGCAAATCTTGTCAGTTTTAGACTAAAGATCTTGATTTAGTCTGCAAGTTCTATCCCTGAAAATAGTCATTTTTTTTGGTGAAGCACCAACAAGAAGAAATCAATTTTCAAAAAAAATAATTATCATTATTATTATTTGTGGCTATGGCTTAAGAAACCATTTCTTACTGTGAGATTTGTGTTGAGGGACTTCTGTGTAGACTTTTAGGGTGAGATTTTATGAAAGCAAATCTCACAAATAAAGAAAAAAACATAGTTACCATTTTAAAATTAAAAAAAGAAAACATAAATAAAACATTTCATCAAAATCTGGAGATGTAATAAAATCAGAGCACTAACCATAAATTCTGCAACAAGATTCAGGTTCAATTTGTTGACCGCTCCAGTATCTCATCCCCAACATCAAAACCTGGAAAAATCCCATTCCCATTTTAACACGCATTTTGAGAGTAAGATGTTTAGACCTTTAAAATGATAGTCATCAAAGCCTGTAGACCTTAAAGAAGTGCTGGCCTCCTGGTGCAAAGGAGAGTTTCATCAGGATGGATTTGGCTGGAAGCTCTTCATCCAAGTATATCTGTCATATGTGTGATGTTCTCTCTTTCTTCCTCTTCCCGTCTGCTGCTTATCTGTTCATCTCTTCCTCTCATGTGCCATTTTCCTGTATTTCCACCAATCCCATTTGCTTTTTTGTGTTTTTCCTATGTTTTACTGTGCTACTCCCCCCCCCCCCCAGAACTCCCTTCGTGTTCGTGCACATCTCTTGCTCTCCGGGGCTTGTCAAGTATGCTCAGGATTCACATGGATGCCTATCTTTAAGTATAGGCCACCCCTGCATATTGAGGTATTATCTGGCCTCTTTGAATCAAAGGTAATAGGAGATTGAATTGATCTCTATGGAGTGATTTGGTGGAAATCTTTAATTTATATTCCAGACTCTCTCAAATGGAAGAATAGTCCAGTCGGTGTGTTTAGGTAGAGTATGAAGGAGAGTCAATATGTGGTATGTGGTAAGAATATATACAGTGGAATTTACATGAATTGCCTATTGAGATTTTGCCACAGTCATGAACCAGTTGGTAATGTTTATCCTTTAGACCCCACTGTTTATTCTGTTACTGTTTTACTTTGGGCTATGGTTGATATGATTCTGATGTGGTAATCAACTGACATTTTGATTTGTCTTGTCTTGTCTTGTCTTCTCTTCTCTTCTCTTCTCTTCTCTTCTCTTCTGTCCTCTCCTCTCCTCTCCTCTCCTCTCCTCCCTCTTCTCTTCTCTTTTGCAGCTAAGTGGGCAATTCAGGCCTTTGTCCTGTGAAATATTTCTATGATGTGTATTACAACAAATATTGATTTATATTTAGACAGTTGACAGTTGAAATCAAAATATATGAATAAGATTCATAACAAATTATATAAAACTATATGTCATTAGTTGCTGTCCCTTCTGTAACATTTATTACTGTTTTCAATTGTATGATTAATGCCCCTCCAATGGAAGTTAATCATTTTTAGACCTAGAAGCACAAAGAAGTAATGTTTATGACCTAATCAAATATATGACTGTAGTTGTAATAAAAATTCATAATTTCCCCAGTGCATGATATTAGAGAGACATACACTTGGAATCATAATTTCTGGTTTGTGCATGAATTATGTGACTTTGGCTGTGAAGCTAGCCTGTAGATCATCAGGTAATAGGAGAGGTTGGGCAAGAACAGTGAAAAGATGATCTCATCTCTAATATGCAAACATGCTAATATGGTAACACAGTAAAACCTTCAGGTTAAACAACTTATTCCCACGTTCATTGTCCCCCTTGTGAAAGGTGAGAAACCACGCAAATAGAAAATGTTCCATGAACTGCAAGAAATTAGTAGATTTAGATATCGATTTTTAAAAAGATGGGGAAAAAATGTCTAGAGAAAAATAGAAAAAAAAAGTTAGGGAAAAAACGTTTACAATTATCATAATTATGTTGTTAAAATTATGTTACAGAATTATTATAAATGTCAAAGCATTTTTTCCAGGTTATTTCCTGTTTCTTTCAATTTCTTTTTTATTTTTTTGTTTGTTTGTTTTGTTGTTTGTTTTGTTACTTTTGTTACTTTTTACAAATTTCTTGCTCATTTCTTCTTTAATTGCTCATCGCCTTTTTCCAACATTTTTTAGAGAAATCAAGCCAGTTTGCTCAGGTTTCAAAAGGGTTAAGACTTCATGAATTCTACTTGTAGATTTTTCTAGCAACCCATAATGAAACCACACTGACTTCAGTGCAGTAATAAACTGCACCAGAGATGATGTGTACATGGGCACATTTGGAACTTTTAGGCCTTTAGGGAGGTTTTTGATTGTCCATGACAATTGATTTACCAGCTTAGTCTCTGCAGCTTTCAACAAAAATGCAGTGACAATATTAGATGCCGGTATGGTCTTGTATATTTTCATGGTCAATTGGATCTTTCCATTACTGTGAATCAGCAGGCATAAGGGAAAAGTATACAGTGGCATTTTGAAGCAACCATCCCACAGGACACCAAATCTTTTCCACTTTGGCTGAAGGTGCTTTTTCTACACATATAAACACAATCATGAGAGTATCAGAGGGAAAGGGAGGGAGAAGGTAAATTGGTCTGAATATGAATTTAAAGTGCACTCTATTCCCATACATTTCACTGAGCTATTTCTGATGTGTGTAAAGTTGATGGTTGAAGACATTGACCGCAATGAAACAGGCCTTCATAGGAGTACTGGGTCTCCTCAAATATTGCATTATGGAACACTCCAGTGATAATAAAACTTTCCTTTTTGCTCTCACAGCAATAACAGAAACTAAACTGCATTGCACATGAAAGACCACAGCAGCGTCAGGTCCATCAAACCTAATTGATTCTACTATGTCTTCATTTCCAAGGAAAAACGTGTTGGGCCAGTGAGAATGATAGAGGGCTTGATTTATGAAGCGCAGAGCCCAGAGATGTGGGTGTTGCAGGTTTAGAAAATTTCATCTCGGATCAAGCCCCAGCCGCGTGGAGATAAAAGCAAAAAAAAAAGAAGAGAGGTTCATACTTAAATGGATTATGTTTATGACCGGTGTCTCACAAGCTACTATTTGTGTGTGTGTGTGTGTGTGTGTGTGTGTGTGTGTGTGTGTGTGTGCGTGCATGCGTGCGTGTGTGTGTTTGTGTGTGTGTGTGTGTGTGTGTGTGTGTGTGTGTGTGTGTGTGTCATTGTGGAGCTTAAATCAGTAGCCTGAGGTAAAATAACCTTGAATGGCTATCAAAAGGAGATATTAATGATTTACAGAGCTGTTTACCAAGCCATCGTCAGCACGCTGACCTCCTCTGTCCATCACTGGAGCGAGTTTCTGTGCTTGCATGTGCTGTGTATGTGTTTTCTGGTCTTACTCATGTTTTTAATGCATGCATTTGTTTGTACGTGTGAGTATTATGCATACGCATGTGTGCTTATAACCTTGTCTTGAGAAACCATTTACAACGCAAACAGCTGAAAGTGAGTGAACTTAGAAATAAATGGAATAACGGTGTTGCCTGCACACCGATATTATTTGGCCTCTGGCTAAAAGCTGGAGACCTCAGCTGTGAGACTCAAAAGAGCCACTAATAGAGCAATTAATGGATGGGAAATGGAATTGTCAGCCTCAGTTAATGTTTCATGAGGTGCCATAGTAAAAGTTAATAAACAATAACCCATTTCCACACGTGAAAGGTTTGAAATACTGTACAGTTCACAGTTAATAGTCTTGGATAATGTAAGCAAAAAAAAAACAAATTATATTTTATAGTTCAGGATATGAAAAGGTGATTTTTGATTGATGGAATGGATGAAGTTAAAAAAAATGGCTGTAGCTTAGGCGCGATCACGGATTCCAATTGAGAACTTCCAGGCTATTTTACAGTAAGTACTGCCACCACCCCCCTCCCACCTCCCACCTCTGATACACTGCCCCTGGCTGTGCTTTGTATGACAGAAACCAATAAAGCCTAAAGTACAGACAGCTAGTCTTTTTCAACTCAGCATTATGCCATAGGAATCCCGCACCTGCTTTCAAGTCCTCTTCCTCTGTCCTCTCTGCTGGGCTCAGCCTGTGTCTGTAGCGTCCGGCTGGGGGATGTGATAACTCAGCCTAAGCCCAGTCAAACCAGCTTAATTCTCCATGTGTCAGAGCAAAGCTTCAGAATCGTCCATTTTATGGTTAAAAAAAATCAGAATGTTCATTTGGCTTCCAGCAGCGAGGTGGGGCATCATCTAAGCCAGAAGATTCTCTCTTTGCTCCCTTTCTTTTTGCTTTCATTACAAATATGCCAGGCTATTGGTCTTGTTCTTTGGTTTGGCTTATATCTTGGCGGAAGTTCTTTCTCACTCTACTTTTAAACTTTCCTTCTATTTTATTTTTCTTTCTTCCTCTCTTCCTTTCTAGTATCGACTTGCAGATATTAAATGAGGGATAAAGCTTTGGCTGGCCTTTGGCAGCAGCCTCCAGCCCTGTGAATCCTGTCTGCCCATCAAATAATAGTAAAATGAATTCCTCAGCATTTGATTAAGTCATGTCAAAAGGCCAATGAAATAAACTTCTGTGACACCAAATCCCTCTGTGTCAGGAAATTGGAACTAAATTTATTTAATTTTAACAGGAGGTTTTATCCCCACATCCCCAATCCGCTTTTTTGTTCATTTGGAAGCGTTGTGCTTTGTAGAATCAGAGGATGTGTTCCCTTTTTGATAGAGCCTGAATTTTTATCCTTATTAAACTCTGGTCTGACCTCGTCCACCTTATTATGGGATAGATATGTGAGGTTCCAGAGTGTGGTTTCTTTGAAGATTAAGTTTACAAAATATCTAAAGTAGATCAATTACATCCAAGATATCAATGGTAAATACTGAGCATGTGCTTGGTCATTAGTATTTGACATTTGTTCCACACCATGCTACCTCCTATTACATGGTGATTACAGAGGAAATATGCAAAATCAAAAATGTTATAGCAATTTTAATCACATCCAATAAACATGTTTCACAAGCATCTTAGGTAAGATTGTCCAAAGGAAAAAAGCATCTATGAATTCTAACCCATAAGCAGGCATGCATTAAAAGGGGGTTGTGTTGGTGGGGACATGTTGTTTAAGGTTCTGGTGAGACAATGAAATACAGTGCAGGATGTCTAGTTAGACCAAAAGATGAATGTGTTTAAAGTAAGGCTGTGCAATAAAACAAAAATGATAATTATCTTGACCAATCTGCTCTGGTCTTTGTTTTTAGTGAGAACAATGATTAAGTCCTATTTTTTGTCCTTTTGGTTTTTTAAATCTAATATCACCCAATTTATTTGTCTTTTCTGTTTATTTGTGTATTCATTTGTACTTTATTCTATTTATTTGTCTATTTATTAATAGATTCATTCATATAGTTATATATTTATATATTTTTTTAATTAGATATGACAGACTGACTGACTTGTTGAATGAATGTGATTCACAAGAAAGTTAGTCTGTCTTTTTCGGAGTGGAGGCTGGCTTGACTGCATTAAAAAACACTTACATTATGGCTAATTCTCCAACACCATTGACGGACAGCCGACGTAAGTCGCTAACCATGGCCAAAACAAGCGCGTTCAGATAAGTGCACCGCAGTTAAGTGTCCTCTGGAAACACTTCTGTCATGTTGTGATGTATTGTTGCATTTTATAAATGTGTTGTGTTGTGGTATTTGTAGTACATTCAAATGCTGTGCACTTCAAGTTGATGAAGATATTTTTGGAATTTGCTTGTTCTGTCTATTGCATGTGTTTTCTGAGGTTGCAACGTGCCCCTGTCAGCCATCTTAAATTTGAAACTGTATGAAGTTGGGTATTTTTATGATCACTATGGATAGTATTTTCTGTTTAAAGACTAAAAGCTTTCTCATGTGGTCTCGGTAGTGTCTAGTGTCACCCATAGCATTAAAAATGTCCAGTTTGAACAAATTTCCTGTCCAATAATGCCTGGCTAAATGCTGCTCATGGCAGCTCCCCAGCGGTGACTTTACTTCTGAACTTCTGCCGGCAGTTAAGTGTGTGAGCTCTTTCTTCTTTCTTTGACACAAGTTTATTTTACACAAGTACTTACTAGTTCTAATTCAGAAAAAAATATTTAGAGCAACAATACTTTCAGTTGAGTACAGTATTAGAGTAGCTCACTCCTTTTTCTCTGATACAGTCTACTTTGTATGCTGTTCTCTCAGTCATATATACATCTACAAGTTGCCTCAGAAACCACAACTACTTTGTTACAAGAACAACAAGGAAACCCTAGACTTGTAAGTGCAAGTGTACCACAAAACTACATCTGTTTTTCCAAAGAAGCAGGCAACTAGATAATTTTTAAAGTGAAAAAATAGGACTGACATGCTAACCTGTTCATAAATAATATATACATCACATGCAGTACATGGATAAAAGCCATTTTTAAAGCCACAATGAAATCAATTAATGCATGACTACAGGGCATGTTCCTCTAACCTCACCATTTGCCATAAAATCACATCTACAGTAAACTGAGCAGTGAATCTAGACCCTAACTGTCATGTTCAGAAGCAAGTAGAATTGAAATATCAAGCGCTAGTTATTGGACTCTGTGTTCATTAGCATCTGCAATGATTGAATTATCTGAGGCTACATTGTTGTTCAATAATTAGCTTATTAGCATGGAAACCACAGCACTGGAAGGCCAAGCAATCAGACCAACAATTAGCCATCAGTGTAAAGACAGTGAGATTGGGGCCAAGCAGCAGTGGCAGCTTATGACAATAGTGGTCAACTCATTTCCATTACAATCAATTAGTGCTCACCCTAATTTGATCTAATGGAAAAGGAATCATTAAGCAACCAAGCGCTGTGAATAACAAAGGCATCTGTTTGAGTTTGTTAACATGGCAGTGACTAAAGAAACAGGTTACTTCACTGAAAGGAGTATTGGATTTACTATTTCTAGAAACATTTTTTATTTTCGATTTTGAAAATCTAATTTATGACAGTATTTCATTGTTTCATCTATATTCAGTAACATGTCAAAGACTTTGCATGTTGCATGTCTTAAGGATCAACATGTGAATTTGGTGTCCAGATGATGACCTAATAGTTTTACATATAATATCATTATATTGTTGTAAAATACATATTCTGGGTAACATGCCAAAAGAAAATGTGAAATACATACGGTATATATGTTTTGATGGTAATAACATACATTAGGTGTCTTAACACAATGCAGGCTGTTTGCATACATTAGTAAGGCTATGAAAAGTAATGCAGCACAATTTGTGTATAACCCACTTTACAAACGTGAGCCAGTTACTTGTATATAACTTACAATATCAGGAAGGCTGCAGTCATTTAAACAATGTGCAGATGGGATTAAAGAAGGAAGTAGTATACTGACTTCACTTTGGCTAAACCTATATTGTGAAATGTCTGGTCTGTATGTGGGAATTGCCCTCCCAGAGCCTTGTCAATGAGCCAGATCAAAGATGGAGACATGGTGTGTCTTTTTCTTCTGTCTATGGACTTTTCTTGAAGTGTAAATCAGACTGGAAGCCATCTCCCCACTGTAAGCCCCCAGCCTGATCATAACCGAAATGCCAATTATTTTCTCATTGCTATAAAGTCTCATCATGAAAATCTCACATACATCCACACACCTAATGAGGTTGAGTCATTCAGTATTGGTTTAAGAACCAGTGAAGACTGCACAGACATAATCACATCTCTGAGAGGCTAATTTCTATTGAGCCTGCCAGGTCGGCACTTTGTTGTTCGTAATGGTTGTTTTTTTTTAGCAGTGAAAGTGCAACAAAGTGCTGATAACCTGCACATTATTTAGGCTTTTTGTTGAAAGTGTGGCCACAGAGAAGAGCAGAGGCATGCATAACAACCCCAAATTTCTATCTCAAAACAAAAGCCCCACCACATAACAATGTCTATGTTTAAAAGCTTTGTACCCCACATCAGTTTTTTTTTTATTAAACTCACATGAGGGCTCATGCAAATGTGTTATGCTCGGAGGTACAGCCAGCACGTATCCCAATCATCTGATGATTGTGAGGGATGCGTGACGACGTGCAATAGTAATTTCACAGCTAAGGCATTTACTTGGCCCAGGGTGGAAGAAATCATCGGAGAAGCAGAAATCTGTGAGAGACCAAGAAAAGCAAGTCTCCACATCTTCTCTTGGACTTTTACATCTTCTGTACATCTGCATGTGACAGTATAATTATTCATAGAAAAGAAAAATGGGACACAACTTGGAAAGATGCGCCAAATCTAACACACAAATACTGTTTAAAATATATAGACTATTACACTCTATCTCAAATTATTGTGGAGTCAGACTCTGTTGGTGCTACAAAGCTAGGGGCAATGCTCTTTCTCTATAGGAGGTTTTGTATGACTTAAGAGATGACATGTGCACTGCATGGTGCAGCTCTCCTTAACTCGATTCTCTCTTTTTTGGTTTTCCACTGGAAAAAGTTGTGGATAGTACCTTGTAGTTTTTTTGTACCACCTCAGTCAAGGTTCCAAGTGAGCTGAGCTGATACTAGTAAGCAGAGTTAGGACACTGCAGACCACCAATTGGTCAGAGATAATTGTCATTATAATTGTCATTTGCACGACATGGAACACCCTGCGCAAAACTCCGTGCTAAAATAGTCAAGCTCAGTGGTGCTGTTGTAGTTGATGAGGTGGGTGTATCACCAATTGGATGGGTAGGTTACCAAGGAGGAAGAGGGTATACTCTCTTATATTTTCCAGTGGCTTTTTGGCTAATAGCTGGGTTTACTGTAAACTACTAAGAAAAGAGATATGTATACCCCATATATCTGCATATACCTTCCATTACACTACTGGCCAAGCTGCCATCAATAGCAACACAATTTTTTTATTCACTTGCTCCAGGTTGTTTTTCTTTTTTTAGATGGCAACCCACAAAACAACAATTGACAGTGTTTGGTTGCTGATGAAAGGATTCAGTGAGTGTCGTGGTGAAGATGATGTCATAGCAGCTTTACATGTTTTTGCTATAGCAATCAGTTGAGTATCCTGCCTACACTAATGGATAACTATTTGCAGTGGGAAACAAAATAGCGAAAGTACCTGATACCAAAAGTGAGTTCAGTCAGGCCATACAATGCAGTGGAAATGCCAGCCCATTCTCATTCCAAAGTCCTCCAATACCACCACTTTGTCTTTGATTTTGGCATGAGATACCAGTGCCAAAAGCCACCTTTCATGGTAGTATGATGGGCCACTAGATGGTGTCAGGTTAAAACACTACTGGTAACTACTTAATATAAGGAGCATTAAGGGCTCTTTAGGGGGGATGGGAGGGGCAAAGTGAATGAAGTTAATGTTTTTAAATCCTGTCTAGTACATTTAAGATGGTGTATAACTGAAATTCAAAATCTTGATTTTGCTCAATCTAATTCAGCGCCCTCATACTTTGACTTTTGCCTGTCCTTCAAGTGCTACTACCAAATAATATATCGTCCTCTCTACTTCAATACCTTGCTGGGGATGTGAGTTCTAACGGCAGAACTCTTTTCCCTTTCTGCTCCTATCAGTTTGTGAACAGGCAGGCCCACCAGATGTTCTCGCCAGCAACATCTATCAGCAGCTTGTATGAAGGTTTCAAAGAGGGCAGGATTATGAGAATAACAATAGGGGGACCACTTGGGTTCTGCTCACTTGAGATTACCAATACTCCAAACACCTTTTCACATCAATATGAACATGCTGCGAAGTTATTAAACAGGCGGTTTGTTGGTTGTTCAAATGCCTGGAGATTTGCATCCCACAAACCATATTGTGTCAACAGAATAGCATCTAAAGGTACGGTCAGACCAGAAATGGAAGGGTGAAATTTACTTGAAACTCCTTGGTGGGAAATTTGACCTTCATTTAATCAGGATGTTCTCCTGAGATCAAACCCCTTTTTATGAGAGAATCCTCTTTCCAAGAAAGACTGGACTTATTGTCGTCAGTGACTTGCCAGCTACTAGCATTTCGCAGTCTCATGATTTAAATAGCTGATTTTTGCCAAACGCTTTACTATCATTATCCTTTATCCATGTCCTAGGCACCTCAAGAAGTATTTCACCAATATTAAGAGAGGGTCCTCACATAAAACAAGGCTGTTTATGCAGCTGAAAGATGCAAGTACCTTTGAAATTGTTCCTACATGATTAGAGAAAATAGAGAAAAGGGACAACAGCATTTACTTTTTAATAGAAGAGGTAAAAAACAACAACAACAACAAAAAACTACAACAACCACAATGCAATGTGTTGTACCAGACCAATAAATCCTCCTGCTGGTATGTGATGTAATATGTCCGTTTGAGACAATAGCGGCTGCCTGGTAACAAAAACAGTCTCATGTTACAGGTAAATGCTGTGCTGTAAACATGTTTCTGAAAACATTTTAGGCAATAAATATGCTGCTCAGTAACAGAATAAAGGTTTATATTTGATCAGTGCTGCTATGTTTTACTGTTTGGTCTCAGTTGTTTTGGCTTCCTTTTCACTGTGCAGGAAGCAGTGTAGCGCCACCTTCCGGTCTACAAACTCACTACTACAGCCAAACAGATATTAAAATATGCTTCTTAAAACATTGTAGGCAAAAAATGCAATACAGTAACAATCTTGATTTATATTCACAGCCTAGTTTTATAGTTTTACATCTGGTCAGATTTCGGTCCAAGTGTGAGAAAGAGAGACTGGGTAGGGTCTATCTCTTGATCTACTCTTTGCAGGGGCGGCATGGGTAGTGGGCAATATGAAAATGCATAAGTAACAAATACTTAGAGCCAGCAAAACTCTGACAGATGGCGTAAAGCACATCAATGTAGTTGAGAATCGGCAAAGTTTCCCTTTAATGTGAGTACAGAAACATTCTACTATTCTGCATGCATTTCTTTTATTATGCAATATACAAATAAAATATCCCAGTGACTTCCTGAGCAAAGGTTAACCCCAGCCAACTGTCAACATTCATGCAGAAACATATAAACAAATCAACAGAAATATGCATACAATCACGCACATACATTTCATAAATACACACAAGCAATCCTCCCCTAATATCTTGAAAAGCCCATCACAAATATGCACCACCAAGACACAGGCAAATTTAAACAAGCCCTCTCAGTCATCAGAAATGCAAAGACAAGAGAGTTGAGTGGGAGGCACTGTGTGGAGTCATCCAAGGGCCAGTGGAGGGATTGATTGTCTGTTGGGTGGAGGATTACAGATTCCTGTGTTGAGCCTCCCACAGTCCAATTGGGTTCGTTCTGCCATGGCTAGATTATGGAGCTAAGTCTGAATGCATCATGTGGTTACAGTTTTCGTGTGTTAAGAGCACCCAAATGACACCTCAGCAGAAGATGTGAGCGGGTAAGTGGCAAGGGCACACACACAAATGCTCACACACAGCACAAAATCATAGACACACATATTGAATCTTTTGGTAGACACATTAACGTGTATGTACACACACATTCACACAGCCTGTAAGAGGCTTAAGAAAAGGTGTATTGACTAAAGATCATATACAAATACAGTATATCTCACTATAGACCCATACTATCTATTATCGTTGTAGACTTGCAATGCATACATCCACAAGGCAACATGGGTAGGGATAAAACATTTTCAGTTGCTTGAAAATGTCATTTCTTCCAAATATTACATTTTTAAATTCAGGTGGCAATATTTTCTCAGCATGGACATACCATTAAAAAATTTTGGAAAATGTTGATACTTCAATCTTGATCAATTTTAAACACAAATAGTTGAAATAACAATTTGCCAGTAACTTCATTGTGTGTTGACAGTGCTGAGAGGAGTGAAATTACACAAAAAGGAAAGCTCAAATGCAGCAGGGCAAACACCATTCTGCTACAACTGCTTAATCTTGGAGCAAGGAAAGTCAACATGAAACATAATTATCAGACATGTCCACATTTGCCCTGAAATTCTCCTCGTGTCATAATGTGTTAAAAATCTATTTAAAACAAACTGAAGCAGCAAAAGAACACTGGCAGCAATGCACGTACGATTCTCAAGAGCCCCGCCACCCAAGATGTGGCCCAGGACGTTTGAGCCCTGCTCCAAATTAGCAAATCTCCACAGTGTAGGCCACACTTCAAGACAGCAAGACACTCATAAAACATAGTCCTAATTGCTCTGTCACATCAGATACCATGTCCCCAAAGTACTTTATTGTCCCCTATTAAATGCTAATATCCTTCCAAGAAGTTTGCAATGATGTATCTCTCATTAAGGCCACAACAGGCCTGAATAACAGGAAGAGCAATTAACTAAAACACACCTCACCTACAGATTTGAGGTCCATGCCACATGGCCTTAATAAGAGAGAGTAACAAAAGAAAGATCCCCCTGTAATTTATAAAAAACAAAACAAAAAAACCCCCAAAAAAACATGTCCATTAATGGTTTAGGGACTGATTTGCATAATTTAGCATTCCCTTCCCATTAGCAAGCATTATTTTCCCAGTATTTCTTTACACCCCTGGGTGTTAGCCGGGGCACAGACTATAAATCTATGATAACTTTGACATCAATTTGCAGGCACTTCTCAGCAAAATGACATTTAGCTTGGCAGCAGAAACCGTTAGTGTGGCTATTCCATGTGCTTCTTTCCTGGTGTCCAGTCTTTGAGTTGTGAATCTAATCTAATTATGTTTGTTTAAGAATAAGAATGTGTTTAAAAGCACCCTCATTATTTAAAGAGTGACTGTAATGGCTATAAATACTAAAATTACAAAGGAGAATGGTTATTTGAAAATGATGGCATATAAAACATGTTTTTGCCTGGTTTGCCAATCTTGTATGGTGCCCTTATGCACAATGCCATTGTTACAGTAGAGCCTAGAGTTTTTTTTGTTTTTCTTCGGTGAACAAAATTTTAAGAATCTGGAGACTCAATTTCATTTTTGGAAGCTTTAATTAGTTGCTGCATAGTACATGAAACATAACCCCAAATTCCATAATAATTAGGGTACCTGTTATTAATCATCACCTATCTGTGGAGTTTAATTTTGTCATGGTAAATTTTGCAGGCTGCATCTCTGTGATTATGATTCCAAGATGTTCTGCGTCCAATGTCTCCAGTTCTGCATTACTACAAAGCTTTGAAGCATATGTCTGTTATATTTATGTATTTTCTTTACAAATTGGATTTAACTATGGAATAAAGACCTGCCTTGTCATATGTTAGTGCCTTTGATGAATCAATTACATAGCTGAAGCCCTACATTTTATACAGTTCATACACTTTATGATTATTACAGGGATTCAAACATTGAATTATAGATTTCTCAGTAGATGATGCATGTAACTGATTTAAAATGTAACTATTAGACTTTTCAGACTTAAAACTGGGCTTGCATGTCGATAAATGATTTCTTATCCCAGCTTGTCAAATACTGCCACTTTGTCGCCAGACCTACATGTCAAAATGTGATGCGCATGAAGTACGTTCTTGCATCAGTTTTAGACGTGAAGAGACGGCATGTCAGTTTAGGCTTGTTACATGCACATTGTGTCTTTTCAAAATACACTTCCCCTCTCACATGAAATGTTCTATTTCTGCTCATTACATGCATAGTCTTAAAAAACAACTTGCAATTTAAGTAAACACTTTGTTTTTAGATTCATTTCCTTAAGTTTAGGCACAAACTAATTCCTAGTTTAGGTTATGCACCAAAAGCACAAGGTTGGGTCATGAAAAAACCAACATGGTTTGGCTCAAAATAAGTACGTTGTGACTAATGTCGTGTAACGGCTTGTGACATGTGTCATATGACATATGTTACTGCTGTAGCATGCTACACATAGTAGTGCACTTTGTTGTTATTAAACTAACTCAATTGACTTTTGGTTTCACATGAGAATTGAACAGCAGGCTCCTGGGTGAAAGTTTGGGGTCTGTTTGACTTTTCCACCACACCACCCGCCAGCCCTATTCAGACTCTCTCACTCTTTATACAACAGTCACTGCGTCAATGACTGCTGTTGCCCGCTATGTATCATAGCATTGTGAAAGGTGCCTCTGCGCATCGGTATCTGACACCGAGATCACAAAGCAACTGTATTTGATGAGTTGGGAGTGGAAACGTGCTGGTTAGACAGTCAAATTGACACTGATGCAGCAACAGATTGGGCAACAGCTATAAAATAAAGACAGAAAGCTTGGATGTACAATATCTTTAAGAGACCACTGTAAATACTACTGACTCGGAAATTCAATGTGTGAAACAAAGACACAGCTGTTATGACATCAAATCCTAAATTTAGGGCATTGATTGTAATTTCATCAAAATGTTATGAGCAGTTTGACCAAAGAGACCTTTGAGCAGGCCCTCTACTGTTGTTGGTGCCAGCAGCCATGACACAGCTAACCTTTGCCTTACCCTACCCCTGCATGCTCCCTTCAGTCTATGAAAAGTGTGAGAACCTCTCAGACAATTTTCAGTCAAGAGGAAGAGGTTGACATACTCCTTGAAGCTTGAAACACATATCTTCTCTTTCTTGTTTTATTTTACCTGTAATTTTCAGCCCACAATAGCGTACTGCAAGAGCCCCCGGAAGAATGTCCGCAGCATCCTGATCCTGACAAATAATGAAATAATCTCCTCTGCCCCACTTATTTATCATGACATCATTGTGTCACTGAGGCAGACAATGGACTGACTTTCTAACTTTGCATGGATGTTATTTGTTTGACAGCCTGAGGGGGGCAGACAAGACCTTTGGAAGCAGGCATGTAAAAGAATTATTTCAGCACTTTCATGTCAGGTGCAAAAGGAAGGTTCAATTTATCCCACTCAATTCTCCTCTGACTGAACAAGTAAATACATAAATACAATCAGACAAATTCACAACCCCTATCAATTTGTCATTAGAACATTTATTTTTTATCCTCATGTCATAAAAGTCAGGCTTGGGGTTATAAGGCATACAAACTAATTTGTTTTAACCAAGCTAATATGAAATATTGAAATGAATCAGCTATTGACAAAGCCACAACTTCTTTCAATTAGTCCATATCCCTATTTAAATAACTTTCCTTAGTTGCTCAGCACATAGTGCCCAATTTCTTTAAATCAATTCAGTCTTGTTGATTAAACACTTAATTGTTCCCTTTTGTTCCTTTCTTCTCTATTTCTTGAGGAATTGAAGTGAATCACTCACTAGTCAGCCTGATCTACAGTATATATACATTGTAATTTAAGCTCAATCATTTTTTAAAAAAAATATATTTATATCTCCATCTCATTCTGTTTCACGGTGTGACTGTAAGTGGGCTCCCAGCTACCCGTTTGTCAGTCCACACATGCTATAAATGCCCTCACTAACCATGGGTGCTGAGCTTTTATATTTATCCCCCCTCTATTCACTATTCACTAAGACTTGTGGCTCTCTCTTTCTCTTCAGCCATAATGCTCCCACCACCTCCACCATCTCCACCATACAACACTCAAATTTTCTTTCTTGTCCCCTCTCACCATAATTATTGATCTGTCATCTCTATGTCACATAATGAACCATATTAACCAATCAAATGTCAAAAGTATGAGGAGATGTCATGTGATTGCCCTCAGTGGCCATTAGGCACCTGTGGCAGAATAATTATGGTGATTATACTTACTTGTGCATCTGTGTAGAACTGTTAACCTTTTGTCACTTAATGACTCAGTCACCGTGTGTGTGTGTGTGTGTGTGTGTGCGCACTCTGGGTTATGACATGTGTGTTTGTCGCTGTGTGTCACACTGGTGTCAACAGAGCACCCACTGAGTTACTGAGCCCCAGTCTTAATTAAAGTTATAGATAGAACACAACATACAGAGAGATCAGCGTGACAACAACCACAGACCCTGAGGTGATAACAGTGTGGTACACGCAGCATATGTACTGTACTGTATGTGGCTGTATATGCCTCTGTATTTGAGAAATGTTGATGTTTAAACATACATGCTTTGCACTTGTAGACTATATGATGCCATGCACAAACACAATGTGCAATTTAATATCAGGATGGGTAACACTTTTTCAGTATGGTACACAAAATACTGAGAAGTTAATAAAGAACAGCAGAGGAACAAAACTGCAATGGCCTGTTTAATGAATGAGTTGTTAGTGAGTAGTTCCTTAATAACGAGGTCTACATGTTGGATAATGATGAGTTACAAGAGAACAGACTGGGATGTACAATATTAATTAATCACTGGGTGATGATTGTAAATATTTGTGATTTGGAATGACAATTCCTTTCTTCATGAGTTGTTTCTGATTAAAGTTTTGGTAAGCAGTTTTCTGTACAGGCAAGAAAAAAAAGGGAAGGATTTGAATGTACATCCTCCTCTTGCAGATTTGCTCACTCCTCTCTGTCTGAAGCCCCACCAGATCAGTTCAGGCATATATGCATGCACTTTATACAGTAACCAAGTGTTTCCTTTACAGTGATTTAGTTTATCTTATTCCATCATGGAGCTGTTTGCAGTGTATTTGCTTAGCTCCTCCCTGCCCCTTCTCTCTCTCTACCTGTTTAGCAGACCACAAATGAGACCTCCACAGTCCTTCTGCCTCACTTCTTGCCTCTATAGACTTTTCACCGAGACAAGAGCGAGTAGCAGCTCTAGAAAAAGACCTTTAGTCAGCGGCTGTGGCAACATGAATACAGCCAGCGCAAACCCCCGGTGCTGGGGGTCACAGCATGCTGCTACAGCCGCTGTATGAAGGTCTGTGCTTGTAAAGCCCTTTGAGATGACATACTGTGATCAGAGGCTCTAGCTACCTACATAAACATGAACTTGAATCAGCGAAAGCTACACCTTTGACAGGTGTTTTGTTTTATTTTTTTAAATGGTCAGACTCTCTTTGAGGTTCACTTCTCAATAAGTCTGTCTTCTGTATTTGCAGTTGCTTTGCCATGTATGCAGTTGTTGCCAATGGAATAGCAACTTTTTCAGCATGTTTTTTTGGATTTAATTTGGCTTTAGTCTCATGTCACAGGCTACATTTACTAAAACCTGAAAACTTAACCAAATAATGGTGCAGAAGTCTAGGGTTCTTTCAGTCACTTGAATTACAATATGCTGAAAGGTAACCGGGGATTTTTGCTCGATGAAGCCAAACTATAACTGCTACCCCAGCTTTAACTATGAATCAGCTGAGCAGCAAAAACTTGTTAGTACTTGTTTTGGGCCACACAAAATATTGGGCCAATTGCTTATGTCTTCTACCTACTAATTAATACCACAAAAATGCAGAAATCGGTAACTCTATGTCAATGTCAACTTTTCCAGGTTGCATTTGCAATCTCAGGTGGATAATGTCCTTGCTTGACAGGATGTAGCATTTCATATTAACATTGCATGTTTAAATATTTCATCATTCTTTACAAATTGTAAAAGGGTCTATAAAGCACACATTACATTTGTATTTTCTTATCAACTTTTATAGTCCATTTGCACATGTTTGAGCTTTGTAATGGTTTGTTTTTTTTGTGTGATTTTGCCAGCCCTTTGGTCTTTGCTTTGGAGAAGGTTTTTATAGACATCTTTGTAGTTAGTTCTGTTCATTGTTCAATCAGTCCTGACCTGTCTCCCTGTTGTTACAGCCACATGGTACCCCAGCACAAAGTATCCAGGAACATCCTAACAGAAAAATCTTTCTGAAGCTATCAAATACTGTATTCATAACAGTAAAATGTGAAATCATGGGGAAAATTACCAAACAGGCTGTTAACATATTTTTAGAATAAATGCTTTCCACACCCACTACTGATGCAACGACCCAGTTTCAATATCACAACATAACTTATGTTGTAATGAAACACTATCATCATAAAGTAATTCAAATTCAGCCTATTGGCTGCAAAAAGCTATGGTGAATAGCTTTCATCATCAAAGATATCGCTGTAGGCAATTCACTTTGTAACATATTATGTAAGAATCAATGAGCACTGTCACATTGCTAGGGGTACATTATCTTTCCTACTATACTTAAGCCACATATACTGTGCCAGGGTTAGCAATGCTACATCCCAGGGTTGATAAGTGAGGAGAAGATGAGAAGAGAGGAAGTCATGAGAAGTGCAAAAAAGACAGGAGAGCTGCAACAAGGCCAGGCAGGTTGGGAGCTCCTAGGGAGTAGAGGGAGAGTGAGAAGCTGGGCTAAGCCGAATGAAGGATTGGAGCAGCTGTGTGTGTGTGTGTGTGTGTGTGTGTGTGTGTGTGTGTGTGTGTGTACATGTGCGTGTATGACGTGTGTGTGAGAGCACGCACTTGTGTGTGTATGCGCTCATGCATGTTTAAGTGTGAAGATCAGAACATGCATCAAAAGCAGAGTGCATGCATAAAAGTGCACACGTTCATGTGTGTGTTTGAGTGTGTGTGCAGGTTTGTGTGTGATTGAGTGCGCGCCCATGTGCGAGCAACCAAAGCATTTTGATATTCCTATGTCTGTGTCTTCCGGCGCTAAATCGGTTGGGGGTTCAGACCAGACTCATGCTGGGTCCCTCCAAGCGCTCACACTGCTGTTCAGCATTCATTTGTCTCCTCTTGCCTGTCCAGTATCTCCTCTCTAACTCTCTCTACCCTGTTTTGCCACATGTCTGTCTCTCTGTTTACCTCCCCTGCTCTTCCTCTTCATTTCTGCTGGTCGCTCTCTTTCTCTCTGCTCTCTATCACACTGTGTTTTCGCCACATCCTTTCTTTTCATGTGGATGGTGGATGCTCATGAATTTATGGATTTCTGCATGGGGTCTCTCTTCCGAGGGAGACCAAAAATGATTTCACAGCCCGCTGTGTGGAATATGGGCTCGTGGAGGAACAGGGTGGGAGCTCAAAGCACCAGACAACTGTTTTGTTCTGGTCCATTCTCTGCCATAGAGGGAGTGGTCCACCTGAAATAGAGCATAAAGTGGCCTTTTGTACAGCAGACGTATGAGCAAAATATCAACAGCCTTCTTTTCTATTGTGATTTTTCTGTGGTATGCAGTAGTTTTTGTGTCTTTGGGTTGTTTGATTCTATCTTCCTTTTGAAAGGTGTTTCTTGTAAAACTTATTCTTTATTGAATTTATTTAAACACATTTAAGTAATCATGGTGATAATATCAAACAAATGAGAACTATATGTACTGGGTCAAAGAACAATAAAGACAAAATAAAATCATCACCTGAGAGGAAAAACACAAAGCTAGCTCCATAAACATGAAACTGAATTAGCTAAAGCACAAAGTTTGCATTTTTCTGTGAACTATCTCTTTAAAAAGTCAACATAGGTAATGCAAACAAGCATTAGGCGAAGGCTTATTTACACATTGAGCAGACAGTTATTACTAATGTTATTAATTTAAAGTTGTTTGTGTTTTGAAGCCTATTTTACATAGTGGCTAAATGTGAAATTATAATTTCCGGGTCCATCAGGTGATTCCATGGGGCCCAAAAAGACTTTTTCTTGTGAAAGAGTCATCTGTGAATCAATGGATACCTTTTTTGAGCACCACAGAATGATTCATTTCGCTATCGGAATGTGATTGATTACATATCAAAAGTCTTGAAAAGCCATTGGATTAAATTAATTTTATATCCACTCAAGTTAGCAGAGGGCTAAGTGGGAAGTTATTGGTTTGACTGGCTGAAAGTTAGCCGCTCAGCTACCATCAGTCTCTAGTGAAATTGCTCAGGGGACCCAACAATGCAGAAGATCCAGGTAATTTTAAACCACAGAAATCAAACTTTTTTAGCTTCATCACTGAGCAGCTTTCAATTGGGACCCAACTGGGATCCACCTCAAATGCTGCATTCAGTTCTTTTTATGCATCCATGGTGTCAGCCTGATGCATGTATACTTAATGCTGTGCTGTGATTACCGTGTTCATGAGGTGTGCACATTTGAACCCTGATGTGTTATTCCTCAGTGGAAATTTTCTGGGAGCTTTAAGTTCATAACTCCGTTTACACAACTTCATTTGTCATAAATACAAGTTCACAAGTTCTATTTCAATGCAAAAAGTCCAATGCTCACTCAGCTTTTTGCTCTGATTTGGTAACAACCAACTCCTGAGAAAAATATTTGGCTCTTAAATCACTTTCCTCACCAACTAGTTGCTAGCTTTGTTTCTGTGCCACGGCACTACAAGCAACATCCTTTGAAATGACATATAGTCATTTTATCAATTGCTTTCATAAAAATGTTGATTAGAAAAGCTTCAAGTCAAACAGCAAAGTCCTAAATAAATAAAGGAATTTTATTTCATTTAAGTGCAAAACCAGCTATAGCACAAATACAGACTGACGTTTTTCTTTGGATGCTGCTCCATTTATTTTAAGGTTGACAATAGCTCACAGACCAATATATAATGTGTTTGCTACAGAAAATAGACTTGAATCATAAAAAGAGCTTCAGGTCAGAGTGATATACATATAGCCAGCTATAATTTGACCAGTGTAGACAGCTGCATTGATTAAAACTGAAAGATATCTGATCCATGAGAGGAAAGACTGAAAAGCTGTGCTCAAATGTGCCCTGTGTTTGGGTTCATTGGTGACAAGCATTTGACATCACTCTGCTGTGCCCTCCAGCAACACACCTATAAAATGCAGCACCTTCCATATATACATCTCTGTGGAGCTGTGTTTGGAGATGACCAGAGATTATTACACGGATATTTTCACATGAGGTAAAAAATAATTGAAACAAATTGACTACATGTTTTTATCCAACAGTTTAATGAATAGAGAAACAGGGAGGGAAAAGCCTGCAGCAAAGTCCCTTATTTTTGTATTCATGTAGCGGTGTATAGACGGAGTTTCCAATTTAGGTACAAACCTGCATTATAGAAACAATTATAGAAATGCCTGTTATTTTAGGAGGTACGGCTATAACTGTGATGTATTATGTGATTGTCCTTCAAAATCTAATGACATTAACAGCATGGAAGAACAAGTAATTTGATTTGTTCAATTCTCCAAGCAACAGGGAGTGAGATATAGAGGGATGGAAAGACAGTCTTATATGTGTTAAGCCAATGAGACTTTTCCTACCTTTTCTGTGTATGCTGGTCTTTACATCTCCTTGTCTAAGACAGTGTATTTGGGCCATTGTCCAAGTTAAACAAATGTAGCCAAGACAGACCTCAGAATAGTAGAGTTTAATGGGGAAACACTGAACATAAAACTGGATAAATTAGACTCTGATTATACTGCAGAAGTTGTGTGAGAGTTTGTAAACTGATTTTAATATAGTTTTGCTGTTGTTTAACATGGTTCCCAATCAATTTGTAAATCAGTTTGGTCACTGTTTTCGGTAGGCATGCAAGAAAGTTTTCTGCACAAATTCAAGGTAACACGGTATGACTAATTGATTTACAAATTGTCATTGTGTGGGTGAAATAATCCTTTAAAGTCATAAATGAACAAGAGGAAAACCCAGATATTCTCTACGATTATAAAGTCTCACATTTGCAAGAAAAGAAATCAGAATTTCTCTGATGCTCAAATCATTAATTCCCTTTTTTTTTTTTTTTTTATAAAACCACATTGCTTCCCCTTTCCTGGTTGTGTTTTGTTGTTGTTGTTGTTGTTGTGTGTGTTTGTGTGTGTGTCTGTGTGTTTTTTGTTTTTGTCTTTGTCACAAGAGGGCTGTTTTCATCAGGGTTTCCTGTCAAATCCTTTACAAAACCTATACACACCTCTTTTAGAAGATAAACTGTCGAGTCAAAAATAAAATATTTAGTTGTGTATGGTTACTCTAGGTCTGTGATTTGAGGATTAAATGGTTCTACCATGCATATAACAAATGAGGTGTAGTTGCAACTGTTGCAACTGAGATTTATTTGATTGTTGATAGCATGTAGTTTACAGTGTACTCTGTCATACGTCACATGCAATATATTTTTTCTCTAAAATGGCACAATGCAAATCATTGTATAATGCAGTATTAATACATCAAATTCATAAACTAGGTAGCCTTGCACAGTGATTGTATTCCAAATATTGAATACACCATGCATGTGCTGTGAGCAGATGAAACATGAGTGATGATGCATGAGCATTAGAAAGCATCAATAACACACACAGTGTTCACTCCAAGAAGACATACTTGTGCAGAGAGGGTTGAATATTTATGCATTGTGTCTTGGCAGCTGTGAATTTGTTGTCCTTTCTCTGTCTTTTTACCTAATTCTTTCTCACATGCACACACAGACACATAAATCTTTACTACACAACAGTCAAAAGTGCTCTCTCACTCTCTCTTTCGCTCTCTCTCTCATTTTCCTCTCTCATGTGAACACACACATTACCACAAACAACAACAACAACTTATGCACAAAACAGACATAGTGTAGATAGCATATATACAAATGTTTCCTTTCTTTGTTACAGTAAACTATTATATTATATATATATTATATTATATTATATTATTATATGGCTATATAGGGTAGTGCACCATATCTACATTGATTCACTGAATCTGTTGTTATGGACTAAATGATTTATTGCTGCAAAGATGAAAGATACTAAAGTTTGCAATGTGATCAAATTATAAAAAATGTACCATTTAAGCTGAGCTGTACTCAAGGAGGAATCTTCAAAACAATTTAAGTAAGGTCCAGGGATTTGTGTAAATCTGAAACAAACAAACAAACAAACAAACAAACAAAAAACGTATTAATTTGAATCTCTGCTGTGTAGCCTTACCTGAATGTAACACAAGGTTATACTGTTCACAAACCCTAAACATAGGCTATATGTCCATGATTTTTGTGTACTGCCATACGATTAGTGATATAGCCTACTGCCGGGATACTCAAATTACTTTTTTTGGGGGCCACTTGTACAATTTGACAGAAGGCCAGGGGCCTTGTACAGCAGCCCCATTGGCTACATGTGTCTTGGATTTTAGGACATTTTAGGATTTTAAAACATCTCTAAAATTCTAGGTCATTTGATGGATTTTAGGACATTTGTCGGATATTTGGAAGTTCCTAGGATTTCAGCTCATTAGGGGCTGAGCAACGACCTCTGCCAGGGGTTACGGGGGATCCTCCACTGGCACTTTAATTTTTTTATTTTTTAATTTGATAAAATGGTTGGGGGTGCACTTGGACATTTGTCAGAGGATACTGTTTGGAAGATTCCTCCGCGGACACCGACTCGGTTGCATAATAATCAATTTATTGCAGCTCAGCATTAGCCCCATGGGCCTGATTCAGACCAATACGATCTCTCCCTTTCAGCTCATGTCCTTATATACGTACAGGCATCAATACATTTGTCCGTAAAGCAACTCTTCCACTGCTGCACTTTGATCAATCACAAAACCCCACAAGTATCTCCTTATTTGGAAGGAGCCTTATTCCATATTTTCTAGTATTCTACACATTTTTAGGCCTAAACATCCCTAGACCACTAACTTCGAGGCCTCTTTGCCTTACCAAATTGGAACTTTAAGAAACTGAGCATAATACACTTGCACCTTATCAGAGGCCGACTGTTTAAACAAACAAATGTAAATATCCTGCATTTACATTTTGAGTACAGTTGTTTACTGCAGACATTGAATGCAGCACAATAAGTTTGTTTGAAATGTACAGTTGTTTGCATGTGGCGATGTGGCGAGCACATGGATGTATTATAAGGACGAGCATGGAGCGTTAAAACCGAACTTGCTTCCTTTAAACCGCACTCCACCTCTTATTAGTCACTCATGAAGCAACATCAAGTTCCTCAGTTTCTGATTGGCTGGAGGGCGGGAGCACAACAAGAAAGGGTGTGTGAGCGCATCGCATGGCTTTCTGTCGTTGGCGGTCGTGCATGAAAAGAGGAACCCAAAGGCTTGCGAAAGGATTACGTGTGTAAACAGGAGCGTTATTGCTGCCATATCGTTTTTATAATAATGATATTAACGTTACACATCAGCTTGCAGTTGTTGCTGAAATGTTTTCAGTTTTGTGAAGTTTATTGTGAGCTTTTCGGCTAAGCTAACAGTCGCGCTGCTGTTAAGCTAACGTTAGCACACGTGAACTAAGACTTTGGACTTAATTAACTTTCATGCTAACTTGGCACCGTAGTGGATCTCGTCGGCCTCGACAACAGACGGCAGGAAACCAGATAGCGCACTGGGTGACCATGCAAAGCCCAGCTGCACCTCTGGCGACGAGGGAGGAGAGACTTTCTCATCTTTTGCTTTCTGGCGTACGGAGCCGCGCTATGTTTTGACAAAGTACGGTGATAAACGAACTCCTGAGGGTGAGTAACCCCTACTTTCTATGGGTGGTCACATTTAGTGGCCGTAATCTTCAGCGTGGCTTTACTTTGTCTGTGTTGTGTTGATGACAATGTCCCCCTATCCAAACCTAAACCAACCCGCTGGCCCTCACCCTACCCACAGAGGAGTGCGCTACCCATGAACAGGGGGGAAACTATTCGACAGGGGAACACTTTTATATACAACACCAGCATCTTTGTTTATTTCCTGAAAGTGTCGTCCTGCTACTATTTTAAGTGCATTTCCATATTTGTTGACCTCCTTAGATAAAGCTAGTTGACGTTTGCAAGCTGTGTTTTACTGTTGTTAACGCATATTTGCTGCATTTTTACTCGTGTTTCATGGCAGTTGGGTAGGGTTTGAATGCTTTAACGGTTAAATTGTATTGCTTGTTTTTGTGGGATTTGCCTATACTAATATATTTAGCAGCTACAAAATGTTATTTCATCCCTCTAAAAGCACAATATTTCATGTGTTTACTTCTTGGTAATGTCCGTTATTCCTCTGGAGTTTAAAGGTGTCTCATTGGTGAGACCACACACAATAAGATTTTCACATGATGTACAATGTAGACAGCCATCCCAACAACACACCTCAGATGCCTAAAGGGATGCACAATATTTGATTTTTTTGCCGATATCTGATATGCCGATATATAACAACTTTTTTTGGCCGATAATTGATAGCGATATCAATATAACCCCCCCCAACTAATTGTAGCGATCATCAAGTCTCCTCTGCAGAGTAATATACATCACATTACATACTCTCTTATCCTGATGGCCCACCAGCAGAAGGAGACATGAAATATAATGCTTTTTGGTGTGGGTAGTATTCATTCACTGTGCAAAATAAGACAAAATACTTTAATTTATAGTTGATGTTTTGTACATGTTTACTTTGTCAATTTAAAAAAAAGGTTTGTGATATTAGCAGAAATCAGCATGTTGGCTGATTTTGTTAGGTCATTCTAGAGCTAATATCTGCCAGTACAGATGACGTGCTGATATTATCGTACATCCCTAGAAATGAGCTTATAGATCCAACAGAAGGGAAACATGCAGGGCAACAGACCCTGTCAAGCAGTAATAATCACATTATGACTTTCAAAGGGGACTTTCTGAATACTGAGAAACAAACATCCTTTCAGCAGTTATTCCCTCTGAAATTGATCTGAATTCAAGCTGCTTGAAATGAGTTTTAGCCAAGAGGTAAGTGGTGGCATCACTTGTTATTATTTAGTATTATTAGTCATGGTGGTGCAGCGGTTAGCACTTTGGCTTGACACCTATGTTTGAACCTGCTGGCTGGCTGAGGCCTTTCTGTGTGGAGTTTGCATGCTTTTCCTGTGTCTCTGTGGGTTTTCATTGGGTGTTCTAGTTTCCTCCCAAAGACCTCAGACTTGTAGGTTTGGTTGATGGGCAACTCTAAATTTGAATGGGTTGTCTGCTTGGATGTGTCAGTCCTGTGATGAACAGGCTACTTTTCCATGGTGTGTCCTATCACCAAATGTCTGATATCCGTTTCAGGCCCCCACCAGCCTCTCAATGATAAGCAAATATGGCTGATGGATAGATGGATGGATGGATGGATTGAGACATGATTAAATCATACGTAAATCATATTGTATGTCCTGATACTTGTACATGACATGCTCTCCTTTGTTGTTTTTTTGTCAGTGTTTTATGTCCTGTGTTGAGTTTTGCTATAATAATGCAGTACTCCCAGTCGCCTCAGAGCATCCAGGGTCTTCTCGTCTCTAGTCCTCATATCTGCTTGCAGTGGGGTTGCATAATAAAACCACACTGAAACCAGAAACATGCCAGCATCAAAAAACCACAAAATACATCACGCAGGCAGGATTGCCGTCTCCCTTGTACTCGTAGTGGTATATATCCCTTGTCTTGTCTGTTGGACTTGGGCAGCATCGTATAATAAAACCATTATTGTTGAGTTGACATATAGCCCTGTACTGCTTCCATGAATCCTTTGTGTCAACAGAACCATGAGGATGTCAATTTGAGTTTCAGATTAGGACAAATTTTGGACAAATCACAGAGTCAGCATTAATGATGGAGAGCTGGAGAGACAGGTTAAAGGTTAAGGGTGTGTGAGGAATAAAAAAAAATGGTGGCACATACAGGCACAGACAAAGAGATGTGCAGTTGTACCAATATACACCTACAAACAAAACACATGCTGTTCAACTATACTTAAATACAAGAAAATCTTGTGCGATCTAGAGTCAGTTTTACTGCATTTGTTTCTGCCAATAACAAGGTTGATCCAATACTTATGCATAATTACCTAATGCCACAGCTGCCCAGTGCAGGCTCAAGCTACATGTGGAAATGAAATAACTTAGAACTTGATTTATCTCCACACATTTTTTGTGCCAAAATGCTCAGTATGAATAGTAAAAATAACTATAACTCTGGAGCAGAAAATGCATTGTTGATTAAATAAACAACTGGCACACTGGAATATGTCATGTGGCTTACTAAATTTGGCAAATCATTTTAAGGGAGCTACTTGAGCCAAATACTGACAGTCCTGTTTCAAACTAGTTCATCAACTTAAACTATTGATATGAATGGAAATAAAACCTATTGGCACATTCAACAAGATAAGACTTATCACACTTATGGTCTTGTGGGAACTGCAAAAAAATCAGTCCACTCCTGATTGTACAGTGTTTCTCTATATAGATGTAAACGGCTCATTCTAAGGTGAGCAGAACAAAAATATTCTCATTTCCAGGCGGTTATACACTGAATAGAACATATGTATTATTTTATATTTTTGCCAATATATCCCCCTAAACCTTACATACTGGTCGTTAACTTTGCAGATCGCTGTATCATGGCTGGAGTGTTCCCATTGCAGGATGGGCTCTAGTGTTATCTTTATTACTGTCTTTTATTTCTACTGCTGCTGTTAAATTATTTTCTCTTATTCTAATGTTGTAATGTCAAATTTTTCTCTTTGTCTCAGATGAGTATTCATTAACACATTTAATGTAAGAGGTGGCCATCATTCGTTCCCTCTACCCCTCATCCCTCCTCCGACCTCTCTGTTCTCATGGTCCTCCAAGGTCTTTCCTTATGATATCTGAGTTTCCATTTCCTCAGCTCTGACTCTGACTCATAGCTCACAAATTGACCATAACCTTGATGCAATCCAGGCCATGTGCCTATCACAGAGTGACCATAACAGCGATTCCAGTAGCCCCCTCCAGACCAGCTGTGTGAGAGTAACATGTTCAAAACACTCTACAAGATTAACCCATGCTGATCATGTTTGGAAAGTAAGGCTATTTAGAGAAAGCTTTGTAATTTGATACTCAATTACACTGAGAGGAGAACTATGGCACAGTGTAACAGAGAATAACATACACAGATACACAGTTGCAGTTCTATTTGTATATAGTTGTTTTATTTGATTGATTTATTTTGAGAAATCCTTGTCATGCAAATTAAAAAACTAAAAAAAGGTTTGAAACCTGAAATAGCTGCTTGCATATGTACAGTATGATCCTAGAATAAAGGACATTAAATATTCCTCAGTGTCTCTACGAAAGAGTCCCATTTTAAGGAATATATCAGCTCTCCTCTCAGAAAACCAGGAACATCTTTTTCATTGTACGAACAGCTTTTCATTTCCAAATAGTCCATCATGTCTACAGTCCGTGAATATTGAATAAAGTCTACTATCTTTATTCTGACACAGCGGTTCATGCATTCAAACATTCAAAAGCTGTCCACGCCAGTTGATTCCTCAGCTCCTCTATTATATCAAAGAACGTCAAAAAGTGACTGAGAAAGGAAACGGATCTGTTACAGCTGAATAAATTCTTCCCAGATATACTTTTCTTATATAACATTTCACTCTTGTTTGATGGACACAAATCCCCGTAAAGGATAAATTATCCGTATATACCCTAAGGAGTCAAGAAAAGTTTCCTCTTTTAAACATAATCCCACATTTCTATCTGTCAGACATGGAAGAAAGTTTTCTTTAAATATTTGTTGCAGAAAATGAAAAAGCAGAAGGGCCAGCCCTCTTTAAATACATGTATTCAGAAGAGGTCATTCTATAAGCTTAACCTGCTTTGTGTTAAAACACTGTTTTAAGCAAACTTGTAATAAGTTGAAATCAGTTGTCTTCGTTTGCCTGCTTTTGCTTTTTTAATGAAGTACATTTTCAGTATTTTCTGAAAACTATAATCTGTGAGATGCATTTGGTTATGGACAGGCTGTCTGCCAGGTTTGTCCAGGTGTCTTCTCCATGGGCAGTATAAGAGTGGACTAAGCATCATGGCTCTTGTTAGGAAGTGCTTCCATTGACGTGTCTGTATAACTCACCTTGTACTTATTAAGCTCTATGTTGATAATAATGCCACAATAAAATGTCTCTACTCAAAAACCACAACCCTCAGGATCATGTTTAAAAAGATATGTTGCCATTTTTCAACCAGCTTTGAATCAAGACAATTCTGACGTGTATGTGTAGATGAACTGTGGCAAACTCCCCACCATTTACCCAGTGCCTTCATATCCCTTCTTACCCCTTGGCGAAAAGTCACTTGCCCTTGGGGCTGTTGCCTGAACTACAGGCCGTGCTTCAGCATTTTCATGTTGCCCACCACCCGTGTCGCAAACAGCATGGACAAAGAGTATACGGCTGATTAAGAGAGTTACCTGCACCTCTCCCTCTCTCTCTCTCTCTCTCTCTCTCTCTCTCTCTCTCTCGCTCTCTTTCAAACTCGGACCAAAATCTTTTCAAACGGTGAAACTAAGCAATGCTGACAGAATACAAATTAAGACAGTGTTACTGTACTGCTTTTATGTCTCCTAAAATGTTTTCAGAAACAAATTTAAATGCCCTCTTTAGCTGAGTTTGTGAGGCGGAAGTGGGCGCCACAGCGCCTTGCTGCTTCCTGCACAGCAAAAATGGAGGCTGAAAAATGGAGATCAAACACTAACACTAAGGAGCACTTACCAAATAGAAACCAAAATATTGTTACTTAGTTGTATATTTCTCACCTCAAATGTTTTCAGAAACATGTTTTTGCTAACCGTTAAAATGTAATAGGAGATCGCTGGCTGTCATTGTTTCACACAAACCAGTCCACATTATGTCACCCACCAGCGGGATTGTCTGTGCAGTGTGCAGTTCGTTCTGGTAGTGGTGGGTTTTCTACCTCTTGAGCTATAGTGTCCCTTTTTTTTCTCTGGTCAAGTAGCACTGATTTAAAAAGTTTTTGCATCTTTCTATGGCAGAGAGGGCCTAGTTTAATGTGAGGACTCTTTATATTGGTGAAATGCTTCTTTAAGTGCATCGTCAACTCCTTCTTGGTCATTTTAGTGTGCCCTTGTCCTGTAACACACCTGGTTAGGCTTCGTGGCCCTGCCCCACTTGCTTTAGCTGAGACTGGTGAAAGTGTCCATTTAGGACACCTGTAAGGTCATTGATTTCTCTGTTATAATACAATCTGTGTGTTTTGTTTCTTTTTCTTTCTTTGTTGAGATTGGTTTGATTGGTAGTATTGAGTTTCTTTATAGTCTGTTGTTTATATGCAACAAATATTTCTTGCTTGAACTATTATTATCATTATTGGTATTTCATGTGTCTGTTGTTGAGTTGAGCACCTCTGCAAAGACTCACACCGCGGTTTGAGTGATCTCTTACCTACGTGACCTTATAAGTCCGAAAGTGTTCAATTTCCTGATGATTTCCGTGGGGTAAGCTTCCCCTAGGTGGCGTCATTTGAGATAATTCTATTAAACAAATACATTGAAACCCCCTGCTCTTGCCCCATAAGGGTTTTTATTTTTAGTGTGCTGACAAGGGCTATTTTGTTTAGATCAAGTTTGTTAAATGTTGTGAAATTATTTCACCTGAGAGGTATCTTTATTTTCTTGTGACTATTAAGTTTTAAAATTGAAGCTTAAAGTTTTAAAGGTAAAGCGGCATGTGGAGTTTTCTTGCAAACAAATAAAAGTTGCGCTTACATTCAATGTTCCTTTACAAAATGTGTTTGCTTTGTACTTGAGGGATGAGTTGTGAGTTGAGGTAACAAAGTAATTTAGCAGATCAGAGTTTAATCAGAATATATATGGCTTAGTTCTTGCATCCTTGACTAGAGGTGATCTTGATTTGCCCATAAAAGCCTACATAAAAAACAAGAAAAATCAGTATTCTATATCAACTCTCAGCTGATGCTATCAGTACATTTTAGCTCTTACTAAAAAGCCTATATTATAGGTAATAATACAAGCATCAGGTCAACATAATTTGAGAGCTTTCTGCAAGGAACTTGCAGAAAAACCTACATGGTGAATAATTCAAGCCTTGAATTTACTGAAAGGGTGAAAGTACAGTACTTTAGGTGCAGAGCCAGATTCGTTTAACAGTGTTATCCACAATGCTGTCAATATTACACTTACCTGTCAATATGCAAGATAAGCCCTCTATGAAGGATCTAGAAATCTAATATACAGTGCTGGCAAAATATGGGAACATGCAGGAGAGAAACACACACACACACAAACACACACACTCTGGTTAGAGGGGGATTTGAGGGTTTGCTCATAGACTTGATGCACCTCATCATGACCTTATTGGTAAATAGGCCTTTCCAGGACCCTGAGCAAACTCAATAAAACTAGCCTCCAACTCCAAACCGACTGCACTCTGCTAGCGTCCCCAGAGGAGAGTCGAAACAGAACGAAGGGAGAGAGGCAGACAGAAAGAGGAGAGAGCAAGAACGAGAAATAAATGGAGAGGCAAATGTGGGATGTGGGATGGGGGGTGGGGGGACAAGATATTGAGATTGAGAGAGACGGGGAGGGTGAAAGCAGGACAGGAAAGAGAGAGATCAAAGACAAACAGTGAAGCAGCTGAGACAGGGAGAGAAACATTGAAGGAGAAAGAGGGGAACCCGGTGGTGGAAAAGTAATTCAGCGCTGCAGGGAGAAGTTGTGTTCCGTTTCTGCTCTTGGCCTCACCAGCTGTAATGAGCCTCAGATTACAACTAGGCCCCGACCCTGACATGTGCAAAAGGCATTACTGCTCGAGCTGGCAAAGCAGGAGACTGCACTCAGAGAATCAGCTCATCATTAAAACATATTGCCCTCAGCCAGAATAATTGAAAACAGGAATATGTACTGTATTTCCTGATGAGTGTTTTTCAGAGAGAAACAGAGATAAAGAAAGACATTGGCAAGCAGAGAGATGGGGAGTTCATGAAGACTGTACATTTGGCTATTGACATTTACTTTGTAATGTTGTTTGCGTTTCATAGTAGATTGGTAGACTTTGTACTGGTGCTATATTGTGAGAATGAATGAAATACAGGGAAACAAATGGTTATTTTCAGTATCTTACCAAGAAGTGATGTGAATTATGTATGTAGAATATATATTATATGTTTCTGACAACCAAAGAGCTTAGTAAGGTAATTAGAATGATCAAAAATGAGTGGATTTAGCTTCATAGAGCCAATCTGTTACATTTTTTTCTCCAGTGGTATACTCTTTTATGTTGTCCAAAAAAAGATAAAAAAAAAATTGAATCATACTATGAAGGTCAGCCCATGACTTATGGTGTTGCTCCATTACACACAATAGACAAAAGCCTTGTCATCGCAAAGTACAATATTTTTCTAAATGGGCAAAATTAGAAGCACCAAAGTCACTGCATTCTTTATAGGGCTAAATTTACCAAGTGTCACTGTAGCGTATAGATTTTTTTTTAAAGCAATTTTTTTTTTAACAATAGGAGGTGCTACTGTCAGCAAAAGCCACATGCCAGGGGACTTGAATTTTTATTGAAACAAAGTTAATATAGTTAAAAAACAGTGTGAGTAAATGTAAGCTGTTGGCAGTTCTAGTGTTTGTTTGTTTTTACACGAAAAAGTTGAATATACTCACAGAATGAAAGATTTTTGCCAATTAGTCCTTTGTGAGTTTTGTGGGGAGTCCCAGGAAAAGTCAGCGTAGCCTACATTTTTTGGTTTGTCCCATGACTTTAGTATTTCACTGTTGTGAAGGCACACTACCAGATACAACAACAGATTTTCTGATAAAAAATGACTGTTCTAACAGTCCATTTCTCAGATGGAAAAAATGAGCGGCGCGTAAATATACCTCTGAATTGGCATTCACCTGTTCATGCAAGTACAGTTAAAGCAGCAGTTACACACAAATACTGATATACACAGTACATACTACATGTGGATAAGAAATTGCCCAAAAACGACACTTTGGGTCATTTCTACATGCAGGTAATTACAACCCATATTTATGTTCATTATTAAGTGGTGACCTCTTGTGGCCATAGTAATTATGAAGGGAGCAAACTATAGGAAGACAGGAGCAGACAAACACAGAATTTGCTGTTTGTGTCCTGTGTGAAACCAAAAGTCAAGTAAAAGTATAGTTTTTTTTAATATATTGCACATGGAGCAAGCCGTGATACCTCAGTTATATTCAGTAAGTTGCCCATCCCTAGTTTAAAGCATATGTATCACACTTAACATTGGGAAACAAAATTCCAGACCCAAGGAGCAGTGAAATTGAAGGTCCATACATCTGCAATAGATTGTAAGAATACGCTGCACAGTCTCACCCAACTGGAATCCAGGCTGTCATTTGGCCCTGTTATTTCACTGTGCAATGAACCACCAATGCTATGCCATCACACCACACTTCACCACCAGCAAGGATTTTCTCTCACATACACAGTGAGTGGAATTCTCAAAAATGTGAAATGGAGCTAATGCACAAGGGAAATATAACACAATTTCAACAAGCACTGTAGCAAGACGTTTGTGGAGCAGACAGAATACCAAAAATACAGTTCCTTTTTCCTGTGCATGTAGAAATCACTTCATGCAAGTCGAATGATATAGTATGTTCATGCTTTCTTGTAAGGTGGTGAGAGTTTGCCTGTTAAATGAAGGGTGAATACATCCTGGATATCGGCTCTCCTCTCCTTTCCCACCACCACCCCTTTCATTCCATTCAACTACATTGTATTGTGCCACTTCAGTGAACATCAGGGTGCACTGAGTTGTTTTGGCTGTATACCTCTTGCAAATTCACTTTAGTCGACAAAATTGAATGTGGGATATCTATCCAGTTGTGCAGTTCTATTTCAAAACCAGAGATGCACTGGTGTATTTCTTTATTTCTTTATTTATTTTGTTGGGGTAGGAGGTAAATGTATAACACTGCAAACTTGGAGTATAGTGGCTTATCAAAAATTTCATCCATGGCAGGTTTCTGTTTATTTCATCTTCTTTCATGATACCATCAAACACTTACTGCAATAGATACAGAATAAAGTGTTTATCATTTTTTAATGTTATAAAGAAAATCAACCAATCAATCAATGCCAATCAAATCTGGCATCTTAAAAATACATGCATAAATCCATACTAATCTGTGACCATCATATAACTAATATAAGGCAAATGTTCAAAGTACTTGTGCTTTCTGCTTTACGAACAAGATTGCATGGTGGTTCTGCTTCCATACAATTCATTGTTCAATTATTGGTAGACAGTGTGTTATATACGTTTCCAAATCCGTGAGTCAGTGACTCCATTAACATGAAGTCAAATAATTGTAATAATTGGACCATATCAGACTTATTCCCAGTGAATGCACCTCAGTCATTACTCTAACTTTGTGCCTTGTGGACATGACTTTTTCCTATGTTCATTTTCAACCTTTTGTAGCAATATTAGAAAAAAAAAATATCTTGCAGTTCTATTTACACAGCCTGAATCCAAAGCATGTCTAATGTATAACTTCTATGTTGCTTTAGAATAAAGAATCTGAGTGCAACGTTATGCTCATTTTGTACTATGACTGGACCCAAATTTTGGGCTATTCTGGTATTTGTCAATTGGGTAAGTGTAAGATTTTCAGTTTAGCCATTCAGATATCCTTTTTTTTTTTTTTTTTTTTTTTTTTTGCAGTGGATGAACGCATTTCTGCTGCACCTTTCACACACACACAGTGGTAGAAATTATAGTTTCACCCAGCTGTTATTAACAGGTATATTGACTGAGTCGAGCCATTTCTGTGTCTGTGTATCCAGCACAGGAACACAAAAATGTGAGTCCCTCTACCTGCAGCTCACCCCGAGTGAAACTCTGTCCTGTAACACAGATTAGGTGAATACTTACAATTTTAGATGTAGAATGAAATTTAACTTGTTATAACTTTTAAAGTGTCACAACCACTTGCATATTTTAGCAGCATTTGGCAGGTAGCTGGTGCTAATTTCCAGCCCTGGTCAGGATCCCATCTCTTCCTCACCTTCCTTATCCCCCCTCATCCGTGAAGCGAAGCTCAGATTATTCACTGTTAATTTATGGCGAAGCTCTGGAGCCCAGAAAATGGTATTCAAAACAGCCCTATTTTGTACCCAAATAATATCCTTATTTGTCTTTGGCAAAGTAAGTTGTGTAAATACACATAAAGCAAGCAAATAATGTTGTTTTGTTAAAGATATTCAGAGCATTATTATAACAGCAAACCACTAATTGCTATTTAAAGATGTTGTGAAGGAATGGCACTAGAGCACAGAATGAAGTAACACTTCCTCTGTGTGTGTTGTAATCTGAGCTCAGTTTGCACTAAGCTCATATGGCGGTTAGCTTACCGCTAATAGTGTTATGGTGTTATTATGGAAGCTCAGCACGCACCCTCCAGTTTCCCTTGGGTTAACAAACTTAGCTCTGTCGACACTGATGTAATTGTTTAGTACTGTTTATGGTGTTAGCATTGCTAGCTGCTAGCTGCTGGCTCAGCCACCCCCTGTCAAGAACTGTGTCAAGAATCATGTCAAAACAACTCTTATGCTCTGAGTTTCATATAGAGCCCCTTTAATGAGCCTATTTGAGATTATTTTACAGTCTGTTTGATTTAATGTAGGGAAACCTGTAGTGTACTTAATAACTCAAAATGAAACTTCTCGGGGGCATAATTGTAAGAAATATGATGATCTTTAATCAAAGACCTGGGTTGGTTTGCAAAACAACTGCAGCATGCCACGATTGACAGATAATGATATAACTTCTCATAGGGGCCAGTCCTTTTTCAAACACAAATCAAAACACACATTTGATTCACTCAACCTGATTTTTAACCATGCCCTAAAATCATCTGATCAAGGTAGCATGTAAACATGCTTGTTCAGTAAACAGAACTTTAGATGTCCTTGTTGCAGGATAAAGCCAGGGTAACACAACCTGTTACAGGGTCCTAAAATGTGTCATTTGTCACACACAAGTTAAGACAAGAAATAAAATATAGAGAAGTGTGAGGTATATGTGAAAATACTCAATTAATAAGGATATAACCATAAATTTTTACCACAAAATGCAGAGGGCCATTTAATGCAAATCTTTTGATAACAGTTTCCAGCTAATATTTCTATGCAGCCTATAGCTAAGCTAATTACCTAGAGGGAGGCATATTTATTTAAAGCTGTCTTTGAACATATATCCTTGGTGGAGGTTTTGAGCAGACATTGATGACTCTTTAAACTTTACTTAATCTGTTTTACTATGGAATACCACAAACATTTATCTGCATCAACAGGTTGCACAGTGTCAAATCTTTGACTGGGTCAAATAGACCCAGTCAAAGCTGTTGTGCAGTAAACGTTCTCAAATGATATACTGGCCAGGGCAATGAGAGGAAAGAGGTGACATAGGATTTGCTTGTTTGACGAAATTTGAAAAGTAACCTGGTCATGCTCATCAGAATGATAGAATACATCATCCAACATAATGCATATATGGGTGTTTTATGTGTTTCTGGATGAGGTGGAGGTACATGGATATATAAGCTATTTGTTTTTGCCACACAGGCAATACTTACCACAAGTATGTGGTCTTGTCTTAAGGAATTTGTGTTAGTAAAAATGTAAAATAACATCAGCAGTACCCCTAAAGGTGACACTATTTGTCTAAAATACAGGTTCTGTACTCTCACCGTCAACATAAATAACAGTTGCTGTGATTTGAGCCAGGATATATACCCTTAAATATTTGATTGACGAGCTTTCTCAGCTCACCACCAGCCATGCCACAAGTCAGAAAATCAAGGGAATCGTCTTTGTGATTTGATGCAATAGAAATGTGAAAAATGTTGTAGCCAGAGGACAAACACATACACACACACACACACACACACAAACACTCACACACTTCCCTTCTGCTCTCATGCTTGTTAAGATCCTATCTATCTTGTGAGAGAGGGTGAGAGCCCTTTAGCCATACTCGGAGGGCTCATTTCCATTCCAACACACAAACAAACACACACAACATACACACATAATGCACATAACAACAAACACACACATGCTAGCCATTGGGATTCCACAAGCACCTGTAGATTGTAATGAGACATAGAGTTCTTTTTGACCTTGGAAGCACTAAAAGTGAAGCTCGTCAACCTCGAGGAAATGCTTGCTTGAGAAACAAGTGTGGTTGTGTGTGTGTGTGTGTGTGTGTGTGTGTGTGTGTGTGTGTGTGTGTGTGAGTGTGAATGTGTGTCCTGAGGTAATAAGCTAGGCTTCATCCCAGTATTCCATTGTGTGAGTGCTTGTCTGAGACCCAGGCTGTATACTACATCGACCGAACACCTGCTGCTGCGGTAACTAGGATGTCAGGAGACTTCATAAATATATATTAGAATCAGAGCTGATTTTAAAAGTCCCAGGGAATAACCCTGGGACTGATCTCTCAAGGTCAATCTATCTGTCTATCTATCTATCTATCTATACATCTATCCATCTATCTTTACATCCTTCCTCCCTCTCCTCTGTCTCTTTACCTTTACCTTGTTTTACCCCTTGGTGTAATGTCTGTTTCTAAAAGGTGTGTTAGACAGGAAATTACTAGATGCAATTTTACCACCTGCTTATAGAAGGATTCCAAATATTAATGCTATAAGTGGTGGGAATAGTAAGAGTAAGATCAAGGCACGAATAGGATTGTACACAGAGGCAAACATGCTGAACTATGGTTGTTGTCCATAATGTTTTATATATCCATGACCTAAGACCGGGAGACATACAAAAACAGTGAAGTGAAAAAGATTTTATGGGCAAATCAATATAGTTTGATACAACACGCTAACACTAAAATAGCTTGTGTCTATTTCCTATCAATCTTTGTTTTGCGTCTTCAGTTAGTCATGCTCTGTTCATATGTTTTACTTTGAAATTTATTGCACCAAACTTTGTACATATTCCACACAATCATAAGCCAATGATAAGTGAACAACCCAGGTATTTGGGAAGACTGTAATCACATGACCAATATGGTGTTGGTAGTAAAGAAGGAAACGGTCTCCAAAACGAGGCAGGTTGGGATATGTTACCTGAGTAGATGACACTGACTAGTTCATTCAGTTTAAACTCTTGTCCAAGAGTAAAGCTTTTTCCGACCGATTGCACTATAGCCAGAGTTTGAAAAAGAAAAATCCAATGCAAAGTCACTTTTGGCTTACCTGAATGTAAGTACCTCATCAGCTATACATCATTAATATCATTAAGTACTAAATATAAAAGGGACACAATGATTGACTGTGCAGATGTAGACATTCATTGAACTTTTATAAAAATGTAAATACATGCAGTTTATATTTTAATTTTACTTGTTCCGCACAAAATGAGTTCCAGTTTAAGATGAACTGAGGCAGACCTACAAATATTGACAAGACAAAAGCCTCAGTTTAATTCAGTTTGCTTTATTGGCATGAATGTTTGTAAAACAATATTGCCAAAGCCTCAGATATAATTAAATGATTATATAAATAAATACAAGATAAAAAAATCAATGATGATATTCAAATCAACAGCTATCCATTGGACAAAAAGTGAGACATGCAGGAGAAATTAGGTATAAAAGTCTTGTTAGGTTGTTGTTTAGGTTGTCCTGTAGGCTGTGACTCTCTCTCTCTCTCTCTCTCTCTCTCTCTCTCTCTCTCTCTCTCGCTATATCAGGTACCCTTCACAGATTTGAAAATCTCAATCACAGTTGAAAGGACAGAAGCCGTTGTCAAAATGGCAGTGACATTGCAGTGATGTGTCATTAAATTATTTTAAGCATGTTTTAGGAAAGAATTATAAAGATTTTACTGTTTTGTAATTGAACAGTTAAACCCCACTCTCTGTGAACCTTTGCTTCATGAACTTTAATAGCCCCCTTGCCTGTGCTGACTTACAGTACCTTGAAGTTACAGTATCTCACCACAAAGTCCAGAAAAGATGTATCCCAGCGAAAGGCATCCCACTTTAAATGTGGGTCTTTCACTGTCTGACATTTTATGGTACACTTCACACCTCTTGGCATTAGTCCTTCTAATTTGATTTGTGACAGATTTTATTCGAGAGCACATTCCCTTCCTCAACTTATTCATTCAAGTCTTTAAATCTCTCTGTTCTGAGCGTAAGCAGGATATTGTCAAATCAAGGTCCCGTGAAAAGAACTATATAAGTGTGAAATTTGCAGTGCTTGCACCTAAAATGGCCCTTTCACACTGCGGCCTATGACACATGAATTGGAACAAATAGAGTATTAGAAATCTCATTCTTTATAATAGGGTTTCCGTTGTATATCGTGTTTAATGTTGTCTACATGTGTAATGTCTATCAGAAGAAATCCCTTTGTCTATGAATTGAAAAGAGTGCAGCTGATCATATTGACAACATTAAATGGTAGTTTAATGTGTAGAGTTTCCTTATCTGGCATGCAATACTCCTTAAGGAATAATAATCATCTGTACTCTGAAGTGAAGTCATCTGCATTGTGTAAACCTGGATCTATAACTACTTAAAAAAGGAAACATAAAATACTAAGTGGACCGGAGGCCTATAAACAGGAAATACCTTGCTGCAATGTCTGAATGCCCCATAAATTAACATGGCGGTATCAGAGAGTACCTGGGTGGATCAGTGCTACATTACCTCATGCTTAAGACAATATATGGACTTGCAAAGCTGATATATTGCTCACCCCAAGGGGGAATCCATCTTGCCTGACAGACAATGGAGCTACTGAAAGACATAAAATCCTATCAGACTCCACCATTCGCCTGTAATTAGAAAAATAATGAAACAGGCAAATGTGGATAATATAGAGGGCAGGAAATGTGGATGGGATTCTAATTGATGCTAGATAGTTTATTTTGCATCTGAAGGTCTATGATTTTTTTTGAGCCAGACATTTTTATGTATGTAAGTTGTGTGTGCAGGGGTATGAATGAATACAAGAATATAAGATGACACACTACACACTACACACTACACTATAGTTTTAAGTCTCAGTTTTCTTTTTTAAATGATTAAATATTCCAATTTGTGCAGTTAACCAGTTGTGTAGAACCTGCTGACATTTTGTTTGGATTATATTTGCCTTGGCATATTGCATGTTTGACCAGAATATGTGCCACGTCGGAAAACACAGTAATCATAAAACAGACTTGTAACTGCACTTGTTCACAAAACAGTCATTTTTCAGTTGTGTTTACACTTAGCAGAGAGTCAGCCAAATGACTCTGTCCTTTTCTGTGATAACATAATATTCCTGCCTGGAAGATGAAAACGTCACTCTCAACAAAGTGAGCATCATGAAGAGGATTTTTCAATCTTATGGCAAAATGTCTCCATTTTCAAAAGCCAGACCTTGAACTCGCAAGGTGACAAACAGTTCCAGGCCTCAACCCATCACCTTAATTCAACTGCTGGTTGTTAAAATCACCAATTTATCAGATGTCTGTGTTATCAGAAATAACTTGCTCTTGGCAGTTGTGGAAAATTGAAGACTCACTTTGGATTGGATGGTCAGTTTATTGCTTGAGGTGAATAATTCCTCCACAAAGCTTTTCCTGGGGACCTCGGAAATATCAGATTTTAAGACAGCGTGAACTCTGGTGCAAAAGCATTTCTTATCTGCAAATAAACCTTATAGTTTTGGAAATTAATGTTCGAATTTAGTTTTTACAATAATTATTTTTATTTAAATGCTAATCACTTAAGTGGTATTACAGTCAGAACTAAAAATTCCATAATGTTGACATTTTGAATACTGTCACTTAAGACCCACAGAGAATGTGTGCTTATATTTGTGCATATATATATATATATATATATATATATATATATATATATATATATACTTTGTTTTATGACTTATTCTCAGCCATAACATAAAAGCTGTGCCTGTCATTTAATGTCTGGCCAGGGAAATTACCATGATGCACATGGGATAGTTGTTTGTATTCAAATGAAATGTATGACATTTAGTCTTCTTTGTAAGGGAAAAAAAATAAACAGGTGAAAAAGAAAATAAGGAATGATGAAAAAAGGAAATATCCTTAGATTTAAACCCAAATTCCTTGTGACATCAACACTCATACTGACCTCCAGCACAGTCTCCAACAGTCCACATGACATATATGAAACTATTTTTTCACTTTGCGGTTTGAGGACAAGTCAAAGTCAAACCTATAGCTCATTCCATGTGTGGGTGTCTCGATTCATTTTCTCTTGACTTCCAATTTAGAGAGGGAAAAAAAGAGTAAACCCCATGGCAGTGACCTCTGCTGTAGGGCCATGAATAATGGGGACTATTAGTTGCAAGGTAGTGCACTCTGCGAAAAGTAGTCATTTCAGCCGCAGGGCTGTTTAATTTAGACATGGCATGGAATGAGATGTTTTGCAAAATGTTTTGCATAGGTTAAAAAATATATATCTAGTTGTATGTAGAACATGCTTCAGGTCACAAACATCTCAACTGATCTTTTTCTCTGTCCCAGGGGTGCTCACCGAACTCATTGGCTCTCACTCTGCTTCTCTTTCTACCTCTGTCCTGCTCAAACATGTACAATGATACACACAGAAGTTTTTTGTTTAATAGCAAATTCAAAGAATGCACGAAAATAGGTGGAATCCATTCCCTGATTGTCAAAGGACTGGTGAGATTAGGGCTTAAGGTTTGGAGAAACTGCACAAGCAAAGCTTGTAGATCAAAATGAAGAAAACAAAGGGTGGAAAAAGAATCAGTCGAGCTTCAAAGACTAAATTCTTTCGGCTGAATTGGCCCTGCGATAATGATCCATTTAGCCAGTCTGGAAGATTGGCTGCCAAAGGCATGAGGGGGAAATTACTCACCCGTCTCCAGCGGAGAAATGTTTGTTTCCCAGCCCTGCCCTCAAATTATTTCAATCAAAACACAAATTAAGTGCAATTAACGTAGTGCTAAAATGCTCCAAACCAACTGATATGGAATCATTAGGAGTCACCTCAACCACATCTCCTCCTTTCTTTCTCCCTCTGCATCTCTGTGTCTCTTGCTCTCTTCATCAATGGGCCCTCACTCAGGGTAAACTTCGCACTTCATTAATTAATTCATCACCTAAAAGCTGAGTATTGATTTTCAGTAATGGCTTTACAAATCTGTTGGACACCTAGCTGCAGGGATAATTAAAAAGAATGCGTATCTGCAATAAATCATCTTTAAAAGGGTTAAAAGTCTTGTGGGTCATGAGGGAGGTAGGTTACAATATCAACAAACAGGCTGTTATATCCCCCAGTAATTAAGGACACCAAAGGACAGCTTTTACGATTGTTATTTTTTACCTTAGTAACATCAACCACAGTGAGCTTAATGGTTGTCATGAAACACTAAGGAGGAAACAGAATCAATGCAGTGAAGAAACTTTGAAGGGATTGATTTAGTCTGTGCGAAATACAGGTTACATAAGGTCATGAAGAACACACATTTGAAGTGAATGAAGATAGATAATTTTGACATTATTTCTAAAAAGCATGTGTTTAGTGCAATTTGTTATACATATGATGTTTAATTTGATGTTTTTTTGTGGTAAACTTCCACCTTAAAAATGTAAATATTATCTTACGAATAATGCCAAATTACAGAAAAGTAATGCCAGTATTGAGACTTAACACCTGGAGCTAGCTGAGCTTGTAACTGTAGCTGCTCTGCAAAGACCCAAAGGTGCCGCCCTCAGTGTGTGGGAAACTGCACGTGAAAACTGAAGTCAACTACATAACCCGAACAACATTTGGCACCGGCTTTTAGTTTAAAGCCAAAAATGGATGCTGTCTCTTTTTTATCCCCCTCTGTTTTAGTTGACATATTATTATTGTTGTCTTTTCTGTCATTTTGTCTTATCTTTGCATATCTGTTTATAGCACACATACAAGGCTCCACAAACTTTTGCCAATCAAAAGTTGCTATGAGCCCTGTGTATGATCCACATGTAGAAACCTATTGATTGTGTCAATACAGAAAAGATGGTCAATACCACTGTCAAACTGATATATCATGTTTTTTTTTTTTTTTTTTTTTTTTTTTTTTAAATCAATATAACTAAATGCCATTAGCAAAGTGATATTAGTGGTTCCAGGTCCCATGTGGTTTTAGAATGATTTGCTGATGGCCTGCAAAGTTGGAAAAAAACCATTGATGATTAAAACATCTAAGTGGCCCTTTTTTTTCACCCTTGGGGATATAGATAAAATGACTGAGATGAATGGTTTGATATAAGCGGTTAAGGTTTCTAAGTCATTGATTAAGCCTGTCAGTATGTCTAAAATGCTCCTGGGGCAACATGTCATCACCTGAGCAGGAAAGAATGCAGCAAAAAGCTTTTTCAGAGGCGGAAATGACAATGAAAACAGATGTACTATACATACAACACCTCTTAACACTAAACTCTCGATGGGTTGAGCTCCAGCAAGGTTGTCATTGAGAACATGTAAATGTATTCAGCCAGCACCTTACATCATGGTAATCACAGCCTACCTCCAATGGGGCAAGGTCTGTGATTTAAGACAGGAGACTCTGTTTTATAACACTCTTTAAATTTCCTGTTCTTGCTTGCACTGCCTCCCTCCCCTCGCCAATCACTGCTCTCTATCTTGCTTTATTTCTTCTTTCTCTCTTTCTCTCTTCTCTCTCTCTCTCTCTCACTCACACACACACACACACACACACACACACACACACACACACACACACACGCACAAATGCGCACAGCAAAAGAGAACATAAATCTAGCGAGTGTGCCAGACTGGGCTATGGACACCATAATTACAGAACATCAAATGAAAGAATTAATGTCCCTTTTCTCATTGCCATGCAAGACTTGCAAGTCCTCTGCAATTCCTCGGCTTACCTTTGCTTTCCACGTACACATACGTCAGTCTCTCTCTCTCTCTCTCTCTCTCTCTCTCTCTCTCACACACACACACACTCTCTCATTGGACTGTGATTGTAAGTCGGCTGACAATTACAAGTGTGCACCTGTGTTTGCAGTTATGATCTATGCTGAACTCTTCAAAAATGTTTTGAACATATTAGAAAAAATACTGGCTGATGTAGATATTGTGTAGACTTCATACTACACTTTCTGTAATTCTTCACACAAGGTACAAGCCTTGGTTTATAGTATAACTTTGTTCTGTAGTGGTCTACTTGAATTTGAAATGTTACTGATAGAGTTTAATTTGGACATGAACTATTCAAGAATGTTTGACATTGTTTAACCCTCCGTATGTTTTGAATCAGACTGTTCTCATTCAATGTTCGAACTTTTACCCACAAAAATAACGCACCGCAATTTGAATATAATACATGAAATCATGAGTCAGTAATTTGTGTATGTCCCACTTTATCAGGAAGACTATGATCATGTGACGACAGGATAAAGAAGGCTGTTGCATAGACACAGAAAGTCCACAGAAGTAGGCAAGTTGGGTCGGTGGATGGGTCAAATAACACAGGACTTTCCCCCAGGAGATCAGTGTTCATGTCTCATGTAAAGCCAAGTGAACATAGATTTATTTTAAATTATGCCATTACAATGTTTGTTTTCCTAAACCTAACCCATGTTACTCTTCTTGCCTAACCCTAACCTAAGTACCTTTATTATGAGTACATAAAGTCATATGTGGGGCTTGGATTTATATGAACCCGTTGTATGAGGGTATGTTGCCTGAATATAGGAGAGACGCATTTTTTAAGGTTTAAGTAGTTTACTCTGCTGTACATTGTACCTGAATTATTTATTAACTAAGTTTCAAAATTAACACAATTACTGAAAAAGTGATGAAGTTGAACCATCAAAATTCTGGCTCGAAAGTAACCCTTGTCATTCATCATATACTAAATGATTCTTGCATGATTCCTGGGTGGATGGAGGAGTGCCAAGACAAAAATGACAATAAAGGGGTGTCTCTAACTTTGCTAGATTCGTAAATTTGCTGTCTTTTCCTCACTATATACTGTTGCAAAAGTGAGTATATATTCTGTTATGTGGGTTTTGAAAGTGTGAATGATTGCCCACTGACACTTTGTTTAGTCCAGCTGTTTATCTATGTCTGTCTATTGTATATTGTATAATAGGCAATATAAATAAATACATAAATAAATATCTATATGTAGTAGAATCCAGTAGCCTTAAAATTCTTTTCTCTTTCTGCTATTTCACAGACAGAATAGGGGGAGGATGTTTTTCAGAGGAGTTTTTGAAAGCTATATATGCTGTGTCAACAACTTTGCTTTAAATAGAACCAAGGGAAAATGAGTATTAGGGATATGCCATCATTAGAATACAAAATGTGGTAGTAATCTTTGCTTCCAGCTTTATTGGATTGAATAATTCAAGAGCATGGCAATAGCGTTTGTTATAACCTAGTTAAGACCGCTAAGTTGCATTGATTCCTCATGATATAAAAGACTTAAGAGCAGCTCAGGTGTTTTTCGAAAAAGCCAAAAATGTGTCAACCACATGAAAAAAATAATATTGCATATTATTTGCCTCTATGTATACCACAAACATACAGGAGGAAAATGCACAAACTACATAGAAAGCACCATCAGTTGTGCTACTTGATATGTTGTCCTTGTCACACCACTATAAATCCTCTGTTCTTGGATATATCCTAATCAGAGTTACTATGAACAGTACAGATGCCATGACAGACAGGGAATCCATCCACACGCTCTGGAATCTCATATTCCCTGCTCTGAATACACCATCATAGACTCACAATACAGACTCAGTGACAGGCTTGCAAACCTACACGTGTGACAGTAATAAAAGGCCCCTTCTGTCCTGATTTCCTCTCACCTACCTTTCCTGTCAATTACCACTCTACACATAGATGGAAAACTGCAGATCTCAGCACTTTGAGAGCCACCTCTCCTTGAGCATTTTTTTTCTCCAAGGTTTTGATTGCAGAATCATATGAAAAGCATGAGGTAGTGGCTTTTGAGGATGGTTCCCTGTGGGATGTAAGGGCTTACAAATGGCTGCCTTAAAGTCCTAACTGAACATAACAAGGCCCCGGAGTTAAAAAAAAAAAGCCCTGGGAGAGCTTGACTGGAGTTTAGAAAAAGAGGGTAAAACACTGATACTGGAAAAACTAAGACTAAAGATGTAAAATCACCAGCACAGTATATTTCAAATGAAAAGAAACATTTATTCCGGAACAACAGTGTTCATGTGCCTGCTACACTACAAGAATTAATGTCAGTTAAGAGAGGCTCTATTTCATTCAACTGACAAAGTGTTTTCCTTAGTGGAGAAGCTTTAAAGGCGAGGAAAAAATGGAGATACGGATGAAGAAGGCTTAGCTTTAGTACCCGACTTTCTTGCAAACCTTCTGGATGAATCAAATGCACTAAAGTTCATGATTGCCATCAACTTTGTCACTTGCAACGCAAGTAAAATGATTTTGACTTTACAATTTTCGGACACAGTTTTATTATTGTAGTAGTTTAATACATTAAAACCAAGATGCTAAATTGAGCAGTAGATGCATCAGCTTGTGTATTGCACAGCAATACTGTATGTACACTCCCATAAACAATGCACAGTATATTTTTGTATGACATTGTAAATAGTCATGGCTTTATTGCCCACATAAAACATATTTCTATTCCAGCTGACTATCCAGAAGGCTAGCTTTCACTAACTATTCCTTACCATGCCAATTACTTTGCTATTGTTTTGTTTGTCCCTATTTGTATTTTAGCGATAGGTCTGTGTATTCAAACCTTATTAACATTGATTCCACAAAAAGCGGTTAGAGCCCTGTTTACAACACAGTTGTTTCCTCACTACTTGACAGTCAATTACAGCTTCACGAATGGACCTGTGTGGTTAGCATACACAGCCTGCTGCCACCACCACCCATGAAGTTCACTCATGATTTAAAAGCCATGGGTAGCTAGCCATGAAATCTTACAATCATGTCATAATAACCTTTTCATTTTGGAAGCTTATTTACACATCATGACATACAGAAATAATAACAAATGTCTGTGATGTCAACGTGGCTAGTCGAACTTATAAATATTAAAAGAACCCCGACTGGTTTCTATTACCCTGATAGCTCTACTTCACCCATTAAAGCAATCAGGATTTACATTCTCAGACTGCTGCTGATAAGCCACCTTTTTAATCCAGTCTGAGGATGTGTGACCAGGAGTGATTATGGAACTCAACAAAAGCAATGATCCAATAACTATTCTATAACTTTTTCATTTGTACATCTAATATGTAGCCACAGCCAGCAGCTGCTTAGCTTATCTTAGTATAAAGTTTGACAGCAAACCAAATCGAAATGTAACAAATCTATCATCAGCTCAAAAGATCACTCATGATCATTTAAGGAAGGCAATTAAGAGGATTTCCCAAAATTAGCAATTAACTTAAAAGAAATGCCTTGGACGAACTGGCCCCATTTTCTGTCTAGCATGTCCAATAAATTAGGGCTGGGGTGACGTAATCGATTATGTAAATACATCGGTTCACGTAACGTGCAGATCGTGTTGTTTTTGTTTCGGCGCTCATGTTATCAAGTTAGATAATATGAGCGCCTGAGCAGTGCTTGTCAGGGTGCGTCTCAGCTGCAGCACATCTAGAGAAACCGTTTTTTGTACACGTGACGCTCGCATTTGTCAGCAGGAATAGACTGCTGACAAACTGAATGATTATATTGACTCTATACCACTTTATACTGCAGTTTAAAGTCTCTCTCTGTCACAGAGATGAATAAATACAAAGATGTTTGTTTTACTTCAACTTCGTTGCCTGCCTTTCAAAACAAAAGATATCTGACTGTGTCTCTGTAGACAGAATGACATTAGTTGCTGATACAATGCATTTTATTTTGAATCATTTACAGGATGGGATTGTTGTTGGTGAGCTTGTATAACTTCAGAAATGAGAGGAATGTGTGCTTATAAATATGAAAATACAGCACTCATATCAGCAGGCAGCTGTATGTCTTAAGGCCCAGTTAAGGCTGGACTATTTTGATGCAGAAAGAATGTACAAGTTTTAATTATTTCTATTATAGAAAACTGATAGTGTTATTCAAGTGACTTGTATTTTACATTGTTTTATTTATTTTTCTGTTGGATTGCTAAATGTAGATTGCACTACATTTCTTTTACTTGAGTGGAACAAGCTCTTGCATTCATTTTCTTTTGGAGAGACTTTATATCATATATCATTTAAGACTGGGCTATTTTTTGTTGGGTAATAATGCCCTGCAGTGTATGACAAGTTTTAAAATGTTATTTTCTGTAAATTTGTTGTTATATTAATTGTGTAAGAAAAAAATAATAGTTAGATAAATACAAAAAATAATTGATAGATTAATCGATTAATCAAAAATAATTGATAGATTAATCGATAAATAATAATCGTTAGGTGCAGCCCTATATTTTACATACATTTGGCATCTGACTGTTAGATTTGAGGTTTGTTACTGTAACAAAGAGTGACTGTTTTGTTACTCCTCCTGAAAGTGACTTGTATTTTACATTGTTATATTTATTTTTCTGTTGGATTGCTAAATGTAAATTGCACAACATTTCTTTTACTTGAGTGGAACAAGCTCTTGTATTAATTTTATTTTGGAGAGACTTTATATCAGACTGTAGAGCACACATAACCAGTTAAGACTGGGCTATTTTTTGTTGGGAAATAATGCCCTGCAGTGTTTTAAGATGTTATATTTGGTAAATGTGTTGTTATATTAATTGCTTAATAAAAAAAATAATCGATAGATTAATAAAAGAAATTGATAGATTAATCAATAAAACAATAATTGTTAGGTGCAGCCCTACAACAAATGCAGTTTTAGTTTAAATGATAGTATCTAAAAATGTTCACATCTTATTGCTATATTTTACATTTATGTGTTGCTTTATGCAGCCGATATGGCTGCAGTTTTCACCTTCTACATCACAAACCTCATCCATCAAACACAATGGGACATCCCATTAACTCATTGATTATTCAAATACAGAATCCCACCTGGTAGATCCTTTGCCTTTCATGGCAGAAGGGTTCAGTGAACAAGAGCTGGACAGAAATGAACTCGGATGTAAATGTGTGGGTATCACTTAAGATGTTTCTCACTGAGGGGATGACTGATGACTGTTTTTCTGCCCGACTGCCACAGTGGGTTAAGACAAGGGGCTTTATGATGCATGGACATCCTTCGTTACTAATTAACCTTCATACCACACTAATTAATTAGATTCCAGCAAGGTCAAGCTTTCTAAATGGGACAATTAAACACCTTCCTCATACAGTATCGCACAATAAAGAGCCTAACAAAGCCGAACAAAGAGACTGAGCACCACTACTGTACAAAGAAAATGATCAAATGTTATGCACATTTCACTTACTAAGTAAAATTTCATTACTATCATGCAGAAGACTGAATTTGAAAGAAAAGAATTTGACTGTGGAAGCTTCTGACTATTCATTTTTTCAGGGTATGTTTTGGTAATTTCTTTAAATACCCACTGAAGTCTTTAAAATCTCAATATATATTTTTTAAACTGATGGCAGTGATATAAATCCAGTCTTGTCCCAAATGTTGGACAGTCATCAGGTTGCTACCTGATGGTTTATAGCATGCACTCCAATTTAGTAGGAATTGCAAAGTAGGTAATGGAGCCAAGCTAAAAACTCATGCTAAGAAAGTGATCTGTAAGATAAAAAAACAGTGGTCTGTCTGAGTAGGAACGTTTGAAGAGACACCAAAACAAGAGGTACAATATATGGTTTATTCATGTTGTAACAGCAAAAATCCTAAGTTGTATTCACAGTGTGTATAAGATGTGGCAGTGAACCAAGGATGAATGGGGGTGAGAAGTAAAAATAAATGCTGTGATCTGGACCAACACAAAAGATGGCTATGTATAGCAACGCAGTATTCAAATGAAGCAAGGTAATAACGTGGAGATGTGAGCATGCTGTGTGCCAAAGTATGTCTTAACAACACGTTAGAGATTCCACTAATGATAGTGGTAGCTGCAAAGCAGTAAACATTAACACACATTTTCATTTTCTTTGAAATGCCTAACAGATCTATTACAAAAAAGACGCCGTGAACGAGAGGATGCAAGAGTTAGGAAATTAAGCTTGCATGAGTACACACACGCACATTTTAAACCAGCAGGCGTAATGGAGCAGTTGGACAGGACAGCTTGCTTATGTTCAGGAAAGAACTTGTCAAATAATGACAGAAGCAAATGCAAGTGGTTGCACACACACACACACACACACACACACACACACACACACACACACTCACACACACACAAACACAAACACACACACACACAACGCAGTCCTTTACACACACATATGTATAAACATATGCATGTACAGTATGTGTGTGTCTCTTTCACATTTGCATACAGTGCATAAACATGTGAGTGCACAGTCTGTGGGGTAGGTATCATTTAAAAGCCTATTCCCCCTGTACACTTGAGCCCATATCTGACTAACAGTGTGGAACCAGCCAAATGTGGCAGCCAACTGTTCCCAATCCTCAGGCTATCCCTGGACTTGGCCTTAGTACAACAAATTGTGTCATTGTGGTGTGCGTGTGTGTGTTTCTATGTGTGTGTTCACTGGAGAGGGACCAAAGAGAACAGTGTGTTTGCGAGATAAAGTAACTCCATATAGTAATGCAGTTGACTGGAGGTTGTGTATGTGTATTTAGAGAGGTGAGATGGCATCTTCTGTCTTCATGTGTTTGATACTTGTGGTTGCTAGTGATCAATGTCAGATCTCACTGTTAGTTCTGAAATAATTCATTAGTTATTGAGTTGATAAATGGAACGCTAACATTAAATGAATGACGATATGGTAAGATAATTTATTAAACAATAAACAGGCAAAACCTCAATGTGAGGATCATATGCTTTTTTCCATTCAATGCTTTTGTAAATTTGACACTGTTTATGTGACAAAAGCATGTCCTTTGTAAACATAAGGCTCTTAGAAAATGTGAAAGAATCTCCATAATTATCTAACATTTAATATTTAAATGTTGGTATCAGCTCAAAAATAATGGTAGGTGCAATGCACCAAGATATCTGGTTTATGAATGCTTAAATGCTTTTCAGTAGATGGTAGTTAGAAATGCTCTGGTGGCTTGTCAGGTTTTTGTCAGTTAGAAGGTCCCCCCTCTGCCAACTCAACCCCAGTAATTCTAATTCTATATAAACAATTGCAATTTTGCAAAATTAGTTCAATATTACCAAAGCATCAAGACTTTGAAATTATTTAGCTTTAAATCATTAGAATTTGTATTGTTTCTTTCTTTTCTGTCAAAAACTAGAGCTGACTGAGTCTCTCTGTCCAGGTGTGTGCTTGTGTTTAATCTACGGAAGTCTGAATAAGAAATATGTGTGTGTGTGTGTGTGTGTGTGTGTGTGTGTGTGTGTGTGTTCTCCAGATGTCTAACTGTGAATTTGACAGAGATTAATAAGCAGTTACCCCATTTTGGGACTACCATGGGGCTGTAACCCTATATTTTACTAAACCCCACATAAATAAAACCACAGGGTGCTGTTTGCAAGTAAAGAAAAAAGGTTCCTTACACACCTTGAAATAAGGCAGTGGTAGAGAGGTGATGGGGAAACAGAGAAAGGATAATCTTTTTTTTTTTTTTTTTAAGACCGAGAGAAACAAATAACCAGGCAGATGTAAGTTTAAAAAAAAGTTGTTTTTCCCATCTCACGGGGGTCACTTTGAGAACCAAATTCTTCCAGATGGTGTTTTATAATTTTTTATTTATTTCTAGGGAGTGATGTGGTTAGATGACATGGCTGATGAGAATATTTCTGTGATGAGCCCAGGGACAAATGAAACACTGTAAAGAGTGCAAGGTTAAAGAGCCTATTACAAAATCTGCTTAGATCACAGTAAGCACTGCAGGTTTTAACATAATGCCCTTCACAATGTCTTCTCAGGACTTCTCATTTTGGGAAATAGACTGCTGTCTTACTGAGAGTTAGATGGGATCAATATCAATTTTATTACTGTGCGTTTAGTTGAGGGACTGGTCCAAGACATGTTTAGCCTGGCTTAGTGCAAAGACTTGAAGAAGGGTTTAACAGCTGGCTTATGTCAAAAGTGCCCTTTAACAGTGCCAAAACTGTTGCACTTTTCAATGTGTGTTTAAAAGTAGAGGTTGGACATTGTACGTTTCTGCTAAAGAATACATTACATATGCACGTTATTATGTAACAGATATGTTGAAGCTTTATGTTTCAACAACGCTGTGGTTGACATGTCATTATGTTTAAGCACAAAATCCACTTGGCTTTTGAAAACCAAGTGAGAAGATTGTGTTTTTTTTTCTTAAGATATCTGGTTTTGGGGGCACATTCCTGGCAGGAAATAATCTATGTCTTGGTAAAAAAAAAAAAAACCCTTTTTGTGGTGCTATCTCTTGTAATGGGCCCCTAGAAAACACCCATGTTTGGAGCATAGGCCCCAACTTGGTTTTTGGCAAAATTTTTCTATAATATTTAGGTAATTTTATTAAGTCTATTCTGCATGTGTAAGCTGGTGAAAACCTAAGAGAGAGAGATTGAAAGTATGTGTGGGTGTTAGCAAGAGAGTAGAGGGGGTAATTAGAGAACAGGCTTGTGTTATATTCATTCATCCACCAGGGAAGTCCAGCAACACAATGCTTTGGCACACAGAGACAAAATGCCACATCTCCAGGTGTAATTTATTAAGGAGTGACGGTAGATAATATGGATGCCCTGGCTCACACAGGAAACAATGTGTTATCCAGTTACCATTACACACAGCTAGCACTGCAAGGGGTTTAGATTAATGATGCACCCGTTTGGTCTATATGGAGCACACATTAAAAGCCAATGGCTTGCATGCATTAGAGCTTATTAAGAGACCAGAGATAGAGAGAAGGAGAGGTGGTTAGTGGAAGATAGAAATTTAAAGATAGGATAAGAGGACATGAGAGAAAAAATGAGAAAATGTAACAGAACATAAGTGAAAGGAAAAATGAGAAAGCAAAGACAGGGAGAGGAAGAAATGGATGAAAGACAAAATGGGAAAGGAGAGATAGAGTGGGAGAAAGTGAATTGTTCATTAGACAGAGGAATATACCCAAGTGCTCCCAGAAAGCACACTAAATTAATCAGATACATGTACATAGATGCCACAATGCGTATATTATTATCCAAGAGACCATTGTGCTGGCTTTACTATAAATTAATGTCCATTACAGAGCAGGGTTCACAACATAGACAATAAAGAACAATAATCAGGGGACATATTTATCTCTCATAATGACAAGAAGTCATTACAACCTCTGCCATTAACACAGACAGTAGTTTCCCTTGTTAACTGGTGGCATTATTTACATAAATATAACAGGATACAAAGTGAGTGAAAGTCCTAACAACTACTTTTCTTTGCAATGAACAGCTGTTTATAGAAACACAAATATCGTAAAGAAAGAGAGCTTTCAGTGAAAAGTGTATTGAAAGGAAGTAAGGTTGTATCATTAATAACAGAACACCACTAATTTTGGCCACAATTTATTCTTAACCACATTACAATTTATTTTTATATGGCAAACATGTAATTCAGCATCCAATCTAACAAGTACCGCACCATGAAAGAAGGGACTTGACTATTAAGAAATGACTGATAGGGAAGAGCGACAATGATCTAGCCTCTATGAGAACCTGCTATCATTACAGTATCAAATGACCCCTTGGGCTATATTACCACCACCTAGTGTCACCAATTACTAAACAAAGATAAGTTGTAATATCACAAACGTGCATTTATACTGTCTGTTGTCAAATGTTAATGTTGCAAAGAGGTCATTTGGGCACACTTTGAGCCCATGTTGTGGTGTTTGATGGACAGAAATACAGCAAATTGTACACTGAATGATTGGTGGAGAGGCGCTGAAGCAAGACAAGTAGGACTGTTATTATTAATCATAAAAAAAACAAATAAAGAGCTAAGATCTATTCTTCTCGTCCAAGACTATACTACTGCAATCTCTCAAGGCATATTGTTTTAGAAATGAAAACAAAGGTCTAGCCCACTAATATCCAAACATATACTATTTCTCTCCATATTACTCTGTTAGCTATTACAACCCACAAAAGATGAAGTGCAGTTTATGACAGGTGTGGCTCGCTAGTCACCAAAAGTTTAATTTGATTGGATGTTCTGTTAGAAATGTCCCTAAGCCAAGGATGAGTGATCAAACATTTGAAACTGTTTTACGGAAAGAGAAAAGACAGGGATTTTAATGAAAAAGTACTCTGATAATAGGGCTGGGTAAAAAAAATCAATTCATTAATGCATTGCAATATGTTTTTTGGCAATTCAATATCGATTCAGAAAATTATGAAATCGATTATTTCCGTTGTAATGATGTCCTGCTCCTGTTGGGGCAGTGTGAGTCCCGCTGGAGTGAGATTGACGTTGTTCAGAGGCCCCGCTTGACCCCCAAACAATGTCTGTTGTTTATTCATTACACAGAGTCGATAGTAGTTACGTGGTGTGTGAGCCTCGTGAGTCAGTGTTAAAACACTGCAACAATACAACAAACCTACGTAACCATTTGAGCCAACACCACGCAGATGTTTTGCAACCTGTTGCTAACGGTTGCAGGCAGCAGGCAGCGGTATGTCTTAAGTTAAGTCCAGTTAAGGCTGGACTATTTTGATGCAGAAAGAATGTACTCGTTATAATTATTTCTGTTAGAGAAATTTAGAGTGTTATTCAAATTGCACTAATTTTACTGTAAGATGTTTTGTTGGACTGCTAGATTTTAAGGTCTGTTGTTTACTGTAACAAAGAGTAACTGTTTTGTTACTCCTCCTGAAAGTGACTTGTATTTTACATTGTTTTATTTATTTTTCTGTTGGATTGCTAAATGTAAATTGCACTACATTCCTTTTACTTGAGTTGAACAAGCTCTTGCATTCATTTTATTTTGGAGAGACTTTATATCAGACTGTAAAACACAGATTGCCAGTTAAGACTGGGCTATTTTTTGTTGGGTAATAATGCCCTGCAGTGTATGACAAGTTTTAAAATGTTATTTTTTGTAAATTTCATTGTTATATTAATTGTGTAAGAAAAAAATAATAGTTCGATAAATACAAAAAATAATCGATGGATTAATCAATTAATTGAAAAAATAATTGATAGAT